>NC_090925.1:628201780-628827858 GCF_040938575.1 Ambystoma mexicanum
AAAGAATGTGACATATTGGATAAAGATACATTACAAAGAAGTACCACAGAGGATAGCAATGACACTGAAATTACCACCTTCCTTCTGCGAGGACGATCTGGCCAAGGTTCCCAGCATTTTATGGACCACTAGTCCCTATGATGTGGGGTTTATAAAGGGAGTGGAGGAATACAAATTAAGCTGAAACCAGGAGCAGTTTTACCCAGAATGAAACAATACCCACTCTCAAGGGAGGCATATGAGGGCATGTATGAGACAATTGCAGAACTCTTGAAACAGAGCATCCTAGAACCATCAGAACCACCATGCAACATGGCTGTGTACCATGTTAAGAAGGCAAAGGGGGGTCATGTTGTTTTAGACTGGACTTGCGCCCTCTTAATCACATTGTGGAAGCAGAGTAGCCTTTGGTTCCAAATCCAGTGACAATGTTGTGCAGCATTCCAGTGGAAGTTGCCTGGTTCACCATTATAGACTTGAAGAATGCCTTCTTCCCTATACCACTACACCCAGACTCACAAGGACTTCTTTCTGTATAGAAACCAGAAGGGGAAACATACCAGGCTTCACCAAGGGTGCTGTGAGTCCCCCTCCATATTCAATAGGGCACTCCAGATGGACTTAGGCAATGTACAGAATGTTGACAACATTTTGATTTTCAGCATGACAGAAGAAGAGTGTAGAACTGACTGACAAGGGGTGCAGAGTGGACAAAGTCAAACTAGAGTACTGTCAGAAATGAGTGCTATACATTGGACACATGATCTCTCAAAATGGCCGACATGTGATGCCAGAAAGGGTGGAGGTAATACGCAGGACAGCAAACCCATGACAGTGAAAGAAATGCAGCGATTCTTGGGGTTATGCAATTACTGCAGGGATTCAGTCTTTAATTACAGCAATTATGCCAGGCCTCTACTGCATACACTGAAAGAGATGCAAAAGGGTGGCAAGGTAATACGATAGACAACAGAGATGACTGAGGAATTCAATGAGCTTAAAGAAGCGATAGCAGAGCTCCAGGGTTAGGGATACCAGACGTTAAAACAGAATTATTTTTGTTCTCACACTCCAGTGGTGTAAGGATGACAGCAGTACTGAGACAGAAGATAAGCATGGGGCACAACCCACTAGCATTTTACAGTGTAAAGCTAGACTCATTAATGAGAGGACATTCCCGAGCAAACAGGCTTTGGCTGCAGCAACAATTACAGTGGAAGTCATAAAGTATTACCATCGGGTGCAGCACCACTCTTTAGGTGGAGCATGCCCTCTTTGCAATACTGGAAAGACCAAAAAGCACACTGACAACACAAAGACCATCAGGGTACAAGGTACTACTATCAAACCCATCAATTAAGGTAGTGAGGTTTAGACTCGTCAATCTGGCGACCTTTGTCACCAATGTCTTAGAGGAAGGTGACTACTTGCATCACTGTGCTGAAGACTTGCAGGAATTCAGTTATACCTGCCAGGTACAGGAGTACACACTTGAGGGGTAGGCATGCTTTATATTGTCTGTTCATCAACGATTGACCAGACAGATAGGGTCAGACATATTGGGAAGGTAGTGGTGAGGTTAAGGGAGGATGGAACCGGAAAGGTATGGTTAGTGCATAATTGCATTCACATTATTCAGCACAGGCAGCAGAATTAGTGGCCTTAATATTGGCATTAGAGCACAGCAGAAAGAAGGAGGTGACAATTTGCTCAGATTAAGCAGATGTGAGGTCAAAAATACACTCCGGACTGTGACAATGGATGAGGAGGGGCTTCAGGCAGACTGATTGGTCACCAGTACAGCATGCACTCCTATTGGGCAGACTAGTGGATATCATACATTATCGTGAGCAACTAGCAATAGTTAAGTGCCAAGCACTCACACAAGGAGAAGACACTGTCTCAAGGGAAAATGAAGCAGCAGACGTGGAAGCCAAGTGCACCACTTATTTATAGAACTCCTGGAAATGGAGGCCTCATCACATGCCCGTGACTATGCAAAAAATATGATACTAAAAGAAGGGTAAAATGTATTTCCAGCAACACACATAATAGAGCTGCAGGGAGCTGCAACCAGGGAGTAGACAGACCTCTGGACTAGGAGGGGATGTACAGTATCTCCCACAGACGCTCTATGGTGGCAGAATAACACAGGGAAAGTGGTCATGCCACTTGCATTGTTGCACACAGCACTGACATGTTGCATTATCCAACACAAATAGGGAAGGAGGTGCTTGCCACCCATATTGGAGAAACATGGTTCTGTCCTAATTTTGCAGAACAAGGGGCCAAATGTATGAGCAACTGCTTCACATGCAAGCTGTTTGAGCTTAGGGCCCTTTAGGAATGTGCATAAGTAATGGATGGGATCATACAGAATAATTTCTAACTTCAAATAATGGAACCAACTCAGGAAGATGGCAAAGTACTGTTTTATTAACAATTATTTAAAACAGGGTGTTTACAATGAACATCAACAGATATACACTCAGTTTCTCTCTCAGCATTCTTTTCACAAAAAATAGACTTTATACCAACAATATGTCAAAAGTGATATCATACTATGTGGCAATAATGAAAAACATTTCAAGGATCAGGATTGGCTAAGGGGATCATCTAAGTTTACTTTATATAGGAACTAGGATTGTGTTTGGCTGTCCACTATCAGGTGGGAAACATATTTCTACCTCTAAAACATGTAATCTCCAGAAAAAATAGATACACTGTTTCCAATTGGTCTTCAAAGTATAATGCCCTTCGTTAAATGGACTAACACAATTGGTTGGCACGCTTGTGCCAGGTCTGTAACATCCCGTTCACTTAGCAGCACATAAGCCCAGACCCAGGTGCAAGGAGATGGGGAATGATACTACCCCTCAGTCCCAATTAGCCCAGCAGCTCTCATCACCCATGCCTTCTCCCATGAAGATTGTCTTTGAACTTGGCCTTGCAAATTATCCTTGTCTTTAGAATACATGGGAGTGAGAGCACTCACTATCATGTTCTGGGACTCCAAGTTCAAACTCTATTCCATCCTTGGCTCACAAGACAGGAAAACATGATTTGGTCAATTTTGCAGCTATTAAATGCTTTAAACAAATTAAACTTGGCACTCCTGTTGTTCTTTCTTTGCACCCTAACAAGGGATGATTAATCCTGCGCGTTCTCTCATTTCCAGAATAGATAGCTGACCATGGTTGCGTCAGTCTTGACTCCAGGCCAGAGAGCCTCATCTTGCAGCTCCACTATTCTGCTTATTCTTGCTGAGACACAGTTTTCCCTTCCTGCTTCATGGGTCCTGGCTTACTAAATTCATGATACCGATGTCCAGCTTCTATATAATGGTGGCTTCACCTGCATTCTATTCACTATGTATAGCCTGTTTCTATGATGACTTGGTCTACTTGCGTTTCACCAGCTGCACATTTATTGAACAGTTGATTTTCTACAGCACTTTATGCACGAGTAATCTTCTTTTTCGTATTTATGAGTTTACCTGATTCTTTACTTCATCGTTAGTTTCTTTAGGATCTATACATCCTCTACCGTCAGTATCTTGGGATGTCATGCATAATTTTTGTGACGTCACTAGATTCTTTTTCTTGCTCTTTCTCATATTCCTTCAGGAAGTTCCTCTCTTAGGTTGTCATCACTTCGGGGTTACATTCATTAGGGTTATCTCAACAGGTACCTTCTTTCCAATACACGCTGTGGTATTGGCGCAACGGCAGGTGTCAAACACAGCACAGGCTCAGGTCTCCAACATATGGGAAGAAGGGGGGCAGGGTTTCCTGCAGAGGCATGCAGCTGCTCCTCTACATTCCCCTCTCTGGTCGAGTCCTCGACCACCACTTTGAGTGCTTCCAGAGTCTGGTATTTTCTCTTGAAGATTTGTTTCTTGGGTGTCCATATCTTCATCACCCCCCCTTAGGTTGCCTGCTGATTTGACATGCTCATCTATACTCCAGGTCATGTAGTTACATTGTCCAGTTGGGGTACAATGGACCCATCGTCCCATATACTTCTTATGATTCTTTGGATACCGGAATTTTGTTCCTTCCGGTGCTATGATGCTGGCCTCTATGTATGTTCTGACAGCATCATCAGTCAACTCCTTGGTGTTTGGTTCATTTTTGACATCAATCATGATCTTCATTTCTACCACCTTCTATGCTGTTTTCTTGTATTGGGCAATACATGTCCTGTCTATACAGAATCCAAATCTTACTAACAACAGTATTACTCCAAGAACATTGAATTGATTTGCAACCACTGAGGAATTCACGAGAACAAGGAGGTAAACCAACGGTCATCTGCAATGGCATCTGTCTCATCTTCCATCTTGGCATGCAGGTCTGTCAACATCACATTCTGGTCATCGTGAGAAGGTATGAATATGAAACATGATGGCCTAATGTTGGCGCAAACTCCTCCTTTCATCGCTGTGATCATATCAAGGACATACCTATTCTGGAGGGTCATCAATCGTATGGCCCTCAGCTCTTCTTTTATGGCATTGAATCCCGCTATGGTAGCATTGATTGTTTCCAGAAGCTCCCATCTGGTGATTTACCACCATTTGGTATTCACCACTGTTTGAATTACAGGAATAAATGTTGCTGTCATTATCATAGCAGTCTTGCTGAACAACGTGTGCTCCTCAGGCATGGTATCATATGCTGTTATTGATTTGACTGAGTAATAATGTTCTCTTTTCATCTGCCGGAGTAGTTCAAGCGATCTTCTTTTTCTCAAACGGTCATCCACCTTTGAAAATTCACCAAGGTGTAGATGGCTTTTAGGAATTACTAATGTTTGAAGATGGATGAGCACCAGGGAACACACTCCGCCCCAATCCTTGGGCAACTTCATATGAGCTCTAGATCCACAAGTCCAATATCAATCCATAAGGACAGCTGCCACTTCTCTCATTCCAGAAACATCAATTGTAGTTTTGCATTCTTTATTATATCCCACGTGGTTCCTTCCATTGTTGCAGAAACAGAGTTTTGCATTAGCCAATGGGATTACAGCAAATGGGCCTGATTCGTCTTCTACTCATGTCAGTAACTTGGAGTTCTTGGCCCTTGACGTTAAGCATCCATCATTCACTCTCTGCACTTCTTGTACATATTCTATTCTCAGCAGATGAGCTGCACAGGACATCATTCCTTCTTTCCAGCTGTTCTTGGTATGCACTCGTCCATAGATCAATAGTTGTGTTCTATCTCAACATCCACGCAATCCTGCTATTCTTGTCACATCCCGACAGCTCATTTGTATTTCTTCATTTCTTCACTGATCACCTTATCCTGTCCTGCAGCAGGATACACAAGCATTTTGCCTTTCCATCCAGGCTCCTTCTCCATTTGTATGGTCTTGATTTAGTCATGCTGGTATGGAAACAACCATCTTGATCTCCATCGCAAGGTTGCTCAGCGTCCTTGGAGCTGTCTTCTAGTAGTACATGCTGCAAGATGGCTGATGCATTCCACATTGTATGCTGATACCTCCTTTGAAATGAAAGTCCCTACTGTACTCATGGCATAGGTGATGAGAGAGCAGACATAGCAACTCTCATCAGATGATCTTTCCCCCACCTTTCTCATGCCCTAATGCCACATATTATCCTCCTAGTATATATTATCACGTTTTAATGGCCCACGCTTAACCTCAACTTGAATGAGGAAACCCATCAGTTTTCACAGTACTGAGAGACCCTTGAGTTAGAACTGTCTGGGAACAGCTATTTGTCTTCGCAAAGATCTACTGTGTGATCCACCAGGCTTAAAACAAATCTAACACTAACAATGTAACACTCAGTTTCTGTGCATTTCGGGTGGGAAACTAATGTCTTTGAGCTGCACTAGGATCCAGCAGCACAGGTATATTTGGGGAAATTATTAAAAATATGCTTCTTTTGTTGTGTCTTTTATTCCCAAGTGGGGTCTTTGCATTTATATTCTGGTGAATATTGCTTGTGTGTAGTGAAACCTCTGTGTCCTCTACTAACATTACCCCAACCCCAGCAGGTTGAACGACCATGTCAGGTGGACAGAAGAGCACTGTAAGCACGGCGAGGAGAGGTAAATGCAGTGTTGACACAGACATAAGGGGAGGGGACCTATATCTCAATGATTCAGCTTGAGTGTCTAATAACATGTGGTATAAACACATGAGCAAAGTAGGCAAGGAAACCACCACAGAGAGCTGTTATGTCTGATCACTAATCCCCTATGACATGGTTGCCTCCAGAACATTCATGGCAACTGAAATACCAGCAGCAAGAGTTCAATGCCTCATGTTCCTATCCATGGTTACAACTCAAGGAAGATTCCAAGGAAAAACAGCAACACTAAAATGGATGTCTCAAGAAACATTCCCCTATAAAGACAGTTACATCAAGACTTGTGACATGATGAACAATTACTGGCATTTAGATCAAGCTATACAATACATAACTGATGGGCCACAGAAAGGTGACAAGAAAAAAATAACACTGAAGGAAATGCCCTGCCCGAAGAGGGAGTTGAGAGAAATAGGAGGAGAACCAGGATGTTGGGAAAGATCGCAGATGCTCGTCTTTGGCTAAGTACACACAGAAGAAGTATGGAAAGATGGAGTCGTAGGAAGTAAATCACACACCCTAGTACAATCACCAGTGAATGCAGTGCAAGGAGAAAATGACAAGTGCCAGAAGGAATGGAATGCAAGTGCCAAACTGCTTGCCTGGGTAGACAATGAGGCTGGACCGATACCAATAATACACCTGAAGAAACCAGAACATTGTGTTACAAGAATGAGGGAGAAGTAGGAGTTGGAGATAACACAGAATTTCAGTACACAGAAAAGCATCCAGCGATGAAGATAGGCACACAATAATGATTTAAGATGTGGTAGCAATACTCAGAGGTGGATGGGGATGCCAAAATTACTCAATCATCAATAATAAAAATGACTCAGGAAGTTTGGCAAAGTGCTTTCTGTTTCAATATCAATTATCTAAAACAGGGAGTACAACGGGCATCATGCGATTCTGCACAGCTTGATCTCGGTGCATTACAAACGGTTCTTTTATAACAAAAACTCTTCATTGCTGTCGTCATACTACGTGGCAAACTACAAAACCTTATGAGCAGCTGTGATTGGCCCTCAGTGAACATCTAAGTATACGTTCTATATAGCCAGAGGTTTATGATTGGGTACCTGAGTCAGGTGGGCATCTAAGCCCATCCCAAATAACTGATCATCACCATCATCACTAAATATACAATGATTGAATGGTTCTTCAAACTATAGGGCTCATTATTACATGAACCAATATGATTGGTTTGGCACCCTTGTACCCTTCTAGAATTTTTCCCATGCTAGCAGCACGCAGGCTACCATCCCAGGTGCATGAAGGTTTGGCGTGATCATGTCTCCTTTCCAATTAACCCACCATCTATCATCACTCCTGCGATGTGTCAGACAATTAAGCTTTTGAAATTGGCTTTGGAGCTGTTGACTTCGTCTGGGAAATAAAGGGAGTGCAACTTCACTTTACCTCCCAGTTTTGGCACAGCCTGACCCAAGCTATTTCGATATCACCCATGTGACTTGAAGACCAGTCCTTTCGAGCCTTTTGCAGCATTTAATCCCATTAAATGATGAACTTTAGAAACCTTTAGTGTTTTTCAATATTACTTCAAACAGAAGCGTGTTCCTTTCTCACATTCGTTGTTACCTTGTTGACAGGCATACATTCCCCCCTGGCCTTATCTTCTTGGTCCTAGACAAGCCCAACCTTCTCTGAAACTCACCTTGCCATCAGTAATTTCCAACTGTACTAAACATTTTGAAAGTCTTTTCCCTTCTCATAAAGTTCAAGAGTCTGCTAAAGTATGTTGTGGAATCTTCCAGGCTCTATACATTCCTATGTACCTACATTGGTGCATTACCACAATCTAATTCACTACGGAGCCAGCCTTATGATAACTTTTCCCTACTTGCATTTCAGCATCTGCACACGTGTAAACTGACTTTTATATTCTTCAGTGTTTTTGTAGAATGAGCATCTGCATTTCAAGCCTGAAATGTTGCTCATCTTTACTGTCTGCTCTCCAGTTCTTAGAGAATATTTATGTTACTGTTCTTCATCTGGATACGTCAGCTTCTTGTTTCCTATGCAATCATCTGGCTCCTTTTCTGTTCAAACACACATTTCTTCTGGCACTTCATCCAAAAGAATATTATGTCTGCATGCATTTAGGTAGGGTTTAGGTAGGGTTTCCTCAATGGGTATCTTGCTTTGAATGTGTGCTCCGGTACTGGCACTCATACTGGTACTGCACACGTCATCATATCTGGTTCTCAAGATATAGGTAACATAGGCGCAGAATTTTGAGTGAGGATGTCTGACTGCACCTCTACACTCCCTCCTCTTGGCGATTCATTGACCACTTCATCATCAATCTTTACATCAAGACATCCTCTCCTGAAAAACTGCCTTTTAGGAACCCAAATCTTCACGACTCCTTTCAGGCAACTTGCTCATTTCACATGCTCCTCAAAACTCCAGGTCATGAGTGTACAATGTCCACTGGGGCTCCAGTAGATCCATCCTCCCACATACTTCTTCCGGTGTCTTGGATACAGAAACTTTGTACCTTCAGGTGCATGTATGCTGGCTTTCACGTGGTCTCTGTTCTCCTCATCTGTCAATTCCTTAAGTTTTCCTCCAGATTCAACATCAATTATAACCTTCATTCCCACCAGTTTCGTTGCAGTCTTCTTACACTGAGTGATTATAACTCTGATCACACATAATCCATGCATGATCATCACCAATAGGGCTCCAAGAAACTTGAACATATCTGCCATACGCTGTGGAACCCATGAGAAAACAAATACAAACCAACTGTCATCAGCAATGTTTTCCACTTCGTCAATCATCTGGACGTGTAGGTCTGTCAATATTGATATGGCCTCTGTCAAGGTGCCATTCTCATCATCATGAGAAGGTATGAATGTGGAACATGATTCTCTGATTTTGGCACAGACACCTCCATCCATAGCTGTAATCATGTCCAGGACATACCTATTCTAGAGAGTGATCAGTCGTATGGCTCTCAGCTCTTCTTTGATAGCATTGAATCCCTTTATGGTAGTGTTAACCATCTGCAGAAGCTCCCATCTGGTTATCTGTAACCATTTGGTATTTGCTGCAATCAGGATCCTGGGCACGAAGATTGTTGTGAATATTTTTGAAGTCTGACTAAACAATCTGTGCTCATATGGAATAGAATCAAAAGCCTTTATCGACTTTGCTGAGAAATTGTTCCCTTTCTTCAATTGACTCAGAGGTTCTACAGATCTCTTCTTCCTCAAGTTTGCATCTACTTTCGGGAATTCACCAATGTTCAAATCACTCTTTGAAATCACCAATACTGGAACATGAACAATCACTAATGAACATAGTCCTTCCCAGTTTTTGGGTAGCCTCATATAAGCTCGGGATCCACAAGCCCAGTAGTGATCCATTATCACTGCTGTTCCAATGCTCATTCCTGGTACATCAAAGATTTTACCACAATTCTGTTTTTCTCCCATTTCTGAAACACAGCTTTGCACTATCCAAAGGCACTATTTGCAAAGGCCCTCCTTTATCTTCAACCCATGTCAGTAGTTTTGCAAGCTTTGGCCATAAATGTGCGCATCTATTCTCTACCAGGTCAACAGTTGGTTTGCGAAAAACAATTATTACCCAGCTCTGCATACGACTATACCTTCTTCCCAACCTTCTGGAGAGAGTACTGATCCCCAAATCTGCATCTGGGCTCTTTCCTTCCATCTTCAAATTTCTTCTGTAGTTTTTCCTGGGATATCCAATCGTCTGTTCACTTCCCATCTGATTCCTCTTCCCTTCTTTCCGGGTTGTTCATACCTTATCACGTGATTTCTGGTGAATACTCTGTCTCTTGTCTTCAAATCTTGCACATAATCATCTTCATCAGGATCAGTCCATTCTGTTGTCCATAACAAAGAGGCTGTTCAACCCATGAACTGACCTCTAGCTCGACAGAGTGTTATGTGAAATAGACAATGTGCTGTTTGAACATCTTTTTCAATGGCTATGAAAACCTTAGATTTTCCCATAATATAAGGCAGGAGTGGACATATGTAGCAGTCCACCTCAGAATTTCGTTGGCCCGCCTCTTTCATGTGTTGATACTATGCATTGTTTCCCAAGTGTGCTGTGCTGTCTAGATAATTATTCAATTCATAATCATCCTCTAGTACAGATCTCTTAGGTCCTTCCCTCATGAGCTTTAATAATCATTTCATGATGCACGTCAGCATAACCCTTTCTTACTGGAGGAATTATAGGGACACTTGTCAGTAAACTCAGTGTTTATACATGTGCCATTGATGTAGGGTCAGTCAAAAATGTGTCTTTCTTCTAACATAAGATGTAGGTAAACACATATCACGAAAAACTTGCAAAACTGAACTCACTCCAAGTGGAAGCTTTGACCCATTTGTTACAGGACTAGGTGCTTTCTCAGGCACCACTGGAGTTGGATTAAGTACAAAAGGCCTAGTTTATTTTGTAATTGGAACCTCTCCATTACTTTCAGGTATAGGAAGTAAAGGGACTTTCCCCTTTTTTGGACCCATCGCATATGCTGCATGAATTACCAAAATCAGAATGACGACAAAAAGGATCAAGCAGGCATATATCATACACCAATAAAATATGCTGCACCAGCGTGATGGCTCTGATCGTTGTCATTGACCCCCCTCTGGAATAGCTAAGTGGCTTATAGACCACATGATTTGACCTGTAATTAACTTTAAAGGAAAGAAAAAAAATGCTTTATTCAGGCAAACTCGTGAATTTTTCCGATAGCTGCAGGATATAGTCCACAAGTTCAACAAGTAACTGGCTGATTGCTGGACGGTCAACAGGATTTCGGATAAAAACAAATGGGTTTTATTTTTGCCAAATGAGGTAGGGATGTGCTTCGAGTAAGTAATAGAAAGTTAACGCCAGTATGTTATGGATGCCTTCATGAGACAACCCCATTCACTTGTTTATGATGACACACCATACTCCAGATGGATCTGTTCCATGATGTCACGTAGCAATTGATTAAGGGCTCACTGATTCCCTGGATCTCTCAGAAATGTACAAACATCAGTTTGCCTGCCAACAAGATGTGGATGTTCTTCGATCAGGAAGTAGAAAACCAGTCCACACAGTTTATGAGCATCCACATTGGATAGGACAATTAGTTAATTCTCAAATATGTGCCAGGTAATGAATGAGTCTGCTTGCAAAGTTCACGTAAGAGCCAATTTATATCAGGTTGATTTCTGGGATTCCTCAGAAATACACAAGTGCTTGTGCATCATCCAACAAGATAGGGTTGTTTGCGAACCAAAAGGTGAAGAACCAATCCAAAGGGTTTATGAAAATCTCTATGAAGCAGAACCAGATGTATGTTCAAAGAAACGTTCAGGCAATAGTCTGATCTGGTCAAGGATTGCTGCCAAAAGTCATCTAATCGCTGGACCATTCTTAGGTTCTTGGAGAAAAGTACGAACGTCGACACGACGGCCAACAAGAGTGGGGTAAGCTCAGAGTATGAAGATGAAGACAGCAAGAAGTAGTCTATGTATGTCCACATTACTGAGTACCATATGATCTTCCAAAAATAAACTCTGTTTGGAAAAAGTCCGGGAACTGCTCTAGTGCTCTCTTTTCCAGTCGTCTAACACAGAATCGAAGTCTGGCATTTCTCTACTCTTTCGCAGTCCAAAGCCAAGTGTCAACACACCTATGTGGCTTAAGAACAATGCTTTTCTACTCTCGGCTGTAGCAGATGCAGAGAGATTTTTCCAGTAGAGCCACAGTCCAAAGTACTCTTTATCTATCCTTAGATAGTCTCTGCGTCCTTCTTCCTCGTAATCGATCTTGTCTGCATGTGCTGAATTACTTCTTCTTGACTTGCTTATGATAGGTGTGTGGGTGCGGGGGTCTCTCCAGCATAAACCTTCACTTCACCTTGATGAATCCACGGTCTTCTTCCTGCAACCTATACAGCAGATGGAGTAGTGTTCTCCACAATAAAAAGGCCACCAAATCTAGGCTTCTGCCACTTTCTGGTAAAATTTCATATCAGTACCTGGTCTCCAGGAAAGACCGTTGGTACAGAACGTTTTTGCATTAGGGTTGGTCTTCATCTGTCTTCTGAGCCTGACACCCCATCCGCTTGACTTGGTCTGAAATGACAGACATACTTGAGGTCATACACGTTAAATAATCAAGCAACTCTGTTCCTAATAATTCTGCAGTTGTCTGGGCATCACTTCTAATCGTCGATGGAGGAGTTAGAGATGTCCTTATTTGCCTCCCAGTAACTGGTTTGTGAGATGTGAGGTAGTGGTCTGAGCCAGGTTGGTTCCTAAGTGCATATAATGCAAAGGATAGGTAATGCAGTCACCCCTTCTTCAGGGTCAATTTGAGTTTGGCTATTCTTTCTTTAAACAGACGTTTGAGTCTCTCGCATATCCCATTTCCTTGCGGATGATAAGGTCACAAAAACATATGCTTTAAGCCAAGCAGCAAACTAATTTGCTCGAATACTTCATTTACAAAATGGGGGCCATTATCTGATCTCAGCACCTCACATCCTCCCCATATAGGATATACTTCTCTAACTAAAACTCTTGCAGCGCAAGTGGTGTCAGGATGTGTGCATGAACCAGCCTCGATCCAACTTGAGAAAGGGCACACCACCACTATCATATACCTACAACTATTACAGACTTGCAGCATGTCAACATAATCAATATAAATGGACCATTTGGTTGAGGGATGACTCCTCTGACTGTTCGCAGCATGTGCCCAGCAGTAAACTTTTGACATATGATACAATTGACTACATAAAATGCAACATGTTCTAACAGGTTCAGCACAAACCAATCCTCGGCAATGGTTGCTGCGAGGATCTCCCTAGTGACATGCACAGGCTAGAGTAGAGGTTCCAATGCCACCCTTAACAAGGCTTACGGCATTACCAGTGTACAAGTGCTGTCCTGTCACCAAAGAATACCCCTCCATAACCATAGGTCTTTTTCCTCCTTAGAAACACCACCCTGAATTTCCATGAGTCGAGTTTTTGACAAGCTGTTGAAACTTTTATATACAATCATCATCACCACAATTTTCTCTTTCACATCAGGTGTATCAAAAGTCATCATGTCTAATGAATATGCAACTCTTTTCGCCTCTTCATGCCTGGTTTGGTTTCCGCGTGATATAAAGTGTGTTGTCCTAGTGTGTGCTGCGCATTTAACTATTGCAATGGCTTCTGGGAGTTGTAGTGCTTTAATAAGCCTGTCCAATAGAGCGGCTTGTTGCACTGGAGTGCTGTCTGCTTGGAGGTAGACCCTCCTTTTCCAGCGTGCTAATCCTGAATGCACCGTTGACGTCACGTATGCGGAGTCAGTATACATCATCACTTCCTGGTCTCCGTGTTTCTCGAGCGCGACTATATGCGCCACCGATTCTGTAGCTTGTGCTGAGAAATGAGATGATAGTCTTGCACTTGCAATCACCTCAAACTCCCCAATAGCCTTATATTTTACTACAGCAACACCTGTATATCTTTGTGCATCCGTTTGATCGATTCTCGAGGAATCGTCAATAAAAACAATCTCTCACACAGCGAGAGCATTTTCTTTCACTCTCGGAATATCATCATAGAATTCTACATAATTCGAACAATCAAGCAATTGTTTGCCATCTATTAATGATTCAGCGACAAACATAGCAGGGTTCACCGTTTTACATCTGACTATTTTGATAGTCAAATTCGATATTACCACCTCATACGCAGATGCTCTTTGAGAGGTCAAGGTACCCTTAGGCTTTTCCAAAACTGAAAATAGAGCATTCTCAACAAATAATGTCATAGCGCACCCCATCACTATGCTAGCAGACTTTTCAATGGCGAACGCGGCGGCTGCCAGCGACTGTTTGTCAGGGAAGTGACCCCTCATTACTAGGTCTAAAAACCCACTGTAATATGCCAGGGGCTTGTACCGCAATGTGGTTCTCTGCATAAGCACTGTTGTCATAACTACTCCGTTTGTCTGTGAAAACAAAAAGAATTCCTCTGCATAATTTGGAATTCCTAAAACTGGAGCCGTACAGATTGCCTTTTTTGAACTTATCAGACCCGTCTTCCATTTCCTCAGTCCATTCAATCTCTCCTAAGCATTATTGTGCCTTCTTCAGGACTTGCACAGTGGCATTGTGTATGAACTGTAATCGAATACCCATGCTCTAATTACATAATCACACAGTTCTAGAAATTGCTGCATCTGCTTTACCATGTGTGGTTTTGCTGTTTTCAAAATAGCCTCAGCTCTTTCTGGTGTAATTTTTTTTCCTACATGTGAAATAAGCTGTCCTATATACAACACTTCTTCTTGACAATACTGCAATTTCTCTTTATGATATGGTATGATATTGCATTTATAACGCAACTATACACAAGTGTTTCAAGGTGCGACAGGGCAAGGGAGAGGGAACAGAGGGAAGACAGACAGTGATCTTACTAGGCCAGGTGTCATTCAGACCGTGCAAGTGCAGGGGAAAAAGGAAAGTGCCGGGGGAGTGAGGGGAAAGTGCATTACATGGGATAATAAATAACAAGATAAATAAAGAACGGCCAGCTGGTGGCAAGTGCAGGGTGAGAGCAGATATAAGTGCTGGATTAGGCACTGTAGGGATACAGAAAAACAGTCCCCAGGTGCAGGGGTTGCCAGGAAGGCAGTGCAGGCGTGTGACAGGCAGGGCTTGGCCCGAGATAGGTGGGTGGCCAGGTAACCAGTGCAGTCTCAGTATCAGCCAGGACATCAGCAGGAAGAGGGGGAGAGAAAGCAGAAGCAAAGATTAAGATTTTTTTTATCCACCTTAAATCCTTTCTCTGCAAAAATAATCATCAACTGAATCGAGTCTCATCTACACTCTTCTTCTGACGTGCAGCAAAATAAAATGTCATTTACGTATTGCAACACAACACTCAGCAAATCTATATTGCTTAAGTCCATCTGCAGGATCCTGTTAGAAATTGATATAGACTCACAATACCCTTGGGGCAACCTAGTGCTTTTCAGTTTAGTCTGACGGAACGTAAATGAGGTAAGATCTTGGGAGTTTTTCAAGTCAATCACCCTGAAATACCATGCCTCAACTGGGATATTACATAGGATCATAGCTGGATTAGGAACTAGAGGTAACTCTGCCTCTTCAATCTGGTTAATTCGGTGCATATCCTGAATTAAATGCCACGACAACCCCTTAATATTTTTGATCGGATACACTGCCATATTGCATGGTGACTCTGACATCACTAGAATGCCTAGATCCATCATAGCTGATATGGCCTTAAAAATCCCCTCATCTGCTTCTTGGGACGTAGGGTACTGCTTTACTCGGGGCAGAGTTGCTCTTGGTTTCAACTTAATAATAACCTCTCCTACCCCCTTCAATAGTCCTACATCATAGGGACCTGTTGTCCATAAAGAAATTGGCACTCTTTCCATGTCCTCATCAAAAAATATGGGAGTGGGAAGTTGTCGCATGATCACCATTTGCTGTGGGATCTCTCTCCTTTCTGTTCTAATCCAATATGTGATACTTATTTCAAACACCACCTCGTCATCCGTTGGATCATCTTTAAACATATCCTCGTCAGTGATGTCAGTTAATCTAAACCATTCCTCAACAGCAATCACCGTTCTCCATGGCCTGCCTTCGTCATCAAATCCTTCGAGCATGGCCAATTCTCCTCGTACTATGGCTGCAGGTAATTCGAAGGGGAATATCTGTCCCTCTTCCTCATTCAGGGGTATTCGTGGCCTGAATAAAAATTCATCAGGTATTCTCATCACCTTGCCCACTAAGCCAGGTAGCCATGTTAACAAAATTAGCACTCCATAATAAAAAACTTCGGGCTCCAATGGTTTTCACTGCAAGGCTATTTGCCTTGTCAATGCCATAATAAATTCACTTACATTTAAATAATGTATTCCTGGTGGCAAACCCACTATGCCCTCATCAGTGATTGTCATATTCAACGTTGTCATAAAGTCCAGACCCAGTACATTAACTGGTGTCTGTTTCGAATACAATAATGGGACCTGCAAGTCACATTCTCCGATCGAAACAGGCAAGTTATGTGTAAAAGGAACTCTACTTGTAGCTCCTGTGAAACCTTGAGCTTTCATGGGATTTGCTGATAATAAAAATGTTCCCTCTCATATACATGAGCGAGTTGCTCTAGTGTCTACTAAAAAAGAAAAGGATTAGCCTCCTATTGTGACGTCAACCCTAGGTTCCTCATTAAGATTGGGCATCACTGACAGTACTGAACACATCAAGTCCCCCAGTGAGCTGGCCTATTGTGGGTATATACTTATTCTTGTACCTGTGTAGGGATTCCCACCCTTGATAGTGACACCTCCTACCCTAGGAGTCAACAATTGTCCCGTGTTTGCGCTCTGTTGTATTTGCATGGGTGCGTGCTGTGATTGTTCTTGTGGCGTACTCAATGGTGCTTTCTGGAATTGTAAAGTTTGCTGTGTTTGTGGTGCCTGTGTTTGATACACTGTTTGATCTTGTACAGACCCATCTCTAACTTGCGGGCTATATGCTGGAGGATAAGCTGCCCCGCCTCTCGAGAATTGCCCATTCTGTATATACCCTTGACTTCCACATGTTTGTGCTATATGCCCTGTAATTCCACATGCCCAACATATAGGAGGGAAACTCCTGACTTGCCCATCCTGCATGCCTTGGTTATTACCTTGACAATTCTGAAAGTTTCCTTTATTATTATGAAAGTTTTCTCTTCCACGGAAGTCTCCTCTACCTCTTGACATACATCTATTTCCTCCTTGCTCCGGCTGCCGTTGGTTATTCACCTGTGGCATACCTGCAGTCTGCTGAGACCCTAACCCTTCTCTACTAGTTAACAACGCCTCTTCAATAGCATATTTGGATAATTTCTTCTGCACTGATTTAGCTTCCTCAACATTTCTACTATCCTCCTTCTTTTAATTTTGCTCTTGAAACAGTCGGCAAATGTGCGCAATGGTCAACCGTATCTCTGGCCATGGCTTTGCTTCCATACCCACCAGCTTCTTGAGCTGTCTCTGTACCTGTTCTAGCAGTCCCTGACATAAAACATGATAGAACACTGGTATAGATTTTATCCATGGCTCCCGCATTTCCAGAAACCACTGCTCTTGAACATATTGAATGTAAGCAAGTGGATCCTCCCCTTCCTGCATCTTTCGTGCCATTATAGCTCCCATATCTCACATATCAGGATACTGTACTCTAAGCGCTTTGCAAACTGCCGCTGTGCAATTATTAAATGGCACACCATCATGCCCTGTGAAGTGGCTCCCGCATATCCTGTCCTTGACCAAATGTCGCCAGCTCTTTCTCCAAGGATGGCTGCAAGGAGACCTTTAATGTCCCCTATAGCTAATGTGTTACCTCCTGCCATGTTCTCTAATTCATGAATCCATTTTCCGGCACCCAACATTAAACTGGGCAACTTACATCTTAAGTTGTCCTTGTCCATCTGAGGCCATTGACTATACTGTGGTCTGACTCCTCCTTTCTCCAGCAAAGGAAACTGCAAAATCCCAAAATCGCAATTGGCTTCCATCGTACGGACGACGGTTCATGATCATTTTCTTCCTGGCAACAACCTTAATCTATTTATATTTGGCGCTGACTCACCCGCACACTCTGGGATTGCCCTTTAGGTCGACGTAGTCATGCCACTGGGTTTGGCGTCCTTGGTTTAGGTAGGTCTAGGTCTGACCGTCTAACCTCTTTATCCATCAATAAACACTCCCCAAACCCACATGCACTGGTCCCCTCTTCTCCACGGAAGGGTTCCCTGTCTTCGTCTGACATCTCCTGTCCCCAACTCGTGCAACTATCCTCTTACTCGTCCCTAATTGATGTTAGCCTGTACAAAAACAGAGCTTGGTGCTCTGAGCTAAACGTACTTCCCTCCTTTCTCCGTGATTAGGAAATCCAAATTGGTCATCTTTCCCCTTATTTTTCAATTCCCTTTTTGTATTAATTTCGTGATATGCTTTTGTGATTCTGTCTCCCATCGTTTCTGCTTCAAACTCCTCCTCTAGATCTACCCTGGCATCGGTTACTGTGATGGAAAAAACTCCTCTATGTCATCCCATACTACTACTGGATTTGGGTTCCTCAACTCTTTCTCAATGCGATCAATGTCGTGTGCTCTCGGTCTCCTTTTTCTTTCTACTTCCTCATCAAATGCCCTTCAATTCTTCACCTCGTCCCTAATCATTTCTTCCTCACTTCCTCATGTCTCTTCATCTCATTCCTCTCATTTGCCCCATGTTTTATATAATTTTTTCGCCTTTGCATTCTCTTTTCTCTAAACTTTTCTTCCTCTTCTTCTTATCTCTTTTTATTGAGCTTATGCCGTTCTTTGATCGCTCGCTGCCTATTATCATATTTCCTTTGTTCTTCTGCCCTTTCGTCCTTCCTCAGTTGTTCGTCTTGATACAGCTGTTCTCATCTTTCTCTGTCCTTTCGTTTAAGCTCTTCCTTTTTTACTCATTTCTCTTGTTCCCTGTCTTTTTTATATTGTTCTTCCTGATCTTTCTTTTGCCGTGCTTCCCCAATGCTCGCTCCATCCAGTTTAAGCAATATTTGACCTCCCATCCACTCATTTTGTATGAGCGCTATCTCGTCAGTTTTGTGCTTTTCTCCTTTCCATCTCTCAATTTCTCTTTCCATGTCTAGGGTCATGCCTGGACGTTCACTTCTCTCTTTGTCCCGTGGGATTGTAGAGATCACATCTTTTTCTGGAGCTTTTTCCGAACCTTCGTCACTGCTGCAAGCAGGTGCTTCATACTCTGGATTACTATATCCTGCCGCTGCCTTAAGCTCTCTGAGTGGATATACTCCTTCATCCTTTGCACTATCACCTTGTATTTCAGGCATGGTGGTGGGAGCAGAAGGCTTATCACCCCACTCTTTACACTGTTTAAGCATCCAGTCTTCAGGAGGTGGGTCTTTCCGTTCCTCCTGTTACATCTTCCAAAGCTTTAAGCTTGCTAACCTTTTCTCCAGCTTTTTTCCTGTGTACGCATCTTGCAAATATGTGGTCATGTGTTGCTGAACCGCTTTTGACAGTGATCCCCCTGGTGACCACAGCATGAACATTTTGTCTGCAGTACCTTTAACCCTTTCTGCACTATACTGTTTGAGTTTGGGTGCATGTTTTAGCAACTGCTTGGACACATGCATAAGCCGAGTAATATCCTCCATAGTGACATGGCTCACTCGCCTGTCGATACTTACCGTGCTTCACAGAAACAACACTTTAAACAAACAATTACTACAATATGAGCATGCACCAATCGTCGCAACTCCAAACATCTTTATTTCATTTCACTTCAATCCTCTTATTTAGTCAATACTTCTTAATCAACAAAAATATACACTTCTCCTTTTCCATTTAAACACAATTATATTCTCTTGTCAATCTTTGACACTTCCCCTTTTCTTTGACTCACATACACATAACATACATAACATATAAATACAAATACATTGGACTGCTGAAATATATTTCCCAGTCGACGCTCCGCATAGCTTTCTTACCCCCTCTAATTTTACTCCTGATGGTGAGTTTAAAATATCTTCGTTAATAGGCGTGTCTGTTTGTCTCCTATGTATCTACTTAGATTTTAAGATATTTTCTTCTGTCTTTCCTGAACGCAGGCTTCTGGGCTAACCCATGGAATGCTCCTCGTCCATATATCTCTATTCAATACTTCTCACTTCTTATCCAAATACCCAACCAACCCTCTGTTATAATTTCCCATTGTTAGTTTCCCCATACATACAGTTGGCCACAATCTCTCAATCTACTAACCATTTGTTTTTTCAACTTCTGCCTCTCGGGATTGCCTCCTCCTCGATCAGCTGCTTCAGACTACAGACTGCTCAGTTGCCCGTAGAAATCGGGAGGGGTTTTCGCTTGAAAACAGGGGACCCGTCCTACCTACACTTGCAAATGTTTGTCTTTAAACTACCCGCTATCTACAGGGAGCTTCACATTCTTTCAACAAAATGGCAGAGGACGTCCGATATTACTGGGACCCCAAAGCTTACTAAATCGATGGGCCTTTAACCTTCACCTCTGCTAACTAGTGAAATCTTCCTTTAAGACGAGGAAGCAATACTCAGAGGTGGATAGGGATGCCGAAATTACTCAAGCATCAATAATAAAAAAACAACTCAGGAAGTTTGGCAAAGTGCTTTCTGTTTTAATATCAATTATCAAAACAGGGGGTACAACAGGCATCATCCGACTCGACACAGCTCGATCTCGGTGCATTTTAGAATAAAACTGTTCTTTTATAAAAATAAAACTCTTCACTGCTGACGTAATACTACGTGGCAAACTGCAAACACTTATGAGTACCCATGATTGGCTCTCAGCGAACATCTAAGTATACATTCTATATAGCCAGAGGTTTATGATTGGGTATCTGAGTCAGGTGGGCATCTAAGTCCATCCCAAATAACTGATCATCATCATCATCATCATCATCATCATCATCATCATCATCATCATCATCATCATCACTAAATACATGATGATTGATTGGTTCATCAAACTATAGGGCTCTTTATCAATGACCCACTATTATTGGTCTGGCACCCCTGTACCCTTCTAGAATGTTCCCCATGCTAGCAGCATGCAGGCTACCATCCCAGGTGCATGAAGGCTCGGTGTGACCATGTCTCCCCTCCAATTAACCAACCATCTATCATCACTCCTGGGATGTGTCAGACAATTATGCTTTTGAACTTGGCCTTGGAGCTGTTGACTTTGTCTGGGAAATAAGGGGAGTACAATTTCAATTTTCCTCCCAGTTTCGGCACAGCCTGACCCAAACAATTTCGTTCTCACCCATGCAACCTGGGTCCCACTCTTTTCGAGCCTTTTGCAGAATTTAATCCCATTAAATGATGAACTTTAGAAACCTTCAGTTTTTTTTTCATATTATTTCAAACAGAAGTGTGTTCCTTTCTCACAAACCTTTTAGCCTTTTTGACAGGCATCCATTCCCCCGTGGCCTTATCTTCTTCGTCCTAGGCCAGCCCAGCCTTCTCTGAAACGTGCCTTGCCATCAGTAATTTCCAACTGCTCCACACATTTTTAAAGTCTTTTCCCTTCTCATAAAGTTCAAGAGCCTGCTGAAGTGCGTTGTGGAATCATCCAGGTTCTATACATTCCTATGTACATATATTGGCGTTTTGTCTCAATCTAATTCACTACGGAGCCAGCCTTATGATTACTTTTCCCTACTTGCATTTCAGCATCTGTACACGTGTAAACTGACTTATATATTCTTCAGTAGTTTTGTAGAATGAGCATCTGCATCTCGAGCCCGAAATGTTGCTCATCATTATCGTCTGCTCTTCAGTTCTTAGATAATATTTACATTAATGTTCTTCATTTGTCCTCTGGATACGTCAGCTTCTTATTCCCTATAAAGTAATCAGGCTCCTTTTTGTTCAAATGCACCTTTCTTCTGGCACTTCATCCAAAAGAATACTATGTCTGCAAGCATTTAGCTAGGGTACCCTCAATGGGTTTCTTGCTTCAAATGTTTTCTGCAGTATTGGCACTCTTACTGGTACTGCACACATCGTCATCTATGGTTCCCAACATATAGGTAACAACGGGCAGAGTTTTGAGTGTGGATGTATGACTGCACCTCTACCATACAAGAACCTGCCACCCAAATGGGGGTGGAGTTTGCTTGTTTTTACACATCAATATGCCATCACTGGTAGTGCCCCAGAAGGATATAAAGCTCCATGACTTCCCAAAGATGGACACTAACACACGAAAGAAAAGGTCCATGGAATTAGGAGAAAAAGGAAGAAAGAAACGGTCTGTGGAAGTGAGTAGAGTGAAAAGAGGTAATGATTTCTCATCAGAGTCAGAAACATCACTTGATGGCGTACCACCCGAGCATAGGTTGTTCAGAAGGACGTAAATGTTCTTCGCGCCAGTGGTTTCATCAGTTCAGACGTATGAAAATGAGAAATGGCTGCGGATTACTATGTGGGAGCTGATGTTGACAATAAACTCTATGGTAAAAGAGTTCAACGCAATAAAAGAAGAGCTCCGATCAGTAAGGTTGATGGCGCCCCCGGGACAGCTATGTTATGCACCTTCTCACAGCAATGGAAGGAGGAGTTTACACAAACATTGCACATTCGTACCTGCTAATCACAAAGAGAATGGTACGCTGACAGAAGCTGTGATACAACTGTCAAAGACGCATGCCAAAATGGAGGAAGAAGTCAAATAGACAGAAAAAAGGATCAAATCTGGATAGCAGAACTCTGGTCATGGATTCCGTTGTGGCTGGCAGACAGACTGAAAGTATTACTAGGGATGCAAATATTGGTACTAGTTGGACTGTGTGTGATCAAGATCTCCATCACCCAATGCTGCAAGACGACAGAGAAGTCAATAGGAATGAAGGTGATGATGGATGTGAACATGGGAGGTGAAAAGGACAAGATAGTTTAAGAAAGAGATAACTGAGAACAAGAATAAGGGAATGTCCACTATTCCCACAGAAGATGATGACATAAGATAATCCATTCAACAATAAGAATCATGGAGGAATATGGGTATGGTGCAACCCAGAAGGAGAGTGCAAGTACATGACCTGGCATTTTGACGAACATGACAACTTCTATGGGCACCTTGGAGGATTGACCAAAATATGGCTACCAAGGATAAAGGTAGTAACATATAGTGGTGTGGTCAACAGGTCGACCAGAGGGGGGACTTAAGAAAGGGTCTCAGGAATGACCCTCCTCACCCCCATGAACATGACAGGATGACAAACAAGGAACACTCAAAGCCATCCATCATATTTTGGATGAACACTGAGTGCAACACTGGCTGACACGTACACAGAAAGGTATCCACTCATCAGCCATTCACACCTAATCCAGTGCATATTTTTACAGTTATAGGGGACTCAACAGAGATTGTGGATGGGAATACCCTAATGGACAGCCTCAATTAGGCACTAAGCAACCATTGTGCTGACATCATTAGTGACACTATGACATAGCAGCGTTAGTCATGAAGCATGCTTGCAGACCTGCTCCACATTACACAAACACACATTTGCATACATGTAGAACATGCTCACACAGTTCTATAGAAAGAGGATGGACACATATACTTACTGTCAACCCTTTTATTATTTTTCTCATTAGCCAAATGCAGCAATGGTGAAATGCAAGTCAACAAGAGATCCTGAGCAAGCTTGCAGATGCTTATGACAATGAACCTTATGGGACTACAGGAGTATATATGGAGCCTGATAGGACCGCATGACTAATCTATAGGAAACCTAGCATAACACAAACATGTAGAGATAATTTATTTGTCTAGGGAAAATTTCAGAAGCCTCAAGCCGCGGAACAAAGACAGAAGGAGCAGGCTCAGGCTCCTTTATGCTCCAACCAAGATCACAGCCAAAGTCAGAGAAAAACAAGTCACATTCCAAACTTTAGATGACAAGGAACCAGCTGCAGAGAAATGGAATAAATCCTCTTAAATGCAGACCCAAGTACTCGATATTGTGGTCCACAAGCACGTGATGCAGTCAAACTTGACAATGGGCATTCACCCGTGAGGGGAAGGTAAGCCGATCCCAGCTGCCCAGACGGAGGGTTAAACACATGTTGCAAGGTGGAGACACACTCTCATAGGCAAAGGTGCTATATTACCAGATACAATTCAGACTTATAGTCATTTCACATCACCTTGAAGAGGTGCACAGAGAGCTGAGGACCGAGTGGGGTCCGAGCCCTGAAATTCCAGCCAATCACGAGACAGAAACCCAGGGATGGCAAGGGGCAAGAGCCAATGGTAAACCCATTTCTCTGCAACAATGTAATAGGTAGTTTCTTAGGGATGGGGCAGGTCCACGACCTGAGATGCTTGGACCAGTAGAATAACCTCTATAGGGGTTTACTATACGGGCTACCACTCTCAGCACCAAATCAGCAGGGGGGATAGGTTTTCAGGAAAGGGGCCAGGTGATGACACCATATCACAACAAAACTGGGGAGCACACATCGTAAAGTTGAGATGTACATGAGAATCCTGATTGTTTTGTGTGATTCCTGTTATTTTTTTTAAAAAATAAACCACAATTGAAACTTGCCATTGGCTGAGTCCTCTGTTTATTCTGGGGAAAGGTTTTGGGCCCTTGAGAGTCGGACAGACTCCCAGATGACCTCGGGCATACCGGGGAACCATCCCAACAACGGAATGGAATAATTTAACTTAAGGAATCATGGACTCACGAACATTCATATTGGTGGTTTTTGGAGTTACAGAAGTGTTTGATGTGTGTACAATTAGCAACATGGGTTACTTCTAAACCCAGTAGAGAGCTGTAATGGCGGCGAAAAGAAACAGAATAGTCACGTAAGCCAGCTAGCATTCGTACTAATGCAGGCATTGCCTAACCTTCTTAATTTCTATTTATTGTCACTCAAACTTCCTTTCAAAATAATTTCGACCTGAAGATGATATTCGACATTTAAAGCATTTATTATCATAACTAGCTACAGAGCACTGCAAAAGATGTGGCCACATTTTTAAGAAGAAATTAGGGCACAGTGTCTCACTGGTTAACCCCATTATTTTCTTCTTTTTTCACTCGTTGTTTTTAAGTGTTGTTCTATTTTGAATTGATATGTATATATTTTTCCAATTAGTCTGCTTTTATTGAACATGATATATACATATAGGAAAACCTGAAGGGGGCAAAGGAATAAACAGCTCAGAGACGGATGGGAACACAAGCACCCACTCTGGCAAGAAGAACACAGAATGAGCGACACAAGCACAGATAATAGAATTATTTTTATTTTTTTTATTTATTTATTCGTGTGTAATTGCCTTAGCAATTTTTACAAAAGTGATGCTGGTCATCTTACACACGATGAAATGAAAAATACAACAGTCAGACAGTTGAAGCTCTGACGGGGGACAGTTTCTCCCTGGCCATCCAATCTCCCCTGTTAAAGTCCATGCTCCACATCAGGGACCTCGTGGTCGGTCATCATCAAAGTTTTTGAGGAAATTAATTCAAATGCACTTTCCAAGATTTTTACAGTTGCTATAGTCCATTTTGTTTTCTCCCCTGACATCAGCCTATTCCACCACATTATGTCTGCATCTTCTAATGTTCCCGAAAGATCTGTACACAGGCTAGTCAGGTATGTGGCTCTTGCTTTTCTTAGGTATGGACAATATATCAGAAGATGTTTTATCGAATCTAGCTCGTCTGGTTGGTTGCAGAGACGACAGGCCTTTTCATTAGTTTGTCTCCTGATAGCTTGGATTTCACGTGTCGAAAGGAGATTGAAGCGCGCCCTCATGAACAGTTTTCTGAGTTGCTCATTTGGAAATCTGTTACAGTATACCATTGGTTCCTTTAATTTGTTGAAATTTGGTGGGAGATCTTTAGTCAGTTTATTCATCTGGGCTTTTTCCAAGGTTTCTATCCAATCCTGAGCTTCCAATTTTGATTTCACTCTTGTTGGGTTGTTTTTTAGATCCTCTTCAGTGCACGCAATCTCAGTAAGCTTTTCTCTCAGGTTATCTGTCCATTTATTTAAGATAGCCAAGTGACGGTTTGTCATTTCGTCAGTGAGTATTTTATAGATAGGCAAGCTGTCTTGTATAAGAGTGTTCCTCCAGAGTTGCATAGCGTTTAACCCCACTGTCGCTTCTAGGGAAAGTAGACCCAAGTCTCTTCTGATAAGTACCATTGTAGCGTTGGGCAGTCCTAGGACTGTTTTCCAGATATGGCTCTCTAGTTTCCACCAGATGTCCTTTGGCATGCTCAGAGTAGCTCCCATGCCATAGGTCAAGGTTGGCACCACCTTCCCTTTATAGAACTCTATCATTGGGATTAAGGAGTATTTGCCATATTTTCAGTCTACGGTTTTCATTTGGGCAGCAAGGTTTTTTGTTTTTTCCCATAGAATCCCCTGCATTGTTACTTCCTTTGCCGAGTGGTCGTTGTGGACTCCTAAGTATTTAAAACTTTGGACCACTTCGATTTCTACTTTGTCCAACACCCAATTGAAGCCCGCCTGGATCTTCTTGGCACTTTTCCCAAAAATCAGTATTTTCGTTTTCGATTTATTTATTTGTAGGTTGTTCCACTCCATATATTGCGCCAAGTTGGCAAGTTTGCGTTGTAGGCCGATTTGGGTTTGTCTAGTAATATTAAGTCGTCTGCATTATTATTATTAATTTGTCTAGATATCAATTGTCCGAGGAACAAATTAAAGTACTTAAACACGGATTTAATTTTTGTCCAACGGCCAGATATGATTATTACATATACATGCGGAAGATAAGACTTAAGACATTTTTCATCATGAACCCACCCAAAGAAAAATCTGGCAAGCGACTACAAGGTAAAACAATAGTACCCATTGACAATCTGGAAGGGTTACTAGATTTGGCACAATTGGAACTAATGGCACAAACCAAAGAACATGAAAATGAAGTAACTGTCATGATCCCCGCTCTCGGGGAGCCGGTTCAAGCCCTGCGTCCCCGAAAGCGGACATCCAGTCCCCAAGGAAGGACCCAGCAACCCCATATAGGGGCCCTTTGGACAGTGTCCTGGCGCCTATGGCGCCAGGCTCATAAAATACATCAGTCCTGGCGCCATTGCGCCAGGCTCATTATGGAAGTGCTTGGGTGCACTTACCTGATGCAGACCATGCTGCAGGATCCCGGCCTCCTTGAGGCCTGAAAGGAACTACTTTATCTGTGGGACTAATTTACCATCCGGGGATGGTCGGGGAAGGATACATACCTGATTGGAGGAAGGATACATACCTGGAACTTCTTCCAAGGCTATTTAAACCCCACCTGAACAGCCACACGTGCTTCGCGTTGTTCTGCATCTAGCAGCTGGACGCTCACCGTGTCTGCTCCTGCATCCTGACTTCTGCCACGCCTGCCAGCATCCTGGATCACCTGCAAAGGAAGAGAAGAAGAGAACAGAAGAAGGAAAAGCCCTTACCTGCTAAATCCGCATCCCGGAGACATCTCGCCGACAATCCTGAAAAGGAAGACTTTTATTTAAAAGCTCATTGCGTCGATCGCTGCAGCGCCGCATTCCACTCACCTTTACAGGGCGCCTCCATGTTCAGCAGCGATCATCCGGATTCGCAGTCACGCCCCAGCGCCTAGGGAGAAAAAGACCAGAACAAAAGGTGAGAGAGAGAAGGGAATAAGGAAAGCTAAATCTCCATGTTAAGACTTACCTGTTGATTCATTCCCTCTTCATTTCGGGTCTGCGCCGCATCCTGGCATTTCCGGACCCTGGCCCCTAAGGGGTAAAAGAGACATCAGCGTTAATGAGCGAATGAAAAGACATTACCAAAAAACGCTCATTAAGGACTTACCTGATTTCTACAAGGATTTCACCTCTCATCTCGGGTCGGTGCCTGTTCCCCGGCATTCCGTACCCCGGCCCCTATGGGGAAAAAGACACTAGCATTAGTACATTAATGCATGTCACAAGGGGAACCTCTTATAAAAAAAAAATTACCTGGAAGCCAAGCAAGTTTGGTTCTCACCAATCTGAAAATCCAGTGAAGTAACTGGATACCAACGCGCCCCTGCATCAGAAGCAGGATGGAGAGCTCGTCCTTCCAGACCCTAAGGTGAGACGCTACGAGGAATCACAGAAGGGTTTCTAGGAGGGTGAGAGGGGAAAGTGGGAGGCTGATTGCATTACCCCGCAGACAGTTAATCCCCTATTTTCGCCTACAGAAGGATACTTCTGCGAGCCAGACAAGCCAGATTTGGGGGCCCGGTCCAGTCCGTCTTCCGAACCCTGCGCATCACCTTAGAAGAGGTCACAGCAGAGCGAACCAGGCCAGCGCCTCCGTGGGAGTCAGGTGAGCGTTACAGAACGCAAAGCCTTCCTACAAATTCCTACCCAGGCGCTATGGAAAGGCTGATCAGTTGGCCCAATTACTGGGGGAATTACGGGTCGAAGTACATGCTGCTCGTCAAGAGACTAATGCCCTCAGGAGGGAATTAATAATATCAAAGGAAAGAACTGATGACCTGGCCAGACAGCTTTTGCAACGTCAAGCTGGGCAAACTCCTCTACCCGGTTCCGGAGGGAACCCCGCTCCTGTGGTTTCCAGTAACCCTGTGCAGATGAATCTACCTGGAAACATGCCGCTGGCCCCACCCGAACGCTTTGCTGGGGACCCCAAACGATTTGCCGTATTCATGAATCAGTGTCGTTTGCACTTCCTATGCAGACCTGGGGCCTTCCCTAATGATCAGACCAAGGTAGCCTTTGTATTATCATATCTCAGCGGCTGCGCTGCCGATTGGTCAGTTCCACTGGTTACTCAAGATGACCCGATTCTCTGTGATTTTCAAAGGTTTCAAGCAAGCATGGAAAGGTTATTTGCTCGACACTCTCAGGGGCAGGCTCTGGATGATGAACTTCTATCCCTGCGACAGGGCAATCAAGACCTCCTAACCTATATTGCAACCTTTAATAGACTAATTGTGGAAACGGGATGGCCAGAGGATAAAAGAGTCACGTTGTTTTATCGAGGCCTACGCGGAGAACTTAAAGATGTCTTGGCCCAAGTTGTAAATCTGCCCCAAGAATGCACAGAGTATATAGACTTATTTTAAAACTTTTATTTATTGGCACAAAGGTCAAGACAGGCACAGTTCAAAATACATAGCAATGGGCTGACAACACAGCCGAACATTCGGCACCACATCATGATCAGGTTATACATCACAAACTGGTAGCAACTGATATCGCAGGGGAGGCTCTGAGAGTCCCAGAGGGGAAGCATAAAACCAGTAGGAGAAGCTAGATCGCCCGTAGCACGTCGGGCTGTCCTGGTGGGGGAGGTGAGGTCAGTTCCACCTCATCTCTACTATTTAAGTAGCTACAGAATTCCGACCAGACGTTTTTGGGTCGAGATGTCGGAGGTAGGGAACCAATGTATTCCTCTTCGCACATTTGTGTCCAGGTAAGGGCTTTCAGCCACATCGCAAAAGTGGGAGGATTGTGGCGCTTCCAACATTGCAAAATGCATCTTTTGGCCACCATAATACTTACATTTACAAATTTTGCCATTTTCCTTACATTCTCACCCTCCCATATACCAAATAGTATGGCGAGTGGCTCCATAGTTACCGGGGAACCAACTATTTCGGAGAGGGCCTCTGTCACGGCCGTCCAGAATGTGTTGAGGGCGGGGCAAGCCCAGAACATGTGTACATGGTCTGCCTCACAGGATTTGCATTTGGGGCACACAGGGGTCTGGGTGCCTGTGAATGACGCCACTCTATACGGTGTGTAATAGAGCCTATTAAGTAGCTTAAATTGTATGCAGCGGAATCTGGCGCTTAGGGAGACCTTTCGTGTGTGTGTACACATTATGCCCCAGAGCTCGTCTGTGATTTCAACTCCGAGTTCCCTAGCCCAGGCCTCGCGCGGTTTAAGGGAGTTGTCCGCAGTGTCATTCAGTTGCATCTTGTACAAATTAGAAATTATGCTCTTGGCACCTCCGGAGTTTGCTATATAATGTATTTCAGGAGAGTCTGGGGGCTCAATAGGGAATGAGGGCCACATCGACCGCACTGCGGCTCTAATCCTATAATACTGCAGCATTTCGAGTGGAGAATTGGAGTGGTCAGGGCGCCATGTTTGGGGGGTGATAAAAACACCATCGGGGAAGAGGTCAGTAAGAGCACGGTATCCCAGGTTTTCCCAGCAGCGTATGAGATTTGGATCATGTGTGGGGGGGGAGTCCGGGGAACTGCCACAGGGGAAGCCACTTGTAGTATGGGGACTGTTCCTGGTCAGAGCCGAGGATGCTCCTCCAGGCCCTAAGTGTAGCGGCCACTGGGTCCGCATGAGCATCTGTCTGGAATGCCCGGTTCAGTAGCAGGGACATAATATTAGTTCCACCTCCCGCTAGTTTCTCAAGTTTTACGTGTATGGGCGGGTTCTGGAGCGTGTACCAATGGGAGGCATGGTGGGCCTGTGCCGCATTCCAGTACAGGCGAAGGTCTGGGGCTGTGAAACCCCCCTTGTCGTAGGGCAGCGTCATGTGTTGCCACTTCTTGCGGACCGAGCCTGGGAACCAGAGAAATTGTGCGCACTCCGAGTGGAGTTTTTTGAAGTATTGGGTCCCAGGCCAGATCGGCACGTTAGCAAAGACATACAGGAGTTTGGGCACCACTACCATCTTTATCAGAGAGAGTCTGCCCGCTAGTGATAGAGGCAGGTTGCGCCATTTGGAGAACTTGGAGAAGACTAGGTGGGCCGCTGCCTCATAGTTATCTGTCAGTAGGGAGGCCTTGGTTAGTGACATTTGTACCCCGAGATACCTAACCCCACCCGGGGACCAGCGTAGAGGGTACTCACAAGACGGTCGTTGGGTTGCCACAGTAAGAGGGAACATTTCGGACTTAGAGTAGTTGATTGTGAAACCTGAGAACGTACCTATCTTAGTGATATCACGGATGATCGGGTCCAAATATGTGGACGGATTCCTGACATACAGGAGCACGTCGTCTGCATATAGAGAGATGATCTCTGGTGCTTCTTTTAGTCGTATGCCTTTCCCGCTGTGCCGGGCCCGTATATGATCAGCCATGGGTTCTATGGCGAACGCAAAAAGGAGGGGAGAGAATGGGCATCCCTGGCGAGTGCCTCTGTGTAGCGTAAAGGGAGAGGAGGGAACCGAGTTTACGAGAACTCTAGCTCGTGGGTCCGTGTATAGCAGTTTTATGTAAGAGGTCATTTTTGGACCTACGCCCATTTTCTCCAGCACTGCCCACACAGATATTGCCAGGAGACCATATCAAAAGCCTTTTGGGCATCCAACGTTACCGCCACTGCGTCCGCGCCTGGGTCAATTCTGGACATCACGTTGAATAGGCGACGGATGTTCAGCGATGTGGATCTGCACGGGATGAAGCCGCACTGGTCTTCATGGATCATGTGGGACATGAAGGGGAGAAACCTGTTAGCTATTATTTTGGCAAAGATTTTCGTGTCGGTATTAATAAGGGATAGGGGTCTGTAAGACCCACATTCGTCTGGGGGTTTACCAGGTTTGGGGAGGACAGTTATTAGAGCTTCTCTAAGGGAGGGGGGGAGACAATTCTTACTAAGCGATTCGGCCCAGACCCCGTGTAGCACAGGCGCTAGTATCGCCACATGCTCCTGGTAGAACTCAGAAGTGAGCCCGTCCGGGCCAGGCGCCTTGTTTTTTGGGAGGGCCGATATCACCTGAACTATCTCCTCCAGGGTGAATGGGGCGTCTAATATTTCTTGGGTGTCTTGGGAGATAAGAGTCATAGGGATGCTTTCAAGGAGGTCGTCTAGGTCTTGGGCAGAGTGTTCTGGTTGGGGACCGTACAGATTGGCGTAGAAGCTAGTAAAAGTGTCTAGTATGGACTGATCTGACGAGTGCCTCACTCCACTGTCATCTATGATGCTGTCGATGCGGGTCCCACCAGTCTCAGCACGCACTAGCCTGGCCAGGGTTCTACCCGGTCTATCCCCCTCCCCATATTTACGGGCCGCAACAGGGCGTGTGTGGTATTGTACCTCCCTCATAGCGTGTGACTCAAACTTTTCCAACTCTGATCTGATTGCAGCTAGGGTCGTCGGGGACTGGGTGGTCAGGTAGTCCTGTTCAAGTGCTTTAAGTTTGGTTTCCGAGTTGGTTAAGGCCTGCCTTATGGCCTTCAGGACCCCAGCTTCTCTGGAGATGCACATCCCCCTGATATAAACCTTAAACGCCTCCCATCTAATACCTACGGGTGTGTCGGTTGTATTGTTGTTTTCAAAGAATGTAGTTATATCGGCTAGGATCTCAGCTTTAAAGACGATGTCTGATAGGGCGGTGGATTTGAAGCGCCAGTGGGGTCTTGGCGGCACTGCGTTACCGAGTTGAATCTGTAGGAGTACCGGGGAATGATCAGATAGCGTGCGTGCAAGTATCGTGGCATCTGCGACCTTCCCAACCAGCCTGCCAGAGAGTAGAAACATGTCTATTCTCGAGGAGCTGTCATGCACAGTGGAATAGAAAGTATAGTCTCTGTCGTGGGGGTGAAGCGTCCTCCATACATCGTGTAAATTGAGAGAATCCATATGTAGGAGGAGACGTTTGGTCGCTCGTGGTGTGGGTCTGCGACTAGTCGTCGTCCTGTCTAGTAAACTGTCCAGTGTTAGGTTCATGACTCCGCCCCATATTATGGGGACGTCTATGTATCTCATGAGTATGGCCGCCACTCCGTCAAAGAACTCAGGAGAGTCGATGTTGGGCGCATATATGTTGACCAGTAAGCATTCCTCGTGGGCCAGGGTGCAATGCAGGATTACATATCTGCCTTCTGCGTCAATATGCGATGAGTGGAGAGTAAAGTGGATAGACTTGTGAATGAGAGTCAGGACCCCTCTAGCTTGGGTGGAGTATTGGGTGAAATATCTGTTGGGACCCCAGGTTTGTGCAATGTTCGATGATAGGTGTTTAAGGGCATGTGTTTCTTGTAGTAGGAGGACCTTGACCCCGTGTCGTTGTGCGTAGGCCGCGATCCTACGTGCTTTCGTGAAATTTGTCAGACCACGTATATTCCATGTCATCATTTTAATCGTCATGTAGGCAGCCTACGGGTCATCCCATGGAAAGGCCCTGCCCTTAATATATGCCATGAGTGCTGCCATGCTGGCCCGCCGCCATCGTGTGTAGCCCGCCCCGACCCCCGTGCCATTTTGAGTGAAGCCTACCCCAACTTTCCAACCCCCCACCCCCACCGCCCTGTTCCAACTAGCAGTGTGTGAGTACCCACCCCAAAAGTGAACTATTGAATGCCATCCCCAACTTGGCAGTGCATGAGAAACAGCCCAACCGGGGCGAAGACACAAACATTTAAATTCTACAGGAATTGCAGCTGCAGTGGGGGCCACCGCTGCCGTTCTGCCCACCAGTATTGATACGAATCTTGAATAAACAACATAATCGAAAATACGGCTCACATAAATGAGGTTACAGGACAAGGATGCATGTGTTAGCGGATATCAAGACTAACTTATAAGGAGAGGACAGCGACCAGATCTAGTCATCGTCCATCGGGCCCTCAGGTGGCTCTGCCACTGGAATCTGTGCCTCGATGAACTTTACAGCCTCGTCCGGGACCGTGAAGAAGTAGAGTTTGTTACGATGGGTGAATTTTAGGCGTGCGGGGAAGAGCATAGCATATTCAATCTTTCTATCGCGCAGCATTTTCTTCACCCCAGTGAATCTGCGTCTCTCCATTTGCACACCCACTGAAAAGTCGGGGAAGATCCTGATTACTTGTGCATCCATCCTTAATTCCCCCTTCTCCCTGGCCAGGCGGAGTATATGATCCCTGTCCTTGTAGCTGAGCAGTTTTGCTATGATAGGTCTGGGGAAGTCCCCTGGCCGCGGTCGAGGCGCCAGGGAGCGGTGAGCTCTTTCGACCGTGAAGAATGGCGAGAGCTCGGGGTCATCCAGGAGATCTCTGATGAGTTTTTCCACCGCTGTTTCCATTCGCCCTTTGAGTGCAGTTTCGGGGACCCCAATTATGCGAATGTTATTTCTCCGCGACCTCGATTCAAGGTCATCGCATTTTGATTTGACCTGTTTCATGTCTCGGACGAGCTCTGACACTGTGTTTTGCAGAACATGCACGTTATCTTCAGTGGAGCTAGTCCTCTGCTCTACTTCCGTAATCCTTCCGTAATCCTAGTCCCGTGCTGGTCAAGCTTAGCCCTTAATGATGCCACATTTGCGTTAATATCGTCTAGTTTTTCATGAAATGCTGCAAAGTTTTTAGCCATGGATTCCATCATAGTGGCCAAGTCTGGCTGCGGGGGGTCCGGCAGAAGGTCGCCCTCCTCCTGGGTTGTAGAAGCTGATGCCTGGTCACCCCTGGGTGTCGCTCTAGCGAACTTGTCCATAGCCCCGGCTTTGCTGGTGGCCCGTGATCTGTTAGACATTCTCCTGGGGAAGAGTCAGGACCAGCACGACAATATAGATGGTGGAGGGGGCTTGGGTCGCCCCGCACTGTGCTGGACCACGCCGAGGCCCCGTCACGGCCACAAACGCCGCAGGTGGAGAGAGCCAGGGGAGGGCGGGCGAGCCTTGTGCAGCTTGTGTCGCTAGGAGTGTGCCCGGGCCCATAGGCAGGGTGTCCCCACAGGGCTGAACGGGTGAAACTGTTCTCAGCTACGTGCGTTTAAATATTGGGATGCCTTCCCCAATCCGCAGCCCCTTGTAACCAGCACTTGAGTATGTGGATATTCAGGGATTCAGACACGGCGCCTCCAGGTGGCCATGGAAGTGATAGGACAATAAGGCAGAGCGGGTGTATCGCGGGGGGCCACAAGCACCGTGGGCGCAGCTAGTAGCGGGGTAGATGGAGAACCCCCAGCAGGGCGTAGAGCGGTCGCCAGCACCCACCTTATAGCCTTTAGGGTGGCTAGACCCGTATGTTCCTCGACGCAGGGCTGGGGCCAACGAGGCAGTGGCGCCGCGGTCGGCCAGGGGTTAATGTTGCAGTCCACACCGCCGAGGGATGTGCAGGAGTCCGGCACAGGTGCGTCCCGGGGGGGGGCAGCGTAGCTCGCTCCTCGGTGGGGTAAGGGGGGCCAGTCACGTTCACCGCCGCGGCCGCCACAGGCCAGATATGTCGCTGTGTGGACGGCGGGTTCTCAGGCTCACAAACGAATATTCCGCCGCCTCTCAGTTCAGCTCAGGCAGCTCTCGATCTCTCAGCCCGGGGGGGCCGCGACTGCACGCGACCGCACGCGAGCGGGCGCCGGGGCCCCAGCCCAGTCCACGGCCGCCAAATCGGGCCGGCACTCCACCAGGCCGGCAGCCGTCAGGGCAGCCGCGCCGAGCAGGCCAGCCACACGCACACGGCCGGGGCCGGCGGGTTTCACGGATGAGAGGGTTCAACCGGAGCCAGGGGGCCGCAGGCAGTCAGCCGATGACGATGCCCCGGGCGTGGCAGCGGCCCGGCGGTCGAGGCTGGAGCGGGCGGGAACGGTCCCGCAGGGAGGCCGGATGCCGCCGCCGGCCCAAGTGCTCGGAACTCCGGATTCCGACTCCGATTTCACCCCAGATTTCAGGCACCAGGAGCGGGAAGCGTCCGCAGCAGAATCGTGGCAGTAGTGATAGGGGAAGATGAGGATTAGCGCCGATATCAAGCTGGTTCTGATGGGCAAGAACGGAGCTCGCTAGCTAGGCAGCCATATTGCTTGGCTGCTCAACAGCGCCCCCCCAGAGTATATAGACTTAGTGGTCCAATTGGATCACAGACTTCAGAACAGAAAAGCAGATCGGTCCAGGTTTGAGACCCGGGTGTTGGTCAAGACCCATGCTAATCCCAAGGGAGTTGATGTCTCTGAGCCTATGCAAATTGGAGGGGTTAAAGGACCCTTAACTCAAAAGGAACGTGAAAGGAGGCGGCAGTTAAAACTATGTCTTTTTTGTGGGAATTCTGGACACTTTCTACGAGATTGCCCGGCAAAACCGCCCCGAAAGGCGGTAGGAGCCGCTGATAAAAACCATGAAGACTCTGTTTCGGGAAACGACTCCGCCCGACAATAGTAGGGGTCCGCTTGCCGAGCTTGAAAACTAACTCTCATACCTCGCATTTCATTGTGCCCATGGTTCTCGTAGATCCAGAACAGCCTAAGCGGTTGCATGCAATAAAGGCATACATCGATAGTGGGGCTATTGGAAACTATGTGGATCGTGAATTGGTCTCTAGGATTAACCTCCCTCTCCGTCCTAAAACCAGCAGAGATGTCATCACCACAGTCGATGGAACTGAAATTGCCTCTGGACTGGTAACACATTCCACTACTGAGGTGACTTTTATTGGTCCCGACGGCCATCGGGAGGGTGTTGTGTTTGATGTAATCAAGGCTCCACAGTTTCAGGTTATTCTTGGAATCCCTTGGTTAGAGACACATAATCCTCGAATTGATTGGCGAGCTAAGAGAATAACCTTCCCGGATTGTACACAAACCTGCTACCCAGAAAACCTGAAGATTAATCTAGCATCTGTAACCTCTGCCTCCATGCAACTACCTCCGGAATACCAAGACTTTCAGGACATCTTCCAAAAGGAACAGGCCAACACGTTACCTCCTCACAGATCGTACGATTGCCAAATCGATCTGGTGCCCGGTGCACAACCCCCTTGTAGCAGGATTTATGTCCTTACCGAACCTGAGAATCTGCATTTGAGACAATATTTGGATCAATACCTAGCTAATGGTTTTATTCGCCCGTCAAAGTCCCCGGCATCCTCGGCTTTGTTCTTCGTGCCCAAAAAAGAAGGCGACCTTAGAACTTGTATCGATTACCGCGCATTGAACCAGATAACGGTTAATAACCGTTATCCTCTGCCTCTGATCCCTGAACTCCTTGACCAGGTGAAGGACGCTTGCATATACACCAAGTTAGTTCTCCGGGGGGCTTATCATCTGGTTCGAGTTAAAGAAGGCGACGAATGGAAAACTGCCTTCCGTACTAAATGCGGATTATTCGAGTACCAGGTGATGCCTTTCGGATTGTGTAACGCGCCGGTTGCCTTCCAATACTTCATGAATGATGTCCTTCGGGAACTCATCGATGTTTGTGTTGTCGTACATATCGATGACATTCTGGTGTACTCCTCTTCGGAATCTGATCACAGAAAACACGTTAGAGCAGTACTTGAAAAACTGCGCCAACACAAACTATTTGCTAAATTGGAGAAATGTGTTTTCCATACCACAGAAGTCGAGTTTCTAGGTTTCATCCTGACACCCAAAGGAGTCTGAATGGAATCAAGAAAAGTGGATGCCATCCTCAAATGGCCATCACCTAGCTCTGTAAAAGGGGTTCAAAGCATGCTCGGCTTTGCCAATTTCTATCGCAGGTTTATCCCGGAATTTTCACGCGTGGTACAACCCATTACTGCACTCTTGAGGAAAAATAAACGTTTTGAATGGTCTGAAGAAGCCGAGCAGGCCTTTCAGGATTTAAAAGCTAAGTTTACTTCTGCACCTATATTGAAACACCCGCGTCCAGATCTCCCTTATGTCGTCGAGACTGACTCATCCAGCCTAGCCATGGGAGCTGTCCTGTCCCAAAGAGATCCCGAAACCAACCAACTGCATCCTGTAGCATTTTGGTCCAGAAAATTCTCGGCACCCGAGGTTAATTATGCAATCACGGGCAAAGAACTGTTAGCCATTAAGTCCGCTTTTAAAGCCTGGCGGCATTATCTGCTTGGCGCTCAACATACCATCACAGTGATCACTGATCACCGGAATTTACAGTATTTGAAAACCACCAAGGCTCAGTCATCACGGCAGCTCCGATGGGCTTTGTTTTTCGCTGAATTTGATTTTATGATTACCTATCGACCTGGCTGCAAGAATGGCAAAGCAGACGCCTTATCCCGAATTGGAATGGGAGAATCTGATACAAACTCAGAACCAGTACCAATAATTCCCGAACAGAGGATTCTAGGCATGACTTCGTTACAGACGCTTGAAGACATTCAAGGCAGAGTGAAACAACTCCTTGACCCTACAACCTTACAGGATTGGATACAAAAGGGATCAGACTTTACCATAGATAATGGTTTACCTTATTTCCAAGGACGCTTATTCCTGCCACATAAGTAATTACACAAACTAGTTATTTCCGGTTATCTTGATGCATTAATAGAGGGACACCCCGGTATTGCCAAGACAGAGGAAAAGGTGAAACGACAATTTTGGTGGCCCTCTTGACGAAAAGATGTTAAATCTTTTATGATGTCCTGTGGTGTTTGCGCCCAAAATAAAAGTCAAAAGAAAAGACCAGCCGGTCTCCTTCGACCTATAGACATACCGCCAGCACCCTGGCACACCCTATCAATGGATTTTATTACGGACCTGCCTCCTTGTTCGGGGTACAATACTATTCTGGTAATTGTGGATTTGTTTTCCAAAATGGCCCACTTTATTCCTTTGAAAGGTTTACCTTCAGCTTCTGTCCTAGCCAAAGAATTCCTCGAAAATATTGTTCGGCTACATGGATTCCCATCTATACTAATCTCTGACCGGGGAAGCCAATTCATTTCCCACTTCTGGCGCAAATGTTGTCAAATGGCGCAGATCGACGTAAGATTATCGACCAGTCACCACCCTCAGACTGATGGTCAGACCGAGAGGACAAATAAGACCCTTGAGCAATACTTACGGTGTATGCTACAGCAATCTGAAAGCAACTGGAAAGTCATTCTTTGGATAGCCGAATACGCATATAATAATTCGGTACACTCTGGAACTGGCCACAGTCCTTTTTATACTTTGTTTGGGCATCACCCTCGAACCTCAAACCTTGACTCACCTCAGAGCCTTGGAATGCCTGCAGTAGAACATCTGCATTCTACAATTACCCAAGCCTTCAAAGAGGCAACTACGCATTTACAACAAGCCAAGAGAAAATACAAGGAGAATGCTGATCTACATCTGAGTGAAGCACCTCCGTATCAGATTGGGGATCAAGTGTGGTTAGCTACCAGACATTTACCACTCAAAGGGCCTCGAACTTTTAACCCAAAATATCTGGGACCTTATTCTATTACGGCAATAATTAACCCAGTGGCTGTTAAACTTGATTTACCAGCTACTATGCGAATTCACCCTGTTTTTCATGTGTCACTTCTGAAACCAGTGGTACCCAGAACCCGACTACTCAAACCTCCAGAACCTATTCTAATAGATGGGGAGCCCGAATTCGAAGTGAAAACCATTTTAGACTCAAAAATGTTTAGGTCAAAACTGTTCTACCTAATTGATTGGAAGGGGTACGGACCTCAGGAGAGGTCGTGGGAACCCAGCGACCATGTGCATGCACCTCGATTAGTCAGGAAATTCCACCGACTCTTCCCAGACAAACCAAAACCCCCAGAGGGAACAACCTTGGGAGGGGCCTTGGGGGGAGTGCTGTCATGATGCCCGCTCTCTGGGAGCCGGTTCAAGCCCTGCGTCCCCGAAAGCGGACATCCAGTCCCCAAGGAAGGACCCAGCAACCCCATATAGGGGCCCTTTGGACAGTGTCCTGGCGCCTATGGCGCCAGGCTCATAAAATACATCAGTCCTGGCGCCATAGGTGCCAGGCTCATTATGGAAGTGCTTGGATGCACTTACCTGATGCAGACCATGCTGCAGGATCCCGGCCTCCTTGAGGCCTGAAAGGAACTACTTTACCTGTGGGACTAATTTACCATCCGGGCGTGGTCGGGGAAGTATACATACCTGATTGGAGGAAGGATACATACCTGGAACTTCTTCCAAGGCTATTTAAACCCCACCCGAACAGCCACACATGCTTCGCGTTGTTCTGCATCTAGCAGCTGGACACTCACCGTGTCTGCTCCTGCATCCTGACTTCTGCCACGCCTGCCAGCATCCTGGATCACCTGCAAAGGAAGAGAAGAAGAGAACAGAAGAAGGAAAAGTCCTTACCTGCTAAATGCGCATCCCGGAGACATCTCGCCGACAATCCTGAAAAGGAAGACTTTTATTTAAAAGCTCATCGCGTCGATCGCTCCAGCGCCGCATTCCACTCACCTTTACAGGGCGCCTTCATGTTCAGCAGCGATCATCCAGATTCGCAGTCACGCCCCAGCGCCTAGGGAGAAAAAGACCAGAACAAAAGGTGAGAGAGAGAAGGGAATAAGGAAAGCTAAATCTCCATGTTAAGACTTACCTGTTGAAACAATCCCTCTTCAATTCGGGTCCGCGCCGCATCCTGGCATTTCCGGACCCCGGCCCCTAAGGGGAAAAAGAGACATCAGCGTTAATGAGCGAATGAAAAGACATTACCAAAAAACGCTCATTAAGGACTTACCTGATTTCTACAAGGATTTCACCTCTCATCTCGGGTCGGTGCCTGTTCCCCGGCATTCCGTACCCCGGCCCCTATGGGGAAAAAGACACTAGCATTAGTACATTAATGCATGGACACAAGGGGAACCTCTTATCAAAAAACTTACCTGGAAGCCAAGCAAGTTTGGTTCTCACCAATCCGAAAACAGTGAAGTAACTGGATACCAACGCGCCCCTGCATCAGAAGCAGGATGGAGACCTCGTCCTTCCAGACCCTAAGGTGAGATGCTACGAGGAATCACAGAAGGGTTTCTAGGATGGTGAGAGGGGAAAGTGGGAGGCTGATTGCATTACCCCGCAGACAGTTAATCCCCTATTTTCGCCTACAGAAGGATACTTCTGCGAGCCAGACAAGCCACATTTGGGGGCCCGGTCCAGTCCGTCTTCCGAACCCTGCGCATCACCTTAGAAGAGGTCACAACAGCGCGAACCAGGCCAGCGCCTCCGTGGGAGTCATTTGAGCGTTACAGTAACATTGGAAATGCTTGACATTGACACAGACTGGTCAATCAGTAGCAATCTGAAATCTAAATCCAAATTTAACCCTATGTTACAACCGGGGGGGCACCTAGAGGCACTTCATGATTTGGTAATTTGTGACCTCAAAAAAGCTGGGTCGAAGAAATACGTAAAATCAAACTTATCACTCAAAGAAAAACAGACCTTACATGAATTACAAAATATAAAGGATATTGTAATTAAAGCCTCCAATAAGGGGACAAATATAGGAATTCAGAACAAAGATGACTATATTAAGGAAGCTTATCGACAATTACAAGATTCCAGTTGCTACGAAGAATTGGCCATTATTCCATCTGAACAAATCACAAATAAAGTAAAGGGTTTACTTGACAAATGGCTGGACCTACATATTCTCACTGATGATTGCAATTTCCTATTTAACAAATACCCCACAATACCTACTATTTACTTCCTGCCAAAGGTGCACAAAAATCCTTCACATCCACCTGGTAGACCCATTGTCACGTTAAAAGGCGCAGCTTTAGAAAACATGTCCAAGTATATTGATCAGACCCTCCTGCCCTTTGTATTTACCTTAGCATCGTACATTCGGGACACAAAGGATTTCCTCAGCAAAATCAATGGAATCACATGGGAGAAGGATTATATGTTTGCAACACTAGGCGTAGTGGCATTATACACATCAATCAGACACTGCGATGGAAAAATCGCGTGCAAACATTTCCTGGACAGCAGATCACTGAACTACCTTTCGCATGGCCAGATGATTATGGAAATGATAGACTTACGTTTAACCAATAATATCTATTTATTCAATAGCAACCTCTCTCAGCTCCCCATGATACGATCTTCTGTGTGTCTATTCTTGTCCCGTTTTTGTAATCACTATCCTGTCTTTTTGGAATGCGCTGTGATGCCTGCGGGCTTTAGCGCTATCTAAATAAATAAATAATACATTCTATAATCACCTAAGGGGCACGGCCATGGGAACTAGCTTTACTCCACCCTCCGCAAATCTGACAGTGGGTTGGTGGGAAAAAACAACAGTATGGGCTGAAATTAACAGCAAATACACCGACCAGGTGGTTCTTTGGCTAAGATTTATTGATTATCTTTTTATCCTATGGAAAGGAAATGATAAAGACTGGTTTGACTTTGTGAAAACTTTAAATATTAACAACCTGAACTTACACTTTACAGAAACACATAATCGGAAGTCAATCATTTTCCTTGATGTGGTAGTAAAAGTAAATCAACATGAAATAATTACTGAACTCCATCGGAAACCGACTAGCTCCAACATGCCACTATTAGCAAGCAGTAACCATCCTACCGCTTTGAAGTGGAGTATCCGATATGGCGAGTTTGTTACAATTCGATGAAACTGTTCTAATTTGGACTGTTTTGATAAAGAATGTTGACTAGCCGCAGCTAACTTTTAGAAACAAAGATATCCAAAAGCCATATTGGAAAGAGTGTATCGAAAGGCTCGAAATTTGAATCGTACAGAACTACTTTCAACAAATCAAGCTTTGGAAGAAACTGATAAAGAAAATGCTATTCGACTTATCTTAACATATGGCACACATTCCGGTGCCATACGTAATATACTCCAGGGACATTGGAATGTGTTACGTTCGGATGAAGATCTGGCATCACACCTAGGAGAAAGGATCAACATAACGTATAGAAAGTCTTGTTCCATTAAATATCTACTTGTGAGTAGCTATATGCCACCTGTAACTAAAACACCAAACACTGGTACGTGGCTAACCGGAAACGGAAATGGTTTCTTTAAGTGTTCAAAGTGCAAAGCCTGCCAATACGCCATGAACAGTACCGCCTACATACATCCAGTATTGGGCCATATGGTAGAATTAAAGGCAAGAATTACATGCAACACGGAATTTGTAGTATATGCTCTCATGTGCTCGTGCAAGTTATGGTACATTGGAAGCACTATTGGAAAGTTAAAATTGAGCATTCTCCAGCACATGAGAGCAATCAAGAATGTCGATGTTGCATATCCAATGGCAGTGCACTTTAAAGAAGTGCATGGAGGCAAAATTGAAAGTTTTAGATTCTTCGGTGTACATCATGTGAAAGAAAACCCCAGAGAGGGTAACCGAGAATTGGAACTTTGACAAATGGAAACAAGATGTATTCTAGATATTGAAACCAAAAAGCCAAAGGGACACAATTTGGACAAAGAATTGTACAAGTTTTTAGGAATTTAAAATTGACATACAAGCCTTAAGCAGGCGTGGTTGTTTCTAATATCTTTTTCTCCCAACAGGTCTCTGTCTGTGTCACTATATAGTATGGTTAACAATTATCAAAAGAAAAGGAAAAAAAATGTGTTCCATCATCAAATAGCAAATTGATGTTGATGAAATCGTCAGAATTTTTGTTTACAGTTTGGTTGTAGCTTCACTTCAGAATTTTACAAAAATGGCAGGTGCCATATTTAGTATTTAATGGTGATTAGGTGGTAAAGCACAGTCTTGTGTTGGTTTCTTATTTGGAACTTTTTAGTGTTGCTAAATAAGTGTCATGACATATATGCATGCGGTTGAGAAATGCAATATTGGTGATAGCTGGGATCCTGAGTACAAATATAAGAATATTGTCGAAAATATTAAGGCAAGCTTAGTCTATTATATATGATACTTACTACAGATAGGTACCAATGACACAGAGCATCCCATCTTAACACCAACCTTCATGGCAGTGATAACGATTATGCATGATGTATTGTATGATACATAATTTAAAAGAAGGCACTAAGCACTTTTATATTTAGAAAAGAACAAATATTGGCAGCTACGTTTTTATTTTCATGCACTTAGCACTTTATAATTGCAAGCGGAAAAATAATTGCTGCTGTGTTTTTGCCAACCAATTAAGCACGTTCTTACGCATTATGCACTTCATAAAGGAAACAGCAATTGTTGCTGTTATGGTACTGATGCACTAAGCACTTTACAATTTTAATGAAAACTAGAACAGTATTGTTCACGTTCTTTAAATGCATTTAGCATTCTATGATCACAATGCCGGAAAAAAAACTGCTGCCTTGCTTTTATTTACGTGCAAAGCACTTCTCAAGTGTTATATGTTTTCATTGGATCCACAATAATTATTGTGGTTATGGCTCTGATGTATTTTAGTAACACACAAGAAATTGTCTCTTTTTGTAAAACTGTATTTTCTACACATGAAAATAGACTCTGAAAATGGCTAATCATATTTGCCAGTGAGAAAACATGCCATAGTTAAGCCTACACAAGCGTACCACTATTGTTTCAGAAACTGGCATACAATGGCCGCCATGGTATTTGTATGTAAAATAACAAATAGAATGCATTGAACGTGGAGAAAAGAGGAAATGGACATAGGACAATTGTTGAGTGGAAACCATAGAAACCGTAGAAACCATAGAGACTAATAATGTGAAAGAGTATATGTATCACCTTGGTGTTTGAAACATTTGTATGTGAACAAGCAGCGAGCACGCTGCGAAACGCGTCATGCAAGCGTTCTCCTTTTTATAATCTTTTTTAATGGTTTAATAATTAAATACATTTTGGACATTGCGAGAGGAAATAACCGAGTCAGGCTGGTTCTTGAAGTTTCAGCGCAGTACAGCAAAGTTGATCGATTGGCGTGCAGATCCTCCATTGGGGCGCCGGAGGTCCGGCTGTTGTCCCCTCGTTTCAAATATATATATATATATATATATAGCTCTTTCTCTATTCAGTCATTCAGTCACTCTTTGAATATTTTGTTTGGTCTTGAAATGAGATATATGGATGGTCAATAAGGCGTTGACGCTTTTTGACCACACATGTCATAACACACACGCTTTTATTTTTAAGTTTCCAGTGTTTAATTAACTTTTTCATAGATTGCTATATTTATCGTCATCTGGGATTGTGTTTTCTGTAATGAAATGATACTATTACTTGTAGTGATGAGATTGTTGAATCATTATGAGATCAGTTATACTTGTTCATTGAAATTATGGTAGAATCACCCTTATCTTAAATTGAATCAATCTATCCTGCTTGACACACTTTTCAGTTTCATCTACAAAGCAGTCAGGAATGGCACTCCAGCATACTTAGCAGCTAAGCCCCACTGTAGAGTTGCAGCTGTATACATCTGCAGGACATCCCGCCCCCCTACCTCCCCTTCAATGGAGACATGAGACCGTGCCATGTTTGACACCAGCTGTTGTACCAATACCGCAGCAAGTGCTTGGAAGAAGATACCCATTAAGAGAACCTTATCGAATATACCTCCAAAGTCATGACAAACTGCAGGAGGAACACCCTGAAGGAATATGAGATGATTTGAGCATGTGAACTAATGACGTCATAAGAAAGTGTGCACGTCGACCCAAGATATTGACAATGGGGGTCATTCCGACCCTGGTGGTAAGGGGTTAACGGCACCGGTCAGGATGCTGGTGCCGTTAATCCCCTACTGCCACATTCTGATGTCCCTTAGCATGTCCCACCATGGACCGGCTGGTCTAACCAGCCGCCCTTAGTGGGACCCGTTAAGGGCCAATGGAGCTAATAACGGGCCCGTTATTAGCTCCTTCCCCATTCCCATGGAGCCCTATGGCGGCTCAAATGGGAATGGGGAATGGTTTTCTGAATGAGGACTTACCGGTTCCTCCAAGGTTGGAATGACCCAGTAAATCCCCATTCAGAGACCCCGGACCCGGGTTGGCTGCCTCCAAACTCGGAATGACCCCCAATGTATAGATCCTGAAGAAAGTAATGACAAAGTAAAGAAATTAGTGAACTGTCAAATGCAAAAGAAGATCACACGTGTATTAGATGCTGCAGAAAACAACCGTTCAATAAATGTACAGACGCTGAAACGTGAGGTAGATCAAGACAACACAGAAGCTAGCTATGAGTAGTGAACAGAATGCAGCTGCAGCTGCCATTGTACAGAAACTGGACATTAGTATCATGAATTAAGTAAGCCAGAAACCATGAAGCAGAAATGGAAAACTGTGTTGGAGCAAGACATAATAGGCTTATGGAGCTGCATGGCAAGGCTGCCTGGCCTAAAGTCAAGATTCTAGAAGGCGAGGTCAGATATCTACTGTGCAAAAGAAAGAGGTTGCGGAGGATGAACCTTCTCAAGATAAGGTGCAAGAAAGAACACAAAGGATGCAAAGTTTTAATTCATTTAGAGCATTTAAAAGCTGCAAAATGGACCAGATTGTGGTCTCCTGTCACATGAGCCAAGGATGGAAAAAGAGTCTGAACTTGAAGTTGCATACACGATAGCGAGTGCCCTCACTCCCGTGCATTCTCAAAGACAAGGATACTCTGCAAGGTCAAGAACAAAGACAATTTCATGGCAGAAGGCACAGGTGATGAGAGATGCTGGGCTAATTAGGCTGTGAGTTAGCCTCATGTCCTATCTCCCTGCACCTAGGTCTAGGCTTACATGTTGCTAAATTAACCGAAGGTTCCAGACAAGGCACAAGCATGCCAACCAATTGTATTAGTCCATATAACGAAGTACCTTATAGTTTGAAGACCAATGAGAAACTATAGTGTTTCTGAAATGACATGTTTTTAGAGGTAGACACAAGTTGTCCACCTGATAACAGGCAGCCAATAGCAATCCTAGCTCCTATAGAAATGTATACTTAGATGTTTCCCTTAACCAATCCCCACCCTTGATCAGAAGTCAAATTGGGCAGGAGCGGTCGGCAGTGGTGCTCCTATACTTTTTATTTCTAAATTTCACTGTTCCTATACTTTTATTTTAGAAAGCAACAGTTCTGGAATGGTTCAGTTTTACAATAAAAGTGTAGGAAGAAGTTGATGCTTGCACTTCAGTTCACTTCACTGATTGTTCCGTTAAACAGCAGGTGTGTTTGTTTGGGGTTTTGGATTGTGTGTGGTAGGGGCGCAGCAATGGGGTTTGTGGGGAGCGGGGACAGACCAGCAGGGAACATAGTTCCACTACTTCTTTTCGTACACTTCGACCACTGCCCTACACATTTTGCGTAGAGATCATTGCGAGACTGAGCGTCCATCCTTTGATATTCATTGTAACCTCCCTGTTTTAGATCATTATTAATAAAACAATATTTTGCCATCTTCCTGAGTTGGTTCGGTTATTGGGACTCAGAATTACTCTGGTGTAATTCCATCCATTTCATTTGCATGTACTTAAGGGCCAATACCTCACCACATATGTGGTGGCACACACTCTTCGCAACAGCAAACGGACACACTCTCTTGAATCACAATTTGTCAGCAAACAGAGGAACCAAAACCAATCCTTTTCTTGTCGCGCACCCACCTTCTGGAACACAATACCTGCAATATTCACACAATTCTCCAACGTTAAAAATCTCTCAAAACATAGCTTTTTCAACAACACCAGACCCAGGACTAACCCCAACTGATGCATGTAGCTTTGCACATGCTGCTACTCATGGTACTGCAGTACTGTTAAAATATGCCAGCCTAAATGCTGGCTATCCACACCCTGTACAGCTCTCTGCTGCTCTGGATCTAGGTCTGTGATTTAAATAATGAAATAAAACATAAATATCATTATTGCCCTAGCCTCACCAGTCAATACCAATATAAAATATAATATAGACAAGACGTGATAAAACAGACCTGGTGTGTCACTCAACTTAAGTCTACAAGGTGGTATAGCAGTTAAACACCAATCGGGATCATACCAAAATAGAGAATGTCCAAAATATCAAAGCTTAACATACTGAAATTCGAGATCCCACTTTTACCACATATTTATGTGGGGGTTGGGTTAAGTAAATACAAAAAATGTAGGAGCACTCTGGGGGATGCGGGGTCTCCCTCCATATATACATGTGGTTAGATGGGATAATAAAAGACAATTCATTATTTCAGGGACCACTGCGGCTCTCATGCACACCAGACATCCTGGCACCAGTAGTGTGGATTGGGACCAGACAGTCACAGCCCGCTTCCTGGGTGACCTGCAGTAGCCCACAAAAGATGTGGCTTCTGCAGGCAGCTGCATGCCCAAATATGGAATTCCTGGGTCATAAAGGCCAGGGGGAAGGCCAATGGAAAACATGGCCAAAGGAATTGACAAAAGACCTTGTGGCACAGCTATGGCAGACACTAGCCACAATCATGAGCCAAATACGGTAAGCACGGTATGGCTCAGTAAAAAGTTAAACAAATACATGAAAAAGCTTCTGCTGTCACCAGCCAGGCTTAGGCACATTGTCCAGTTACCAGAAAATCCTTAGTGGATGACTAGGGCCAGAAAACACAAGGAACCCATTGTATGGTACAATAATGTACTTTACACAATGAAATAAAGTTGCCAAAAGAGGCAACAAAGTCTTACAACTATGAGAAACAAAACTTCTCAGTTCTGACAGCCTGAAGGATGTGTCAATTTCCCCATAACAATGAGTGAAAGACTAGTGGAGTGCAGCTGAAGGCTGTGTTCCATTGGCAAACATCAGGATGCTGAAACAAAAGAAAAAAATGTGGTGGGTCCACACATATAGAGGTAAAATAGCAGCAAGAGAAATTGTCCCTAACACTCACCCCTCCCAGACTAGGGATAGGGAGACTTAATCCACCCCTGGATGAGTAGCATGTTCAGGCCGCTTACATATTCTAGACAACCCATATGCATTGCTATGTTGGGCACCTGGCCTATGCTCAATAGTGAAGTCAAAGCCTTGGAGGCTAACTGACCACCTGAGCAACTTATCACCCTTCATATTCATCAGCCAATTTAAGGACCCATGGTCATTCTGCACAGTGACAGATTTCCAAGGGCCCACACAATGGAGAAACATTTTTCTTCCACAGTAGACCACCAGAGCTCTCTGTTATTCAGCTGGAGACTGATGAAACCAATAGGGTGTTCCCTGCCTTCCTCATCTAGTTGTGATAGAACTGCACCTATCACAGTGTCAGATGCATCTATCTGCACAATAAAAGGTTTCTGATAGTTTGGGGCCCTGAGGACAGGGCCTTGGCACAGGGAGTCTTTTAAACCTTGGAAGGCTTGTTCACACTCTTCAGACCAAGAGACCTTCTTGGGTTTCATTGGAGTAGTGAGGGCAGTCAGGGGAGCAGCTATGGTAGCATAGGCTGCCATGGAGTTCCTGTAATACCCAGTGAGGCCCAGGAAAGCTTGCACTTCGGTTTGGGTCATAGGGGCAGACCAGTGTTGTACCGCTTGTATCTTTCTGGGAAGAGGCTGAATTCTACATCCATCAACCTCATGTCCAAGGTAGACCACTGAGACCTTACCATTTGACACCTGCTGGCTTTTATGATCAGGTGAACCTTCTGAATGGCCTGCAACAATATTCCTAGGCGTCTAACATGTTCTTCCCACGTTGGTTTGAAGACTGCTATATTATCCAGATATGCAATGCAGAATTCATCCAACCCATTCAGAACACGGCTGACAACCTGTGAAAAGTGTCATGTGCATTCATTAATCCAAATGGCATTACCCTGAACTGGTAAATCCCTTCTGGGTTTGAGAATGCAGTCTTCTCCTTGGCATGTTCTGTCAGGGATATTTTGAAATACCCTGCAGTGAGATCAAATGTGCTGAGATACTTGGAAGCACCCAGCTTGTCTACCAATTCATCTGTTCTTGGTGGCGGGTGAGCATTTGTCTTGTTGACAATATTCATAGCCCTGTAATCCACACAGAACATCAACTCAGAGGTACCTGCCTTTGGCACCAGAACTACAGGACTGGAACATAGACTACTGAAGGGTTCAATCACCCCTGGATCCAACATCTTGTTGACCTCATACTTGATGTGAGACCTACATTTGTCTGACATCCTATAGCTCCTACTTTTGGTAGGCACACAATCTCCAGTGTGAATGCCATGTTTGCACCAAGGTATCAGATATGGAGTTAGTGAAAACAAGGGGGAACATTTCCTAAAGAAAGTTCTCACCTCACTTTGCTGCTGAGGAGACAGCCGAGGAGCCAATTTGACACCCCAATGGAGCCATTTGATGGAATCCCTTGGAATAGAGAGGGGTTCATATTCCCCTTCCTCTCTGTCAGATGCCAGGAGCAGAGCAGCCAGAACAGCCATTTCAACCTGAGGGATAAATGCCTTCAGTCTCTTTACATGGAAAACATTTGGGGCTTGACCAGGCCTTCCAAAGCCCACTAAATAGTTCACCACACCAAGTTGCACCAAAACTTTGTAAGGGCCTGACCATTTATACTATAGTGCCCTAGGCCTTATATAATTCATTGTCATGACTTATTGGGCTGGGGGAAAATGTACAAGAGAAGCTTTGTGGTAATACCAATGTTTTACCAATTCATGACCAGCCTTCAACTTGTCACTGACCTGAGCCATCATTAGGGCCATCCTCTTTCTCAACCATAGCACATAGTGCTGAGGGATCACTCTGTAGGTACAAAGTAAGCATGGTAAAAGGTAATCCAACTTTCTCCGCTGAGGCTCCTCAAGAGCTCCAATCATTCCTTTGAGAGTTCTGTTAAACCTCTCAACTAAGACATTTGTCTTTGGATGATAAGATGATCAAATCTAATATACAGACCCCGTACTCCTTCCACATGGCCTGCATGTACTGGGACTTGAGGTTGCTGCCTCTGTCAGACACAACTTCTTTAGGGAAGTCAATTCTATTGAAAATGCCAAGCAATCCGTTATCAGCTGACCAGACAGTTACTGTCTTTAGTGGGATGGCTTCAGGATATCTGGTGGCATTGTCAACTAACAACAAAATAAATTTGCTGCCGGAGGATGTTGGAGGGTCACGGGGACCAACAATATCAATCCATACCCTCTCAAATGGTACACCCACTATGGGGAGTGGTACCAATGGAGCCTCAATTGTTGCGCCACCTTTACCTGAGATTAGGCAAGTGCCAAAACTCCTGCAATGGCTTTATATCTAGGCCCCCATCTTGGGCCAGTAAAAATGCATAGATAACCTCTCCTTAGACTTCCTGGTACCAAGATGACCTGCAAGGGGTCCTCTTACACCAACTGCAGGAGGAAGGTTGTCACTTGAAGGCGGACCACCAACCTTCTATGGACTCCTTCAGTGGACTCTGTGGACTCACTATATAGGTACTCACCTTCCCAATTAATGCTGTGTTTCCCAGGAGGTTCACACTCAAGCTGAGAACAGGCCTGTCTCCTTAGGCCTTCCGAAGTTGGGCCTTCACGTTGGCCCTCACAGAATTCATATCAGGACCACCCTCTGCAAGCAAACTTTGCATTTCAGGATGGTTATGGGGTTGAGTTTTTCAGGCAGCACCTCTTCCTCATCAGGTTCATGGGCTTGGCCAACTGCCTCCACCCCAATAGCAAGTGAGTTGGCTGCAATATTCTCTTTCTCTCTTTTCTGTTTTCTGACTCACTTAGCCTTGGGTTTCCTGTTTGGCTTTGGTTCAGCCTTGGTCTTGGCCTGTGCAGCCATAGTTTGAGACCTAGCGCAGGGTTGTTCTTTTACTTTACTTTATTGTGAAACTAGTCAACCTTACACAAAAATTCAAACAAAAACATTTAAAAGAAAAACAAACACAAAATCAACAATATGATAAAATCTGAAATCACAATTTTTTCAACATACAAACACACAATTAAACAGCAGTTTTTTTCATTTTATTTCTTTACAACAACATAACAAAGAAGATTTCACTATACCCAAAAAACCAGCAACTTTAATGCTGCTATGGTTGACAGTGTTTCTTCTCCACTCATCAAACTTAAAAATAGCATGTCATTATTCACACAATCTTGATTCCAAACAAATCTGCTAAATCCATCTCTACGCCTTGAATGCTTCACATTCAACCAAAATGTGTTCTCTTTTCTGCATAATTGTGAATTTCTTACACAATTCACAGTTTCCCATACTTTCTGACCTCCTTGATCTCTCCAGTTAATAACAGATTGAATTGTAATCTGAGAAATTCTTCTTGCCAGTATGTATTGGGAAATCTTCTCAGATAAAAGGGAAAAATATCCCAATGGTTTTGGAATATTAGAGAGAGAACTGTACAATTTGTACGAGCTAGCTTTGTCTGACGTATTACACCAGTAAAACTCACTCAACCTCTGCTTAACCTTTCCAGGATTGGGGACCAGCAAATCCCTCTTTTCAGTACATTCACTTAAAATGTGCTCCCCCACTCTCCTAAAAGCAGCCAAATGGACACACATAGCCCTTTCCATAGCAATGCCCAAATCAATATACAGACTATTTGGTGGAAGGTTTAGAATGAGCCTGTACTGGGCCATCACTTTCCACCTAAAGGTGTATGCTAACAAACGCATGCCCATGTCTAGAGGAAGTGCAGCAAGTCTGAAAAAGTTGGGCAAAGTCATCACTTTCCTACAGATAATGGCCTCCATTTTTGCCAATCAATCCCTAATGAACTCAAGCTATTTCCATCCGATAAATAGGTGCTGATACCACCTTTGTGGTATAAAACTTCAGGACTGGCATAAGTGAGAATGCACAGTATTTCACCCGGATTCTCTTCATCTGGGCAGCCAACTGTTCTGCTTTTGATCTGAGCCTACCCAAAACCACTCCCTTATTAGTGCCAGAGTCTATTGAGAAACTCAGATAGACAAGCCTCATTTTTGGGGTCAGTGTTTCACTGCACAGTGACCACGAGAAGCCCAAGGGCTTTTTGGTGTTCTTACAAAATCTTAATACATTTGTTTTAGCACAGTTTACCACACACTTGTTTAACTCTGCATATGTTTCCACCGCCCTGGCTCATTTCTGCTGCCCGACTTGTGCACAATCCAACAGGATAACATCATCTGCATAAGTCAGATAGGATACTCGCAATTCTCGGAGTTTAGGGGACACAAAGCTAGCAGCACCGAGCCAATCACCCAAGTCGGCTAGGGAATGATTGAACAGACAAGGGGCTAGTAAGCATCCCTTCCTCAACCCCCTGTGCACCTAGAATTGCCTCAACAGGGCCCCCTGTCTGTTCAGCCTCACCTGAATTACCTTCTCACTGTGAAGATGTATCAATATTGTCAAAAGAGGGTGCAGGACATCCCAGACATGCAGCTTGCCCATAGACGTGACCTGTTAACCGACTCGAAGACCATTGAAAAATCAATTGCCATGGCTAACACTTGTCTACCTGATCCAACCATGCATGTTCCTGATTACAGCAAATTACAAAACCATTGAGGGAAGTGGAGACACCCTTTCTAAACTCTGTTTGGAATTTTGTTAAGCGGCCTGCTGCCAAAGCCCAAGTCTTCAATTCCCACAGGACCAGTCAGTGAAATATTTTACTCTCAGAATTTAACAGTTATATTGGGCGATAGTTAAATGGATTTTTTCCTATTGCCATTTTTAACAATTGGAACAATAACATAAAGTTTTCATCTGCTCGGCGCTTCTTAATTTAATAACACAGATTTTAAAAGAAAGAAGAAAATCACTGCCCATAGCCCAGCATTAAGATTAAGGGTGACATTGGAAATGCTATCTGGCTCAGCTGCTCTAGAATTTGAGGATTGCCTAATGACTTCTCCAATCCCTGCAACCGCAATGTTCAGGCAACATGGACTTTTAATAGATAGGTCTTGTTCTATACGGGCTGATTCCCTAAAGATTTATTCAAAGTGATCACCCACATTGCCTCAGAGAAGGGATTATCTAATTTGTCATTCAGGGCTTGGACCAAGTTGTTAATAACCCCCAAAACATATTGGGAGTCTTTACTGAGGACAATTCGCAGCATTTCCTCACCTTCCATGTAGGACCAATACTAGTTATGTGATTTGTACCAGTTTTTGAAACCTTACCTCAGTTGTTTAACCTGCTTAATCAGCAATTCTTTACAAATGGAATTTATCCTAGCCCACTGTAGCTCTCTATGCAAGACTTTTTTCTCCTCCTGGAACAATTAATCCAACCGGTGTATGCCCTGGCCATTATACAAACTCTTTGGTGTTCCCCTTTCGATAAATCTATCAAGTAGGCAGTTAAATGAGCCCACATTCAAAATGACATTTTTTTTTATTGAAATGATACCTTATACTTATCAGATGCTCCACATAACCTGTGCATTTGTGCATATTAAATGTTTTCTTCACCAAACGGATACATCCGTTGGACATAGTTAGATGCATTAGACTAGGATTAAAGTTGGACTTGGTTCTAAAGACAAGTGATAATATTAAGGGGTTGTGATCACTCAACACAGTCTATGGAATTCGAAGTTCTAAACAAAATGACATGATACATTTGCTCATAACTATGTAGTCAATGCATGACTTACTAAAATAATGTTTCCATGTAGGATTGGGAGGAATGTCACCATTAACATTTCCATTAAGCAACAAAAGGCCCCATATGTCAACAAAAAGTCAGCCATTCTTTTCCTTCCTGTCTTCCACTTTGGTTTGATTGTCTACTTCTTTCTAACTCACAGCAGGCTGCGTTCAGATCACCACCCATTATCACATGAACCCCTCCTTGGCCACAGAGGAAATCTTCCTGAATTTCGGATAATTTATTCAGGAAGCATGGTAGTTTGTTACACTTTGCGTTGTTATAAATATTAACCAATAATGGTGGGGCCCCTCCCAAGATGCTCTTCGATTTCACTAAACTCGCCAGAATACCATCTGTTTCCTCCGAGAGCAGCTTTAGAGCCTTTATCAGTGTATTCCTCACTGCCGTAATCAAACTCCCTGCTGGCCTACCCCTGGCTTTTTTATTGCCAATTGTTGGAAGATTGTATATCCATCCAATGACACATCCTCACACAACCATACTTCCTGGAGCAATAGCACATCTGCAGTCAATAAAAAAATATGTTTCGTTAAACTAGTGAAACTACTAGAATTCCAACTAACCATTGAAAAGAGCTGTCCTACTGCCTCTTGTGTTAGAGTCCTATCCCTCTCTCACTCATCGGCTGCCCGCCACCCGAAAGGGAAGACGGGAGCCATGTCCACAACTCTCCCATGGGCCTTGATATTGTCACCCATTTACCCACTTGTTCATAGTTAAGTCCCGACATTCCAGTCCTACCACAAATCACCCTCAAAGGGCACCTCAACCTGGTTCCATGTAATAATGTCCCCTCAAAAATATCGACATGCAAATATGTCGCCGAAAAATTGCCATTTTTTGTGGGAGCATTATTGCACCCCCGCAACCCCCAAACCTTTTTTTTTTGTTGCTGCCCCTATCCCCATATATATGGTCACCCATATAATATCGCCACAACCTTTTCCCAGCAATATTATGTACGGCGACCATATATAAGGGGATAATATTACCTGATGCCCTCAACCCTTGTTTATATTCCCTCTCTAAACCGACAATCTTATCTTCCTCTCTTACAACCCTATGGTCTTCCCAGACATATAGATCATGGCCAAGATGTCGAATGGAGTCCACTTCCGCCAACACCAAATTCACCACCAATTTGGATTTTATGACCATTTGGACGGACCCCTCTGACTGATATCGGGGATGTACAGTCTCTCTATATCACTCAAACCTATAAGTCGAAGTTTGGGGATTTTCAGTAGTAACAATCTTAATATACGTTTATAGGGGACCTAATCAGGAATTGCCAAGAGATGCTCTGGGCCCAACACAATCCCATTAACACCCCCTGATAAGATCGACCAACTTCCTTTAGTAGACCTAAATCGAATAAATGCTCCCCCTGAAGGTTTTTAGGGGGTGCAGTGTTCTCAGGCAATATTAGCCCAGGATATTCCCCTCGTCTGCCACTGATGACAGGTTGTGAAGGGAACCTCGGGCAGTTCTTTCCATCAACAAAAAAAGGCCCTGGGGCCAAAGGGGGCCCTTTGCGGGTGCAGCAAATGACATCTTCTTCCCTGCATCTTGGACAGCACATGCATACGGGACCAAGACCCACTCACAAACCCCATCTGCCCCTTCTCCCAGACTTAACCCTCCTTGCACATGAGATTCCCTCCTCAGTCCCCTCCCTATTCTCAAACTGGCAGCTCGTGATATTCATTGTACCCAAATCACTGATGGTTCTACTATCTCCCCCATGAGTTCCTTTTTTTTAGTAGATGGGGCTCAGATTTACTCCCCCGTTTTTGAGAGAAAATGTTTGCCCACCGTGCTATCTTTGCTGCTTTCTCAGACAAAGGTTTGGTCTGAGTTCCACTTTCGGAAGTCACTTTCAATGGGAACTGATCGGCTGGGCTCATTTTACTATCCAACTCCTGAGCCGTTGCCCTTAATAAGGGCCTTATTACTTTCTGGGGCAGGTTATCTGTCTGAATTAGACGTTCAGGTGGTAACTCCAGCGCAACCTCTTCCACCAGGATTAGTGAGAGACCTCCAACCAACCCCATCCCAGCAACCATCCTATGTTTCTGTACATCCACCACAACCGGCACTACAGTCATAATGCCACATAACACCACCTCCGGTTGGATGTCAATGCGGGGCCGTGATTGTGTGACCTCAAGGTTTCCCAAGTATTTTCTTGAGCCCATGTTTCTACCCTTTTTTCTTTTTCTTTCTGGGTGGCTGAATATCCCCACCCCATCTCACCTCCTTTAGGGCAGCATGACCTCCTTCCCCCTCACCAGCCTCCGCTTCACGAGAACTGAAGACTCCAGAAACACTGTTAATCAGAGGCTGGGCAGCATTGAACAGACTCTTTACCACCTCCCATTCAAAGAGACTATGCTTTACAGAGGAGTGATTTGTAATATCATTTTTCCCAGTCAGCTGCATACAATAGCCCATAACATCCTCCATTCCTAACTTCAATTCAATCAGCTTTAGAGCATGAACCAATTCAAGTTTTATGTTGTTGTATATGGAGGCAAAGGAAAGAAGGAGCACATTTAGGGCAGAAACCTCTGGGGCAGGCATACGCACGTGTTTTCCCATATCCCGTAAAGTGTTGTGCATGTCTGGAGAGGGGACAGCCCCTTTGCCACCCTCCCCCAGGTGAGCTAATTCCATGAACAGTCAGAAATGAACAAATATGGTCATCTTCCACAGGGCATCTACATTCATCAAAACACCCCTCCCTCCCACCCATGGGGGACACACAATTAGAAATATCATGAGTAACTGGCACAACATTAACAATCAGAATTTGATCACTAATACAATTACTTTTTAGGTCCTTGGAAAGTCTCCCGACACCTTTCGGCCTAATGTCAGTACTCGTTCCAGGTATGGGCTGTACTCCACAACCGCTAAAAAATAAATCCTCCATTAATGTTCTGTTTGACAATTGCTTTGAGAATATTAAAAGCAGATGGCAACACCCCTTTCCTCACCAAGTTAGAATTAGAATTACACAGCGTGATGACCACTCTGTTAGTCTCCAGTCCGGATTCTATCACGCCACCACACCAGAAACCAAATCATCCACAGCCCCATAATTGAAAGTCAATTATGTATCCGGTTATTTTCCAGTGAAAGTGGAGCTGTTATCCACTTGCAGGACCAAAGGTGAGCTCCTAGGGCTTCTTAAATTAAGCCTCTCTTCAGAATTCTGAAGAATAGTTGGTACAGTCATTGCACAGTCTTTGCAAGCACCCATTTAGCCTTTCAGACATTGACCGTCATTTTGGCTGAGTGGGAATGGGGTGCATAATTATTGCCAGGCTGTGAAGTCCACTCTTACCACAATCTGTAGACTTTGGACTACCCCCCACCACCATGGTAAAATTTGGAACATTTACTACGGCTACAGGTTCTAATTCATTCTGCTGGATCTCCCACCAGACCAAAGTCTCTGAGATCATTTCCCAACAGAACTCTCCCGGGGACGTACCTCTGAACACTTACAGGTATCCTTACTGCTACACCATTCACAGCTAGAGTTGCAGGCATAACTGGAAACTTGAGAGGGGGTCCATCAGCCAACTTAATGTGCATCAGAGGACTCTGGCTAGCGGATATGGGTTTACCAAAGTGGAATCCACTACAGTTCTGCTGGCCCAATTGTCCCTAATGGCAGAGGCTTCTATACCATTTACCATAACACTATCCTTGAAGTAATGTTTGTGTTGTCAGGGATGGAGGTTTATGCCTCAGCTACACTAGGCTCCCAGGATTCCAGGGAAACTAAGACTACTTCTGATCCTATCCCACAGGGTAAGGAATCAGATGAGAAGGATGCCCATGTGAGTATTTCTTCCTCATCCTGAGAGGCAAGATTCACAGAGTGGACACCCAAGGTTTTGACCTTAAATCTGGGATATCCCTTCAGATGGTAATTTGCTACACACAGGCCACACAAGATCCACTGGGCCTTGGAACATAGGGAGGCTTAGAATAACAGGTTTGTGCTTGGAATGATTAGTCCCACTACCCTGTACATGTTCATGTGACTTACCCTTTTTAAACCTTTTATGGCCCTGTTGGGATGAAGATTTTTAGGATGACCCAACCTCTTTCTCTTTTTGCTTCTTCTCCTCTTCCTGAAATGGCCAAACCCAGCTGCACATCACTTCTGCTAAACTGCATCACTCCACAGAGTGATATTTGGGGTCCAGAATACTATGTGGATGCATTTTACATTTTGCACATGGCCATGTCTTGAGGATAAATCACAAATTTGGGCAGTGAACTTAAAAACCAAAAATGGTAAATCTTTGCCATCGAAGACCATACCGATATTGACTAAGACCACCAGCAATGAGTTTAACCACACAAAAATCAAACATTGTCCAACCTCTAGTCCCCCATCGATCATATATTCTTAAGACTCCAACTTATAAATATTACACTTTTTCTAATAATGCTCCTTAACTACATGTTACTATTAAACTTTACATTTTCCTTTAAAAAATACATTTTATTGCTAGTCTCTTTCTTTTGTACCCAAAAGAAGACAAATGAGACAAACCAAGTACTCTAAATCAGGGTTGCGTGTCAGGCTTCGAACAAAATCCACTTTGTGAACTACGCGAGCAATCTCGAAGAAAATGGATTGTAGTGATATTTGCGGCCTTGGGCTGGCCTTGGGCTGCTTTTTCATTGGTGCCCGAGCCAAATACATGCCCCACCCCAACCCTGCTGAGTGCTGCATTGAAAATAAGTGGCTTAAGGCACACTTAGTTAAAACGTGTTTAATACCCCAGAAGTTGTTCAATAACTGCAAATGTCTCTTTCATTTCTTTGAAAAAGGACCCTCTCTCTCAGCACGTGCTGTTAGAGTAAGCAGTAACACGGGCCAATCAAATTAAATCAAATACGCTTTAATTTGGAACAAAAATCATTCCTACTAAAGCTTACTTCATACACAATTTAATTAATATTCTTAGATGGCACAATAACATATCCAGCTGAAGTAGATACAAACAGATAATTTATCGTTATAGACCTAGCCCGAGGGCCGTACGGGTAGTTATGGGCACTAAAACCCAATTAAACGCTAGAGCAACATGGTGAGGGAGGGTTAGGACTAAAAAATAAGCCAGGTCACGTCTTCCAGGTATGCCCCAGCAAAGTAATGTATTCAAGTACGGGAGCGAGGTGGAGGGGCCGGGTTTTATCTCCCAGGTGCGACTGGAGAAGGTTTTGACAGCAGGGAGTGAAGACATACAGGCCTCCATCATGCAAAAGTAAGAAGGGAAGGGAAGGGAAGAGGAGTGGAGGGGATGGTTGGGAAATGCTTGGTCAGCAGTCTGCGTCAATGAGGTGCAGCTCAGTAGAAGGGGTAGACGGTGGGGTAGTGATGAGAGGGGAAGCAGCACTGAGAGACCAGCCAGTGGCAGTGAGAGGGGGAGTCACAAAGTGCACCCTCCCATTGACCAATTTCCAGACCATATGAAATTAGCAAGACATACTGGCTCATATGGCCTGGAAATTGGCCAATAGGCGAGTGCTACGCCACTCTCCTGGCACATAACAAAAGTTTATGGTGGTTAAAACAATTCATAATGTTTCCTACATTTCAAAGAAATGATTAAGCTTGGTAACTGCAATCCAATTCAGAGTCGCCCTTACCATTTGTAAAAAAGAGAGCCCCAATCAGCATTCAGTAAAGTACAGCTTTTTAGTACGGGGAGACAGGTTTGCTTGTCATAATGATGCATAGGCGTGTTATAAATGTCATATCATATCATACATTGGGCAAAAGAAGATGAATTTCAGAGCTGCCATAGCAGCTGCCTGCATCGCTTGGAGTTCTATGTTTCCATATGGCCATTATTACCTTAATTAGTGATAGGTTACGTCTAATTTTAGTGAATAAAGATCGACAATTGGCGTTTCTGGTCGATAACAAGTCTACAGCTACCGCATATATGGTGGCCACAGTTCAGTTGGATAGGCCCTAACACTATGAGCCTCATTACGGGTTTGGCGGTAGCCGTGTCCTTCTTAAGGGCACGAGTAGCGCCAAACTCGCTACTGGCCCCGGCACCCGTGAATGGGCCATTACCCGTCCATTACGAGATGAATGGGCCAGTAATTGCCCATTCGCGGGTGCCGGTATGGCCGGCCTCCTGATCCCCATTCTGCCCAATAGGGTAGAATGGGGGTCGGGAGCATGGTTGCACCAGCACCGTTAATAACGGTGCCAGTGCAATCACGAGTTCTGCTCGCAGGTGCCGGTCTGTACGCCTGGTCCGGCACCAGCAAGCAGAACTCATAATGTGGCAGAGGGGTAACAACAGCGCCGGTAGCAATACCGGCGCCGTTGTTGCCTTTACGCCACATTCATAATGAGGCCTTATGTCTAAGTCCTCTGTTTCACTACGTATTTATAGATATGCTAAGAAGTTCCATTTCAAAGGTGTAGAGTAATTTATGTTTATGTTGCTTACTAAACCCAGTGGCCAAACTTTGAGCAATTCATTTCTCTCATAGTTCAACTGTGGTATTACATTAGAAACATTGCTCTGTTTCACATCAGAATGTTTTGTTTTTTTGGGGGGTGAGAAAAGTACGAGGGTTTAACCAGGTGGAACATCACGACACTTCTGGCTTCAAACTTAAGTAATCACTCACAAAATCCATACCAAGTCCTGCATCAAGCAGAACAATGGGAATAGGGATGGGGAGTCTGAGCAACTTCCCAAGATTAGCTGTTGGTTGGACATTAGCTGTGCCACTGAAACTGGCCCATTACGCATTTGCCGATTTGCCCAAACTAATAAAGCACTTATTTAAACAGTAGCCTGTGGAAAGGTTTAGATGCAGCGTTTATAAATGAGGTTTGGGTGCTAATCTTTTGCGGAACTAAAACCTCCTATCTAACAGATAGGGACCAAAGTAGACTCCGACCACATTACTAGGGTCTTGTAGGAACCTGCTTTTATGTCAAAGAGCGATTTAAGAATCAGCCGCTAAAACTCTTTTTATCCACAATAGTTTAATTGTTTTCCAGGCTCCTCTTGTTGCTGTTTTTTGGTAGTAGTTTTATAATTTATTGAAGTACTACATATGTTTTATCTATACTAACCCTCCCATTTAACAGAGTTGAACAGCTCCAGTTTTGTTTCCCTACAGTATTTATACAGGCCCATCTAAAAGGGCCTTCCAGGCATAGAAACAAACCCTGTTTCTATCAACATTTTCGCTCTTACCTCACCTCTTCAAAATCCTCAGATAAGTTGTCATCAACCTTATCATCAACTACATCAAAGACCACTCACCCTGTGCCCTCCTTCAATCAGGCCTCCAGAGCAAACACTCCAGTGAAAAAGCTCACACTCAGCTTTCTGACTTACCAACGACTACTCATTGATCTCATCTCTACAGCATGTTCATTCAATATGATCTATCTGCGGCGTTTGAGACTGTTGATCATTCCCATCTCTCCATGTGAGCCTCTGAGAAGTTGACCATTTCACACACTCAACTGGTTTGGCTATTTCCTCTGTGACTGCTCCTTTTCCATCACTGGGAACTTGAATACCTCCTTCCCCATTCCCCTTCTGGTTGGGGTCCCTCAAGGTTCACTGCTGGGTTCAGTCCTCTTCACTCTCTATAATTTAAGTCATGATCCTCAGTAGCTCTAACATCAATCCAAATCTTGTGTCTCTCATCCTGTTCCCTACTAATTTCCTTATTTCCAATGCTTCCTCTTTGACTAATACTCCATTGATTCATCTTGGCAACAGCCACTATAGCCAAGGCCAAACACATCAATGTAGGACAGATGCAACCTCTCCTTTCACGTAACAAATCCCTCTTCTCAACCTTAGTCCTCAGTAAAAATGACTATTGTTCCTGCTTACTGGTTGTCCATTCCTGTGTAGTCCTCCGCTCAAAGAGTTCTCAACTATGCAACATGCAACCTCTACAACTTGTCAAGATCCTCTTAGAGGTCACCATTCCATCTCAATGCTGGTTGGCATTTCATGCACAATCTCACTCTCCCTAAATTCGTTATCCTCATCTACAAATTAATTCATGGTCTCCCCTCCTTACCTATATGACTGCCTTCCTCTCTTCTCACCCTTTAACCCACTCTGATCCTCCTTGCTACTCAAACTCGGTGTCCCACACTCACCCAGCTCTATCTCCTTATTAGACGTATTCTCATTACCCACCCTTTTCCACTTGGACAGCATCCGCCATTCTCAAAGCCAGCCCAGCACTAAATATGTTTAAAACACAAATAAAGGCTCCTAAACTAACCACTGAACAGACACCTCACACCGTCGTACTGACCCAGCACAAATCCCAGTACATCCCTATTGTGATTACCCCACATGCAGGCAATACATATACATATATGTTTTTTAATAACCTCTAATAACAATGTTTTTAATGGACTTATAGAAGACTGCAAGACACCAGAATCCCATTGTGCAAAAAGGTGGAAAGTTGGGCTGATGGAAATAACGCTGTCACCAACTTTCATGCTAGTTTTCAAGAGAGTGTGAGTACCACGGACATCATTTTCCCATTTTATTTCTTGATTATGAAGTATGTGATCCTCCAGAAGCTGGTTTCTTTATATATGTGTTGGTCTACAAACTGCCTGTGATACAGTCCTCTACAGGGAGGTATGGAGTTAACTACACAACACAGGTGACACCGAAAGTCTAATAACTTTAATTGTTGGAGTATATTGCCAGAACTTTAGATCAGCAAGATTGGGATCATCAGGTGAACAAACCATGGGGTTCCCAATTAAGAAGGGGGTAAGGCAGTGGTGCGTGTTAGACCACCCTCTGCGCTCCCTGTTTATTCATTTATCGGCATTAGAAATATTAGCACTTGAACCAGATGCACCCCAGGATTGGTAATGGAATGCTGGGATCCTTTCATTTGCACATGATGCTGTGCTCTTTGCCCTGACGAATTTCCATAAACAGACATGTATGTTCCAAAAGCTGTTTTAGGCAGAAAGGCTTGACATATATATTTCAAAGACCAGGTCCACTGCCTAATTACCTTCCAGTTACTATTCTGGTTAAATGTCACTCCTGGGAGAATTGTCTAGGAGTAGGAGTGAGTGTATGTGATAGTGGAGGTGGGCGCCACCTTGCTTGAGAACATTTGTACCGTTCTGTCCAGAACAGCCGGAGCCATTGGGCCTTTTTTGAAATTGTGGATATGCATTTTTCGCATCTATGAAGGCATAACTAGCCCATTGCCAAATGCTGCACCGAATGGTGTAGAACTTCGGAACCCTAAAAACACCAAGCTACTAGAAAAAGTGGAAAAGAAGTGGTTTAAATCTTTGCTGTTACTCCAGTCAAGTACCCCTGCAGACGCCCATGAATTAGAACTTTTTGCATTTGGGATTAGGTATGAAATTCAGTTTTCCTGCTTTACTGTATTGGTTCTAGATGCATAACACCATAGAAAAGGCCTAATGATTGTATGTCTTATATGGGAGCCAATAGGCTTCCCTGGTTTTTCTATAGCAAACATTTGCTAGTGGGGTACGGCTTATTGGCTCTAGGGGAGTCGCCTGGCCAGGTTACTAATCTTATGTAGAATAAGATTAAAAGTGAATTCAGAGAATGAGTACCCGACGAGGGGGGTTTGGCGGCCTCCCAGCCAATGGGGAGGATCAGAATGCGGGCATTACCACATGGTAATCCCGCTGTCCTGAGCCTCCTCATGGCATGTGGCCACCATCTACCCTCACTGGGGAATCAGGCACGTCTTCTTCCACCCCCACTCCCACTCCCAGCCACCTACCGAATCCACAGAATTCACTGACTTAACTTCTTTTTTGTCCATTTCGAGAGTGAACATGCTGGAAACATTTCAGTCCCCAGCACGTCTGCTCCCGATCTGCGACAGGCCGTCATGGAAAGGAAGAAATGTGTAGCCATTTTGTTTGTTTACTTTTTCCTACCTTTTTAATGACTGCCATGGAAAGGGAGAAGGGAGTATATGTAGACCCTTCTCGCTACACATGGCGGCCATTTTAATAGTTTATTTTTTCGCCATGTTTTTTCAATGGCCACCCTGGAAAGGTAAAACAGACTTTGTTTTCCCTTCCCCGGGAGGGATTTATTTATTTACACCTTTTTTCTGTTTTGAAACGCCGGAGTGTTTCAGAACAGAAAAGAAAATGCCTTTAGTACCCCAGTCTAACGGGCGGGGGTACTAATGGCAATAAGCCCCTCGACTTTGGGCCATTACTTTGTACGGTATTACCTTATATGATATGATATGGTATTTATAACGGGCCTATACACAAGTGTTTCAAGGAGCGATATGGTAATGGCCCACAGTCGAGGGGCTTATTGCCTAATAATTAGCTTCAAATCTGATTGACTTCAGTTGTTCAAGTACGTGGTTCTATGAATATCACAAGGTAACAATTAGTGGGGCCACAGAACAATATCTAGATTTGCTGAATGTAGATGGCTTTATGTCAGAATGAGTTAGGGATCCCACCATTGAACATGTATACCTCTGGATGCCATCCTGAAGCTAACTCTAGTGTATGTTGCCTTTACTGCCAGCAGCAATGGAACATCTGGAGCACTTTCTATTGATTTGCCCCGGTTATTCAGCTCATAGGCAGCTCTGGCTAAGACCAGTGTTTGTGGAGAACGATAGCTGTCATTCAGGAGGATAGCTCAGTGGCAGCGTGCTCGACTTGAAAACAAGATGACACGAAGCAACACAGGTTCGATCCCTGGGTCCGCGCTTAAGAAACCTCTGGGTATTAAGCGCATTATAAATCATATATCATAACTGAAGCATTTCCACTCTACCGTGCTTACGGTTGTGATGTACTTAAGGCACCGAGAGACTAAGAATAGGGTCACATCATTCTTTTACATATACATTTATGAACTATTTTGGCGGCAGTCGAATTCCATCAATTGTCCATTCATGTTGTCATTACTATTGCAAGTATTTTGCTACTTATTTGATTTTAAAAAATGTGCATCTTAATGTTGTCCTATAGAGTGTTGACATGTGTGGCTGCACTTATTTTATTTAAAACAACAGAATAATCGAGACTGATTTTGTACATACGATTTAATATACTCAATGGTCTGATGGTCATTGAATGAAATACAATAAAAAAAATACATAATGATATAATGCACTGTTTGACAGAAAAGGAGTTTGTGTATCCACGGATTCCAAGAGCAGAGCACATGTTGTCATTGATGGTTGAAAGGCTTGCTTTAATGACTAGAAATCCATCCACAAAGAATGTGCTGCCAATGCCACATTGTTTCCAACTCTGATGGTTAAATGGGCAATCCCGGGACGCTTTTAAGTGTGCCAATGCATCTGGAGCAGATGACGCCTTATGCTCCACGACTTCTGGCCAGACAGTCGGAGAAACATCAGTGTCAATCTTGACACGTACGGGGACCCTGGTGTAAAACCTCCCGGCAGGGTGATGTGTTAGGATGAAAGGTGGAGGTCATTGAGGTTGCCAATGAACTTTTCCTGGGATAACCTGAGACATTAATGTATCTGATCTCTTTCCCTCAAGAACCATGCTCGTATGCAGTGAACTGATTAGTACGGATAACAAAGGTCACTTTGCAGATCTCCGAAAAAAGATGTTTCCATAGAAACCGCAAGCTTCTATTTTCTCACTGAAAGATCTGTATCCTACAAGTAATCGGTTCCTTAACTTTAATTCCATGAAGACTTTTCTTTACCCCTGTGTATGCAGTTGCTTCTTCCTCAGGGAACTCAGCACTGGCGTCAATACAGAACTCTTTGGACTTGCTGCAGGATTCTTCCATTTAGGCTTCTTCTCTGCTGATGCCCCTGAACAGTGACATATTTTATTATTTGGAGCATATTTGTCCTTTGCCACATCTGCACTGTCAAGAGCTAACAAGAGGATGGGTGATGTGGGGGCAAATGATGATAAAGAAGAGACAAACTATGACTTCTTTCGAATTCATTGTTAATTTTAATTTATTTTATTCTATTTATATAGCGCAATGCAGAAGCCCGTAAGGGTGGAGGTGCTAAACAAGACAAACGACGAAGAACAGAACATTTTCAGGGGCAACTCAAGGGAGAGCAGATCAATAAAACAGAGTTGTTTTCAATCCCCGTTTGAAGACGGAAGTGATGTGCATGCCCGCAGATCAAGTGGGAGCACATTCCAGAGCCTTGGGGCTGCACGTGGGAAGGACCTTTCTGCCACACAAGAGAATTTGGTCCGTAAGGTGACCAAAAACAGAGGTGTTATTCGAGCAGAGTGTTCTGTGGGCAGGAAGACAGGAGAGGCCTTTCGCCAGGTATTCAGGACCAAGGCCATTGAGACAGCAATGTGTGATATATTGTACACAAAACAATATATGACTGCTCACAGGGAGCCAATGCAGGTCTCTTCTGGCCGAAGAGACATAGGGCCTGATTCATGGAACATTTTCCTATGGGATTGCGCCATAATAAAACACTTCCATGAATCAGCCCCTTCGCAATGCGTACCGGATTGTTCTGAATGGCCTGCAACCAGAAAAGTTCCCCTTTGACAATCCCTATCAAAGGACTCACGCAATAATCCAGCTTGGCCCCTATGATGGCGCATGCAATTATGGTGCAGTTAGAGGTGTTCCGAAAGGGCCGAAGCTGAGCCAGTAGTTTCAGATAGTATGATGTGCAGGAGACCAGGCTGCTCACCTGCACTTTCATAGAAAGGCCTTGATCCAGGATAACTCCCAGAGTATTTACCTTGGATTGTGATTTTATCGGGCAGCCTGCAATGTCAAACTGGCCATACACTTGACTTAACTTCTGCAATTGGGCTGCTCTGCCTATGACCATGAGCTTGGTCTTAGAGTCATTTATTGCAAGCCCATTGGCTTGCATCCAGATTTGAATCCGACTGTGGGTATGGTTCAGGGCGGTGGAGTCGAGGGCATAGTCTCCTGAGAGTGGCATGAGGCACTGGGTGTCATCAGCGTAGTTTGCATAGATAATCCCTGCTTCATCCAATTGATCGAATAATGGGAGCATGCAGATAATAAACAGAGTGGGCGACACACAGGAACCCTGTGGTATGCCGCAGGGGACCAGATATTCTTCTGCCATCGACTCCTGGGAGAAAACTAGCCTTTCGGTCAGAAAGGAATGATTGAACCCATCCAGCAGCTGAGGCAGAGAAGTGTGCTGTGCTACATAGTCTGTTTGTGAGGATGACATGATTCAACAGATCAAATCCTGCAGACAGATCATGTAGAACCTGCAAGGCTGAGTTCCCGTTATCAAAGATTTTTAAAATGTTTTAAATCAAGAAGAGTATACTCTGTGCTATTGCACAGTCGGAAACCAGATTGTTTTGTCCCAGAATATTGTATCGAAGCAGAAACTTTTTGATCTGTAGCTGTGCCAATTTGCCCAATATTTTCAATAAATATGGAACATTTGTGATGGGCCGATAATTGCCTGGCACACTCTGTTCTAAGGTGGGTACTTTGAAAAGAGGGAGACTTAAGGCCTTTTTGATGTTTGCAGGGACAGTGCTCTCCCTAAAAGAAGCATTTTTAAATTTGGTAATCTGAGGGACAAGCTGGCCACCACACTCTATGGCTGTGGGAGTGGGCCAGACGTCACTCTTGTAGTTTGTCGGTTTTAGTTGCCTGAGGACTTTAATTAAGTATTGCTCGGTAATGGGTTGGAATTCAAAATTGTGACAGTCAACCTTAGTGCTCAGGGACGAAGGGTCTACATTAGCTCCTTCTCCCAGATTCGTTTTGGTTTAGAGATTTTTGTGAATGTTCTTTAATTTGTTTGTCATTGCATTTTGAATAAAAGAGCACCAGTTAGAATCTTTGGTAATCTGTGAAGAAAGTGGGAGGGGCCCTCCAGTTCCTTGAGTATCCTAAATAATTCCCCAGAACTGGAGTTTGCCCCAGCTATTCTTTGATCGAAAGTAGCATACTTAGCACCCAAAATGGCTTTATTGTATGCTTTTGCCACAGTTGAATATAGAGTTTTGTTTTCTGTGGAATGTGTTTTTCCCATTGTTTCAAGGCCCTGAAAATGGATGTTCTTAAGGTGTGGATGTCAGGAGAATAAAATATTGTGTTAGGTTTGGATTTAGACAGAAGTGTTTTCATTGGGGCCAAATTATTAGTGGCCCTTTCGAGGGTACTACGGTAGGCCTCTGCCAGCTCTTCAGCTGTGTTCAGACTGTCTAAGTTGTTCGTATTGCCTAGTATAAATGGGCCAAAGCAACTGGGGTCAACTTACGCAAGTTTCTGTATGACACATAGACATTATCTGGTTTGATTTTCTGATAACATACAAACATAGAGACATACTCCAGTCTAGGAGATAATGATCGGAGCAAGGACAGAGGTTGTTCTCTAAGTTGTCAATAGTGAGATTCTAAGTGAGCACCAAATCCAAAGTCCTACCTTTAACATGGGTTGGAGTTTGGATGTGTTAGATAAGACCTACATCACTGAGTATTGCATTAACTAGTGTTGACTGAGAGTCTGACACATCCTCATAACCAAAATTAAAGGCACCCATGATCAGAGTTCTGGATTTTAGTTTGAGACTGGCTGCAATCAAAAAACTTAGGTTTATTCGGAAGTCTGGCATACTATGAGGAGGCCTATAGATGAGACATTTTTGTACTGTCACTTTGGGGTTCATTTCTAACTTAGCCCATAGAATTTCACAATCTGCCAAGGACATGTTTTCCACCTTTCTAATGTGTAGAGACGTATGATAAATCGAGTCTACTCCACCACCTTTCACATTGCTATGGTCAGTTCACAGTATATTAAAGTCTGTAGGTATGGCAAGTGTCAGTGCGGGTCTGGTGGCACATGTAACCAACTGTCAGTGATTTCACAGATGTCAATTTTGTGCATGCTGATATGGTCAGCTACATCCATCAAATGTTTGATTAGGGACTTTTTTATTAAAGGCATGCATTTTAATTCCCTATCATGTCCTGATGTACGACATGTAATCTCTATTGTAGTGCCTGTGGGTTCAACCTTATCCGTTTTTGGAGTATAAGCAGTGGTGTACACCTGGGCAAAGTGCGGTACGTTATAGTGGTCATTCTCTTGTTCACTGTGGTACTACCCAACAGCGGAGCAACAGGTGCTGAAACAACAGAGACACCAACAGTATTGGACTCCACACTCATACCCGATAGTTTGACCTCCAGCACTGTCTGATAGAAACCAGAGCGCGAGTCTCAAAGCAGGTCTCCTACATTTCTTTCCACTGGCAAGGTAGTTGGTATGATAGAGGAGTTGGTTAAGATAGGCCCAAGTATACCAATAAAGAGAAAAACAGAATAACAAAGTTATTCCAAGTGAATGAGATAATCAAGCTTTATTCAGATATATATTCAGAGACAATTTCAAAATGATGTTAAGAACAAGGTTTTAAGTAAGAAAAACATCATAACTGATGTCATAGCTAGTGATTATCGTAACATCTAGTTATTTATTTATTTATTTATTTATTTATTTATTTATTTTTACAAGGGCATTGTGGCGCTGCTTCAGGAACAAATACTCACATGGTGACTTCACTTGAAAGAGCGGGGGTTTACAGACATGGAAATGTAGGGTGGATCACAATGTTACTTGCTGAGGCATGCAAGTGTACTGCCTTATGGTGTCCATAGATTTAGGAGAACAGTAAAGTTGTTAGGGCTTTTCAGAAAGCCCAGTAAGATTCCTTTGCTTGTAGGGCATGTTAGAGGGCATTCCAATGCTTAGCTGCGAGTGTAGGGAAGCTGGAACCACCTCCTTTGACTCTATTGAATTTCAGAATTGCAAGGCAGTGTGCGTACATTGACCTGTTTTTTCTGGCTGATTTGGCTATAAAATTTGGCATACTGGCGCGGTGTCCAATAGGCATTTGTGAGTGGTCGAGAGTGTCTTGAATATGGGCCTTACATGAATAGGGAGCCAGTGGGCTTCCCTTCTGGCAGCTGAGGTATGTTCTCTTTTGGAGATGCTGAGTGCAGAGCACAGGGCATTGTTTTGGATTATCTGCATTTTTTATTGTTTTGTTCGGAGGTGCCAGCAAAGAGGGTATTACAATAACCTAATAGTCTAGTCTGACTCCGATTACAGCCCTGTAAATGGTGAGGCAGCTGGAGCGTGTTAAGAATTGTCTGGCAGCATTGATCAGATTGGTTGTGTAGGCTGATGAGGAGGCAACCAAATTCACTTGCCGCATGGGGAGGGAGTAGCATCCGAATGGAACCCAAGCATTTTTATTGAGGTAGAGACTGGGATCAGATTTCTGTTGATATTGAAGGATGCAGTTTGCATGTTGAGCTTCTTCACTGTTGCTTGAGATCCAACTAGTAGGATCTTGGTCTTATCATCATTCAGGCATAGATGACTTGAGGCCATCCACGCCTGAATTGTTTAGTAGATTTTGTTGATGGGGAGGGAGTCAATGTTATAGATGCCAGTCAGAGGGATAAGGATTTGGATGTCGTCGGTATCATTTGTGTACGAGATGCGGATGGAGTCGAGGAGGTCGAATAGGGTCTGGTGAAAATGGAGGCACAGGAGCCTTGGGGAACCCTGCAGGTGATGGGGCGGGTGTCCCTGACAATATCCAGGAAGACTCTCATTGATCTCCTTCCAGAAAGGGTGCCACCCAGATGGTCACTTCTAGGGAGAAGTTGGCACTACTGAGAGGTGATGACCTAGTATATTGTGGTCCACTAAATGAAAAACAGCTGATAGGTCAAGGAGCAGGAGCAGTGTGGGTTTCCCATTAGTCCTAAGATTGTGATGTTGGGTTTTCAGGTCTAGTAACGCCGATTTTGTGCTATGTCCAGACCTGAATCCTGACTGTCGAGAGCCTAGGATATAGTTAGTTTCAAAGAAGTCTTGTATTTGGATGTATGCTGCTCTGTCCAGTATCTTTAGCAGGAACCGGACTGTGGTGATAGGAAGAGGATCTTGACCGAATGAAAAATAGAGAATTAAATTTTAACGATACATAAATAATGAAAAAGTATTGATTTCCTTTTTTTGAAGGGGGTACCCTCTACCAAGCCCCCTGCTTCCCCATCTTTAAAACCCCACAGCAACCCCTTTACACCGGAATTTCACCCCTCACCTCACCCCTATATATTATTAGTAAAAATCATTATTTTTTCTGTTGGTTAATATTTCATTGTCTATTTTGTATTCAGTATAATCACTGGGTACCATGGGACGATAGTTGTTAGACTCTGCCGGGTCCAGTGATGGTTTCTTCCGGAGTGGTAGGACCTAAGAGTCTTTAAGGATCACAGGGATCGTGCTTGAAGTGAAAGCAGTCTTTATGAACCTGTGATGAATGGTGTGAGGGCTTCGGTGCAATCTTTGATGATGGGGCTGGACAGATTTCTCCCTTACACCTTGAAGGTTTTAGGCTTGTTAAGATGCAGTCATTATCTGCTTCTGTGATTTCTTTGAATTCAAAGGTTGGGGTATGATGGTTCTGGTTGGGCAGGAGGATGCGAAGGATGCCAGCGGATTTAATATTCCCTGTTTGAGTGCTATTTCCTTCCTTAGCATGGAGATTCTTGCATGGCATTCTGACTATTGGAGCACCACAGCTCATCTTTGATGATAGTGGATGGGGGTGTCGGGGGGTGTTGAGGGAGTTTCAAGCTCACTCAGTATTTTGAAAATGTCTTGCCTGTTGGATTTGGCATTCAGAATTCTGGAGTTGAATGCTGTAGATTTAGCAGCTATGATGGCCTATTTGTATTCTTTTGCAATCTTGTTGAAAAGGGCTTTGGATGCGCTAGTCATGGCTTTTTTCCAGGTGGCTTCCATTTGACATTTTTTGGTATGTAAGGCTTAAAGGTCAGTGGTAAACCATGAGTTGATATATGCTATTGATCTAGCCTTATGTGGGGCTAGTGGGGCCACAGTGTTGACAGCTTTTTCTAGCATATTGGTATATAGGTCGGCTAAGATCCAAGGATCGTCTGAGAGGAGGTGTCTGGTAGACGGGATTTGTGGTTAGGAGTTGTTGTGTCTGTGGTCATCTTCTGGGTACTGCAGGCCCAGGTTGGTGGCAGGGCGGGGCATGCAGGGATAGGCAGCTTAGAGAGTGGAAAGGTAAAGGTAAGGATGTGGTGATCTGGCCATGGGCAAGGGGAGTTGAACAATATGGTGATCTGGCTGCTGAGATCTGCTACCCAGTTCAGTGTCCGGCCTTTGATATAGGTGGGGGCATTTATGCAGTGACTAAAGCCAATGGCTGAGAGGGCGTTGGCCCTGATGCAGCGTCGGGGTCTGATGGAACGTTGAGGCCTAGGTTGAAGTCATCTAGAAGGATCAATCTAGCCGTATATTTGATTTTACCTCCTATGATATAGGTGAGGTTCTCTTCAAAGGCAGCAAGAGTGCCCGTGGGTGGTAAATCACGTGGATGGTTAGTGAGTCGTTGGGGCTGGCGTAGAGTTTGGCTGAGAGTAGCTCAAGCTGTCTTTCATAGTTATGTTTGAAGGTCTTATTTGCAAGGATTCCTTGAAGATGAGTGCAGTGCCTCAGCCTCTGGTGTCAGACCTGTCACTTCTAAGAATTCTAAATCCCTCTGGGAGTGCTAGAGGCAGGGCTGTGCCACAGGCTTGGCATAGCAAGGTTTCTGTGATGGCTAGAATGTCCAAGTCCTTGGAGGTGAGGAGGTTATTTACATCCAGAGCATGGGCTGGAATAGATATGGCATTTATGTGGGTCACTTTCAAGTATGGTAGGTTTTCTTTTTTGGGTGAGTGGCCTGTTGAATTAATGGGATCGGGCCCACAGCAATCTCGTTGCTGTTGTCCTTACTGGCTAGATTGTTGTATTGGGTAGCCTTCTGTTTCCCCTTAGTGTTCCTAGGTAAAGTGCTACTAGATGTGTCTTTCCTGGGCTACAGCTTGGAGTGGATGCTCCTTGTATTGCTGGCTGGTTGCATGGTGGTAGGCAGGTGGTTGGGTGCCTGTATCTAGGTGACGGTTTACTTAAGCCATGGATTGGGGTAGTGACATGACTTGTACATGAACCTAATATGGCATTACTGGCTGGGGGAGGTTCAGGTAGGCAGTTAGGGATCACTGTGCTAGTTTTATAGTTCATTCTAGTATTTCTGATGAGTGCGGGTGCAGGTTCTGTGGTGCACAGTGCACTTTTTGCGAGGCTCAATGACCCAGGGGCACGATGCAAAATCAGTGGTGCTGGGAGTGAGGCTGCTGCGCTTGCTGGCATTGTTCCAGGGGCACAGTGCAAAACCAGTGGTTATTGGGCTGGCATAAGGTCAGAGGGATTGTCCATGCTGGGCAGCTCTACCGTACAGTTTGGACCACATGAGCATTTCCTGAATCAGCAGTGTGAGTGGTGGAGATGTTTGTGTGGATTCAAGGCAGACTAGAGGTTTCTTGGGAACAAGGATGCAGGGCCAGGTCAGGGTGAGTCAACAATCAGCTGGGGACGTTGTTAGGGGATGGGATTGAGGATCGGGAGACATGTGCTCAGTGTGGCTGTTGGTAGCTGGCAGGGTGAGTTTGTTGTCGATCCTAATGGATTGTGCTTGTTTCAGAGGGTGATGGCAGTATATGACAGACTCTCTGTAGCTTTTATACTGTAGAGGACGATTCATATGCACTATGGCAGATAGCAGTAGGGGTGTTGGGGCAAGGGCTGTTTTCAGGAAGGCGCATGGAGGGTGAGAGGGATGTTAGGACAGCAGTGAAGTTGGGAAGCAGTACATTTCAGACGACTAAGAGTTAAGTCAGGATAGCACTGGGGCATCAGGCTTACCGTCAGTAAGAGTAGGAGATTCCTGGGCCATTAGCGGCACATGCGGCTCACAGCGGAGAGTTTCCCTGGCCTTAGGCATCAGCCTTCGGGAGCGGCTGGCTCCTCAATCCAGCTTTGTTGGGTTGCAGCCATTTGGTGCAGGCTAGCCCAATCAGGCATCCTGGTGGTACTTGGGTCCTCTTGCAGGATCGCCATGCTTGTCGCAGCGGCCATCTTAACAACGTCATCTTCAATACAGTGGACCAAGGCTTCTTAGTGCTGTGTAGGTGCAAGTGGCCTCATGGTGGCCTCTGGACATAGTAAAGGATCAGAGTCAGCAGAGAGCTTCCCTATCCTTAGGCATTGGCTGTCGGGAGCAGCCGACTCCGCCTTCCAGCTTCATTTGACTGCAGCCATTTAGTGCAGAGTAGCCCAATCAAGCATCCTGGTGGTTCCTGGGTTCTCTTTCAGGATCTTCGTGGTCATTTCACTGCCATCTTAACCACTGTCATTTCAATGCAGTAGACCAAGGCTTCTTGGCGCTGTGTAGGTACAAGTGGCACCATGGTGGGCTCTGGACATTTATCTATAAGTGAACCTTCTACTATTGGTTCCTTCACAACTAATAATTCCTCCTAGATACATCCTTCTACAAATTATGTATTTCAATTTAACAAGCAATTGGTTGGCACTCTGCTGCATTAGTTGATTGGCCAGTCATTTGCTCATCTGGTCTCTGGCAATTTTATGCGGTGCCAAGGTACGTGGTGGGGAAGCAGACAAGGGCGAACGGCTATGATCCAGTTTAAAGAAGATACTCCCTTCTTGTTCCCAGGACTGAGGCTTAATCTGCCAATCTTTTATTGGCCTTGGCAGGTCATCTCTGTGTCTGGATGTACTAAGGACGTAGCAGGTGCTATATCTCATTGGGCCTAGAAAAGACAACCTTTGTTTCGATCACATGGTAAAGGACCACTATTCAGAACTCATGTTCATCTATTTATCGGATTTTCTTCTGTCTTAACGTGTGTGTGCCTTTCTTCGGCGGCAACTTAGGGAGCTGTGTATTCATTCATTATGGGATCAATCGGCACCTTAGCTATTTGCACCTGGAATTCATGGATATCTCAATGTTTTACTGCTACCAACTGGAACTAATTAACTTTGATAATTGCATGCTTTGTGCCATGGGAAACATTATATGGTGCAGTATTAGCTTCTAAGCAGAACTCCCCTTAGCACACCAGCACACGAACCTTGGAGTTTGGGATGCTGTCTGTGCTTTGTGAGGTGTGGACCTTTGTGTTAAGCAATTTTATGTCAGGATGCAGCATTTGAGAACTGAGGCCTTGCAAGGGTTGGTCTGAGTAATGGCAGCACTTTTGCTCTTTCTCTGCCAGGTTGGTGTTCTTCACCTCTTTTGCATGCTGCCATTTAATGATTCCCTTCCCGTTTAGGCTGCAACCTCTCCCTCCGTGCCAAGCTCTATGCTACTTGTGTAACCCTGTCTGGGTATTCTGCAACCTCCTGTAAATGAAAACTACTTCTCGCCCTACAAGTGTTGTACAATCTAGTCTTCTCTTAATGGCGGCTGTGCGACCATTTGTGTTTTACTAACAGTTTGGGGAACACTTCTCAGCTTATACTTACGTTGCTAGTTGGGAACAGGTGAGTGAATGGCCAGATCCGGTGCAACTCTCATCTGCACCATCACATTATTTTGGAGGAATGATGCTTATGCATATGTGCTGGTTTCCATCAATGGTGGACTTTCTGCTCAGACATTCCATCTAGTCCCACTTCTTGGTCATTGACCATCTTGTCTACTATCGACCCAGCAGAACGAGAAAGCCAGCGGGCCTAATTTAGTCCTTAGTCTGGTTTAATCGGCTAAAGTATCAGTCAGTTTAGTACAAGGTGCTACAGGCAACTAAAATGAGCCTTCATGATGGCCACAAGCACAAAGCACAGCCAAAGAAAAGTAAATTTGGGAAATAGGTTAGACCTACACTGACTCCTATGCATTCCCTTCTCTTCCACACCATCTAGAAAAGGCTGCACAGGGAACAATTTATGAACTAGAGTGAAGATAATGTAAATACACCTTGCAAAACGTGCTGTGCCCAGTCTGTACTGATGCAAGTGGACAGGCTGTTTAGTGGGTGAGCCGCACATTCTTGAAAAGCTGTGCAAAGCCTGTGAGGCATTTATAGGGTTGATTCGCTAGTCCCTCAGTGATAGAGCATATGTCTTATTCTCACATGATGGCTCTGTCATCCATGCGCCTAAAGAGGCTTTCAATGAAGACTTTGATACTCTCCTTCAGGGGGCAGTGCTTCTAGGACAGTGGGGAGATGCCTTTAATATACCTCTTGTATGCCTGGTCCAGCTATAATTAATAACAATACTACTACTACTACAACTACTACTACTGATACTACTACTACTACTACTACTACTACTACTACTAATAATAATAATAATAGTAATAATAACAACAACAATAATAATAATAATAATATTAATTAGATCTATCAGAGATAATCATACTCAAACTCTTGCTCCCTCCCAATTTATCTCTCTCCCTCTCATTGGATCTAGGGAATAAAAAAAATGTGAACAGTCAACTAAAATAAAAGTTAAATGACAATATGGCAGTGGCTGCAAACACAAAATTAAAAGTACACATGAGAAGGGGTGGGAGTAGTGGGCCTGGGGGTTGGACATAGGATGTTCTTTGATTTGGCAGCAGTCGGGCACCTTGAAATGCTAATCATGGTCACCCGAATTCGATAAAATATCTGCCCATCGCAAGTCATGCCATAAAAGAATTATTGGTTTGATTTCAAATTGTGCTGCTGGTTCTTTCTTCTTTCACCCTGCTATTCTGGGAGATGTGGAGGCAGACCGCCATTGGGAGAATTAATGCAAATTGGCAGTTCTTATGAGTGTTGCATCTGGGGAGGGTGGTTTCTGCAGACCTTATGCATCGTTTCCTGTCCAGACACCCCCACCTACAACATTACTTGGTCCTTCTTTGTTACATGCCACTCAGCCATTGCTGAAGGCAGCTAGCCCAGAAGAAAAAAGAAAAGGTATTGGAAGGACAGAGTGAGGGCGCTATGCTGCTTACTGTTGAAAGAAGCATGAGGACAGGAGGGACAGAGTCACCCCTGAGGTGGGGATCAGCATGGTGTGTAAAAGAATACACTGCCATATGTGTGTATTGCAGGAATGTTACCATTACACTGAAGGTGCGTTGTCTGTAGGAGACACCGATCAGCTCTGAGGAGGCTGCTGGTGTTCCGATAGTAATTTAAAGAGCCCAGAAGACAAGGATGTATTCTATGTTATTCCATGGCAACGTTTGTTTCGGGAAGTTTTTTGTTAATGATTTTTTTGCCATAAAAACTCATCAACATTTTACATTTTTATATTTTGGGTGTTCCCTTCAACCTTCCCTACCTATTATGTTGTACCTATTCCCCACATTCCTACACCTTATATCCGTTTATCCCTCCATATTTTCTGATGAGTTTTTTCGACAAGAAATCGAAGAAAAAAATCCTCGAAAAAAGAAATACTGTGGATGAATGAACGTCATAACCAAGGCTGCAATGTTTACACCTGTGTTTGTTATTACCTGTTTTTTGTTTATTTTGTGTGTTTGTGCATACTTTAATGAGTGGCAGGTTCAGGAGGACTACCAACCGATCAGTGGACTGCATGAAAAATTAAGCATGACCTTGGTGCTCACAAAGGAAAAATGGCATTGGCTTTGAACTGAGTATGACAAATGTCTAAGGAGGAAGGACAATTTAGGAAACATAATTTTATTCTTGTCAAAAGAAGTTATTAAAAAAGTGTACGACAAGTTTACTTCTGCTGGTAATGTAAACTGGCTCTTTTTAAATGTTTACAACGGTAATTTCTAATGTTCATTAAGAGCCTATGTTGCAGTCATAACAGGAATGTTACAGTTATCTTAATGAGCAAACCATGTTAAGGAAACATAGCAGAAACAAAGAAACGAATTCCATTTCTACTCTTTCGAAATTACTACTACAAGAAAGGGAAAGGGGGAAACAACATCATTGAGGGTTCCTGGCTGTTCAGCATAAACACAAAGAGCATTTTAAAAACAGAAACACGCAACCTAACATGTGCCAAATATCTCTGTTTTACAAGTTTTCTGTGCTTGCATCACTAAGTATATAATGCACGCTGGGCTTGGTACTCATTTCATTTTTCACAACGCTTATCCTAGCTTTAAAGAGTTTGTTATACACTTATTGGACAGCCTCTAGATTTTGATGTTGGAATACATTGGCAGCACCATCTGTCACTGTGTGTAAGAGCAATTTAGAAGAGGAGGTGCTGAGATGTTAGGCAAGGTCTTTGGGGTATGGGTGTCTATAGCTATATGGCTGTGTGCACGCACAAACATCCTTAGAGAATTAAATGTACATAAAATCACCATTATCAGTAACTAGCTCGCCCAATCAGAGGTTACTAAATATCTTTATCACATAGTTTGTTTACTGATGCTAACAGGACAAATACACTAGGCCTCATTATAAGTTTGCCGGTCCGGTAACAACGGTACCGGTAAGCTTGCCTGTACCGTTGTTACCGGACGGGCAAACTACGAGTTCTGCTCGCGGGTGCCTACCCCGTACCAGCACTCGCGAGCAGAGCATGTCGGATGCACCGGCACCATTAACAATGGTGCCGGTGCATCCGACCTCCCCATTCCTACAGGAATGGGAGGTGATGCATTCCGGCGCCTGGCAATGGGGAAATACACGGTCCGCCAGGGTTGTAATGGCCCTGTATTTCCCCATAACAAGGCACCGGAAAAATGTGCAGGTTTGGCGGCAGCCTGTCCGGTACCGGTAATGAGGCCCACTTATGTTTAAGACAAGATAATCATTAATATCAGAAACTAATACTGGCAATGTTTTATTACATTAGGAGGAAGTAATGTAGGTGCATTATTTTACTGTTCATTTATTTGTCAAATATGGAACTGTAATGTAAACTGTGATATGCCTCGGCTCATTTATCTTCTCATCTCTCTGTTCTATTCTGCATTTCAACTTCCTCTTCTGCTTCATTGCACTTTTTTTAGTTGTTTAGCATGTGGTTATTTAACCAAAGCTATTTCTTCCAAATCATGTACATATGCAACAGCATCCAATCTCATGTGATTGTTATTTGTGATTGCTCCTTAGCCAGCAAGGATTTGTAAAAATAAAAATAATAACCCTAATTCATAGAATTGAACCTATGTTATAGCCTAATGAAGTAGGGGTCATCAGCCTAATCAAATAACCCATGCTAGTCCCCCTAGCTCCGAACAACTGCCCCCGATCACAAAAGCCCCTTTCCTCCTAAAAATCCTCAACAAGGCGGCCTACATTCAAATCCAGCACTACCTTGAGGGCATCCACATTCTGGGTATGCACCAATCAGGATTCCAAACAGACCATGGAACGGAATTGGCCCTGTTAGACCTTAAAAACCAGCTTGATGCTATCAGAGATGAGGGTAAGTTGACCATCCTCCTTCTCTTGGTCCTCTGCTCTCGCTGGCTTTGACTTGGTCGACCAAAGAATCCTCTGCCACCATCTAATGTTAGCTGCCAACTTTTCAAAGAAAGTCACAATTTGGGTGGCTTCCTTCCTTGTGGACAGAACATGCAGAGTGTTTGCTGAAACAGCTTGTGCCCCGCCACCCCTATCTCAATCGGAGTGCCCCAAGGCTCTTGTGTTTCCGACCCTCTACAATATATTCACCAAACCCCTCTTTGACCTTGTAGGGGAGGAATGGCCACGAGGCCCTCCTCACCTACAGCTCCCTCCCCAGGTGAGGACCATGGCTCGGTGGGAGCACCCTCATGCCACCCGGGCCCAGGTGGAGGAGGGTTCACCCGCCGACGACATTGCCCACACGCACCCTGTCTTTGCATTTACCGAAACTTAAGTTAGGCCTAGACGCCATCTTGCACAGCAAACATGGTGTGAGTTCAGCACACTGTAACGAGGCCCCCACCTTTGGAGGGCCTTTCATGCATCTCTGCCGCCTCAGCAGCCCTGGCAGATCCGCTGCGAGCGCGTTCCCATGAGAAAGTCGGAGATGAGCTAAACCCGAGATGCCAACACGGCAACATTATATTAGTAACAATGTGATATTGCACCCCGTATGACCCGGACCGCAAGGCCGGGGCAATGGGGAAAAAAGCTGAAGCATCACTATCTGAAGAAGGTAGAAAATAGTTCAAGTATTGGTATTAATGAACTACCTCTGTTTAAAATGTGAATGAACCATAAAAATGTAACGTTATATGATATCCCTTCAGGTCTGGACTAATGCTGCTATAACCACGGAGAAAGATGTTGACCAAGCGTGTAACCTCTAGTTGTAAAAGTGTTTTTCAATAGTATGTAGAAACTTGAACTCATATATGTTTTGAATCACCCAAAGCGGCGAGCATCAATCTCTGTAGGCCATAACCTAGATATCCCTCGTATAACGTTTAATGTACATACAATACGCACACAATGTAGTGAACATAATGTTAGGTAATGAAAAGGCACTGGAACCGACTGTATTAAAGAAATGTGTAACGAAAATGAAATATATATATATATATGTGTGTCTGAATAACGTTAAAATAAGGCAGAACAGTATAAAACTTCTGCATTCACTGATCAACAACGCACGAGGAAAATACCTTTGTGAGTATATGCAAGGTCATTCCCTCTCCCACCCCACCAAGCCTGCCAGATAAAAAAGCTAAGACTTGTGCTGCGCTCCCTCACCTCCCCCAACCAAGCTGGCGTTACTTCAGAGAGTCAGAGGCCCCGGCGCCGCAACCAAGGCCACAGCCCGCCACCTGTGTTATTTACAGCACGGTAATAAACCCACGGATGAACCCACTGATCTACCAGCACCCTCTCATAAATCCCCACGAACCCCCCAAGAATCCTGACCCCGTGTAAGGACGACCCCCATCATTGGGACAAGACACAGAGACCCATCTATATAATAACTTCTAACGCAGCAGACAGACATGTATCACTCGGCCCAGGTCCCAGAGCCCCGTCCCGTGACCTAAAATACCGGTCAATAAGACACAGGTAAATCTCACCCCAACCGACAACCACCAGACCTCTCACAAGGTGCATTCCTCATGTGTTGTGTTTATTTTATAAGATAAGCTGGTGAAGCGATTTATTAATGAACGTAAATGTCATTTTCTGAATAACTGTAGTGTGCATGGCCTAGGGCAAATGAGACAGGAAAGGTATTCGTCATTGTCACAGGCTGCCCCAGCACATCAACACCGCACGGATGACCTCCAGCCGGCCTGCCAGGCCCAACCCAACCCACGAGGCTGACCAGTGACGTCGTCCCGCCAAGACCAACCCCGCGGCAGCAACACCTATAGTTAGTCGACACCACCCAATCCCAATTGACTTGTGCCCCCTATAGTGTTTAGGTGTTGATGACGTTTTTTGTATTAGAAATACGCCTGTCTTTGCTATTTTCAGGCAGAGCGCTCTCGTAGGTTGCAGAGTTCTTTGCGTGCCTTATCTTTGGATAAACTCCCACTTACGCTCACCCGCACTCTGTCTTGGTCTTATTCCCATTACGGGAGAGTCCCTTATTGTCTCTCATTGCGGGGAGGATCGTGCTGAATTGGGGGCGCTTCCTTTCAGTGGTGACCCCGATAGCGTGATATCTCCAAACTATTTTTCCTAACTCCTTCTTAAACGACCCCCTTGTGGCACGAGAATCTCCGGTCGAGAAGGGATACGCACGGTGAGCCGTCTCCGGGAGGCCGCCCGCCAACGGCGACCGGCACAATAAGAAGTGCGCACTCAATGAGAAAGGGTACGGGATCCCGATTGGAAAAAAATCCCCTTTGAGTGCCGCTCGCCGGAGCCAGGGGCTGACCGTTGAGTTACCGGTGACGCCGCCTGGACGGACCCAGTTTCGGAGAGTATCGGTTCAAGACGGGCACGTGAGTACCGAGTGCGAGTGATCGTCAAGGGGGAAAGAAAGGGAATTGGGAATAACAGAACGGGGACAGGTAGAGGAGAAGAATATCGGGGGTCTACTACAGACGGGTCTTGAAGTTTTCTTTATTCTTTCTTTTGCATATGGCCATTAGGAGTAAGAAATAAGTGACGTGGTAGAAGTGACGGAAACCTAGCTCCGAGAGGGGGTGGAAGGCGGCGCCGCATAGTACTATCTAGACTAGTACTGGGAATATATGAAGAAGTGAGAAATAAGTTATTGGTGTCTAGCAAAAGGAGACACCGGGAATATTTTTTAGTGATTGTGCTCTCTCTCTCTATTTCTTCTTTTTCCATTTCCACGGGGTAGGGGGCGAAAATGAGAAAGGTATAAAGAAGTTAGAACATTTTAAAAAGCGGGGACTCAGTAGTGGCACGAACAGACGTGAACACAGTAACCTTAGCAGGAAATCAGGGACAGCTGGTTAGGGAGGAAAGGGAGGAGAAAGACAAAGAGTGTGAGTGGAAAGCATTGTGAAGGGTGCGCGCACCGTACGAGTGTGAGAGACGAACGGGTGGCCGCGAGGTGGTGTCAGAGAGTGTGGCCATAACCAGTACTTGATCAATTTCAAGTGAGATCACATAAGAGTGCCTGGGAATGGGAAGGAGATGAGATATGGTGAGTGAGAAGAGATTTGTGCAGTGAATAACGGTGGGTGATAATTTTAAGAGGTCCGCTCTTGTCTGTGCCATAAAGGAATACATACGCATATTTACAGCTAATAAAAGGTAACGAAAGCGAACGTGGTAGCGCTAGCGATTTAAAGGATGGGGGCTGAAACTCCCTTGTCACACATTTGCAAGAGCTTGCCGGGATATGCTGAACGCATAAATAAATATCATGATCAATGGTTAACAGAATTGAAAGGGGAGGGGTTGCCCCAGATTTGGCCAGAAGGAGGGTCCTTTGACAAAAGCGTTCTTGATATGGTATGTACATGTATTCGCCTCAAGTATAAGGGAAAACAATGGCAGAACAGGAAGGAGATATTAGATCTTTGGAGATTGTTTGAGGAAGTACCCCCACCCAAAGCTCCAGCTCCAAATATTGATTTACCCTCCACCACAGACAATCCACTAATGATCCCGCGAGAGGAAAAGGAACAGTTAAGTACAGAACAGCCTGCGGAAGTGGTTATGTTGTACCCAATATTACCTAAACCAGCCCCTGCAGCAGGATATAGCGACCCGATTTATGTGCCTCCCCCTTCAACCAGCACGCCACAAAGACCAACTGCACCCCCACCATACGAAAACACCAGAGAGCGCACCCAGGGAGGCACACAGAGAGTGGACATAGAGAAGTTAACGAGTGACTTAGAGTCGAGGCTTACAGTGGCACGAGATGAGCTCTCAAGAATAAAAGACATATGTGAACGCACAGCATGCGCCCCCACACAATCTGGACGCACGTCTAGAGCGTCGAGCGAAAGTAGACAAATTGAGGAAGGATGGAAAAAGGGGGAAATACTGTTCAGAATTGAGGAAGAACCGACCAGGATAATAGAAGTAGGGACAGCAGAAGGAAGCATTGGTGATGTCTCGCGAGAGAGAGGGATCAGAGAGGATTTGTTATGTGATGTCAGAGGAGGGGGGGATGAGAGTGATAGATTGAGCATGGCAGTAGGAGGAGAAGGCGAGGAGCTAGATGGGGCATGTTCACTGGGGACTATAGAGGATGAATGGATAGGACGACTAAGAAATAGGGTGGGGAAGATGGCGTCATTAGAGTCAGCAGTGACTAAGGAAAAGGAAGCTGCAACGGCAAAAGGGAAACTACAACTACCATTACTCCACAGGGGAGGTGGGAGGCCGAACTATATACCGTGGGCTCAGATGGACAAGGCTAACTTAATGAAATTACTACCACAGCTGTCAGGAGGGGCAAGCAAGTGGATATATGCATTAGAGAAACATACCGCGGGTATACCGCTGGCGGTAGGAGATGTGAAAAGCCTACTAGTGTCCGCAGTAGGGGATCAGGCAGACAGAGTGTGGGCTAAAGCGGGTTTTCCAGCTGTAACTTTAGAGTGTGATCGTCATGATGGGGCTTCTTTTAACACCGTGCGAGCAAGGGTGTGGGACGCACTGCGGGAAACCTTCCCAGATACCCCTGATTTGCAGTCAGTAATGCAATGTACCATGAATGATGGGGAGGACGCTATGGATTACATTCTCCGGGTGCAGGAGATGTGGAGAGCGGAAACGGGTACGCCCTGGCACCAATCCACGTCTCTATTTTACTTCATCATTAAAAGAGGGCTCCCAAAGGAAGTGCAAAAGGCACTAGATAAAATAGCAGGTGTTGAGGCAAAAGGCTGGCCGGAGATCCAAAGCATAATAGTACACCATTGTAAACGGATCAAAGAAAGAGAGAGGGAAGTAGCACAGAAGAGGTTGGCGGACGAGGCGAAGTTGGTGCAATCAAAATTGGTGAAGGTCGCAGCAGCGGTAGCGGGACTCCCACTCATACGGGAGGGAGAGGAAGGAGAGGAGGGGCAAATAGCAATACAAGGAAGAATAGCAGCGAATTGGGCAGGACAAGGGCAACGACAGTGGACAGAGCAGGAGCAGAACGGAGGTCCAACGTGGCAAGAGTGGGCCCCAAGAGGAGGAAGAGGTGGGTACAGGGGGCGAAGAGGAGGACAAGGGTATGGAGGAATGGGAGGAAATGGGTGGCAGGGTCCCAGAGGTCCACAGGGGAGCTGTTGGAATTGTGGGAGATGGGGGCATTACTCAAGGGAATGTAGGAGCAGACAAAACAACGGTTTCCAAGAGATAGAACAGTACGGACACCCCCATCCAGGAAGCCCCTACGGCCTCCCCATGGGACAATACCAGCAACCAGACAATGTAGTACAAAGGAGTAACGCACAACTACACGGACATCAATACCGAACACAAACCAGCCCACAGAATAATGACAATGTGCACTACACGCCTGGTAATACTTTCGCCACAGGAGCTAATGGGGCACCAGCCCCCGCACCTTACAGTGGAGTGTCAGTAGTTTCGGGGAACATTTTCGATCAAGGGGGGGCAATGAGACACCCCGCATAGGACAGCCCACAGAGAGCACTTGCGTGTCCAGTACTGTCTACGACCCACAATGCATCAGAGGAACCATTGATAGGAGCGCAGATAGGAGACAAGCAATTCATATTCATGGTGGATTCGGGAGCGGAGAAATCATGCATTAGAGAGGGCCGGTTCCCGTTATCTAATAGAACGTTAGAGACGCAGGGGTTCTCTGGGGCTGTAATTGAAGTTCCTTACACAGAGGTATTGGATGTGACAGTGGGGGGTAAAACAGTGAAAGCACCCTTACTGTACTATGAAAACTCTCCCATCAACTTACTGGGGAGAGATCTCTTGAGCAAACTAAACATGACCATATCATTCACAGGGAGCGGCATCGTATGTTCAACGCCAGGCATATGCCCCCTCCGTATATTAGCAGTAATACACGGCCACACAATAATAAAAGAGATCAGAGGGGTACCAAGAAATGAGGAGATGTTTGTTGAAGGCATGAGAACATTGGCTCTCATAGTACCAGAACTAAAAAGGGTGGAGTGGAGAATCCCAGCAGAATTCCTTTTTCGTCCCATAGCAAGCCCTGACACTGCTCTTGGGGAAGTACTATCGTTGGATTTGCATGCAATACATGTATCAGCAAACAGAATATGTGTGATTGGTATTGACATGGAAGGGTGTGAGTGGCGGACAGTATTGTGTACAAATGCAAATATCCCGCTGAGAGAGCTCTCGGACGAGGAGCTATTTTCTGACACTGAAGGAGATGGTGAAGTAGTGATGGAACTGGCAATGCCCTGCGACATTGTAGTTACAGCCAGACAAACTAAAGTTGAACTAATGGCGGTAGTAGGAGCACCGCATACATTTTTTGATGAAGACATGAGTTCAGTACCCGCTAACTTATGGACTAATGGCCCCCACGATGTAGGGTTGCTACATGAAGTTCAGCCTGTGGTGATAAAAGTAAAACAAGGAGCAATACTACCTCGGGTGAAACAATATCCACTGTCGCGAGAAGCAGAAGAAGGGATCAGAGAGACAATAGAAGCACTGCTAGCACAGGGTATAATAGTGCCCTCAAACTCCCCATGCAACACATGCATTTACCCAATCAAAAAAGCGAAGGGGGGTTCATGGAGGATGATACAAGATTTACGCCCATTGAACGATGTGGTAATGAAGGAGTTCCCTTTAGTCCCGAACCCGGCGACAATACTGTGCAACATTCCAAAAATAGCATCACACTTCACAGTAATTGACTTAAAAAATGCGTTCTTTTCGATTCCCTTGGCAGAAGAGAGCAGGTACTTGACAGCATTTACATTGGGAGGAAGGAGGTTCGAACACTGCAGACTACCACAAGGATATTGCGAGAGCCCAAGCATATTTAACAGGGTACTACATGAAGATCTGGGGAATTTGTCTGTAGAAAGCACAGTGATTCAGTACGTTGATGATTTATTGGTTTGTGCACAGGATGAGGAAGAATGCAGACAGGACTCGATAACACTGTTGACATTATTGGCAAATAAGGGGTACAAGGTGGACAAGGGGAAGTTACAATACTGTCTGACGGAGGTCCTATACTTGGGTCAGTTGATATCAAAGGACGGCAAGCGAATTATACCAGACAGGGCACAGGCGATTAGAACAATTGGGGAGCCCAAAACAGTAAAAGAGATGCAGAAATTTCTGGGTATGTGTAACTATTGCCGAGCATGGATATTGGACTATGCGGCGTACACAAGGCCCCTGCTACAGGCACTGAAAGAAGCACAACAAGAACACAAACACATAGAATGGACAGAGGTGATGAACACAGCATTTAACTCACTAAAAGAGCTGATATCAAGCGCTCCAGTACTAGCAAACCCAGATTATGGGCGCGAATTCTTCTTATTTTCACACTGCAAAGGAACATTGATGACAGCAGTACTGACACAGAAAACATCCTTAGGGCACAAACCACTAGCTTACTACAGCGGCACCCTAGACGCAGTAATGCAAGGTCATTTCGCCTGCGAGCAATCCCTAGCTGCAGCCGCGTTCGCAATTGAAAAAAGTGCCACGATAGTAATGGGCTGCCCGGTGACACTGTTTGTGGAACACTCACTTTTTGCAATATTAGAGCGAACAAAGAGCACATTGACAACACAACGCGCCACAGCATATGAGATAATACTGTCCAGCGCTAACATCCATATAGTAAGATGTAAAACAGTGAACCCAGCCACATTCATCACAGAGGCATGCACCGTAGAGGACATGCAAAACCACAACTGCGCCACGTACACAGGTGACGAAAGTAAGGATCAAGTGATTTTTGAAAATGCCCTGACCGAGGGTGAGGTGTATTTTGTGGACGGGTCAGCATCAATAGACATGGAGACAGGAGAAAAGCATGTGGGTATGGCAGTGGTACGATTAGAGGAAGATGAATATGAGATACTAGTACAACACCGCCTCCCATCACACTATTCAGCGCAAGCAGCAGAACTAATAGCGCTAATAGAAGCATTGCATGCCGCCAAGGGGTGCGCAGTGACCATATATACAGACTCAGCATACATGACAACAACAGTTCACGGTGGGTTGGCCCGGTGGGGGCGGAGAGGGTTTCGGCGAGCAGACGGAACGCCAGTCCAGCATGCAGAATTATTGAAAGAACTGATTGAGGCCCTGCAAGACCCCACGGCAGTGGCCATTGTAAAATGTCAAGCCCATACCACAAATACAGATTTTGTATCTTTGGGGAACGCGGCAGCAGACGCCGCTGCCAAAGCAGCTTCATATTTACAAAAAGGTGAAATAGGAGAGTACATGTTGCACCACACAGCAAGCCAAGAGGTCCCCACAGGATACAACATGATGTCCACACAGGAGATAATAGAGCTGCAAGAGGGAGCTAGTGCAGAGGAAAAATTGCTGTGGACTAAGAGAGGATGCAGCAAATCACCGACTGATTTATTGTGGCGACAAGAGAGTTCAGGAAAAGTGGTAATGCCAATCACGCTGTTAGAAATAGCATTTCAACAACTACACTTTCCTGCACACAACACAAAGAAACACATAATGGCAGAGATACAAGAAGATTGGTTTACACCTTGCCTCCAGGAACACGTCACAAGGTTAGCTCTAGAATGCACGACATGTCAAATTTACAACTCAGGTATGACATTGCGTACACTAAGGGGTACGATACCAAAACCAAGTGGCCCATTCAGAGAGCTCCACATTGATTATGTAGACATGGGAGAAAGGTGTAACGGGGCCCGATACATGATTGTGGTTGTATGTCCATTTTCGAGGTGGGTGGAGGCAGGCCCTTGTGCCCGCCCTGACGCGAAGGGCGCCGCGAAGTTCCTAGTGCGGGAAGTGTTTCCGCGCTGGGGAATTTGCGACGTTATTCGCTCAGATAACGGGACGCATTTTGTTAATGAACTATTTAAAGAAGTGACTACATTATTGGGAATAAAGCACAAATTATGTTCGATTTATCATCCTCAAAGTAATGGCGTCGTAGAAAAGATAAACGGCCTGTTAAAAAGCAGATTATCAAAACTTTGTTTTTCCCTTAAAAAGACTTGGATGTACTGCCTGCCTTTGGCCTTGTTTGAGCTACGAAACCAGCCAAGTAAGGATCACCATTTGTCCCCGCACGAGATCGTCACGGGAAGAAGAATGCACACAGCGCATTCGCCTCTCCGTGAGCGTTCTGATGCACACAGAAGCGCAGCTATATTGGGGGAGGAGTTCACAGAATACCTGCGAAAATTGACACGGGCAGCGCGCGTAATTTCAAAGCAACTAGCCCCCCCCTCGACAAGAGAGGAGGGGAACGCGACTGAACCAAACGGTTTGCCTGAAAAACCACTACAGCTAATGCCTGGTGACCTTATATATGTTAGAAGTTTTGTGCGGAGGTGGAACGCACCACGCTTCCATGGCCCCTATGAGGTAGTGTTTTGCACGCCTACAGCAGTAAAGGTTAAGGGCCTGCGATATTGGGTGCATTTGACAGATGTACGTAAAGCTTACAGCGCTGCGGAGAGTGAGGTGCAGGATGAGGCACAGGCAACAGCGGACGATGAAGTTGTGCGGAATGAATGATTGGAATTTTGTGTGCTTCATGAGATGAACAGTGAACACAATTAGCGCGCAACAAATGTCCTGGACTAAAGCATGTACACATGTATATGTAAATTTTCTTTTTACAATTTTTGAAAGTTTTGCGTGGGGTTCTTTTTTTTCCCTTCTTGTGCTCTTTAAGATGTTTTTATTATTGTTGTTTTTAAAATGTCATGTTTTTTATTATTTATATATATATATAGTAAGGTACGAATAATATTGACTGAAAGCTACCTTGTCTGTCAACAAACCCCCTTCCTCACCCAACCCTATATTTTATCACCGAAACGTTACAATGTGGAAATGCTTACATGTTTGTATTTAATGAACTTTTGTGTCTCAAACAGGATTTATCATGGCATCGAATGGGCAGCCTGCAACTAATAGATATGTTAGATTTAGAGAAATGTTAGTGGCTAGATTAACATATTCATTTGAATGTGGTTTATCAATGTGTGCTATCGTGTTCTTCATCTCAATGTTTTGTCTGGTGTTACACTGGATTATAGCGTTCATCTCTACCGAGATGAACGAGGGGGGAGGGGGGAACAACACCACCCTTTCTCCTGGAACGAAAACAATTCCGACTGTAAATGTCAAAGACGGTGATTTCTTGATCTGGGATGGATCACACTTTGTGTGGGGATACTATACTACACCACCCACTGCTGTCCTCTCACAATGGAGAACCAAAAATGTAGATAATGACACAATGTCCCAACCTGGCACATACAACAACCACACGATCCCTCCTGCCCCAATGTCAAACAACGATCTCTTGTTTATTAAGGAGGATGGAAAAGTGATTATGATGACAGAACACAAGTCCCTATATGAAGAATTAGAAAAGGGGGGTGGGAGGGAGGAAGGGGGGCCTGGTTCTTCACCTCCTATAACGAGAAGGTACAGAAGAAGGGAGAAAAGTAGGCGGAGAAGAGAGACTGGTGGAAAAGGGTATGATGAGTATTATGGGCTAGGGTTAGACAAAATGGAAGACCCACGACACCCTCACCAAGCAAATAAATGGTATGCAGATATGAGCACAACAGCTAAACAAACAACCAATGAGAGCTGTTATGTCTGCTCACTTATCCCCCATGCATCAGGCACACCTAAAGTATTGTTGCCACGAGAATTGCCCATTGTGGATGCCCAATGTCTCCTTCATCTCACGCTGTGTAGAATAAAGAACACTTTCCAAGCACACGATGTCTCTTTCAGAATGGTACAGAACAACAAAACGTGCTATTCGCAAGCGTCTGGAGTGATCTGCCTTAAAGAACCTTTCTTTGCAATACAAGGGACACTGTTTTCCGAAAACAAATGGAAAGACGAAGAAGTGCTGTGCAAGGCAGAAGCACTGAAGGGTGTCCAACCGGAAAAGTTGCGGTGGATGGAAAGAACGTGCTTGCCAATATGGAAAGAACACATCCCTAAATTAACATGGGTAACAGCGATGGAAAAACCCTTTAAGCTACAAAGTGAAATACAAAACGAACTATGTTTCAAGGGAGAAGGAAAAATGGCAATGGGAACGAATAAGAACTGTAACAAAACTCTCACCATCCCAGATATGAAAAAGGGAACAGCAGCACTAATGGACACCTACTGGGTATGCGGAAACAAGGCGTACCTGCACCTTCCCCAATCATGGAGTGGTAGCTGCTCAATGGCCACTTTGCATTCAACACTAATGGTGATTCCCGAAAGCCATATTGACAGAAGTAACATGGTGAACGGAGGCTCGAACCAGAATGCAGCGTCTCCAACTACACAAGCGCACCTTTATGTCCTGTCTTCCGGAGGGAAAGGAGAAGAGCTTTCAAGGAACAAGCGAGCATCGAACTACATATCACAAGCATCATCTGATTTATTGGCACAGATCCCAGACAAGTATCGCCTGTTCAGCTCCGTGGAAACATTCTTTGCTTCGCTAGTATCAAGTGTCCAAGCAAGAGCAAATGCAAAATGGCTCCAGATCACACGGTGGGAACTGATCCAGTTGGCCAATGACACTGAAGAAGGGTTTAACATAATAAAGGTGGAACTACGAGCTCTGCGATTAATGACCATGCAGAACAGGTATGTTCTAGACCTGTTAACAGCAATCGATGGAGGTGTTTGCCGAAAAATAGGAAGTGCATGCTGCACGTTCGTACCTTCCGAAGACGCAGAAAATGGGTCCCTGTCCCACGTTATTGAAGCAGTGCATAACCTGGGCGAGAAGATGAAAATGGAAGGTGGAGCTGAGGATAGCTCGTGGTTCGACAATATCTTCTCTTGGGTTCCCTCATGGCTTGGAGTGACAATGAAGTTCCTGATACCAATAGTGGTGATCATCCTTGTGATGTTCTGCCTGTGCCAGGTGGGCCTCCGATGTTGTGCTAATGCAGTCCCTAACGGTGCAATGATGATGGTGACAATGGGCAACTCCGGTGGTACAATTAAAGCAACACAAGAAGTACATGTGCAGACAGGAACAGACAACACCCCCAGGTACCAGTTAGTGCCTATGTGCCGTGACAAGTACATAGTAGATAAGCTATGGCACACCACGATTAAAGAACCACGAGACGTAGAACTGGAATGGTATGAGGAGGTCTGGGTAGATCTGGAAGAAACTGGCGACTGTATATATTTGACATGTACACCAGATGAGTATGCTAGGAGAGGTGAGAGCTTAAGGGGGGTGTGCAGAGCATGGATGCCCATAAAAGGAACCCCTGCATGGGATGGTGCAGTGTTAGAGGAACAAGAATGTAGAAGATTAGAAGAGCTAAAGAAATTCGTTACTTTAAGTAACGAAAGGGGGGAAATGTAGGGGAGGAATGGCCACGAGGCCCTCCTCACCTACAGCTCCCTCCCCAGGTGAGGACCATGGCTCGGTGGGAGCACCCTCATGCCACCCGGGCCCAGGTGGAGGAGGGTTCACCCGCCGACGACATTGCCCACACGCACCCTGTCTTTGCATTTACCGAAACTTAAGTTAGGCCTAGACGCCATCTTGCACAGCAAACATGGTGTGAGTTCAGCACACTGTAACGAGGCCCCCACCTTTGGAGGGCCTTTCATGCATCTCTGCCGCCTCAGCAGCCCTGGCAGATCCGCTGCGAGCGCGTTCCCATGAGAAAGTCGGAGATGAGCTAAACCCGAGATGCCAACACGGCAACATTATATTAGTAACAATGTGATATTGCACCCCGTATGACCCGGACCGCAAGGCCGGGGCAATGGGGAAAAAAGCTGAAGCATCACTATCTGAAGAAGGTAGAAAATAGTTCAAGTATTGGTATTAATGAACTACCTCTGTTTAAAATGTGAATGAACCATAAAAATGTAACGTTATATGATATCCCTTCAGGTCTGGACTAATGCTGCTATAACCACGGAGAAAGATGTTGACCAAGCGTGTAACCTCTAGTTGTAAAAGTGTTTTTCAATAGTATGTAGAAACTTGAACTCATATATGTTTTGAATCACCCAAAGCGGCGAGCATCAATCTCTGTAGGCCATAACCTAGATATCCCTCGTATAACGTTTAATGTACATACAATACGCACACAATGTAGTGAACATAATGTTAGGTAATGAAAAGGCACTGGAACCGACTGTATTAAAGAAATGTGTAACGAAAATGAAATATATATATATATATATGTGTGTCTGAATAACGTTAAAATAAGGCAGAACAGTATAAAACTTCTGCATTCACTGATCAACAACGCACGAGGAAAATACCTTTGTGAGTATATGCAAGGTCATTCCCTCTCCCACCCCACCAAGCCTGCCAGATAAAAAAGCTAAGACTTGTGCTGCGCTCCCTCACCTCCCCCAACCAAGCTGGCGTTACTTCAGAGAGTCAGAGGCCCCGGCGCCGCAACCAAGGCCACAGCCCGCCACCTGTGTTATTTACAGCACGGTAATAAACCCACGGATGAACCCACTGATCTACCAGCACCCTCTCATAAATCCCCACGAACCCCCCAAGAATCCTGACCCCGTGTAAGGACGACCCCCATCATTGGGACAAGACACAGAGACCCATCTATATAATAACTTCTAACGCAGCAGACAGACATGTATCACTCGGCCCAGGTCCCAGAGCCCCGTCCCGTGACCTAAAATACCGGTCAATAAGACACAGGTAAATCTCACCCCAACCGACAACCACCAGACCTCTCACAAGGTGCATTCCTCATGTGTTGTGTTTATTTTATAAGATAAGCTGGTGAAGCGATTTATTAATGAACGTAAATGTCATTTTCTGAATAACTGTAGTGTGCATGGCCTAGGGCAAATGAGACAGGAAAGGTATTCGTCATTGTCACAGGCTGCCCCAGCACATCAACACCGCACGGATGACCTCCAGCCGGCCTGCCAGGCCCAACCCAACCCACGAGGCTGACCAGTGACGTCGTCCCGCCAAGACCAACCCCGCGGCAGCAACACCTATAGTTAGTCGACACCACCCAATCCCAATTGACTTGTGCCCCCTATAGTGTTTAGGTGTTGATGACGTTTTTTGTATTAGAAATACGCCTGTCTTTGCTATTTTCAGGCAGAGCGCTCTCGTAGGTTGCAGAGTTCTTTGCGTGCCTTATCTTTGGATAAACTCCCACTTACGCTCACCCGCACTCTGTCTTGGTCTTATTCCCATTACGGGAGAGTCCCTTATTGTCTCTCATTGCGGGGAGGATCGTGCTGAATTGGGGGCGCTTCCTTTCAACCTCCTGGACTCCATCAGCATTTCATACACCAACTATGCTGATGATACCCTGATACTTCTACCCATCTCTGGAAACCAAACTGAAGAATCGCTCATATGTACACTATCTACTCAACCATCAAATCATGGATTTCTACTAATAGCATCCGTCTGAATGATGAGAAGACAGAGTACCTGCTGGTGGGGCCACCAGCAGTAATCAAGAAACTGAACTCCTCATATTCCACCTTCAACATTGACAGAATCCAGATCCCGGTCTCCTCCTCAGTGAAGACCTTGGGCGTCTATCTCGATGCCACGCTCTCCCTGACTCGCCTGGTTCATGCCATTGCCTCCTCCACAGCATACACCACTAAGTTTATCAATACTTCCACTATTGCTAGAGCCCTCATCAGGTCAAAGCTTCATTTGTGTAACGCTCTCTATGCGGGAACCTCTGCTCCCAAGATCTGCGAACTGCAGGTGATCCTAAACAACACCATTCATGCTGCCATTAGCATTTCAAAACAAGAACACACCTCATGGGCTAGAAGAGATGCCCACTGGCTGCAATCTGAAAAATAATCATATTCAAGACTTTATCCATTACACAAAGGTGCCTTTCCAACTCTGCGCCTCCTTACCTCTCGCTGAAATTCATGAAATCCCAGTAATCCAGTCCAGTGAGACTGGCATACGCACATCGGCTCTTCCAACCGATGTTCCCCAGAGTTCAAGGGCGCGGTACAAGCTTCCCCACTGTGGCAGCCAGACAATGGAACTCTCTTCCACCTTGCCTGAGAGCCAAACAATCATTTTGTGCCTTCAGAAAAGTCCTGAAAACTTGGCTGTTTAACTAAGGCAACTGCAAGTCAGCCTTACTGTCTCTTTGACATTCATGTGTATGTAACTGGCTGTAACAGCGCCTCGATGCCTCAGGGATTTTGCACGCCTTATACATTTAAAAATAAATAAAATAAATGAAAATATTTTGCCACGTATCCATCAAGATAGCTGTCAGTGCGTGCAACGTCATGCCGCTCAGTGACTTCATAGCATAAAAAATACTCGTAAAAAAACAGATCAGGAATGGAAAAAAAAACGATAATGCAAATGAAACTAAAGAAATAATCATTAAGAAAACAAAAGACGGAATCAAGTACTTCTTTATGTAAGAGGTGTAAGTGAGAAATCGACGTACAACGTGCCTAAAAGACCTGTCTGATTTCGTTATCTATACATGGTGAATGTTACACAGGTAGCTAAACAATATAATATCTTACAGCATATTCATCAAATAGTCCTATTGGTTTCATCTCTGACATTTGAATATATATTTTGCTCACAGGATGTGTGTTTACATTACGAGTAATTGCCTATTTGTTCAGGTTACAAACATATATAACCTTTGATCATTGGTAATTACCAAATTGCATCCTGTTCATTTACATGTGCCTGCTGTAGCACAGCTATATATAAGTACTCATGAGGCACGGTTAAATCAGAACTAGTATCATGAGTATATTGTGGCTCAGTGCATGCCAACCCTAGATGTTTTACAGTATAGTCACCAGCTGCCTGTACATCGGGCGAGTCTATTTCTCTCATTTGTGGCATCTGGGTCGATAATGAATATATTCACATCACAGACAATTGTATATTTACAAGAGTTACAGGCACACATAGACAGTCATTAATCATAGAGGAATACCCAATTGTGTCTTGTTCTTGTGGCACAGCTGCATACAGGTACTTCTAAGATAAGAAGTGTCAGCATCCCATTGTAGCTCAGTACATACCTGAATATTAATTACTGATAGGGACATATGTGCCACCACAAACTCTTATCAAGAAGATACCAACTGTTTACATAATCAATATTAAACATATCATATGTGTCTGAGATACTGTGTGGTGAGAAATAAGGCATTGTTCCCCATTATATGGAACATACGAGATCATGTAACATTAATAATCATGTCATCACAAATACTTCAGGTGATCATCCTCTCGAGACAATTACTTTAACTACCTGCCTGATAGAGTTTGGATTGTGTGAATTGTAGTCACACTTTTGCCCTCATTGAGGAAGCTTTTTTGACTGGGAAGCCCAGACTATGGGCCTCATTACGAGTATAAGGGCATGACTGCCTCCATAACGGGTTACGGCTCCAGGTTCTGTGAATGAGGAATTACCGGGTCATTCCAACCTTGGAGGACCCGGTAATTCCTCATTCACAAAACCAATCCCCATTCGAGCCCCCATAGGGCTCAATGTGAATGGGGATGGAGCTAATAACGGGCCCGTTAATAACAGGCCTGTTATTAGCTCCTTGGTCCCCTTGCGGGACCCACTAAGGACGTCTGGTCTGACCAGACGTTCTGTGCGGGTACCAAAAGGGAACCTCGTAATAAGGTGGAATGGGTTTACCGGCACCATTACCGGTGCCGGTAAACCCATTCCGCCAACCTCGTAATGAGGCCCTATCTGTGGTGTTAGTTATGATTCAGGGTGTCTTTGTGTGAGCATCTCAGTCAGTCCAGCCTTGTCTGCCTTGTGGTGTGTGCATCTTCACGATACCCATTTGAAAAGCTAATACTAATTCATATAATGCAAGGTAGTCACCATGAATCGAGGTGCCTCTCACACCTGGCAGGGGATAATTTGAGAGCTTTGAATTTGCATCTGTATGTTTCCTTCTATATGCTACTGTATATACCTGTCCAGCCTCTCCACATGTTTTGGGTATGATTTTACAGCCCCATATTGACAATGCTCATGTGATTTATTGGGCCTCATTATGACCCAGGCGCTAAGTGTTTAACGGCGTCGTAAAAGGCTGCGGCGCCGTTAAACACTTAGCGCCTAATTACGAGGTCCCTTTGCGGGACCCGATCTTAATGGCTGGTTTTACCAGCCGTTAAAGTAGGGTGCTGCAAAGGGACCTTGGTGCTTAGTACGGTGCCGCAATTTGCGGCACCGTACTTAGCGCCGTCCCCATTCCCATTGAGCCCTATGGGTCAAAAATGGGAATGGGGAAGGGCCCATGGGGAATGGGGAATTACCGCCCTGCCAACCTTGGAATGGGGCGGTAATTCCGCCATTCACCATGGCGGACCCCGGCATGGACCATGGTGCTAACAGCACCGTGGTTTAGCGCCGGGGTCGTAATGAGGCCCATTGTGCAAGAACCTTCTTTGTCATGTGTCTGCCTGGCCGCCTGCAGATGTCCTGTCCCTTCTTTTACCCGCGACCACTCAATGTATTCCTGCTATGTGTTTGCATTATGATTAAACATTAAAGAAGGGATGGTCTTTATTAAGCATTTGAAAAGTCTTTTTTTATAATCATATTTTGCTAATAGTAGGTATCTAGACTTTACATCGAAATCCATCAAATTTTATTAATTGAAAATACTTTACATCGAAATGCATGTTCATTGAACAATATTCAATGGATTTCGATGGATTTTAGGGTTAGGGTTAATGTTAGAACAAGAGTTCAAAATAGAGTTAAGGTTCGGGCAAGGGTTTAGAATTACGGTTGGGGTTAGGGCAAGGGTTAGAATTAGGGTTAGGGTTAGGGCACGGGTTAGAATTAAGGTTGGGGTTAGTGGAAGGGTTAGAATTAGGTTTAGGGCAAGGGTTAGGGTTAGTGCAAGGGTTAGAATTAGGGTTAGGGTTGGGATAGGGTGAGGGTTAGGGTTAGGGCTATGATTACAGTTAGGGTTAGAAATAGGGTTAGGGTTGGTTTAGGGTTAGGGTTAAGGTTAAGGGAGGGTGGACGTGGGGGTTGGGGGGATGGGGGAGAACCCCCCTGAAGTAGGCGAGGGAGACATATGAGGTAATATACTTATTTATTATTCTATAAGGAATATATACCGGCGCCCCGCACTGCGTCTCCTCGCATGCTTTTTCCTCTCTTCCCAACCGTCCACCACCGAACGTTCCGCGTCACACCATTCCACAACATTCCAACTCACTCGCAGGTGGGGAGCCAAAGGTAATACATATTACGTATTTTATCGGATAAACAAGATTACTACATCATCCCCCTCTTTTTACAAATTGAACAAGAGAAAAATATACATTCGCAAATTTTAAACATATGTGCAAAGTATATATATAGTCAAAACATTTCCAACATAACACATGTGTGCATAACGCACCCTAGTATAATCACCTTAAATTCTTTACTAAAACCTCCCTAATAAAAGGAATATTTGTTTAACTCTGCATGACATAATCTCTAGACCAAAACGGTAACTTCCTTTCTCTAGAACTACGCGCACTCCTATCTTCATAAACTCTCGCACCTTGCTGAGCGCTTGCCTCCTCAACATGTCTCCTCACATTACCATTCAAATTCAAATTTTCCACTCCACTTTGAATATGATCATCTTCAAATAATTCAATCGCTCTTCTTCCAATTTTGAGTTGCTTGTCTCCTTTATTCATACCCTTCCACATCCATTTACTAACCCTGTCCATATTCCACACTGATCCTCCCGCAACTCTTACAGCTCTCCTGAACACTTGTATTACTTTAACAGGACTGCTGTACTTGGAGTCACCCTTTTTAACATTGCGTCCAAATTTGATTCACACAAAATCTCCTAGTGGGATTCTCAATTTACCCTTTTCTGGAGGCTTGAACTTTTCTGTATACCTACTGTATCTATCTAGATTTTCATCAGGACTTTGTAATCCGATACTAACACATCTCCTACAATTAACCCATTCAGGATTTAGCATAGTATTTGGAGCCCTTCCCCTCATTAATTCAAAAGGAGATACCTCCATTCCTTTTTTTACAGATATCCTAGTGCTCCATACTCTCTCCTTAAGGATTTCATCCACTGGCATATTGTTACTCAATGCTAACTCTACAGCCTCAACAATTACACGATTATATCTCTCCACTAACCCATTGGTTTGTGGGTGATATAACGATGAAAATCTCCACTCAATTCCTGTTCTTTTAGCAAATTCGCTCATTTCTTTACTTCTGAATTGAACTCCATTATCACTCAATATAATTTTGGAAATCCTTCCCTTCTGCAGATCTGCATTATGAATTTAATTATTTCATTAGTATCAATTCTATTCACCGCCTTGACTTCCACCCATCCGGAATAGTAATCAACTAGAACTATCAGAAACTTTTTCTCTCCAAATAACTTCACATATGGTCCAATGATATCTATTCCTACCATCTCCCATGGCACATTACCTTTGTCTATGTTAATTGGCTTAGACTTCACTATCCTGCAGCTCTTGTCACTGTTCTGACATGGCCAACAATTTCTAATAAACCTCTCAATCATGAGATCCATGCCTGGCCACCAATATTTCAAACGCACATTGTTCTTAGTGCCAGTAATACCAGGATGACCCTGGTGCGCTTTCTCAATAAGATCATTCCAAAACTTGCGTGGGGGAATCAACTTGTCTCCCCTCACTAAAAATCCATCTTCCATAGACAACTCATCCTTAACCTCCCAATATCTTCTACAACTTTCACTGATCTCCTTTTTTTCAGGCCACCCTGATTCAGAGTATCTTCTAATCTCTTGTAATTCCTCATCTTTATTTAATTCTTCCATCCACACTTCCTTAGACGTAACCTCAAAGACGACCGCCACCATTTCTTCATCCAGATCCACACTTACTTCATCACTCCTTAATGGCAGTCTAGATAAGTAATCAGCAACAATATTCCTTTTCCCTGGCACATATTTCACAGAGAAATTGTAATCTTGTAATTTAAGACTAAGCCTGGCCAACCTGGGAGAAGCTTTACACATTCCTTTCACGGTGAGAACTTCAATTAAGGGCTTGTGATCTGTCTGAATTACAAATTTGCTTCCCCACAAATATTTCCTAAAGTAATTCACCGCCCACGAACAGGCCAATAATTCCTTTTCAATCACAGAATATCTGCTTTCTGTTTCTGAAATAGCCCTAGAAGCATGACTGATCACCTTCTCATATGCATCATCATTTATTTGTGTTAAAACTGCACCTATACCACTCCCACTGGCATCCACCGTAATCTTCGTCAGCCTTCCAAACTCAAATCCTCCCAATTCCAAAGAGTCACAAATTTCTCCTTTTATACATTCAACCGCCTTACTACATTCAACACCCCATGTAAACTTTGTATCCTTCTTTAACAACTTCCTCAATGGTTCTGTTATAATGGCAACATTTTTTACAAATCTGTTGTAATATTCACATAACCCTAAAAACGATCTTAATTCTTCTTTATTGTTAGGATTCGGTGACTCTCTGATTGCCTTCATAGCATCTCTTTTGGGTTTATAACCTTTTCCATTCACAGTATGCCCTAAATATTCCACTTCTTCCAACCCGATCTTGCACTTGCTTTTCTCAACTTTCAACCCAACTTCTTGCAACCTCTTCAACACTTCTTTCAATCTCCCATCATGTTCCTCAGTTCCCTTGCGAAATACAATTATATCATCCTGATATACCATTGTTCCACTTAAACCTTTCAGCACATGCATCATAATTCTTTGAAATACTGCTGCTGCAGACGCTAACCCAAACGGCATACGTCTATACCTAAACAAACCATGTGGCGTTATAAACGCTGTAATGTCCCTACAATCTTCTGTCAAAGAGATTTGATGGTAAGCGCTCGAAAGATCCAATGTAGAAAATACATCAGCATTTCCAATACGATTTAACATTTCAGATATGATAGGGAGCGGAAAAATGTCAGTTATGATATTTTTGTTGACGTCTCTCAAGTCTACGCAAATTCTTAGTTTGCCACTTTTCTTCAATGCAACCACAATGGGGCTCACCCATTCAGATGATTCAATTCTTTCTATTACTCCCTCAGACTCCAATGATGCAAGTTCTTGTTCAACCTTATCAGCAATTGCAAATGGAATTGGCCTGGATTTTGTGTGTTTAACAGGTATTGCTCCCTTCTTGAGACGAATCCTGTGCGCAAAGTTTTTTAGTAAACCCAATTTTGATGTCTCCACTTCCCCTACTCTAACATTCTCATTACTTTGCGCTTGGCTTCCGTTCACCACTAGGAGTTTGTTCTTCTTCACATGGATCCAACCTGATCCTCACTCCAGCTTGGTCTCTCCAACCCAGTACATTCACACCTTTTTCTGCTACGTACACCTTCACTTGAGAACGTCTGTCCTTAAACTGGACAATACACGAAAACCATCCAACCATCTTGATCTTGGATCCTTCAAACCCACCAGGATTTGGTATGTCTGACTTCTACTTTTGAGACCAAGTGTCACTAAATTCTTCCATGTTTTCTTGGTAATAATCGTCCAAGGTGAGCAACTGTCAACTTTCACTTTAAGTTTCCAATTATCAAGAATTATTTCACAACTCGAGCATTTAAATTCTCCAGTTGGTGGCTCACGTATCAAAAACACTCTCTCTTCCTCCGATTCTTCTTCTTCTTCCATAATAGCGGATACCTTCTTCCTCCTTCTACATGTGCCCGCGAAATGACCTCTTATGCCACAATTTCCACATTTTTGCCCTAATGCTGGGCACTGTTTAGCATATGCATAATGACCCACTCTGCCACAATTATAGCATCTGTCTCCTTCCCTTTGTTGGGCATTCTGAAATCTATGTTCAAATTGGACTTTAGGTTCATTTTTTACCCAGTTCTTTCCTCGATTTGAACTCCCTCTCTGCTCAAAGTTTTTCACTTTGTTATTTCTTCCTGTATTAACTTCGACTTTATCTTTGTTTTTAACGTTTGCTCCACCTCTGTCCTTTGACCGTAATATGTTAACTTGGCCTTGTTCTTCTGTTTCTTTTTCCTGTAACTCTTTACTGCTATGCTTCTGCATGCTTTGCACAACCTCCTCTTTCTTGCTCTTCATTTCCTTCGAGCACAACTGACTGTGTTCGACCCTTTTAGCAATCGCTATGGTTTCCGATAGGGATGGATTGCCAACCATCCACAGTCTGTCTTGGACTAAATTGTCCTTAGAGTGAATAATGATCTGATCCCTGATCAACTCGTCAAGGGTGATACCATTGCCAAATTGGCAAGTTCGTGACAACATTCTCAACGCCGAAACATATTCTTCAATGCTTTCGTGTTCTTTTTGTACCCGCGCATAGAATGTGTATCTATTTATGGCTACATTAGTTTCTGGCGCATAGTATTTGTCCAATTGCCTTATGGCCCTATCATGCTCATCGGCATCACCCGTCTCATCTATAGTCAATTCTGGTAGCTCTCTGAACTTCCTTTGCCCTTCCAATCCTTGTGCATGCAGTAATAATAACTTCTTTTTCCTAGACGTGAGATCTTCCTGTTCAACTGCTTGGATGTAGTTTAACCAGAATTCTTTCCATTCTGACCATATAACTACAGGTTGGCCTGGTGCCGGAAGAAAACTTGCTGGCGGTTGAATATTGATGCCTTGCATAACTCCGTAGATCAATGGTCCTTTTCAATATGTCCTCGTAAACTTCAATTCTCTCTAGATCTCAACAATTGTAGAATATGTATTAATTGTTGCCACACATTTTCAATCTCCAAAAGTACTGCTACGAAAATGAAGAGATCACTGGCTCCTCTTCATATTTCACCAATTTCTATTTGAAAGTACTGTGACGAAGATGAAGAGATCACTGTCTCCTCTTCATTTCATCTGGGCCAAGTCAGGCGTCACGTGACCTGTAAACTTCCTGGCGGGTCCTTTTCTCTAACTTCCAAATCTACGGCCTCCAAAAATGCCCAAACCTGCACAAACTAATGCAAACTTACGCGCTGGTTCGGAGCATCTGATCTCCCCTGCAGTTCATCCGCAGACCCGGGGTAACCGCACAAGCCAACGCGAGACCATGCACTGGCTCGGAGCGTCTGCTCTCCCTTATGCCACTTCCCTGGGCCGCGGTCAGCACGAACCTATGCAAAGCTGCTCATGAGCTCGGAGCAACTGCTCTTGACTCCGCTCCTCTTCGCGGGTACTCAGGGCGCCGGCATTCTCGTCGAGGGAGACATATGAGGTAATATACTTATTTATTATTCTATAAGGAATATATACCGGCGCCCCGCACTGCGTCTCCTCGCATGCTTTTTCCTCTCTTCCCAACCGTCCACCACCGAACATTCCGCGTCACACCATTCCACAACATTCCAACTCACGCGCAGGTGGGGAGCCAAAGGTAATAGATATTACGTATTTTCTTGGATAAACAGGGTTAGTGCAAGGGTTAGAATTAGGGTTAGGGCAAGGGTTAGGGTTAGTGCAAGGGTTAGAATTAGGGTTAGGGTTGGGATAGGGTGAGGGTTAGGGCTACGATTACAGTTAGGGTTAGAAATAGGGTTAGGGTTGGTTTAGGGTTAGGGTTAAGGGAGGGTGGGGGTTGGGGGGATGGGGGAGAACCCCCCCAATATTCAATAAACAATAAAATGCTACAAGGAGCTGGCCAGTCCTGAAATGTCAGCACTGGACAGCTCCTTGTAACGTTTTAATGTGGGAAATAAAAGCATTGAAATGCTATCTATTACATTTAAAAGTACATATCCATTGAAATGTGTCCATCCCTATATTCGATGGACAAGTTTCGATGTAAATGCACTTTTAATGTAAAAGATAGCATTTTGATGGATTTCCATTCAATGGATTTGCATTGATGCATTTGTCCATAAACCCTAATATTATCCTGCATGATGAGGCTTGTGGTTCCACCAGTCATTTCATGTGTGGTGGGAGAAGGATACTTTGCTGCCTCTGCTCATTACTTGTAAGGACTTTAATTACAAGTTATTAGGACCTGGCGAAGGTCAATAAGCTTGTTAAAAGCAAGCTCATTGGCCCGCGCCTGTACCTTACCTGCCCGACATAGCTCCGACAAGGCAGCGTCCCAGAGTTCTTTCCCACGAATGGCCACCATGTAAGGGACGAAGGGACTGTGTGTAGTCCCTTCGTCCCTTCCATGGTGGCCATTTTGTTTGTTTACTTTTTTAATTTTGAATTAATATATATTTTTTTCTCGAGTTGAGAAATGATTGCAGTGCTGTTTCTCACCTTGAGAAAATTTGCTCTTTGTACCCCGGTATGACGTGTCAAGGTACTAATGGCAATATAACCCCCTGAGGGGGCTTTGTTAAAGTCCTTGCTTCACTCTGGCTTCTAACTATGGCCACGGGGGAATTCCCCTACTGGTAATGCCCCACCCCTCCCTCTGAGGGTCATATTTCCAAAATAAAACTTGCTTTTGATTATTTTGAAATTACCCAATAATGGCCCGGTGGGATAGCTGAGGGACAACCTGCTTGTCTTGGAACCAAGACAATACAGCTCATCACATGTTCAATACCCATCCCCACACTTAGAGGTTGGACTCCAGCCTTAAGCACACTATAAAAAAGCTATTTTCATTTTAGTGAGAGGATTTGGGTTCCCACAATGGGGTGGGGGCATTCTAGTGTTTTACCCTGGGTGCTATGTTGTATAGAAACCACCCTGCAAACACTCCTCATAGAGTTCTTCCCCTCTTTTTTCATGTTTTCGCACTGCTCTGAACTGCAGCTAAATGCATGGTCACTTGAAATATTCTCTTCTATAAGACTTTCAGGCAGGTATTGAATTAAACATGACCTGCATTGCTTCAAAATTCATTTACTTACCATAACATACAGACTAAATGGATTATATATTTATCATTGAAATGATAACATACAAATACTTTTTTTTAGAGGGCAATTATTAATTGCCAAGACAGGTTTTCTTGTCAATAGTACTTTTCGGAATGTGTCAGCAGAGGCATTGGCCAGCAGCCGGATAAGTTACATGAAGACAGTGAAAGAAAACATGTTTCCCGCTGTTAGGGAGAATTCTATCTTTAGGCTGAATTTCCTAACCTAGTGAGTCCCCCAGCAGCTTTGCTGGATTTCTGGAGTTTGTTTTTTTCCTCCTGCCAAGACTGAGAATATTGTTCTCCCACTCTTGGACATGATTTATGGTGTTCCTTTGACTGTTAATGTGTTTTATGGGCTCCTTTACTCCATAGGGTCTCATGTGTTTTTATTATGTGTGTTACACAGCACCCTCTGTGCAGTAACACAGAGGTGTCATAGTGACCCCCCACCATAGACTCCATACCCTGGGACTGACTACTGTCTCCCAGGGCATGTAAAGTCACCATTGGCTTTACTAGTCCCAAATTATTAACAGAAACCAGTACAAACCATCATATTGTGGACGTACTGGTCGGGGCAATTCGATTGCCCCGGGGTCTGTTAGTGGAGGGGGCACGTCTTCGTCCCCCCTGATCGAGTTTTGGCTGGTGGCAGTGGAAACTACTTTTGATATTCGACCGCAAATATTTCCCTATGGGATTTTCCCATTGTTCGAGGCTACCAACTTTAATTATTTAATTCTCATAGCCTCGAACATACCGCCGGTTTATTTAATTAATATTCATTTGCCGGTTGGTATTTTTTGCCAGGACTCGATTCTAAAATGGCGTTTGTGTTCTCTTCTGTGACTCCAACCCAAGTCGAGCCCTTTCTTCCACTTTTTGGCGGGCTTATCCACTTTCAGAGGATCAAACGAAATGTCTCCAAGGTCACACGGTTGCAGTGCACAAAAGTCTTGCAATGGTTCAAAAAAGAGTTTGACCAAAGAAAGGGACCAGTTAGAGGGTTAAGGCGGCCAGCCCAGTCCAGAAGGTTAAGGAGTTATTATTACCTCGTAGCAATCTTTAGAAAGGGAGGCCTGGCGGACACGGTACCTTAAAGTGGTGAGAAGACTCCAGCGGGGGCAGTTGTTCCTGGCAGCGGATGCAAGTCGGTGCTTCGTCCGGGGGAAGAGAGGATCTCGTCATGGAGGAAGACAGGAGTCCGTTGGACTGCCAAGGAATAAACCAGCCACGGAGTTTCTCAGGTACAAGGACCACCAAAAGTGGTGCCACTCTGTCTGGGTACCAGAGGGGATGTGGGAGGGGGTTTAGGCACCCTGGACTGAGTTACCTTGGTAACTCAAGTCGCACTCTTGTGTGATTGGCCCAAGTGGTGAGCCGGCCGGCTCACCACTTAGCATGTTTGATTGACAGCTAGGCTGAGTGAATGGGGGTATGCTGCATAAAAGCAGGGCTTTGGGGACTGGAACTTCAGAAGTCACCACAGGACCTGAGAATCCAACGAGGGAGAAGCTGAGACGACCTACCACGACGACACCACCAGTGGAGCCCTGCGGAACCGACTCACCACTTCCCGACGACAGAGAAGATCTCCTGGCTGAAGAGGCTTCTTCCCCTGACTGGTGGGCACAACCAGTTTTACCTTCCTTCCTCGCACCCCAGACCGGTTTGTGGTCTAACTGCCCGTGCCAAGGACCCCGGCGGCTGGATAGCAACTCACCACTGAACCGCGAATCAACGGACCGCTCCTTGTACCTGAGAAACTCCGTGGCTGGTTTATTCCTTGGCAGTCCAACGGACTCCTGTCTTCCTCCATGACGAGATCCTCTCTTCCCCCGGACGAAGCACCGACTTGCATCCGCTGCCAGGAACAACTGCCCCCGCTGGAGTCTTCTCACCACTTTAAGGTACCGTGTCCGCCAGGCCTCCCTTTCTAAAGATTGCTACGAGGTAATAATAACTCCTTAACCTTCTGGACTGGGCTGGCCGCCTTAACCCTCTAACTGGTCCCTTTCTTTGGTCAAACTCTTTTTTGAACCATTACAAGACTTTTGTGCACTGCAACCGTGTGACCTTGGAGACATTTCGTTTGATCCTCTGAAAGTGGATCCGGCCTATTGAACTCTAACTTCACGGTTTTACTTTGCCTTCCTCCCTTGTTATGTTCTTGTAAAAGTGTTGGGATCTGTTTCAACTTGTTCTCTGCTTTTCTCTCCCTTTTAAAAACAAACTATTAGAGTGCCATCTACGTTAAGCGCTCACCGCTGTCTGAAAATAGGTGGGGCTTTACTTAAGACTTGTCTAATATTCTTTTAAGGGAGTGTATATCTTTTAGTGACAGTGTTTTTGAATTGCTTACTATTGGTGCCTGTGTGTTTTTCTAGATGTGGTTTTTAAATGAATAATTATATCTCTTTTACACCAAGCCCTGGTCAGTGTTTACTTATTCTCTTGTGTTCTCTTGACCTATTGTGAATACTCTGTATACTGCCTAACTCTTCTTGAGGGAAGTCTGACTGCTCAGCCACAGCTACCAAGTGAATCTGTGTGGTACAGACTGCTACCAAGTGGGTTTACTGCCAAACACCTGTAGTCTTAAATCTTTTGCAGTGGTCCCAGAGGAAACTGCACAGGTTTCTGCCTAACACTGGTGTACAGCAGTGGGATTTGTATTGAGTGTACACTTTAGAGTGCTTGTTGAACACTTTAGGACAACTAACCACAGAGCTTAGCACTAAGAAGCTGATTTTCTAACTATGTCTGCCATGGAGAGTTATACCCTAGAATCATTGTCTGCCAAAACTGCTGATTACTTAAAAGTATTGTGCAGACATAAGAATCTCACTGAGAAGGGCAAGAAAATGGAACTTATAGAAAGATTGTTAGAAAACCAAAGTCAGGGTGGTACAGAGGAATCTACCCCCCCAGCAAATGTAGAAAACAGTGATGGTATTGATCTGAATCAAAGTCTTGATAATGAGTCAGAAGAGGAAAGTGAACCTAATGAAGTTAGCCACTCTGAGCCTCTGTCTACCTTACCCACTGTACCTACTGGGCCTATACCAGGTCCTACATGTAACCCTGCTTATTTTGAACTTGAAAAAATGAAGCTTGAATTAGAGTACAGACGTTTTATTGCTCAATCTGAAAGAAACCAAGAGCTAGAGTTCAGAAGAATGAATGCCCAGGCTGAGCAGAAGCAAGCTGAATTAAGACTCAGAGAAATAGAGCTTAATCATGAACTAGAAATGAAAAAGTTGTCTGTGGAAAATGCTTCTCTCTCCTTTGGTTCGTCTAGGAGTTCCAGTCCCAAAAGACCCCGGATGCCTAAGGAATTAGTGGGTATGTATGAACCTAAGTTGGATGTGTTGGATTGGTTAAAAATGTTTGAATATAATCATGGGCTCCAGGACATCACAGGGAATGAGTTACTTCGCTGGTTGTTCTCTAGGCTTCCCTCCTGTTGCAACTCATGTGGTAATGGAGTTGGGGGAGGTGGATAAGAAGGATTATGAATGTGTGAAACTAGCTTTGATAGCTAGATTTGGGAAGACCCCTTCCCAGTACCATAAGAGGTTTAGGACCCTCAAAAAGAATGATGGTACCCCTTGGGCTACCTGGGTGGTGAGTGTTTGAAAAACGTAGAGGGATGGATTAAGGGTTACAAGGTGAACACTTATGAGGGAATGAGAAATCTTGTAATGTTGGAGTCAATGTATGATGCCTGCTCTCCTGAGCTCAGACAGCACTTGGCTGATTCAAAGGAATTAGATCCTAGAGGACTAGCTAAGGCTGCTGACTTGTGGGTTGCCAACAGGGCTACTCACAAGGATTCAGGGGTCACTCAGAAAAAGGATGAGGGAAAGCAGCCACCAAAAGGGAACCAAGAGATTTCTAATACCTCCCAACCCATAGAGGGCCCCAAACAACAAAATAACCAGGGTAAGCCCCAGGGTAAACCACAACAGGCTAGTGTACCTTCTGGTCACAAACCAGAAGGAGGTGAGGCCAAGCCACCCTTCCAGAGAGCATTCGGAACATGCTATCTCTGTGGGGCAACTGACCACATCAAAGGAGATCCCAGATGTAAGGATAAACCTACAGGGATCAGCACAGTCTCCTTAGCCTTCACTCCTGAGGAGGAAGTCAAAATGGCTAGTGCCACTTTGAAGTCTTTGCTGAAGAACCTTTGGGTCTTCAAGCAAGTGTAACAGTAGAGTCCATGGGTCTGGTAAGTGATCAGAATAGGAGTGTGTACAACTCCATACCAGAAAACCCTAAAGTTTATTATACGGATAGTGTTCTTGTCATTGGCCAGGATACTCCTGCCAGGCGAGACTCTGGGGCCAGCAGAACAGTAGTGGATGAAAGCTTTTTCAGGCCTGAGGATGTTACTAAGGCACCCAAAGGTCCCACTAAGATGTCTGGAGGCCCTGTCCAAATGGTTCCAATTCTACCAGCCCTCATTCAGTGTAATGACATGACAGTGTTGATTCCTGTCAGTGTTCAGACTGAGGTGCCTGGGAGAGTCCTGTTGGGGAATGATCTAAGAACTCTAGGAGTAGTATCCAGTACCCCCAGGCCTCCCAGTATGGAGACCCAGAACTAAACCAAATTGGCTAGAGAGGCCACCTTAAGGAGCCACTCTAAGCCTGTGGGAACCTCTACTGAGAACCCCACTACAAGCCCTGGTGTTGGTAAGTTCACCTCTGACCCAGGCAAATTTCAGGCTAACATGTTAGGGAAATGGGAGCCCCAACCAAGCTCCATCATTGTTCCCCCAGTTATAGAGTCTGTGACTCCCCCTGCTTCTGAGGTAGAGGTGGATAGACCTACTGGAACCCTAACTAGGCCTAAGAGAACTGGTAATTCTCACTGCTGGTGGAAAACCAGAAAAGAAAAGTCTAAGGCCAAAAACCTTCAGACTGTTGGACCTTCCACAGAAGACTCCAACCCAATTCCTAGACTTAAGGGGGAAACTCCTAAAGTAGGTAAAGGTAGATCTAAGAGGAAGGAGAAGCATGTACCTTGCTTATCTCCATCCCCTCCAACCAAGAGGCCTAAAACCCAACCTTCTCTCAACAGAGAGGTGGTGAGGACCTCTGGAGGCCCCTCTAGATCTAAGGGAATCCTTTATAAGGACCCCTTAAAAAAGCCTAACACAGGTTCAGAAGTTGTACCAACTTCTGAGGGACTGGTCAACCAGATCCCCCATAACTTTAAAAAGACTGATGTTCCTCAAAGGGTTTGTAGGTCATATAGCTTACAAAGGAAAACCTTTGATTTGACCATAGAAAATAGGTCAGGGTGTCACCACCAAAATGCTGATGGTCTCTCTAGGATGTATGTCATCGACTAGAGGTATGAGATTCATCCAGGAGTGGATTAAATCCTCCTGTCCCTTAGTCTGGGGGGGCGAATGTTAGGGAGAATTCTCTCTTTAGGCTGAATTTCCTAACCTAGTGAGTCCCCCAGCAGCTTTGCTGGATTTCTGGAGTTTGTTTTTTTCCTCCTGCCAAGAGTGAGACTCTTTTTCTCCCACTCTTGGACATGATTTATGGTGTTCCTTTGACTGTTAATGTGTTTTATGGGCTATGGGGTCCTTTACTCCATAGGGTCTCATGTGTTTTTATTATGTGTGTTACACAGCACCCTCCGTGCAGTAGCACAGGGGTGTCATAGTGACCCCCCACCATAGACTCCATACCCTGGGACTGACTACTGTCTCCCAGGGCATGTAAAGTCACCATTGGCTTTACTAGTCCCGAATTATTAACAGAAACCAGTACAAACCATCATATTGTGGACATACTGGTCGGGGCAATTCGATTGCGCCGGGGTCTGTTAGTCGAGGGGGCACGTCTCCATCCCCCCTGATCGAGTTTTGGCTGGTGGCAGTGGAAACTACTTTTTATATTCGACCGCGAATATTCCCTATGGGATTTTCCCATTGTTCGAGGCTACCAACTTTAATGATTTAATTCTCATAGCCTCGAACATACCGCCGGTTTATTTAATTAATATTAATTTGCCGGTTGGTATTTTTTGCCAGGACTCGATTCTAAAATGGCGTTTGTGTTCTCTTCTGTGACTCCAACCCAAGTCGAGTCCTTTATTCCACTTTTTGGCGGGCTTCTCCACAGAAGCCTCCAAAAGTGGTGCCACTCTGTCTGGGCACTACAGGGGGTGTGGGAGGGGGTTTAGGCACCCTGGACTGAGTTACCTTGGTAACTCAAGTCGCACTCTTGTGTGATTGGCCCAAGTGGTGAGCCGGCCGGCTCACCACTTAGCATGTTTGATTGACAGCTAGGCTGAGTGAATGGGGGTATGCTGCATAAAAGCAGGGCTTTGAGGACTGGAACTTCAGAAGTCACCACAGGACCTGAGAATCCAATGAGGGAGAAGCTGAGCCGACCTACCATGACGACACCACCGGTGGAGCCCTGCGGAACCGACTCACCACTTCCCGACGACAGAAAAGATCTCCCGGCTGGAGAGGCTTCTTCCCCTGACTGGTGGGCACAACCAGTTTTACCTTCCTTCTTCGCACCCAGACCGGTTTGTGGTCGAACTGCCCGTGCCAAGCACCCCGGCGGCCAGATAGCCACTCACCACTGAACCGCGAATCAACGGACCGCTCCTTGTACCTGAGAAACTCCGCGGCTGGTTTCTTCCCTGGCAGGGCAACAGACTGCTGTCTTCCTCCATGACGAGATCCTCTCTTCCCCTGGATGAAGCACCAACTTGCATCCGCTGCCAGGAACAACTGCCCCCGCTGGAGTCTTCTCACCACTTTAAAGAAGCGTGTCCGCCAGGCCTCCCTTTCTAAAGATTGCTACAAGGTAATAATAACTCCTTAACCTTCTGGACTGGGCTGGCCGCCTTGACCCTCTAACTGGTCCCTTTCTTTGGTCCAACTCCTTTTTGAACCATTACAAGACTTTTGTGCACTGCAACCGTGTGACCTTGGACACATTTCGTTTGATCCTCTGAAAGTGGATCCGGCCTATTGAACTCTAACTTCACGGTTTTACTTTGCCTTCCTCCCTTGTTATGTTCTTGTAAAAGTGTTGGGATCTGTTTCAACTTGTTCTCTGCTTTTCTCTCCCTTTTAAAAACAAACTATCAGAGTGCCATCTACGTTAAGCGCTCACTGCTGTCTGAAAATAAGTGGGGCTTTACTTAAGACTTGTCTAATATTCTTTTAAGGGAGTGTATATCTTTTAGTGACCGTGTTTTTGAATTGCTTACTATTGGTGCCTGTGTGTTTTTCTAGATGTGTTTTTTAAATAAATAATTATATCTCTTTTACACCAAGCCCTGGTCAGTGTTTACTTGTTCTATTGTGTTCTCTTGACCTATTGTGAATACTCTGTATACTGCCTAACTCTTCTTGAGGGAAGTCTGACTGCTCAGCCACAGCTACCAAGTGAATCTGTGTGGTACAGACTGCTACCAAGTGGGTTTACTGCCAAACACCTGTAGTCTTAAATCTTTTGCAGTGGTCCCAGAGGGAACTGCACAGGTTTCTGCCTAAAACCCGCTGCATAATTCTACTAGATCTTTCAGATTTTGTCGTACAATTTATGACATTTTGTTGGCCTACTTTATCTTACACGTAAGCATCACAGTAATAGAAAATACGAATTCAATTTGCAACTATGCTGTGTGCTAGATGTGTAAAGAACTCAACATGTTTTAATGACAGATAAATGCACAAGCATTTCTCACAAACAAAAGTAACTCTGCAAGTACAAAATAATAACAAAGTTGTGAAATTCATCTGCGCTAGGGCGTGCCTTGTGCTTAGGGCTGCCTTGTGCAGATGTGATATGATATGTCAATTATCACGCTACTATACACAATTGTTTCAAAATAAACATTTTGTTTATGGTTAATCCAGCTCTGTCTGCAGTGCTATCAATTTCAGTTTCATTCTGAAGTGTTCCTTGGTGCTATGATCATCCCAAATCGTCCTACAAAGTTGCTACTTACAAATATGCATTTCTGTTGGGAACTTCCCTAAAAACTCAAGACTAGCAGAACATAAAAATCTACCGTTGGATGATACAGTTGCTCTGCTTCTGCATAGCTTTCAGAAAGTAGTGTTAATGAAAAGGTGCAGTACGATGATACACGTGGCCAATAGTTCACCAACAGTAATGGCCTTTAAAATGTTTTGGCTAGAAGTTACGTTTCATGTAGACTCAAATTATGCACCTAAACAGTCCAAGTTAATCCAAGTTTTTTTAACGCTCACCATAGGTACATCTATACAGTGAATGATTAAGACATGTATATGGCATTAACCTAGAAGATTGGAATGTTGCCTTTCTTTGTTTCTCAAACAATGGCTGTTTTTATTAAGGAAAACGTTTTCATGAATATAGTCCTATGTCTTTAATGTGCAAATAAGCCCAGAGAGGGTGGGTCAATACCACCCCAGGTAATGCCCTTGGGGCCCATAGTTACATGCCCCAGGGGCTTTACCGCGGGCGGTATTGGACCACTGTCGAAGGGCTTATTGCCATTAGTACCCCGGCCCGTCAGATGGGGTATTAATAGAATTTTTTTCTGTCACGTTTCGGAACAGAAAAAATAAATAAAAATAAAATGGCCGCTGGGAAAGGGAAAACGGAGTATGTTTTCCCTTTCCATGGTGGCCATCAGGAGCAGAAGCGCTGGGACCACAAGTGTTCCCAGCGCGTTCACTCCTGAGAAAAGATGAAAAAAGAAGGTAAGTGGGGTTGGGATTGTGTTTAGTGGATAGTTTGCAGGGGAGGCGGGTGGAGGAAAGAAAAAACATACCTGAGTGCCCGGTGGGGGGCGAAGGAATCCTCCAGCCATGGGGAGGCTCGGAGCAGGGATTGCCCTGTTTCGAGCCTCTTCATTGGCTAACGGGCTGCCACACCCCCTGCTGGGAACAAACGCAGGCACGTATATACGCCCACAGGATTACACTGTGGTATGGCTCGGAAACAAGCCAATCACGTTAAGTGTATCTAGTGGATGCACATACGCCGGATGCTAATAGTTGTTAATATTGCATGACACAATAATTAATTTGTTAATTTCAGAAGTCTGAAGCACTGTGAGGAATTCGACCATCCGCAGGGTCGCTTTGCGTTTGCCTGTTTTTTATAACTTTTAAATGAAAGGGAACAATGCTAGATCAGCCTCTGGAAAATGTGTGGGGTTAATCCGCACACATTTTTCGATGCTCACCCCATAAAATACACATAGACCTGTGTACTCTGGCTGGACAAAGCCTACAGGCACCGCTACCGCTCCCATGTCATATGTAGTTGGGAAATGACAGCCAAGAATACATCAAGGCATCTCAGAAGGGGGAGAGCAAAACCTTCATCCTGCAATAGCCAGCCTAATTAACCAACAAAGTCTCCATGGATCTGACCTGTCATTTTTTTAGCTGTGCTGGTGGCAGCTTCACCTACTAATCACATTTAATTAAAACAGGACCAGAGGCGGGTGGTTGCAAGACTAACAAAAGACAGGAAAACTCCAACAACCTTCAATTTTCATCTGTGTCAGCTGAAGTCATCTCCCGCCTCTTATTATCAAATACAGGGACAGACCTGTTTGGCAGCGACTGAAAGTCTGGATTTGCTGCAGCTTTAAGGGAGACTTGTCATTTTAATAAGGAAACACAGAGAGGTCAATTAACCAGAGAGACACTTTAATCCACAACAGACAGGAAGATGGGTAGGACTTTGTATTACATGCGTTCACCCCTTTACCTTCTCTGTTGCAAAGCACTTTGGTTATGGACTCATGTATACAAGAGATTGTTGGTGGGGACCAAGGATTGGTTCATTAAGGTAGGCTTAACCTACAATCAATAGCTGTGGCCCATTTGTCTTTAAAAGAGAGTTGAGACTCTTCTTTGGGCATATCATCAGAAGACTTTCCAAGGTGTAACAAGAAGAACTAATTTATACCCTGGCTGAAGATACAGTCTGCCATACAGCTTCTGCCAGTGAAGGAAGGCTAGGACTTACAAAGCGGGAAGCAAGATCCCTCTCCTAGACATCTCCCAGGGAACAGAGGAAGATACTGAATCCAGAGAACCCTACAGCAACTCCAGCCCGGTACCCAGCCAGCACACATCGTTCCGAGCTAGGCTCTGCAGGCAAGCTTCCTAGGTGGGAATTGACAGACAGTCTCTGAACCAAATCCAGGACAAAGACGATTCCTGTAACACCTCCTCAGCTTTGGCCCTTCCACCTTCAAGGAAGACACAAGCCCAGTGAAGAAGCTTGGAGGAGTGGATTGACAAGCATCAACCAGTGACCACTTTAAAGAACGTTTTAGTGCCAGTCAAGAACCTTGAGCTGCAACCGACAGCACCGCTGACTGTAGTCATGCTGCAGTTGCTAATGTCGTCTGCGATGCCTCAACTAGTGCTTCAGAGCCGCCAACCAGTACTGAGACAACAGTTCCTGACCCTGAGACGCCATTTAGGCCAACCTGCAGCCATCTGACCAGCATCACTCGCTGTACTGTGTGCCGCCTTCGGCCACAGCTGTCTCGTGTCTTCAACTCTGTTGCACGAGCTGTGAAGCGCCCTGATACCGACTTGACCCTGTCGTGCATCAAGAACTTTTACAAGCACAAGGTACATTGTGGTCCTGTCCCGCTGGTCCTTCTCCGGAGGCCCCTAGGGACATTATATGACCCATTTCTCCCTTTGTTTTGGAAGCAAACATCCTTGGCATATTCTGATTAATTACTTTACCACCTACCCTCCTTTCAGTATCCATAGTGCATCCCTTTTCTTTCTATCTGTCCTCTGTATTCCTTTACAGGGTGTGTTGTATTTTGTAATGTTTAGAACAAAAAGGAAAACCCAGGATGAGACTGCGCCCAGTTTTTCCAAACATGGGGCCTCATTAAACGGACGGCGGTGGACCAAGGAGCTATTAGCACCTTGGTCCATGCCGGTAAAATACCGGCACCGCCGTGGTGGAAAGGGGAATTACTGCCCTATTCCAAGGTTGGTGGGGCGGTAATTCCCCCTCCCCCCATTGCCCTTCCCCATTCCCATTTTTGCCCCATAGGGCATAATGGGAATGGGGAAGGTGCTAATTACGGCACCTCAAATTGCGGTACCGTATTTAGCTCCCTGGTCCCTTTGCGGTTCGGTTTTTAACGCCTGCAAAAAGCAGACGTTAAATTCTCCAACCCGCAAAGGGACCTCGTAGTAAGGCGGTAAGGGTTTACCGGTAACGGTAAAATACCGGTACCGGTAAACCCTTACCGCCTACCGTGTAATGAGGCCCATGGTTTAATATGTAAGTGCCCCTTCAGATGACACGTGTTTCGGTCCCTTATAGGACCTTCTTCAAATCAGGGCTGATTTAGTATATTACTGAAAAATATTTACAAAATATATTCCAACATTAACAAAATATGATAAGTTCATTAACATATTAACAAAAGAAATTCCAGCGATATAATGAAATATGTTTTGTTGACAGAAAATGATAATTATTAAATCAAAACACCAAAGTGTCAGACAAGAATGGGGTTGGGGATCGGGAAGGATAAAGAGGGTTAAGAGATAGACATGAACACCTTAATTAGTCAGTGCCGAATATATTGTCACATTCTTATTCCCAATATATAAGAGTAAATGTTTCTGTTTTATCTTGATTTCACCTAATGCCCTTTATTGGGTTAAGCAGACAGTATCCGCTCTTCAAATCTCGGGTTAGATCCCTTTAAGAAAATAAATCAATCGTGGTATCACTTTTAGAATTTTTACAGAGTCACTTAAAAGTCTCATATTATTAGGTGGTAAATCGCATTTCATCCTTATCCAAGGGTCCATCAGTTCGATTGAAATGGTACCGTTATCTTTGATGCGTATACTCTAACATTATGTCCTAAAAAATGGTGCTCAGTATCCATTAAAGTTTGAAAAAAGCTCTTTGCTCTACAAATATAAGCCTTCCCTTTTGGCAGGCATGCAGTTTTCACTATGAACCGGCAAAATGAATGCATGTAATTCTAATAGCATATTGTAAAGAGCTTTTCATCATTATTTTTCCTTTTTCTAAAATGCATTCAAAAATAAGTGCTCATTCCTGTTTACAATACTATGTGTTCTGTAAGAGCGTCCAATCTGTAAGTTTTTATAGTTTTTATTGTGTTCGTGCACGCGGGAACGCCATGCTGGGCAAGATAGTGGTAATGCCCAAAGCGTTCTTAAACGCGCACACGGACTCTCGGCAGAAATGTATACAGAGAAAACAGTGCGCCGCACTTCAGAGACGGTCTCTTACCTAGTAGCAGTGGTCTTGCGTTCAATCGCGTGCTGCCGAATGTCCAGAGGGGGCGTCAGTAGGCGTCTGTCAGACAACGCAACACTTTGAGAAGGATTGTACGCTCTTAACATCAAGATTTCTGGCAAGAGGCTACACAGAACAATGTGTTAAAAGAGCCTTGGACAAAAGCTCTACAATAACTCAGGAACAAACTCTAACAACTAAGATTAAAGTGACAGAACAACCAACAATTTACTTTATTACTAAATATAGCAGTGATCACAGAACTCTGTACAAAATCTTAGCTAAACATTGGTACCTTCTTAAACTTGATGAGAACATTGCGAACAATGTGGATGATAAACCAAGGATTATCTACAAGAAGGCACAAACTTTGAAGAATAAATTAAGTCCCTCGAACTTACCAGATTTAATCGTGGAGGAACCACCAAACTGGTTAAAAGCACCAACTATTGGATTTAGAAAATGTGGATCATGCACAATGTGCAAATTTGCACATAACAAAACAGACTCATTTACTGGCACCAACAAAAGAACCTTGAAAATTTGACAATCCATCAATTGCAGGTCAAATCACGTAGTTTATGGAATCATATGTGTTTGCAATCTGGTCTACATTGGAAGTACCATCAGAGAATTAAGGATTCGGGTCAGAGAACACTTAGCCAAAATCGGCAGCCAGGATCCAAGACTACCACTGGCATGCCATTGGCAGGAAAAACATCAAATGGACAATAAAGCGGACATAGGATTTATTGGCCTCCAGAAGATCACATTAGGCAAAAGAGGTGGGAACAAGGAAAGAAAATTGAGACAAGCTGAAGCGAGAACAATTTACAAACTTAACTCTACAGTTCTAGGATTGAACATGGACAACAACATGGTGTCCTTTCTATAAAGGGACCTAATTTCTGTTTCAGATCTAAATGTAACTCATTGTACAACAATGTTTTTTGTGTACATAACTAAGGAAGTGAACCAACATGATTTCAATATGTTTATACTCTATAGTCTGGATAGGACGTAGGACGTATCTAACCTTATCAAGTTCTCATAAGGATTATTATTTTTGAATGGTGCTCACTATCTCAATTGAAATACTCATGACTTTCTAACGTTAATCTTTGCTCCCTAGAAAATAATGATTATCAATAGCATAGAATATCACTAGTGTAGTGTATTTCACCCCATTACGAATGCACCGGACGACTATCAGATACTATATAAGGCACTACGGACCAAGCGTGATTTTATACCATATAAAATGTCGCTCCGCATTAGCATACATTTAAATTTGACACCTATAAGATTTATCAACACTTTAGTGTGTACGAAGTGCAAGTATCTAAATTCAAATACGCTTTGAACTATAGAGAATGGTTAATTACACCTCCTAAAAATGGCTGCTGTATTATTATAAAGGAGGAGTTGCCTTTACGATGGAAAACAGACTAGTGCTCGGTTCCATTGCCATGGCAACCGAAACACAATAATTAGGGAGGGGTTCGCCTACTGACGCCCCCTCTGGACATTCGGCAGCACGCGATTGTACGCGAGACCAGCATGGCGTTCCCGCGCGCACGAACACAATAAAAACTATAAAACATTACAGATTGGACGCTCTTCCAGAACCCATAGTATTGTAAACAGAATGAGCACTTATTTTTTAATGCATTTTAGAAAAAGGAAAAATAATGATGAAAAGCTCTTTACAATATGCTATTAGAAGAATTACATGCATTCATTTCTCCGGTTCATAGTGAAAACTGCATACCTGCCAAAAAGGAAGGCTTATTTTTGTAGAGTAAAGAACATTTTTCAAACTTTAATGGATACTGAGCACCATGTTTTAGGACATAATGTTAGAGTATACGCATCAAAGATAACGGTACCATTTCAATCAAACTGATGGACCCTTGGATGAGGATGAAATGCGATTTACCACCTAGTAATATGAGACTTTTAAGTGACTCCGTAAAAATGCTAAAGGTGATACCATGATTGATTTATTTTCTTAAAGGGATCTAACCCTAGATTTGAAGAGCGGATACTGTCTGCTTAACCCAATAAGGGGCATTAGGTGAAATCAAGGTAAAACAGAAACATTTACTCTTATATATTGGGAATAAGAATGTGACAATATATTTGGCACTGACTAATTAAGGTGTTTCTGTCTATCTCTTAACCCTCTTTATCCTTCCCTATCCCCAACCCCATTTTTGTCTGGCACTTTGGTTTTTTGATTTATATAATTATATCAATGGCATTTCTTTTGTTAATATGTGAATGAACTTATCATATTTTGTTAATGTTGGAATATATTTTTTAAAAGATTTTCAGTAATATACTTAATCAGCCCTGATTTGAAGAAGGTCCTATAAGGGAACCGAAACACGTGTCATCTGAAGGGGCACTTACATATTAAACCATGTTTTGAAAAACTGGGCGCAGTCTCATCCTGGGTTTTCCTTTTTGTTCTTAACATTTATATGTGGTCTTTTCTTGGCTAAACCACTAACCCAGTGAGACACGACCTTTGCCAAACCTTTGTGAGCAAACAGAATTTCAACAATACAAAGAAGATGTTGCCATGTTAGACCAGACCAACATAGCCAGTATTTTGTAATGTGCTAGAACTGCCTGTTGGAATAATAATAAAGTAGATATTTGTATACAGCCTTGACTGGGCAGTCCCTTTTATCATGGGTAATAATTGTATTTCGCTGTGTTGCAAATAACCAATGATCCACAACCTTGCAGAGATAAGCCTGCTGTTCTGTCCACGTTACCAAAATTGGACAAGGAGGTTCATAATTTGCTTGTGTTTAAAATCTCTTTGGATCCTTTCTGGTGTACTAGAGGTGTGGGGCTGATTGATGGTTTAAAAACTGATATTCATTCCTGGACCACTGGTGCCCCGGAAGTTGATTTGTTACAAACAAGCAGAAATTGCGCCAGTACACCTCAGCGAGAAGGACCCTGCATGAATCACCTCGCAATACCAGGCCGCAACCCAGAAAGCGTCCCCTCCCTCGCAAGCCCAGGCCGCATCCCAGAGAAATAACGTGTGCCCTCTTTTGCAAGCCCAACCGGACCCCCAGCTAAATCATGCACCACACCTCGAAGTCCCAGGCCGCACCCCAGAGGAAATGTGTGCCCTCACTCACAAGCCCAGGCTGCACCCCTGGGATAAGGCACCCCCCTTGTAAGTGTAGGCTACACCCCTTACAAAAACATGAGTCCCCGTACACCCTAGGCACCCATCTTGTCCACATATCCCCCCTACTGCACATGAACCACTGTAGTCCACACACCACCCTCAGCCCCTATCACCTGAGTAACCACCCACATGCAGCCTCTTTCAGACTGGACACCAACCCACAGGCAGCCCCGTCCAGATGGGACACCCCCACAGGCAGCCCCCTCTAGACTGGACACCCCTCACAGGCAGCCCCCTCCACACTGGACTCACCCCACAGACAGCCCCCTCCAGACTAGACACCACCCCCTAACCCCACGCACCTGTTACACCACCCACAAGAGGCCCATCTAGATGGCACACCCCAAACAGGCAGCCCCCTCCAGACAGGACACCCACAGGCAGCCCCCTCCAGACTGGACACCACCCACAGGCAGCCCTCTCCAGATGTGACACCCCCACAGGCATCCCCCTCCAGACTGGACACCACCCACAGGCAGCCCCCTCCAGACTGGACACTCCCCAGCCCCCCTCACCTGTGACACCACCCATAGACAGCCTCTTCCAGACGGGAAAGCCCCCACAGGTAGGCCCTCTAGACTGGACTGCTCCCCACAACCCCCCTCACCTGTGACACCACCAACAGGCAGCCCCCTCCAGATGGGAAACCCCTCATAGGCAGCCCCCTCCAGACTGGTCACCCCCCACATGTAGCCCCCTCCGGAGTGGACACCACCCCCAGGACCCCTCACCTGTCACACCACCCACAGTCAGCCCCCTCCAGACTCGACAGCACCCACAGGCAGTCCCTTCCATACTGGACACAATCACAGCCCCCCTCATATGTGACACCACACACAGGCAGCACCCTGACAGTCTGACACATTACCAGTGCAATGCATTTTTGCTGCTCACCTGAACTTCTGTGGTCTGACAGCACCATGAATTGCAACACCAACATGTAGTCCACAAATCTGACCAATTGGAATCACTGGTGGTCCATCCATGAGTCGAGCATCTGCTAACACACCCTTCCAGGCCTTAATCATCCCCCACTACACACGTGACAAGTGAGTGCAAAAACATGAGCATGCTGCCCATGGCACATTTCCAAGACATTAAAGCACAGAGACAAAATGTGTGTCCCATAACAGAAGCAAACATACCAAAAGTTGTTGCAAGGTCAACAATGGCCAGGCGTGTCACAGCCTGAGCATGAGTGAGCTGGATGGCAAAATACATGTCATGGAACAATCACATGACAGGGCCATGGATTGGTGATAGTAGGGCAGTCAGAGAGAGCATTACTCACAGAGACTGGTGAATTGTGCAGCCACTCAGTAAGATCAAATATGGACCACTACTGCATTCCAGTGGTAGAGGTTGAGCAACACATGAGAGAAGGCATTATGTGACTGCACATGCTGGTTAAGGTGTGTGCACGACATGCGTGTTACACAGCAATGAAAAAGTAATGTGCTATGAACGTGACCATGGAACACTCCCATAGTGAGCCTACCTCCCTCCACCCCAACCACACTGATGCCAAACACACAGTGCTGCAGCACAGGAAAACCAAAAATACAGTGCCGATCCAGTCATCTGATGGACCCACCACCAGATGTCATGCATATGTGCATCCTGCCATCTGCAACCATCTGTCATGACCACTGTGAGGAGGCACAAGTTGTGCCACAAGCAGGCTCTCGCCAGAACCCTGAGGGCCTTCAAACCACTGCAAAAGGGCTCCTGGAGCCAGTCCTGGCGCCTTTGGCACCAGGCTCATATGTAGGAAGGAATGGGCTGTTCAAACTAGGTCCCATGTATATACATGGGCCTTTAAATCCAACATGGAAGCACCCACACAGTCTAGTTCTAAGAACCAAGCCATGCGGTCTAGTGTTTTGGGTGTGGCAGGCCTGGAACTACTTTCCCTGGTACTACTTTACCTGGGCTATGTAAACCACACCCTGACTGCAAAACACGGTTCGAGTTATTCTGCAACCCGCAGCGTAACGCTCACTGTGTCCAGCTCCTGGTCTTCAGCATCTTCCTGTAATCCTGCAAGAACAAGAACAAAATTATTCTGTCTTACCTGAGAAAACACCATCCAGCACTCAGCATCTCAACTGGGCTGCAATCTGTGGAAACTGAGAGAAGAAGAAACATCACTCACCTGTGAGTACTAGCTTAAGGACTTTCGGCGAACCGCTACCACAGCTACTGTTCGAACATTGCTACCTGCAATAATGAGAAAGGGAAAAACAACATTAGAACGCGCTCTTCCAAAACATCGAATTCCATCAGTCTTACCTGAATTCCATCGTGCTACGCCACGCTTCCATCCGGAGCACCACAGCAACATCTGCAAAGGAAAAGAGACATATTCAGGTTCGCTTTCAATATTAAACAACCACACAGCGCTGTACTTAACTTAACGGATTCTGGGGCCTGTTTTTCATCGTGCTCTCATCCACTCGCAGCACCACAGCGGCCTGTGAGGAGAAGAAGAAGATAACACAGATTAGCTTTAAAAGACAATAAAGGTGCTGCGCTTCACACTTTCTCTTACCTAGAAAATGTGTTTCTCCATCTGGCATGCCAGCATCAAGACTTTCGCACCTGAAAAGAAGGAGATAAAGACATTAACAAATTCCCTACATAAACAGAACAAAGACTTACAATTAACAAACCTACCTGCCTACCAGCAGATTCTGGTTCACAGCAGGCCTGGGCCCAAGGAAGGTGAACTGCACCAGTGAAGCAACTCGGGAAGCTCACCAACAAATTTCAAGCGCCCCTGCACAAAAAACGCAGGACGGATAGCTCACTCTAAAAATAACTAAGGTGAGAAAAGACCCAGTAGGAAGGGAATCGGTCAGAGGGAGGTGGGAGATTCACCCATTAGATACAATTATCACAAATCCTCCCTTCTGTAATTGCAGAATCATTATTCAGATCTCAGAGCCTCCCAGACGCCCCCGGGGGTAACAGAACTCTAAGTCATGGAGACATCTGAAACTGATCAGTTAGCCCAGCTTTTGGGACATTTACGTGCCGAGGTACACGCAGCCTGGCAGGAAACCAATGTCTTAAAACGAGAGTTAATAGTCACAAAAGACCATACTGATGAACTAAGCAAACAGCTACTACAAACACAGGCAGGGCAGGCTCCCTTGCCCGGATTCGCCCCATCCGTCGCTACACCATCATCAGTCAATCCAGTACAGATAATGTTGCTGGGAGCAGTACCCATGGCACCACCAGAATGGTTTAATGGAGACCCCAGAACGTACGCAACATTCATGAACCAGTGCCGCCTCAATTTTCTTTGTAGGCCTGGGCTTTCCCAAACGACCAGGCAAGGGTGGCCTTCGTGTTATCATATTTGAGTGGAAGTGCCACAGACTGGTTGGTACCTTTAGTGAGCCGTGATGACCCACTACTGCAGAACTTCAGGGGTTTTCAACAGGAGATGGAAAAGTTATTTGCTCGACACTTGAATGGACTAGCTCTTGATAACTAACTCCTGACCCTCCACCAAGGGAATCAAGATTTGCTGACTTATATTGCCACCTTTAATAGACTGGTTGTAGAAGCTGGGTGGCCAGAAGATAAAAGAACCACGTTGTTTCATCGGGGCCTACGAGGAGACCTGAAGGATATCCTTGCTCAAGTGGTAGACCCACCTAAAGACTGTGCAGAGTTTATCAACTTAGTAGTTCAGTTGGACCACAGATTACAGGATCGAAGAACAGACCGAAGTAAACTCGAAAATCGTGCCATGTACGTACGTTCAAAAGATAATGTTCAACGTCCATCAGAAAATACCACATAACCCATGCAGATTGGATGAGATATCAAAAGATAATGTTCAACGTCCATTAGAAAATACCAAAGAACCCATGCAGATTGGAGGAGTACGATCCCCTTTAACCAAGGGTGAAAGAGACAAGAGGAGACAGCTACAGTTATGCTTATACTGCGGTAAATCGGGTCACTACCTCAAAGAATGCCCAGTGAAACCTCCAAGGAAGGTGGTAGGCGCTACAGAGAAAGAAGATAATGGAAAGGAATCAGAAAACTACCAGGCCCGGCAAGCGTAGCGGTCCACTTTTCGAGCCTATAGGATGAGTCACAGACCTCACATATCGCCCTACCAGTAACCTTGATCAATCACCAATGATCGTCACGGATGCATGCCATAGAGGCATATATAGACAGAGGAGCAGTTGGCAATTACCTAGATTGAGATCTGGCAACAGAAATGGGACTTCCCTTATGCACAAAACCAACAACGGAAAAGGTAACTACTGTTGACAGTACAGAAATTGCTTCGGGACCAGTAACCCAATGCACAACTGAATTAACCCTTCTGTGTCAGGTTGGACATCAAGAAGCAATAACGTTTGAGCTCATCAAAGCTCCTCAGTTCCGGTTAATTTTAGGGATCTCATAGTTATTAACTCACAATCCCCACATAGACTGGTGGGCAAAGAGACTGACCTTTTCTGACGAATGTGCCCACACTTGCTACCCGAAATCTATACCACAGACAAACCTGAAATCTTTTCAAGGATTAGCATCGGGGATCGCGGAACCAATGGACACCTTACCAAAAGAAAGTCAGGATTATCATGATGTTTTTCAGAAGGAACAGGCTAACACATTACCACCACATAGGCCATATGACTATCAGATCGACCTGATACCTGGCGCACAGGTTCCTTGTGGTCGAATTTATGCACTTATGGAAACCAAAAATCTCCACTTGAAGTCCTATGTGGATCAATATCTGGCTAATGGGTTTATCCGCCTGTCAAAGTCACCGGTAGCCTCTCCCTTCTTCTTCGTACCCAAGAAGGAAGGAGATTTGAGGACTTGCATCGATTACTGCTCACTTAATCAAACCACAGTAAAAAAAATGCTACCCTTTGCCCCTTATCCCGGAGCTGTTGGACCAAGTCAAGGATGCTCGAATCTACACCAAACTGGACCTCATAGGAGCATACAACCTTGTACGTGTTAAGAAAGGGGTTGAATGGAAAACCGCATTTCGCACCAAGTATGGCCTGAACGAATATAAGGTAATGCCTTTCGGGCTGTGCAACGCTCATGCAGCGTTCCAATAATTCATGAATGATGTATTACAGCAATTAATCGAAGTCTGTGCTCTGGTCTATATTGACGACTTCCTGGTGTATTGCCCCTCTGAAAGACATAATATGGAACATGTTCGCTCAGTCCTTGCAAAACTTTTCCAGCACAAACTGTACGCTAAACTTGAGAAATGCTCCTTCCATGTCACCGAAGTTGAGTTCCTCGGTTTTGTTCTCTCGCCAAAGGGAGTCAATATGGATTTACACAAAGTAGAAGCCATCCTTAATTGGCCGTCACCTTCTTCACTTAAAGGAACCCAAAGAATGCTCGGCTTTGCAAATTTTTATCGCCGATTTATTCCAGATTTCTCACGGATAGTCCATCCAATCACATCGTTACTGAGAAAAAACAACAAAAATTCCAATGGACTGAGGAGGCGGAACAGGCCTTTCAAGAACTTAAGAAAAGATTCACCTCTGCGCCAATTTTGCGACATCCTCGCCCTTATCTCCCTGGTGTAATGGAAACTGATGCTTCCAGTATAGCTATGGGAGCAGTTCTCTCTCAAAGAGATCCAGGGACAGGCCAATTACACCCAGTGGCCTTTTGGTCACGTACATTCTCACCAGCAGAACTTAAATATGCAATTACAGACAAAGAATTGTTGGCAATAAAATCAGCCTTCAAGAACTGGCGGCAGTATCTATTAGGTGCCAGACATACCATCACAGTAATCACAAATCACTGGAACCTTCAATACCTAAATTCAGCAAAAACCCAATCGTCACGACAGTTTAGGTGGGCTCTATTCTTCGCAGAATACGACTATGTAACAACATACCGACCGGGAGTTCAGAATGGAAAGGCCGATGCCTTGTCTTGTATGGGTGTTGAAGAGAAAACAAACAGTACCCTGTACCCTGTTGCCATCATCCCAAGTGATAGACTACTGGGACTCACCACCACATGACTCTGAGTGAACTTCAAGATAAGATTCTAACCTTAATGAACCCCGATATCTTGCAGAAATGGAATTTCCAAAATGAACATCACACGGTTCCGGATGGATTACCCTACTTCAGGGAACGACTATATCTACCAAGTAAAGATCTGCAAGAATTGGTCATGTCTGGTTATCACGATTCCCTGATCGAAGGTCATCCTGGAATTGCAAAGACTCTAGCCAAGGTTGAACGGAATTATTGGTGGCCAACCTGGCGTAAGGACATTGCTCAATTTGTTATATCCTGTGGGATATGTGCACAGAATAAATCACAAAAACAGAGGCCAGCTGGCCTCCTACAACAACTGGATATTCCACCAGCTCCCTGGCATACTCTTTCTCTTGATTTTATTACGGACTTACCTCCCTGTCAAGGTTTTAATACCATTCTGGTGGTTGTAGACCTGTTCTCTAAAATGGCACATTTCATTCCATTCAAAGGACTTCCTAACGCTACCGGTCTGGCAAAACCATTTCTTGAACAGATTATAAAACTGCATGGTTTCCCCTCAGTCCTAATTTCAGACCATGGAAGCCAATTTGTATCCAACTTCTGGAGGAAATGTACTATGGCACAAATCGATGTTCAATTATCCACTAGCCATCACCCCCAAACGGATGGACAAACAGAAAGAACAAACCAGACATTTGAACAGTATCTACGTTGCATGCTGCATCAAGTGGAAGAGAATTGAAAAGACTTGTTATGGATAGCGGAATACGCATATAATAACTTCATACACACCAGCACGGGACAAAGCCCATTCTACACAATATTCGGAACACATCAACGTACCTCTGAACTAGACTCCCCGACGACCTTGGAAATGCCAGCGGTAAAGACTCTACACACAAGCATAACCCAAGCCTTCAAAAGGGCAAATGAACATTTACTGCAAGCCAAAGACAGAAAAGAAAAATTCTCGGACCAGCATCAAAAGAAAGCTCCCGATTAGCAAGTTGGAGACGAAGTCTGGTTGGCATCAAAACACGTGCCCATAAAAGGTACTCGGACCTTTCATCCAAGATATCTAGGACCCTATACCATCAAATCGGTAAGAAATCCGGTGGCCGTCAAGTTAGCCTTACCACCAAGCATGCAAATTCATCTGGTGTTCCATATGTCACTTGTAAGACCTGTACAACCAGGAACCTGAGTCTTAACACCACCAAAACCTGTGCTAGTTGATGGAGAGCCTGAATTTGAAGTTAAAAACATCCTGGATTTGAAACGTACCAGATCTAAGCTATACTATTTAGTGGACTGGAAAGGATACGGGCCTCAAGACAGAACTTGAGAACCAAGTGATTATATTCACGCACCACGTCTGATTAAGAGGTTTCACCTGGATAACCCCACCAAACCCGGACTGGACAGGAAGGATACCATTGGAGGGGCCTTGGGGGGAGTGCTGAAATGACCACTGTGAGGGGGCACAAGTTGTGCTACAAGCAGGCTCCCACCAGAACACTGAGGGCCTTAAAACCACTGCAAAAGGGCTCCTGGAGCCAGTCTTGGTGCCTTTGGCACCAGGCTCATATGTAGGAAGGAAGGGCTGTTCAAACTAGGTCCCATTTATGTACATGGGCCTTTAAATCCAACATGGAAGCACCCACACAGTCTAGTTCTAAGAACCAAGCCATGCGGTCTAGTGTTTTGGGTGTGGCAGGCCTGGAACTACTTTCCCTGGTACTACTTTACCTGGGCTATGTAAACCACACCCTGACTGCAAAACATGCTTCGAGTTATTCTGCAACCCGCAGCGTGACGCTCACCGTGTCCAGCTCCTGGTCTTCAGCATCTTTCTGTAATCCTGCAAGAACAAGAACAAGATTATTCTGTATTACCTGAGAAAACACCATCCAGCACTCAGCATCTCAACTGGGCTGCAATCTGTGGAAACCGAGAGAAGAAGAAAAATCACTCACCTGTGAGTACTAGCTTAAGGACTTCCGGCGAACCGCTACCACAGCTGCTGTTCGAACATTGCGACCTGCAATAACGAGAAAGGGAAAAACAATATTAGAAGGCGTGCTTCCAAAACATCGAATTCCATCAGTCTTACCTGAATTCCATCGCGCTACGTCACACTTCCATCCAGAGCACCACAGCAACATCTGCAAAGGAAAAGAGACATATTCAGATTCGCTTTCAATATTAAACAACCGCACAGCATTGTACTTACCTTAACCAATTCCGGGGGCCTTGCTTTTCATCGCGCGATTTTCATTTTCATCGAGAAGAAGAAGAAAACACAGGTTAGCTTTAAAAGACAATAAAGGTGCTGAGCTTCATGCTTTCTCTTACCTAGAAAACATGCCTCTCCATCCAGCACGCCAGCATCAAGACCTTTGGACATGAAAAGAAAGCGATAAAGACATTAACGAATTCCCACCATAAACAGTACAAAGACTTACAATTAACAAACCTACCTGCCTACCAGCAGATTTGGGGTCACAGCAGGCCTGGGCCCAAGGAAGGCGAACTGCACCAGTGTAGCAACTCAGGCAGCTCGCCAACAAACGTCAAGCGCCCCTGCACAAGAAACGCAGGACGGATAGCTCACCCTACAATTAACTAAGGTGAGAAAAGAACCCAGTGGGAAGGGAATCGGTCAGAGGGAAGTGGGATATTCACCCATTAGAGACAGTTATAACAAATCCTCCCTTCTGTAATTGCAGATTCATTATTCAGCACTGGACAACTATGCATCCAGGGTTCCAGATCTCAGAGCCTCCCAGACACCCCCAGGGATATCAGGTGAGCGGTGTCCAGTCAATTGGTCGACAGCAAACTGGTCGACTGCAATTTGGTCGACACCATTTGGTCGAATGCCAAATGGTCGATTTTTTTTTTTTTTTATATATGTTTTGTGGGTTTTCGTGTGGGGAAAAAAAAAAGAAAAAAAGGGGGTTGGGGGGGGACCCCCCCCAAAAAAAACAAAAAAGGGGTTAAAAAAAAAAAAAAATTCGACCATTTGGCATTCGACCAAATGGTGTCGACCAGTTGTCCTGTCGACCAAATGTTTTCGACCAATTGACTGGTAACCCAGGTGAGCATAACACCATACCTGCAACAACAAAAGACAAGCATACACATGACTTGCAATGGAGAGATGCACTGGCTGAAAATAAGATTAGCAAACAGGCTGACACACAAATTTACTGCAGGAAGCGTGGAATGTAACAGATAAACCGATGTATATTAAAGAAATATGTACAAAAATAAACTTCGAATGAAGGTAAAAGAAGTCCATGTTAAATATGTTAAAAAATCATTTCCTTATGCCTAAACAACTATATACAATAAAAACATGGACAGAATGTCTGAATAGTCTGGGGAAAATAATAAAGAAAGAAAGGAAACCTACACCTGAATAACTATGTACACAGGTAGCAGGCTTGTCAAACTCCTCCTCACCAATCTCACTTAGGCTTTTTACCAGGGCTGAGTCCAGCGCCACAACCTCACTCCTAATGTGGGCCTCGGTTCTTGCCTGGAGGGCTTGCAGGTTCTCCAGCATCTGTGTCTCTATCACCTTGGTTTCCCTGTAAGTGGTCTCCACAATGGCAGCCCAACTCTTCCCCCGACACAGCGTAATCTTATCACGGGCCAACACTATTTTTGCTTCCTGTGCCCGCTGTCTCTTTGCTCTGATCTGCTGCTCATATCTCCAGAACACGGATGACATCCTGTCCATGGGAGCTTCCCATCTCACAACGCGCACCTACCCCCTTTGGATATTCTGCCCTCAGAAATGTAGTCTCCTCCTGGTTGCCACCTACTGCCACAGTGCCCGGTGCCTGCTATGTGTATGCGCCCTCTGAGCTGATGATGCTACCCTGGGGTGTACGGCCCGTGACCTGCTTTTGGGTGCCTGCAGTCTTTCCATTGCTGGTGTCCCTGATGGGGCCTGGGTAGGCACGGTGACCAGCTCAGCTGATTGACCTTGGGCTCCCAATTCGGGCAGGGATGTTGGCCCCACCAGACTGGTCAATGTTGGTGGGACTGGAGCAAGAGGGCCCTGGCTGTATCTGGGCCAGAAGGCACTCCGGAGAATGACTGGCATACAGAGGAGGAAGATGATGATGGGGTTGCATCAGTGAACAGTCCATGGAGCACAACACAGAACAGGAATGTTGCAAGCCAGGTGATGAGGTGGCATACCTTATTGCGATGATGTGCAAGCAGACTACGTGTAGCCTGCACATCATCACGGATGACAACTCTACGCCTCACCACCCTGCATGCAGGAGTATCACATAGTCCCAGATGGCAACACCAGATGGTAAGTGGGTGTGGGTCTGGGTGGACCCATCAGCCGACACCGGGTGGTGGGTCAGGTGGAGGCATCCCGGCAAGTGCAGACAGCTGCGTTCGATGGCCCAGGGACTAGATTTTGTACAGGCACCTCCATGTTGGCCAGCAAAGCTTCATGACCCTGGGAAAGGACAGCAGTAGGCACGCCTACCTCAACACCCCCACCTGACCCCATGGGCTGGGCTGAAACAACCACCTCCTTCCCTCCCCCCTGCCAACCTGGATGACTCCAATGTGTCTTCCGCCATGGATGGCCCCTGTGTGGCATCACCTGTCCCCACCACTGTTGAGGAGTTCACTCCCACCTTCACCTTCTTGAACTTACCGCCACCAGCCAAGACCGATATCACTGGGGCAGCCAAAGCCACATCGCTGCCCAAAGATGTGCTTTCATGGGGGCGTGGCTGAGCCTTGAGCCTCTGCCTGGGGTAGGCAGCCCTGCTGCCATGCTCCCCAGCACTGGTTCCGACCTCTTCATTAAATGCAACTGTGGAGACACAGAACCATCAGTGTACTGCACCAATTTGTGCGTGGCAATACCAACATTCACATGAACATGAATAGTCAAGGGAACAACCATCAACCTCCACACCCACACACATGGACATGCCGTCCACATTCATGCAGATACATGCTTGGCCATCACTCCAGATACTCCCATCAGGCCACTTGCCACTGTCACAGCCAATCAATTGTGTATGCTCCAAACACATGCATTATTTGTACATGCACATGTCAGCATGCCAGAGCAACAAGAACATACACATGCCATGCACACACATAAACTGAGAGGCCCCATGCAGTGTGATGAGCAATCACATCAGAGTCCTGTTAACTGTAATCCCTCTACATGACTACGCCAGACATCCAAATACACGTGTTGCTTCTGGGCGTGAGTGATGGCCAGTCACACAATCACATCTTTGGCACATACACATGAACATCATACATGCATATGATGTGGGCAACACTTCCTCAACTGTCACACTTGTCACACTGGCATGTCACAGACACAAAAAACAAAACATGCAGAGTCTGAAAGGCAGCACTACAACCCACAATGCAAGAGATATATCATTCAAAATGCATATCGTCTGAATTCACAGATGGAGAGCAATGTCTGGGCATGCACAAAGATATCCGTCTCAGTGGCATACTTGCTGGAAACCTAAGTGGCAAACTGCCAACATGCAGCAACATGCACATGCACCGTAGGGCATTGCACCACATGGATACTCACCAGTCGCGCCCAGACATTCACGTAACTGTCAGACCTGGGTGTACATTGCCAGGTAAATCCTCTCCAGGACACGCATGTTGGTATTTGACATGCGGCACCTGCATGCATGGTGCACCTCTGTGGTGGCACCGGCCAGGATGAAGCGCAGTGCCTTGCTGTGGGTCCTAGATTGCCGGTCCTCCCAGCACTTGTACACAGTCTTTAAGGTGCGGGATGCCATCCCCTATGCATTAATGGCATCCCTTATCCCACCCCAGATCTGCAGACATCCTTCTTTGCTGTGTTGCATCACTGGGTTGAAGAGGGCATCATAATTCTCCAGTACCTTCTCCACCAGGATGTCAACTTCCCTGGCAGTGAAGTTGACAGCCCTCTGCCTCGCTGCCATGGGGTTGCCCCTATGGTCTGAAAATGACGGTGCAGCTGGGCTTTGGAGCGGTGGTGGTGGTATGGCTGGGTGGGAGTTCGATGAAGCAGCTGAGGTGGTCACAGGGCCAAGAACAGGAGCATTGGCAATGGCTGGACAGCAGGCACTCCATGCACAGTGCAGGTGGGCTGCAGGCACACACACTGTACAGGAAGCAGCAGATGGCTAAGTAGGCGACAACACAGGGCAATAGGAGAGAGGTAAAAAAGGCACAGAGGCAGGAGCGTGGGTCTTTTGTGTATTATTCGGATGGCAGCCAGAAACAGAGTAAACAGGACTTTGTGCCAAAAAAATGAGCATAGACACGTGAAATCTGAAGAAAGGCTCTCAGCAAGTAACTTATGTGACACGTGCTGCGTGCTGGCATTGGGCACGCCAGAATCTGGGATACATAAGTACACGTAGAAGCAACTCCGACTGTACATGCAAAGGCGAGGAGTAAGACGAGTAGAGTACTGCAAATTTTGGGGCAACATGCAATCCGTTCACTTAATGGACCATACAAACTTCTTATTTTGGTGGGGGATTAGCTGCTACGCATGCGCGCATCTACTTTACTTTTCTTAGAGGCTAACAGAGAGTTGCATATGCATTTTTCCTACTCAGAGTGCTCCTGTGTATCGCATACCTCTATTCTTACCTTTAGTGTAGTTTCCCAGGGTTCGCATATGCATTTTTTGTGTTGCTGGGTGCCACTGTGTATCACACAATGCTTTTTCTCTTCACAGAAGCTATTCTGGTCTTGCATATGCACCTTTTGATTTTTTGGGGTCCCTGTGTGTTACTATCCTGTATTTCTGTCACCTGGGGTACTTTTGAGGCTTGCTGGACCACAGAAGTATGTCTTCCATCACACACACTGCGCCCTCACTCTAATTGCCCAGGACAATTGCCAAGAGGGTAAGGGGACAGAGGTGTCTGGGTACATGGACCTCCTTCAGAAGCAGATGCCCCAGGCCCAAGGGTCCAGGGACCTCCTGCAGAAGCAGCTGTCCCAGGCCCAAGGACCCGGGGACCCCCTGGAGAAGCAGCTGTTCTAGCCCTGAATGGTAAGGTATGTGCAGCTGAAGCAGCTGTCCCAGCCAAGAAGGGTAAGGGAGGTGCAGCTGAAGCCACTTTCCCAGCCCTGAAGGATAAGGGAAGTGCAGTTAAATAGCTGTCCCAGCCCAGAAGGGTAAGGGACGTGCGGCTAAAGCAGCTGTCCCAACCCAGAAGGGTAAGGGACATGCAGCTGAAGCAGCTGTGCCAGCCTCAGGGGGGAATACCATGCCCCAGGCCACTGGTAGTCTAGCATCTGGAGCCCAGAGTGGTCCCAGCCACACACGGTCAACACTATGTGGCAAGAAGGCAAAGCCTGCACAGCAGGAACAGGCTCAAGCCCATGGCATGGCACAGGACACTGGCACATTGAGGAAGAGAAACTTCCATGATGAAGAACTCCAGATCCTCATGGACTACGTGACCGAGCACCACCATGACATGTGCCTGCAACCGGGGACCACACATCCACCTGCTCATCGTATGGTGTATTGGAAGCATGTCACGGATGAGATCAATGCCTTAGGGTTTGAGATGTGCACTGCTGCTCAGGTAGTGAAGAGCTGGAATTACCTCATCCGTCGCACCAAGTCCAAGCTGGGTGCCAACCTAGACTCTGCTCTGGCAACTGGAGGGGGGTCACCAGAGGAGGAGGAGCTCACCCAGAATGAAGAGACTATGGGCCAATTCATTCTAATGGAGCAGTGCAAGGCGTGGGAGGCCTGCCAAATTTTGAGGGCATGTCCAGTGAGTGACCAAGATTGTGCATCCTGAGTATGTGTAGTGATGCATAACCAAGATGTATGACTGTATTGCACATCTGGCTGCATTTGAATGACTGCCATAGGTAGGTGAACCATGTTGTGGTATACTGACTCCTGTCCAGTGTACTCAAGAGTGGATACAACTCATGTGTTGTACATCATTTTAACCTGGCCGTGTGACAGTACCTATCCCCCGCTAGCATACCAACCCAACATCTGCAACATGATACCACAGCATGCCCTCTTGTTAGTTGCATCCTTGATGTCAGTGCTTCTGCTCTGCTAGGCATGTGCTTGTGTATGAAAAACAAGTTACACTTCATACACTGCAGGGTATGAATTCTATATTCACACATGTATGTAGGTGTTTCCATGCTACATAGAACATTCAAGATGACAACTATCATGCCTAACGGCATGCCATGACTGCGTGGGCATATGTCTAGACTGTGCACATCCCCTCTGCTGATATGGTATTGACTCCTGAGTCAAATTGTTGTGAGGCCTGATCCCAGCTACCCTCCTACACTCAGCGCACACTCCATTGGTCCATGGCCCTATCCATCTTGTGGGTCACTGTACCTTGTTCCTATCTCCAACTCCATTTACTTACTCCCTCCACATCACAGACCTTGACTAGGTGGTACTCTTACAGTCATACTTCAACTGGGACGGTTTCCATTTTTCCACACTTACGGCATTTTCCCATTTTGTGCAGTCCCTGTGCCAGGTCAACACTGGTGTGGCATATGATGGATGCAGACTTGGATGTGAATATGGGTGTCTACCTGTTGACATGTCATGTAAATGCACGTCAATAATTATGAATAAGATAGAGCTATAGGTAACAGGTTGTACTTGCTAACGTAGCAAACAGTAGCAGACTTTCATAAAAATCAATAGTATTTTATTAAATGTAATCAATGGCTAAACAAAATATTAAATCACAAAACATTCAATTGCACAAGTGCTAATAACAAAAAACAAATATTTAAAAACAAATCTTATAGGAATTTGTCAAAACCAATGAGTGACTCTTGTTACAGAAAGAAGATACTTGTATCAAATCATTATGTCATTGCATACAGTTATCAATTCATTGACATATGTAATCATTTCTATCTCTGTTACAATCCAGAGAGTTAGGGTTTCAACATGTTACTGTTCTAAAGAAATGAATAATGAACATTAATCAGGAGGGTAGTATTTTAACAGAATCCTACTCAATGAGTCCAACTGGAGGGGAGTTAGAACAGTGCAACCTATAGAGTTAAATGAAACAAAGGGTAATGTAAAAATAGCTGAATTTCCTTCTAACGGTTCAATATTAGAACTTAGAACCTACAAACTTAGGGTTAAATTACCTTAGTTGGTTCTTGTGGGGGCAAACAACTTCTTGGGTATTGTTGTTGGGGACTTATTAGAAGGCCCATTGTTGCCAAAACTGCAAGAAAAGCAGAAACATAGCTCTTCAAGTTTGCATTAGTAGTGCAGACACACTCTACCAGAGTATGGAATAAAATGGATACAAATCAGGTGGACAGCTACAGGGAGCCATGCACTCCCCTGGATTGCTTGGTGTCCGCTTGGTAGCCGATAAATGGCGCTTGTTATAGAGGTAAAATTATGGCTCCAATCGTGGTGCGCAAAGCAGTGGAAGCGGAAGTTCCGTCCTACAACTAGTCAGGTAGTTCAGTTTGCTAGGTGAATCAATGAAGCAGATGTGCAGAAATAGCCTGCAAGTATGGAAACACAGTGCCTAGGTTTAGAAATAGCGGCAACTGTCTAAATAGACATATGTGCTTAACTGGATATAAAAACTGAAATAAAGTTTAACTCGAGCATTTCGATCCGCAAGTGGAATTCAAATGTCACCAAAATAAATCTCAACGTGGCTTGCAGCAGGAAAGGATAGCACAGACCGCTGGATCCACAGCAGAAGTACGGAAACGAGATACCATAAAGAGCTGCAGTCAGCGTTCATGCGATGGGCAAGGATATTAAGGTGGTGATCTAATTGGACCATTAAAAAATCATGACTAGATAGAAAATTACCTTAAAATAAACCTTGTCAGGAGTACGAAGAGTCTAGGAGCCTGACGCAAAGGTTAAAATGTTCACAGGTTCTGATCGGAACACTGTGTGAGCCGCGCTAGGGCGCTGGATAGCAATACTTACAGGTATCCATGGCATCGTAGGAAGTAAGTCCTTTCTTGTTTACAATAGCACAACGAAGGGTGCCATCTTGGAGTGGAGGTAGATTCACAGCAAAACTATAGTGAGAAGTGGCAATATGAACTCCAGGTTGCTATGTCTCCCCCAGATGTTAATGGTAGAGAAACACAAATTAGACCGGGACACAGACTTTGAATAAGAAGAAGAATGGTGGACCATTATGAGATTATTAGAAATCTAATGATAATTATTATTACGACCTGGTCCGTTGAAGCATAATGCCATAATGTAGCGGATGTAGCAAGCTGGCAGAAAATATGGAAAATGTGGCCAAAACTATGCAATCAGTGGGAATATCACATACAGCATGAACAGTACCCTTAGGTTTAGATACATAAATATCCCATGACTATTGAGGAAAACAACATCCCTTTAGAGATACAATTAGTTCCTAATTGTATGCCATTCGACTGAATCATTCAAACCATTTACATCACTATTCATCATTTAAATCATTTCTTGTTCTTTTTTGAACAGTCTGTTCTCCAGTGCGTGTGCATTGCCCCCCTTGAAGGCAAGTAGAACTGTCTAGGTAAAATCTTCATGACCATGGTTCATTAGGGTAAAATGCTTGACAATTGGTGCATTTTTAGTCTTGTTTTTCAGGCAGCTCTGGTGTTCCATGATGCATGTTTTTACTTTTCTGATTGTCCTGCCCACGTACATCAGTCCGCAAGGGCCTTAATTTAAATAAATGACATGGTCCATAGTAAAAATAGATAGTCTTTTTTGTATATTGAATCTTCCAGTTCAAATGTCTATTTCTTTGGTTTTGGTGGTGAGTTTACAAACACCACAACTGCACAGGGGTAGTGGACAGTTGGCAGTGTCATGCCCCACATAGTGGTGAGACTAGGCGTCGGTGAGCGTATGGATGTAAGTTTGCTACTGCTAACTCTATTACCTATGGTCATGCTTTTTCTATAGGCAAAAATAGGTGGAGGCAAAGGATTTTTGGGGGTTTTAAAGATTTTCCAATGTCTGTTGATGATACTTTTTATCCTGAGGCTTTGGTCCATGGGAAGATAGCTCAACGGCAACGTGTTTGCCTTGGAAGCAAGGCGACACGGAGCAACACAGGTTCGATCCACGGTTCCGTGCTTAGAAACCTGTGGGTGTTTAAGCGCGTTATAAGACAGATATGCAACTAAGACAAAAACAATTATGCAACTACAAAACAATTCCTGTAACAGCACCCCAAAGCCTGTGGGCTGTGTGACTGCTTTGAAAATGTAAAATAAAAAAAAAATGGGGGATTTGTGCAGCCTGGGCAGACTGAGTGGGAGCAGCAGATCTTGCGTTCCGCACACCGACAGGGTGCTGCCTATGAGAGTTTGGCTGAGGGCATGATATGGTGGCCAGTTCCATGATCCCACCAGCAACACAGGTGGAGCAACAGCTGCCGGTAATGCGGTCCACATGCCGCTTCCACAGGCTGCGCATGGAGGCCATCATCAGGAGACGACAGGCAGATCTGAGGACTCTGCAGGATCCCTGCTTGCAGAGGGTCGGGCATACAGGGAAGCCCTGAGGCAGGAGATGTTGGCCCACAGAGCTGCAATCCATGAGGAAGAGGCAGCCACAAGAAGACTGTTCCAAAAGGAGATGCTAACATTGAGGCAGAATATCTGGGAGAACCTCCAAGCCCTCAGTGTGCTGGATCATTCATCAGTGTCACACATGGCCGCTGCCACTGAGGACCAGGCCAGGGCACTGCATGGTCAGCCTCTAGCACCACTACCACCTTCTGATTCAACCCAGAATTGTGGTTCCAGCAGAGATATGCCTCTCAGTGTACCATAGCCGTGTGGTCCGGGAGCACATGGAGGGTTTTTTCTTTTTCATTTTTTTTTTTTTTACATCCACCGATTTTGATGTTGACATGCACCCTGCCTCTCCCCCCTCCTGGATGGACCCACTCCTCCCACCCCAGGTCCATGATGGACATTTTTTATTTTGATTTATTTATACTTGTGTTCACCACGGGTCCCAATGTATGCATTTTATTTATGAGTTGCCATTTCCTGGTTCATTTTTTATTATTTTACTTATTTTTTCCTTGAGGTGGTCTGTTAACATCTCAAGGCCATGACGTTTACAGTGGTGGACATGCAGGCATGTATAGTGATGTCAACTTGCATGTTTGTATGGTGGTGCACAGGATGGCATAAGAAGGTAACTATGGTTTCTGTTTTCCTTTGCACACGTGTGCTGAGTGAATGGTACTTCACTATTCTTGTTGTAATGTCTTCTCCCATGTTGTTTCAGTAATCTGTGATCTGGCGGTGACTGCTGTCCAGGGGGAGACAGCCTGCACCCTTTGCCGTCCATGTTCCCCAAGCCCTCCACCAGGCACTGTCCCTCCTGTACCTAATTTGAAGACACATTTCTTAGTTAAGGTGATGCAGGATTCACACCATGCTGATGCTTTCAGCGGGTAAGCATGAGCATGTTCTTGCATGTTGAGCATGTGTGATTGGTCACCATCTTTGCTGCATGTGTTACTTAACTTATATATGCTTTGCATGCTAACATGCCGGTATGGTTATTTAAGTGGTACTCATGTCACTGTGTTACCTACCTTGGTCAATTTGTCTATTTCTGCACCTACTGTGGTGTAGAACATGTCATTGTCCATTTCCAATCCAGGCAGTGCACTCCTTGATGTAGCATTTCTTTGGTCTTCCCTCTCAGTGTCACTCTCTCTCTCCCTCTCTCTGGTGTGGTGTGCTGCACTCCTGGGTATATTACAATATATGTCCTGTCACCCTCTTGCACCCTGTGCTGCTCCTGCAGTGGGTGCTCTCTGCATATTTTCTGTATCAAATCATGAGTTGTCATGGATGTGCATGTTGTTTCTGTTGTTACTATGCATGTAATTGCATTTAGGGGAAGCATCTCCCGATGGTGTGCATCGTATGCAAGGCAGGTCGGTACCCTGCACAGGAAAGTGAAGGGCATTAGCACACACTTTTGTGGTGTTTGCATGGGTATATTGCACTGTGTGTGATCACTTTGGAGTGACTTACTTTGTGGGGCACCAGTACTTCTTCATGGGTGCATGTTTCACAGGGTGTGCTTCTGGTGATGGGTCTGGGCATGATGTTGTTTAGATGGATTGGTGGTGCCACTGGTTTTATATTCTAAATTGTCGGCATACAAACTGTGTGGGCCTTTCATGGGTGTTTGGGAGTGGGTTGCATGGCTGGCTGTTTGTGGCCTGTGACAGGTGTTAATGGTTGTGCTGGTGTGTGTCTGATGGCACTTTGAGCATGTGTAATGAGTGACACTTTTAATCCCTTGCAATGTTTTTGGGGTTATGGATCAACCACACATTTGGGCTGTCTTGATTTTGGATCAACCATTACGGTGTGCAGCACCAGTTAAAAGCCACAACCATGTGGGAATGTATGCACTTTTTTGGGATGCTATGTTGTGTACTAGCACATTAGGGTTAGTGTTATTGGTGGTTTCTCATGCATGTACCACGCATGCTGCACCATGGTGTTTGCAGCTTCAAGTTGACCGCAGCTGGGTGCATGGTACTGCTGCATTCTATTGAATGCAGTATTTGACCAATTGTATGCTGATACAATGAAATCTGCATTGACCATTCACTTTTTGTTTGCATCCTACATTTAGCATGCATTTATCCGTGCTTGCTGTATCACATTGCTTTGTGTTGTCTGCTTATGTCTTCCATGCCAATTGCCTTGGTGGCCAGCCTTCCATTATGACATCGGCCTCTGTGAATTTATGCGTCAAGGGGTGAGTGTTTGTGTACTTGCATTCTTGCGGTTTGCATCACGGCTGAACTATACAAAATGTGCAGCCAACTTGCCAACCCATTTGCAGTATTTTCTGCCCCTAATCCTTCGCAGTCCCTTTGTAATTCACTTTCTTCTCACTTATTTTCAAAAAGCCGGGACATACAGAACATCCTTGTGACACACTCTTCTAACACAACCCTCCCCCTTCTTCCCTCCTGTCACTTACCCTCTGCATTCCTCCTTCTCCTCTTTCTCTCCTGTCTCCCCTGAATAAGTAACCAGATGTGTCAACTCCATGAAGGTCTCTTCCAAACAGGTGGGCCCATGCTCATCCAGAACCATCAAGGGCAACATCTCCTCTCTGGCCCCTGCTCTTGCTGATCTCTGCAACCACTCCTTTGCTGTTTCTTTTCCATCCTCCCTCAAGCAATCCCTTGTGTGCCCCATCCTTACAATTGCATCTGCAGACCCTTCTTGCCCAGCCAACTACCACCCCATTTCAATCACCTCCTTCCTGGGGAAACTGCTCGAGAAGTTGGCACTCCCCCAAATCAATACCCATAATGTACTTGTTAGTGGTCTACATGTACACCAGTATGGATGCAAAGCTTTCTGAGCCACAAACTCAGCTCCCCTGAACACAAGTGAAGAACTGCTTGCATCCCTCAATGTGTAATCCCCTGCTGTCCTCATCCTCCTTGATATCTCATCTGCACTTGATGCAGTGAACCATTCCATCTTTATTCACTTGTTATCTCGGAGCGGGCAGTAGACTGACTTAGCTCATTCCTTACCAACCATTCCTCAAAAACCATTCTCAGTCCTTTCTCCTCCCCTACTTCCTCCTCCACCTGTGGCGTACCCCAGGTCTTCATTCTTTTGCCCTGAATCTTTAACATGTACATTTCTCTGCTGCAATGCTTCATTGCCTCATTCTCCCATAAATTCCAGTGCTATGGTGACGGCACACAACTCTTCAGCAAAGTTCCTACTGACACACTTGCACCTTCATTCTTCCCTGACTGCCCCTCCACCATCCTGGCCTGGTGCACTGCAAATGACCTCAGCTTGTATGCCCTTTTGGATCCCCTGCAGTCTACTTCTTCCCTTCACTCTGGCCTTCCTCCATGGGCACAACCCCCCCTCCTCCGAAGCCAGGAATCTTGCAGTCATCTTCGACTCCACCCTTTCCTTCATCCGTCATATTCTGGTTCTGGACATTGTCAAGAAGTCCCACTTTTAGCTCTTACTTTTCAAAGTAACTGTACCCTTCCACACCTTCCCCCAGAGATTCAATGTTAACCGTGCTTTGGTGTCATAAATCAACCAAGTATCTTACGTAAAAGGATACAGTTATAACCATAAAGGATACAATTGGTAGGGTTCTTCCGGATCCTTCAGCAGGCAAACGACTTGAAAGTAGTGAAGTCAAAATAGACCTTCCAAATGATGCCACTCTCTGACTAATAAAACAGGTAGAGGGAGGAATCACTGGAAAGGGTGTGGTAAAACCATTGGAAGTCTGCCAGGAGAAATAGGGTATTGTGAGGAAGTGTCCCAACATTAACTCTTAGTAATAGCTCAGCAATAGCAATTAGTACAACACTAACCTGTAAATGTTGATAACTGGAGGCTCCGCCAACAAGTCTTTGAAATAATCCAAATAAGGAAACAACGACAAAAGGAGGGAAGGTTAGTAAGGGAAAATGTATACCGAACGGCACGAGGGTAACGCTAGATACCGGGTTGGTGCACCACAGGATAGCGTCCAAAGTACTGTGCACAATCACCTTCTAATTAACAGTTGTCTGCAGTATTTCCATTCCCAAGTAGAACAGAAAATAGGTAGTAGAAGTCCACTTGTTTCATTGCAGGTGCCAGGACTCAAATCAAAAGCATAGCACAACTTGCGTGTGGAATAACATGTGCCAGGAAGCAGCATGTTAGAAGTTCAGGAACCGTGTGTGATTTTACATGCAGCAACAGTGCACGCAGCCAGTAAAGCCGCACGTTAAGAGTTCAGGAACCGCGTGTGGTTTTTTCACGTGACAAACTTAAACACAGCCAGGAAAGCCACACGCTAAGAGTTCAGGAAGCGCATGTGGATTTACACGCAACACATTTACACACAGCCAGTAAAGCGGCATGTTAAGAGTTCAGGAAGCATGTCTGGATTTACACGTGAACAATTTACACGCAGCCAGTAAAGCCACACATTAAGAGTTCAGGGAGCGCGTGTGGATTTATACGCGACAAACTTCCATGCAGCCAGGAAAGCCGCACATTAAGAGTTCAGGAAGCACTTGTGGAATTACACATGACCAATTTACACGCAGCCAGGACTTCCAGAATTTGCATGTGAAGGAAACAACCGTATGTTGGTCTTCTACGGCCCCAGATGATAGCGTGTGGAAGGATACACGCAAACAGGGAAAGCTGCCATGTCTTCTTGGGGCGCAGCTACAGGAGTTCGATAACACACAGGAGGAAAGGCCAAAGAAGTTGCTGAAGAGTTGTGAGAACGCAGATCAAAGTTTCAGCTACAAGACGCCATGTTTGTTCAATCGGAAACAACGATCGACGTCCACACGCTGCTTATAAACGTAATGCAGAAACACGCGTGACAATCTTTAATCACGTGAATTTAATGACATGAATAATGCAAACGTTGTTTTCCAGGCAAGATATCAAACAACCTCCATTTAGAATAGACAGGCTTAGCAGTTCTATGGGCATAACCAGTTCTGTGTGAAGACAGTGTTACAGGTCCAGAGGTAATTTGCCTGCCATGCATGACATTTGGTTCTCTCCAGGATAGACTACTGCAACAGCCGCCTCCTTAATCTCCCTTCGTCCGTACTGCGACCCCTCCAGCTTACCCAGAATAGGGCAGGAAGACTTATCCTTGGCCTCAGGCACAGGGACCGCATCCCTCCTGCCTACAAAGCCTTCATTGGCTCACGGACTCAGCACACATTAAATTGTAATCCCTCTGTATCATCCAAAGGGCTATCTGGGGCCGGGTACCACTCTATCTTCAATGTTTCTTGATCAAATCCTCCCCTTCTAGACTCCTGCATTCCTCTGGCAACTACTCCCTGCATGTGAAGCACTTTGCTATAGAAATGGCTGTTGGTCGACCTATTTCCTCAGCGGGCTGCCTTCTGTGTAATAGCCTCTCTTTCCATCTGCGTCTTGAGCAGGATCTCCTTAAATTCCCAAAAAGCCTCAAGTCCTTTCTCTTCTCCTCTTCATTCCTCTCCTCTCTTCCCTGCTAATCATGCAGTAGTGTGCAGGACCCGTATGTATCCTCGGGGTATTTACCCAACATATATCATCCAAGCCACTGTGTATATACTGCACTTGGTCACGCGCAGCCTCACCAAGGGAGGTTGCACTTGCGTTTATCTTTTCTTTTCTTAGCACATCAACCCGAGCAGTTCTCCATGAACCAACTCAGAACCTTTTTTCTTACCACCCTCCTGTGTACACTTGCATGTTGGGAACACTCACAAGGCATAGTAGGTTTGTCTTGCTTCCCAGTTATTGTCATGATTTGTTTGTAATATTGATTCTTTTATTTATCTATGTTGTAATTCATTTTCTACTTACCCCTGTCGCCACCCTGTTGCCCTGTGTGCCCTTTGAAACATTTTGGGTAATTGTATAAGTGCCTAATAAGTGACCAATACATATGTTTATAAAAATGTGCTACCATGACTGTGTTCAGTGCACTGTCCCAATACTATGCAGGTGATAGTCTTCCAGGGTGTTCCTGCTTTTTTGTGGGATTAATTATCTGCATATGTGATGTCTTCTCATTTTCATGCAGCATGTTGACTGATGCATGAATTGTGTATGTGCCATCATCTAGTGAATGGGGATATGTGGCATGCACATTTGCTGCATGTCATTGAGGGGGACAGGCAGTGTGTGGGATGGTGTTTGTCAATGTGTGTGTTTTATGTGTTTGATTTTCATGCAGTGTGCAGGTGTTTCTGCATGTGTGCTGGGACACATGTTTATCACTCTTTTGTGAGTTGTTGTTTGCATGTGTTGTATGTAACTAAGGGGTGCCCATGGGTCTTGAATTTCTTGGTGCATGGATGTGTTAGCTGCACTATGTTTCATTGTGTGCATTGTCTGCTGTTCATTCCACCAGGGAATGATGGCTATTTCAAGGGATCAAATGCCACTGTCAAATGCATGCCAAGGGTATAGGTAAGATGTTCATTTATATTGATCGTTATGGAATGTTAAGGAACTTGTGGGTCAATACTGCACTGCTTTTCTACACCCCACAATAGGGACAAGTTTGTGTGCATCATGCACAATATAGGACATGCATGCAGCTATTTGCAATTGTGCTTGTTGAATTTTGTGTCCATGTAAATAGTTGAGGCTGTATGGCTTGCAGCTCAGGCATGGTGTTTCAGGATTTATCGATGCTTACACATTTGACCAGTCTGTTAGTTACTCAGATCCGCCAGAGCAGTATAAATATCCTTTTACATTACATATAGGATCGTTTTGGTGATACAGAGGTGATTTAATTGGATGGTTGGCATGGTGGTAGTGGTGTACTCCCTCTTCAATGTGTTTCTTTTCAAAACATAATATCAAATGTATTTTAGCTCTAAGGGATGCACACAATTTAGCACTTACAAGGGCACTTTCTTAGAGTGGTTTTGTGGGCACAGTGGATTGGCCCATTGTCATCATTCAAAGGCACTTGGGATGCACTCCACAGGAGAGGGATTTTAGGTGAAATACGATTGCACAAACTGAGTATGTGACCTTTGCCCAGCCATACGCAAGCGGTGGGCCTGTGGGTGTGGATGGGGTGCCACCACCATGTCCACCGGACCACCACGCTGTGTTGCAACATTGTGCAGGACACATGCTGCCACAATGATCCTGCAGACCACTGGTGGTGCATATAGTAACACACCACCAGAGTGGTCAAGGGAGTGGAAACATGACGTGAGCACTCTGAATGTGCTCTCCACTATGCTCTGAGTTGCAATATGGGCACTGTTGTTTATTACCTTGGCAGATGTGTTGGGGTTGAGTTTGGGCACCATCATGTTTGTGCTCATAGTGTAGGTACTGTCCCCTGTAGAGGTGAGAATGTATGTCATTGTCGTTTTGTTAACAGTGTCTATTGGTCTGTGTGCAACATGCATGCATGTGTATGGTTATTCATACTCACCAATGAGCCATGTGTTGCTATGCTTCCCATCTTTCAGGGTCTGGTGTAGAGGGGACATCCTGAAGAAGTAACTATCATGGGTGCTGCCAGTATAGTTGGCCTACACTTCAGCAATGATGCCCTTGGCATCACACACAACCTGAACATTGATGGAGTGCCAGTGTTTCCGGTTCCGGTAGATGTGCTCTGTTGCTCGAGGTGGACGTAGAGCTACATGTGTGCAAACAATGGAACCTAGCACTTTTGGGAAGTGCACCTCCCCATAAAAATCCTGGACCACTGCTTGCCTTTCTGCAGGTGTTCTGGGCATAAAGATATGCCGGCAGACAGAAGGATGTGCAGTTATGATTGCCGACAACTGGTCTAGGCAGTGTGACTGCGTGGACTGTGAGATGCCACCGACTATGGTGGTGGTCCACTGGAATGAGACAGTGGCCAAAAAATGTAGTACATAGAGCACTTTTTGCAAGGGGCTCAGTGCTTGGGAGCACATGGTGGGTGATGTGAGGACATCTTCCCACTCTGTAACTAGGTCTAAGATGACATAGGTGACTCTAGGTATCATTTGAATTTTGATATGGGGGCGGAACCTATACTTGGCATAGACCTGTTTATCAGGCATCCAAAAAAGGCTGGTCCTTTGGTGGAAGATCTTGGCCCTGGCCATCCTCCTCCTCCTGCAGTATCCCAGGATAACTGCTGCAACAAATGGTGTATTCGTCGTGGCTGTATATGTGCGTTTGTTGATCGTGCATACTTTTTATGCATTTATTTGTGTGTGTGTGTTGATGTTTAGGCCTGCTATCGTGTGGCGTAATTTGCATGTGGATTTTTGTGCACTGGCGATCCCTGGTCAATTCCATGAATATGGTTGTTTTGTGCGTGTATGGGTGGTGCAATTGTTTGACGGTGGAATGTCCCTCGTAATGTCCACATTTCTGGTTGTTCTTCCTCATTCCACGTGCTCTGCCCCCTTTTTAGGTGGCTCTGCTGGCCCGGTCGGCCCTTCACTTGAAGTCTCATGCAAGGCTTTTGTGGGGTTGCAGTAATGTGTTGGAACAGCATGGATTCCTCGCATGTCCCGGATAAGCCATGCACGTTGTGTTCCATGAATCGACGAATGAGGACTTGCACGCGATTTTGCACGCAAGTCCTGTTTTTGCATTGCCTATTATTCCATGAATCGGGCCCACAATTCATACTTTACTATGATTCAACTATGATTCAAATCTTCAGCTTGAAGATCTCACACACACACAAACATTCACACACAGACACACATCTGTTGCAGGCCCTCAACAGATTGAGCTACATTTCCGACATTTCTTCCATGTTACTTTATAGGATTTTGAGTGTCTTTTGAAAACGCTGCACTATTCAATTGCTAAAAGATACGAGGCAATAGATTTTGCCACCGAGTTTGTCAACTTCAGAAATACTTGCTCATGGTAAATCAGTGTACTTCACTGATTTTAATACATTCACAGTGTTTTCTTTCATTGCATGTGTATTGTGGAGAATGACAATTCCAATGTTAATCCACATGTGTTGCTGGATTGCCCTGTTTTCATTATGCAGTATTATTTTTTCCCTTACAGCGTGAGTTATACTTTACATTTTTACCCAGCATGTTTTTTTAAGGATGTTTTAAAATTTTGTCAGGTTTTTGTGGATGGGTGCTTTGAAAATCAACTTTATTGAACATGTAATATCCGTGTGGCTTTTGAATTTCAGCTAAGCAGAAAACATTACGGGTTGATGTAAAACTAAAGAGGGGATACGAGGAATTGCGGTCTGCTTCCTAAAATAAAAATTGTAGAAGCAGGACATCTGGACTAAACTCCCAGCATCTCTGCTTGACCAAAGCATGTGATCGTGACCAAATCGCTTTACATCACTGTGCCTTGGTTTCTTTAGCTGACGGAATTGCTATCACCTAGAGAAGATTATTTTAGGTGTGCAGTATGCAAAGAGATTAACGCATGCATAGTTGTGCAGACACCGTGTTGCAAAATATATTAAGCATGTTAATAGAGTGTGCTGCAAGTGTGAAGCTGAAGTGGCCACGTCATTTGTGAGGCAGTGTTACCTCCTCATAGTTTAAGTGAGATACATGATACCACAATATATGTCGGGTGGGTGTGGAATGGCCAAGAGGCACTTTGAGAGAGAAATACTGACATTTGTGTAGACATGAAAGAGCATAATCATGACTAGAGTATATGCAGCACCATAGGGAATTACAAATAAGCTCTTCAATCATCTACTAATCATAGTAAAATTGAGCTACTTTTTCATTAAAAGTGCATAATAAAGTGCCAATTCCGAACTCACCACACTTTTTTCTAGTTGTGCAGTTGGGTACACGAAACTTGCTGGGAAAACCTCAGAACCACCCCCTGTATATTAGGTAAGCTACACCACCAGGGATGGGCTAGATTAATACTGTGCATTGCATCTATTACCTCTCATTTGCTATAGAGGACTTCATTCATGGGTTAGATGACCTGATAATGCTTGTTTTTCTTGGAAATAATCGATGGGCGCTGGAGTTGTCATACCATCTGCAGTGAACGCTGATACATGAGAATATCTTTGGCAGACATGCTGGACAACTCAATGTATTTCTCTGTGTATTGCCTCCGAGGTTTACAAAGAAAATAACAATACTCAAAATCTCTTTCACTCCACATCCACCCAATTTCCCTGCTGTTTGCACCTCTGTCGAAGTAGAAAAGATGTAACCTAGTAAAGGAGGGAAATGCTTTGAAAGTGGGGATAGAGAAGCGAAAAAAAAATGACTAGTGCCCTGCAGGAGTACCCAGATGAGTAGCGGCTAAAATGCTGACTCAGCTGCACACTACATCTCATACATCATTGATCTAAATCATAACGGCGAAACTGGCACAGCCCACTTGGATACACTTCCCTGCATACCACTTTGCCACACTTTGTAACATGGTATGCAGGGAATCAATCCTCTTCATGATGGGTGTGAAGTGGTACAGAGTCAAGGTCAAGATAAACAACAATAGTATGGTGGTACCAAAATAAATGCACGTTCAACCAATGTTCTACAAAAAATAGGAACATTAATAAAAGATAACACACAACTAATTAAAAACACTATGGACCCACCCCCGTAAAGGAAGCAGAGAGAATGCAGACCTGACACTCTTCTGCATTCTAGATGGTTTTCAGATGGTTTGATCAAGCTGTTCCATTAGCAAGTCCGTGTCTTGGTGGCTTTAATATGGGACCTTCTATGGATCGAGTCAGCCATTTCCGACAGGTCGAGGTGATGCCTCACAACAGGTTGAGTCGAGTCAGTGATGGAGATGGGCCAGTCGATGGTTTCCAGAAGGCTGAGACAATGTTTCTGTTGCCCGTGGGATGGGTAGGTAGAAGTGCTTTCCTCTTCCTTGTAGCCTTCTATCTTCACCTCTATGGCAGAGGGCTTTGAAATAGACTGTGCTCCCAACTAAGTCCCAGGTGAATCCTTCTTCTCTTGAAGTCCAAAGATCAATCAGTTAAGAGGGGGAGTTCTCCCCCTTGTAAAAACCAAATGCTTCAGCAGCTCAGTCCAAAGCAAGCTAGTGCTCAGGGGTCTAATGCAGACTTTAACACATATCAATTTCCGTCTGATTTCATTCCCATTGCGCTTGTCTGCAGGAAGTGTGGAGGAGGCAGAACGTTTAGGAGTCCTTGCAGAATCCAACATTGTGGAAGCCATTTCTGAGCTAAACATCTCCTTTATGCTACTCTAAATATACCTATTTTATTTGCTGTCTGCTTCAAAAGAACTACAATAATCAGCACCTTTGTGTGTGAGCACCATTGCCATCTCAGGAGTATCTTTGAAGCACAATTTCTAAGGCGACCTTCCAGAAGGGATTCCTGTCTCCTGAAGAAGGTAGATCAAATGTGATGCTTCCTGGTTAGGGTTCCACCTAGACCAGATGGCTAAAATACAGCACCAATGTCATGAATGGGTGACTTCTCCAAGCTGACACTAAAATGACACCCAACGCCTTGTTCTGTTATAATTGCATGATGCCAGCAGTCACAATGTCATAACCAAACATGTCTTATCTTTGGATGTTAATGTTACATCAGTCAGACTAGTGACACACATTTATTACATTTTAAACGAGAGGTGCAAATAGTTAAAAAGTCACTTCTGCCTGTTGGAACTTTGCCTTGCAAAAGCTGTTCAGGAATGCTCATGTGACCTTTGCACTGCCCCAGATTCAACTGCAGGGTAGCTTCTGGAGATGCCAACAGACTGCTGCATTATGCCTTTTAGCATGGAGCATTCTGAACGTGGGATCTGATAAGCAGACAATTATCTCAAAAATGAAAAGTGTTTGAAGAACTTTAACGGCTAACTCTGAGCATTAAAAACTGCATGTGGATTTCTTTGAATGCGTGCAGGCCCAACAGGCTTCATTCTGTCCCTCAGCTGAGCCACAGTTTCTGCTGTCATGTTTTAATACAGAAAATATTCCATTGGCGCCCCTCTGCGAGAACAAACACGGCCCATTGGCCTGTTCTTTGGGAAGGTACCCACTCGAGAGTCCTCAGCCACACTTTATTGCCATAGCATTTTGGTGCTGGACTGCCCATGTGGGTGGGACAAAGACTGATATGCAAATAGATATTTCCCATCTGTGAAAGGTACAGTGAGCTAAAATGTGGCTGTGGACTCTAGAGTGGGTTCCATCCCATAAAACAGGACATTTTTGCCATGTTCGTCCTCATAGAGGGGCGCCCATGACACATTTTAGATGTTTACATACAGCGTGCTGCACACACAATAATTCCCAGTAGTCGTGACAGTCTTAGTTTGCGCACCTCAAAAAAGCAAGGGTAAAGACACTAACAGAGAAGCATTATATATTTCTGCAATTAAACCACACAGGAAAAACTTTGTAAATCAAGTGGTTAGTTGGAGGCACTTATTATGAGTGGGAAACATTATCTGCAATTGTCCATCATCCCTAATTGTATGGACAACTTTCCAGGTGACTGACCTGGGGGGTAAGGGTGGGAGTAGAACGTCAAAATGATATGATCCCTATTCCCTGAGGCCTCACGTGATCATTGTACATACATTAATGTCCCCCACGAGTTGAGAATTCATAACATTCACAAGTAGACAATATTACCTGAGCATTACTCTAACGTTGCACTCAACAAGCTGCATTATTGCTGGGGCTAACATACAGATTTGCTTGCTAGACACATTTGACCTTTATGCTTGTAAGTTGTAGTGCCAGATATGCCTGCATATGAAAGGTAGACATATCTCGGCACTTCTCGAAAGTGCAGCCTCGATATATGGCAGCATGAACAAGGTGTCAATCTGCCTTATGCATGTGCTTCGCGGCCATAATTTAAGGCCCATGATTCATTGAATTTATTGCATGGCAAATAGGAACTTTGTGCATCAAACCGCACGCAAAACCCCTTTTGTCAATTCGGTTGATTTGACTGCGCAGGACTTTCCAGGAACTTGTAGGGACTTTGCGCAGGCTAGGCACATCTCTGCAAGCAGACCATTGCCGTTTGCGAGGCTCCTCACAGAGTGTAGGCCGAGACCACGCAGAGTCCGAAATAGGGGTGGAATATGCAGAATGAGGAAGAACATGGAAAAATGTGGACGTATAGAGGTACGGTCCATGGCTAAGCAAGCATACACCTATTCCTACACAAACCCAAACTAGTTCATGGATCTCAACGGGCAACCTCACATTGGGAAAAGGTACACACAAACCCTGTGATTCATCTGCCACATGATATCAGGCGTAAACTTTGATGCACTTAGGAACCATTGCATATAAAACACACAATGTGCACAAAACTAACGTCTACAGCCACGATGGTCCCAGCAATACTAGGAGCTATTGTGCATGGACACCCCAGGAGGAGGGGGATTCCCTTAGCCTGGATATTCACAATACACATCCCACTGTTTGGAATTCCGGATGACCAGGTATACACTAGGAACAGGTCCCTAACCCATGTAATCAAAGACCTTGTCAGGGAGTGGGAAGATGGCTTAACATCACTCACTCTCTGCTCACAGGCATTACCTCCCTAGAAAAAGTGCTGACTGCACTCCATTTCATAGCAACTGGGTCCTTCCAGCAAACCACTGCAATGGTCGGTGGGATATTGCAGGCTACACAATCCCACTGTCTACACCAGGTATTGTCATGCATAACAGCACGTGCATGTGTGCACAGGCACACATATATGCCCTGAACACTGGCGGAAAGGCAGCCAGTGATCCAGAAATTCATCGAAGTGGCACACTTTCCCTGCATAGTAGGTGCAATTGACTGCACACATGTTGCAGTATGCCCCCACAATTGACGGTGCACATCTACCGGAATCAAAAGCACTGTCACTCTATTAATTTTGCAGGTAGTGTGTGATGCCAATGGAATCATCATAGAAGTGTATGCCAATTTTCCGGGCAGTACACATGATAGATATATCTTCGCCAGTCACCACTGCACCAGGCCCTGGCTTTGGGAAAACATGGCAATGAATGGCTTATCAGTGCGGTCATGCACATGCATGCATGCGACACACTAAACAACAGACCCTGACAATAAATGACAATAACAACCATGTACACATTTATACCCGACAGTGCCTACCTGCTGTCAACATTCATGATAACACCAATCCGGAATCCCACAACACCAGTTGAGGTGAGATACAATACAGCACATGTAGCCACTACGGGAATAGTGGAGTGCACATTCAGAGTGCTGAAGTCACAAATTGTGTGCATCCACTAGACATAAAACAACATGCATAAACAGAGCCTCCACTCCAACTTTGCAAATGATTTTGGAGGCATAAAAAATGTAAGTACAAAACACAAATGTGAGAAATACATAAACAAGGAAAATGATGTTGGAACAGAAAAAAGCATCAAATTGGCAACACTCCGTTCTTAGCACCTAGTCATTCATGTTCATCAAAAGCTACATGTTTACTTATTTCAATCAGCCAGTCAAAATACGATTGTACACCTGTGGGACTACGTGCACTAAAGGCCGAGATCTATCCATGTAGCTGTGAATGTGAAAGCAGGGGTGCAAGATTCCACATGTCTCACACATACTGTGAATAGGGAGCATTTGAACTCCATATTTCAGAGCATAATCCAACTTGTATGTGAGCAAAAGTGTCTGATAAACCCCTAATCTTTGGCTGTGCACAAATCACAAACAGTCATAGCAACTTCAACCAACAGTGTCCATGTAGTACAGCCAAAAGCAAACAGCACAAACAAGAAAGTCCCTGACCACCGTCACATGGACAACTGTTCTGCACGTAGATCCCAAACTACACAAATGAGACCACAAGTAGGACGGCATAGTACAAAATGGAAGTTACCAATAAAGACATGTGAGGAGTGCCCTGGAACGACTATGCATGTTCCACCAAAATAAACAGATTTAGTGGCCAACCCTTTCCCTGACAACAACTATGCTCACAATGCACAGTCACATCAAAGCAGTCATGCAGATTCTGAAAAATGTAAGTGGCCTGCAAGAAATATGCACAGTTCACCTCACACCGTATCCCTTGTGAGCCTGCACCAGCCATACCCTGGAATCATGGGATTTCCCCTCTGTAGGCCTGGAAACCACCAAACCCTGATGTTCTGCCCTGTACACACATTCAGCAGCAACTTCCCCTTCAAGTGCAACAAACATCTTCCCCTGGAGAATGCCTCTGTTAGGAAAAACAGCAAAAGGTCAGGTCAGGCAACACATCCATGCACCCAATTACACAGCAAAATGTGCCCCCCTGAGTGACATGCAACAAATGCAAACAAGAGCTCACCAGCCACCCATCACCATGAATCCCTGCACCCATGCAGGCAGATCCGCCCACCTCACACCAATACAAAATGAACACCCCGCACAGTGAAACCTTACCCACCCACAGCACCTACACTGCCTGCTGGGACTGCATTGAATTGGTTCCAATGTGCTTTGAGCTGAAGCGAGCATTGGGATACAGGCCTCAAGCTCAAAAGAATCTGCCAGTGTACCATGCATGGTACATCTTCGCCATGGCAAATAACCACCCCTGACCAATGGTGTGTGCCTGGTGTCTGTGGTGAACATAGCATACCACAAATGGCCAGCAATGCTGTTCTGGGTGTGGAAATGTCTTGGGACAGCAACCCCAGAAGGGGAACAAGGACAAAGATTGGACTGCCTCCGTGGTTAGACATGACTACTAAATTATCATTCAATGGGATGCCACGTGGCAGGCAAGACACATGTGGAAAGTGCAAGGAAACATTCCCCATCACTACCATCACCATAATAATAATAATAATAATAATAATAATAATAATAATAATAATAATTTGGCATTTATATAGCGCTACGAACGCTCAGGTATCTGAGCGCTGCTTATTATTACCCACCGTGTGTGGTGCTCATTTATCGACCTCGGAAGGATGAAAGGCTGAGTTTGGCCCTGGCGGGATTCGAACCTGCGTTAGCAAGCTCGGCACCGATGTCAAAGCGAGCACTCCTACTTGCTGTGCCACTTGGTCCTTGATCCATGTGTCAAAGAACTCAAACAGCCAGGCCTTCCACCCCCATGACAACTCACCAACAATTGCCCTACAGTGACAGCCTCCCTCACCTCTATGAGCCCTCAACTAGTGCCACCCTGCTTGTCTGGAGAAAACAGCATGCATAGATGCACCAGCCTACCATCAGCATGGGTCTCATGCACCCATGAAGCTGGACCCACTCACCTCAATACAAGTAAAAATAAAAAAAATAAACACACAATGCCATACTCCTTGCCACCAACCACAACACAAGTGCCACCCTGAGTTTCCTTCACTTACCTGCAGAGGGTACCCATCTGGCTTGCATCCACTGCATCACACCTGAAAAACATTTTGAAATCACAAAAACATGTATTGCATCAAAATAGAGATACTGGACATCCATGACAACTCCTGTATGGAAGAAGAAAATAGGCATGGACCATCCAGTGTCGAAGGATGACAGAGTGCAAGAGGGAGACAGGACACAGAGTGATGATTGCCTAGCAGTGGAGTGGGGAGTACATGAGGGAGAGCGAGAGAGAGGGATAGGTGAAAAGCATTGCAAGGATGAGACTGGCTGGAAGGGAGATGAGGATGGATATGTCTGACATGACAGTGGATGAGGGCCGAGAGAAGTTGTCCAATACAGGTAGACAGATACACAGATACATGGATACCTTTGCAAGAAACAGCCTGGTCAGAGAGCATGGATGGGACATTGATGGAAAAGTACCACATCTAGTGGGTAATGAAGGTCAAAAGTGGGTGATGGAGAAGGGCAGAGTGGCAAATAATGGACACCTGTGAAAGGCCAAACAGCTGCTCTTCATCCGAAATACTACAGGCAACACCCACAATTGCATGACAAGCAGAAAAGTCCCATGCATGCCACATCCCTGCAAAGAAGTACCTACAATCACATACCCATAACCTACACCAACCAACATACCGGGCTATGAGGATAGCTCAGGGGCAACAGGCTCACCTTTGAAGCAAGACACAGTGGAGCAACACAGATTCGATCCCCGGGTCTGTGATTAGAAACCTCTGGGTATTAAGCCTATTATAAACAAGCAATTATAATTATAATTACCTCCCTTTTGGACACATGCAGCTATTCACTCACCATCCAATAGACCACACACCCTGTGTGAGACTGTCCCAGTTAGTGTTCATGGATACCAGTGTGCAAACGCAAGTCACACGGGGAGAACAGATGGAGACAAACTGTGGGCAGTGGACAATGTAACACATGCATGGGCCCACAACGTGAACACACACTGTGCACTCCCTCACAGTGCTAGATGAGATGAACAAGTAATGCAAAAAAATCATGCAACACATTCTAGTGTAGATAACCTACAGAAACAATGTACAATACATGACCTGATTGGGTGACACAGAAGCAGTCTGTTAGTGGTGCACATGGGCATTTCTGTACTACCCTACATGCAGCAAGTGTGACAAACCTTTCCTGTGCAGTCCATGCACAGAAATGCACAGGACTGTATCACCAGAAGCTACGTCTTGAAGCAGTGAAGCTGAGGATGAGTAGTATGATACGATATGATGTGGCATTTATAACACGCCTATACACAAGTGTTTCAAGGCGCGACGAGGAAAGGGAGGGGGAAACAGAGGGAGGACAGACATCGATCCTACTAGGCCAGGTGTCATTCAGATCATGCAAGTGCATGGGAAGGGGGAAGGGGAGAGTGCGGGGGGAGGGGGAAGGGACAGTGCAGTACATGGGAGTAGATTAATAACAAAAAGTAAAGGTAACAGCCTGCAGGTGGCAAGTGCAAAGGTAAGTGCAGACATCGGGTTTCAAGTGCTTGTAGTGGGACTGTAGGCATACAGAAACAGTCCCCAAGTGCGGGGATTTCCAGGCAGGCAGTGCAAGTGTGTCTGACTGGTGGGGGAGGGTCCTGGTAACATGACAATGAACGTGTGTGGTACATGGGGAACAAGTGCAGGGCAGGTGGTGTAAATGGATAAGGGAGTGGAGTGGGAAGTATGACAGGTGAAAGAGTGGTGTGGACAGGGAGTACACCTGCAGGGCCTGGTAGGTAACATGGGGCCAGGGAGAGTAGAAGGGTGGTAGTAAGGAAACATCATCACAGTCATTGACGCAAGTGTTGAAGAACCAAAATACACAGAGGCAGATGCACAAAGGATGCATGCCGTACATTTGTATGAACATCCAGAATGTTTGAAATACTAACAATTGCTAAAGTGTGACAAGGGCTTTGCAATCACTTGCATTATGTGCATCAATTGTGAAAGTGCATCCACCAAAACAATGCTCCCACATAGATTGCACATACACACACATGCATGTGGACAGACACATATCTGCAAAGACATTTACCATGACTCTAGGATTACTCACACAGCTACCACAAATATGTCATACATGCAAAGAGCATGTGACCAATAATACAGACACAACATGAGAGACAGTGCACATGCTTATCTGCTGAAAGAGCTGGCATGATGTGATTCGCTCATATCCTCCACCGGAAACTGTACTTCCAAATTTGTGATAAGAGGGCCAGTGCCTGGCAGAGGGCATGGGGACTAGGGATGTGAAAGTGTGGAGGGGGCCTCCCATGGAGTCCATTAACTGGATGAATCATGATAACTGCAACAACATGGGGCATTGAAATTCACCAGCCATAGTTGAAAATGATGCATACAGAACGCATGTGTCATGTTTCCCTCAACCCATTGCTATCTGCACATGCCATCCTGTCAACCTCAAGGCAGTCATGGTAGTTGACACCACTGTGCATAGCTACATGTCCAAAACTGCACTGCATTGCACTGCACTGCAACAACACATCTCAAGGTAAAAAAGAAACAAAAGAAAAAGAGTCCACCTCAGAAAGGGCGACAAAAAAAACCACATGCCACCTGGCCAGGGGTATTGAAAAACAAGAAAAAAGTGTCCATGCCAAATCGAGGTGTAAAAAAACCCAAAATAGAACCACATTGGTCATGTCCAAAAGAAAACAAAAAGTCCATCGTGGTCTGGGGAGGGGTGTGGGAGGAGTCCACTCTGGAGGGGTGAGGGAGAGACTTGAAGTCAATAACCAAAAATAAATCTATGTCCATTGATGCATGGCAACGGTGGGCCAGGAGATTGGTCTGTGCTGGGACCTCCATCCTATGGTTGACATGCAGGTGGTTGTGGTGTTGGACCTATACCATGCAGTGCCAAGGCCTGGTCTTCAGTGGCCATGGGCAGACGTGACACGTTGAATGCAACAGTACAGTATGGGTGGTGAGGTCTCCATGCACTTCCTCACGGATGGCTCCAGATGGCTCCAGAGTCTGTATGCAAACCTGTGATGCATTAAGTTTCACGGACAGTGTCTGCCTGAAGGCATCCATCTCCTCACTGAGCACTGTCCATGTCACAGAGAGTTCTTGTTTTGCAGTCCTCGTGGCCTGCATTGCATGCCTCAGTGTATCTCTGTGTGCCTCAGCATCTGCATACAGTGACTCCTGCAGACACCTCAGATCAGCCCGTCGGTCCTTGATGTTGGCTTATATGTTCAGTCTGTGGGAGAGGCAAAGACCAATAACTGACATCTCCTGTATGGTCTCTTGTAGAGTCCTTAGCACGCACCAGGGCCTAGGAAACATGGCATGCATACACAAAGGAGAAGGCAGTGACAATTGAAAAATGCCACCTGCAAGCCTATGATTATGGGTCTCCTCAAGCAGCATATTGGCATTGGTGAATATCTTTTGACATTAGGGCAGAGGTGCATGAATTCAGCTTGTGGGGTGTGTAATAAGTGCTTCCCGCACCAGACCGCAGGGTCTTGCAGTCATTTCAAAGTATCAGTCTACCATAGGGTATGGGATTTTGGAAGAACTAGACCCCAATGGTGCCATCCTGGAGTCGGTTGGCCATAGGAAAGCACTGCCCAACGCCAAGATGTCAGACAGGCCTTAATATATCCCCTTGGTGCGCAGAGCTGTGGGGTGGTACACCAGACATTTAACAACACATGGGGAAATTGTACTTTGGCCAATGCCCCACCATTCTCAAAACCAACTGCCTACTGGCACACTGCTACCAAGCATGTCACTATCACATGTCCATTTACAAGCCCAGCAAGAGAATAATAGGAGTGAAAACCTGGGGGGAAATGCAGGCATTTGCGGATTGTTGGAGAATATGAAGAGTGACAAACAAAGAGGAAAGCAGTTGAGATAGGAGGGAAGCATCGGAAAGCAGCCAGGAAGAGAAAGTAAAGCAGAGAAGAATCAATTAAAAAGTGTGGATGAAGAAGAGGAGGAGGTGAAAAATCTAGAGGGGAGAAAAGAGGAAGAGAACAATATCAGAGGGGGAGAAAAGGAGCAGGAGGAAGTGAAACATCCAAGAAGCGGGGTATTAGAGAAGAGTCAGAAGAGCTAGAAGGACCTGCAGCCCCTATGAAGAACTTAAAGCACATAGACAGTCCTTACCTTACCTACAGTGCTACCAGGCAGTGTCCCAGAGATTCCCGGCTGCAGCGTCAGCGGTCGATTATCTCAATTGGCTGTGCGTGCCAGGCTCAGGCCCAAGGAATTGTTCTGTTCTGTGAAATAATAAGACATTTCACATTTCCACTGTCAAATTGTAAGAGGATTCAATTCAACACTACAGCTAAGTCAATGCCTAGTCTGGGATACTGAATGGAAACCCTTATTGATATATCTTTATGTCCAGTTCATGAGTTCTGGATGACTACCCCTATATAACACCCCTCTCTTAGAATCCCCCTGACCCCACTGAGCCAAGAAGTAGTTCTGTTTTGCAAGTTTAAAAGGTTTATTTGAGAATGTAAACAATATATATATATATCACACTTTTATAATGGATTAATAATTGAATATCACACTTAATCTGAGCAGTAATCAATAATGGATAGTCTGGCACTAGCACACTTCTTTATAATCAATGATGAGTGGGTATAGGATGGATAAGATAGCAACAATACTTTTATGGTTTCAAATAGATGCAATGTGGAATGAAAATGCAGTACAGAAAATAACTTGATAGGATTTCAGCAAAAGACAATGTAATCACTTTCTTGGACAATTCACCCCCCCCCTTTATGCAATGTAAGGAGATGAAGATGAGAGCACACAGTTCTTAGGAATGCAATCAAATAGAATTCAGTTCAATTCCCCCCCCAGCAGCTTAGACTATGGATAGAAGTTGAAACACAGGCCCAAAATGCTTTCATATGTGCTGGCAATGAAGTGAGGAATATGCTGAAAATGGTTTTAATTCCCTTTAGGAGGTTCAGGGTGAGTGAAAGATACTTGGGACGAGCTCAGGCTCCCTTTAACAATGCTCTAGGAGTAACTAGCAGGTTAAACACATTTTTGGCAAAGGAAAGCAAGGAAGCTGCTGTTTTCACACGTGGCTGGATTTTTAACCAAATCGCGAATCGCGGCAAAATTCGTGAATGCGTGAATCACGATTACGGCAAAAGTATAAGGAGTAGCAAGTCGGTTCTATGTTCGTTGAAAAGCTAAGATTCTAAGCTTTCAGAGGAAAGTTAAACCAAGTTTCTAGCCCAAACGGTTCCAAAGATATGAACGATTTTGTAAAGGTCGTTTTTCGAATTTAAAGTAACTCAAATTGACAGGTGACAGCTTTTAAAAATGACAGGTGACAGCTATGCGGCTGCAGAATTGACAAGTGACAGTTAGGAGGCAGTTCTACTTAGATTAAATAGATTGAATTATATCACTGTAAACTAAGAGATTTGGTTTCACACCGTCCTAGCTGTACTCACAATGTATTTGGAAGGTCTAGGTCTCACGGATCGGGTCAAGATGGCTTCGGTTCTGGTTTCGCCCCGGACGGTCTCTGCGCACAGCATCTGGTCTCTGCTCTGCTGGTCTGGTCTGACACTGCTCCTGGCCCGGCTCCTGGATCTCTGGGTACAGCGTCTGTGCACAGCTCCTGGATCTTTCTGCACAGCTTTCTCTGGACACAGCGCTGATCTGCACGGCTCCTGGATGCTGCTACCGCTGTTAGGTTTGCTGGATGCTGAGGCCTGCTGAGAAGAGTTCTCAGTTTGTGGGTTTAGGCCCTTGCTTTGAGTTCTGAATCAAGTTCTTTGGAGTTTTAAAGCCTAAGTGTTGGATCTGGTATCTTCTGGATGTTGTGTGGTCCGGCAGAGCGCGTTGCAGCAACTGGATTTGAATGTCTCTACCTGTCCAAGCAGTCTCTTTTTATGTGTTTTGAAAATGGGTGTGTGCCTGGGCCTAGCTAAGCCTGCCCCTCTCTACTTGTCATTGGCCCAATTCTCCCCTCTCCCATGATTGGGGGAAAGAAATGTGAGTCAGAGTAATGCTGTAGGTTTTATGGGTCAGAGGATCCTCCCCTGGTCAGTTTGCCCACAAATCTATATTTGATTCAAATACATATTGCACACAAATCTATATTTGATTCAAATACATATTGCACAGATACACAGTTGTTTAAAATTACATGCACCCATCACATATCACATGAGGTATACTCTGTTCAAACTCTGCTCTTCCTGGAGGCTTGCATTCAGAAATGGCAACATTTTGCACTTTTTAACTGGTTTTGCAATATCGGACATTTACCCAAATTTACACACATGTGCGCAAGGAGTGTAGACATTAATTGATGAAGTGTCAGATTTTTAACATGCAGACATTTGGAGTGAAACCCTATTTTCCGCTAGCAACCCCCCAGATCATACCACCAGGACCTAAAACCTCTTAAAATGTGGGCAGAAAAATCACAAGAATTATGGTATCATTTAGATAATTTTGACAAGTCTGCACCATGAGTTATACATCTTTCTTAAAATCATATTCTGGCCAACAGGGGTGTGTCTTCCCAGGTCACATGGTGGAGAAACCAGTCTATCCACTTTCTTTAAGGTCAGCCTGTCCTCAGAGGGGCTGCCCCTCCCCGTTTCTGCCAAGAGGAAGCCACTTTACGACCTCCCCTATAAACCATCTGCCTGAGTCAAGGAAGGGCTTTGTTCAAAAGGAAGCCATTTGCGACCACCCTAATAAACCATCTGCCTGGGCCCAGGACAGGCCTTTGTTCAACTCCCTGTAGCTGCTCCAACCCTAATCTAATCAGAGAGGTGACAACTCCTTTTGGCAAGGGGAAGAGTGGCTGAGCAGGTTTTAACTCCTGTGGGGGTAGATGTCAGGCAGAATTCAGTTTCATTAAGCCAGGTTTCAGCTAAATGCCACTTTTTGTCCCCCAGTTTAAGTCTATTACGATTTTTACATACACATTAAATAATTACTTCCTTCAAGTCATTTCAGAGTATAGTTTTACATTGTATCCACCTCTTAGCAAGTCTTTCCTTGGTCTGGTTTTGTTTCATTTGTTCAGTTTTACACAAAAGTCTGGTGGTTTTAAAACGCTGGTTTTCTGATAGTGGTGAGTACTGGTAATGCAACCATTTTTGGGATTTAAGAAAACGAATTCCCCACAGTTCTAGGTTGCTTTTGGCAATCAGCATTGCCATTCCCAATGGTTTCAGGCTACTGTGTGGGTAGCCCAATGGTGGTTTTAGGCAGTGCCCTCCAGTGCTCACAACCTAGGCAAAAATGGGTGGCAGCCTATTCTTCATGCATTTCCCTGTGCATTTTCTGGGAAGTTCTGGCCATCATGATGTTTTCCATGCCAGTACTGAACAGTTTTCCTATTCTGGCGTACATGTGGGCTTCTTGGCCATCTTGGATTTTCTAAGCCCACAGCACCAAATGTTGCAGCATGATAGCTCAAACGTGGGTCAGGACACCCAACAAAGCCCCCGCACGCAACTGCACTTTGAATTTGAGTCGATGGGGAGTCGGGTGCACAGAAGGTGATGACCCACGCACTGGTATGTCCGCATAATCTTCTTCCAATTCTGCAAATGGCACAGTTCAGCATCTTTTCCTCCATCCGGTACTGATCGATCGGTTCTCCTCGCCGGTCCTGATGGGAATATTGGGCGGTACCCCGGGCCCCTTGGGTCTCTGCTCCCGGTCTCCGGATCGACCTCCCTGGCCAGTCTCCAGGTTTTCTTTCTCCTAGGACGACAAAGGAAAAGCGGCAATACCTATTCATGGACATTTCTCCCCCACCATTGATATAGTGGGGTAGCATATCTATTTTAGAACTCAACAGATATGAACATGCGCATTTTTTTAAATTAAGCGACAGGAACACATAAACCTGAGAAACACAGAATTTGATAGGTTATATGTAGGATATTTTAGGGTTGGAATTGAATTACTCTGGAGCGGTACCCTCTGGGATTACAGAGGACTCCTCCTGTTGCTGCAAAGTGTGCCTGGGATGGCAACACTTCAACTGGTTTATGTGGACCCACTTGTCTTCCCCCTCTGCCAAACCGCCTTTGGGGATGCGGATCTTGTAGGCCACAGGGGAGATCTTGTCTATAATTTCAAACGGTCCCTTCCATGTAGGCAAAAAGTTTCGCTGTTTGGCCTGGTTCCTTTGGAAATTGGATAGATAGACCCAATCCCCCACCTGATATTCCTTCCTGAAAGTTTTCAGGTCATAGTGGGTCTTCATACTCTCGGCTGATCTTTCTAGATTCTGCTGAGCATAGGCAAAAGCATGTTGAAGGTGTTTCCTTAAATTCTCCACATACTCGTGAGTTGTGGAGGCATTTAACAGTGTCTGCTCTTGGGTCCTGTAGAGCAAATGCTGAGGAAGCACCATCTTGCGCCCAGTCATCAACTCGAATGGTGACATTTTGGTTGCAGATGAAGGGGTAGATCTGATGGCCATTAGGACCAGAGGTAATCGGATATCCCAACTTGGCCCAGAATCTGCCACAAACTTTTTTAAGATGCTCACAATGGTTCGGTTATATCTCTCTACTGCCCCAGAAGAAGCTGGCCGGTAAGCAATATGCAACTTCCTTTTGACCCCCAGTATCTCCCACATCTTTGTCATTACTTCACTGGTGAAGTGGCTACCTCTGTTTGACTCAATCCTTTGAGGTAGACCAAAACGGGAAAAGATGTGGTTAATCATCAGGGCAGCTGCTGTTTCTGCCTTGCAGTTTGGGGCTGGGAGACATTCCACCCACTTGGTAAACAAGCATGTAACGGTCAACATGTACTTGTTTCCTCTAGACGAGCGAATCACAGGGCCTACAAAGTCGATTTGCAAATCTGACCATGGCAGTGTCATTCCCCTCTTTTGGAGAGGTGCCCGGTGTGTGAGGGATGTTGGCTGAAATTGTGCACACACAAGACAACGCTTCACATATTGGTTGAGGTCCTGGCCCATGTGTGGCCAGTATGCAACCTCTCTTAAGATTTCCAGTGTTGTGTGAAACCCCCTATAACCGGCGGTGGCCGCATCATGGGCGTGACTTAACATCAGGCTTCGGAATGAGGTAGGAACCACCCACTGATCGTGGCCAGCTTTGGATTTCCTTACCAACAAACCGTCTTGGATCCGGAACATTTTTGGACATTTCATCAACACTCTTAGGTCCTCTTTCCCAATGTAATCGGTATCCGTCAGGGGAAAGTTCTCAGGGTCCTCAAGGTGTTGGTAAAACTTACCAATAATTGGATCCCCCTTCTGAGCTGTAATCAAATCAGCATCAGGGGTCTCCTTGCTCCATTGGGCAGTTGAAAGATCATTGTGAGCATTTGTCTGGGACCTAGTGATAGCAGTGACCTGGATTTCCCCCAACAGGGACTCTATTTCGATTAGATCCCCTTGGATGGCCCCGGTTTTGGCCAGCTGATCAGCTAAGTCATTTCCAGTTTTGTCTGGTCCCTCTACTTTGGAATGACCCTTGATCTTCTTCCAGTAGATGGTCATCCCATTCGAGGTGACCAGATCATCAATGTTTTGGATTAACTTCCCATGTTTCAGGGGTTTGTTATTAGCGCATAACATGCCTCTGGTTTTCCAGTTGACCAGGTGCTCCACGAACCCGTTCCGTACATAATCCGAATCTGTGATTATGACCAGTTCGTGGAGTTGATGCTGGACAGCAGTGAGGATGGCCTGATTCACAGCCATCAATTCTGCCACCTGACTACTTTGGGGACCAATTTTGTATCCAGCGGAGGGTTCTGGAAACTCCTTCACCCAGGCATTCCCTATGCCGGCCACCAGTTCTTTCTCCCCGTTGTTGTCAACATGGTACGAGCATCCATCCACATAGACAGTGGGCATTCCCTCACACTTGCCCTCTTCAAAGACTTTGTGTGGGGAATTAAGGTATGCCTCCGTGTTGTCCTTGATTTTTAGACTTTCGTCCTCGAGATAGTTTTCTCTGTCACAATCATGCAAGTCAGCCAGACCTTGCGCAAGTTGACTCTTCTTGTTTTGGCCATATCTGACCTCCACAGGAAAGCCTTGCATTGACAGAATCCAGGAAGTAATTCGGGAATTACTCACATTTCCGGCCCGGATTCTGTCACTTTGGAGATATTGCAGAGGCTGGTGTGGAGTCTCCACTATGATGTGTTCCCCATGGATAAACGGGCGGTAATTCTTCAATGCCCACACCGTTGCCAGGAGTGCCTTCTCACAATCGTTGAATTTTTCCTCCACAGAGGATAAAGTTTTGCTCGCATAGGAGATTACTTTATTGACCTTGTCATGCTTTTGGTATAATACTGCCGTCAAGCACGTATTAGAGAACCCCGTCTCCAGGAATAACTCCTTGTTTCTGACAGGGTAAGCTAGGCAAGGCGCTTGTGAGAGGCTTCTTTTGAGTTGTCTTACTGCCTCGGCTTGTTCTGGACCCCATTCCCACTTGACCCCCCCCTTCAGGAGATGAATCAGGGGTCTGGTGATCTCTGCGTAGCCCTCAATGAACTTTCTGCTGTAATTAGTCAGTCCAAGGAGGCTCCTTAGTTCCTGCAGAGTTGTGGGGTCTTTCAGTTTCTGAAGTGCTTCCACTTTCTTTTCCTGGGGACAGAGACCCTGAGGAGTAATCTCATGCCCCAAGAAATTAACACAGGTTCTACACCACTGTGCTTTCTGAAAGGAAAGTTTTGCTCCGGCGGCCCTCAACTGGGTCAGAACATAACGGATCTCCGCTATGTGTTCCTCCACAGATGAACTTTTGATGAGGACATCATCTACATAAGCCAGGTTACCCCTTGCACCCAGGTCGGGCATGGCCTTGTGTAGGAAAATGTTGAATTCATTGCCGGAGTTGAGGTATCCGAAGGGAGTCCGGGTCCATGTGTACTGCTGGCCCCCAAAGGTAAATGCCAGCTTGTATTGGTCCTCCCTACTGACAGGCACAGTCCAGTATCCATTGGTCAGGTCTATTGCAGTGAATACCTGTGACCCCTGGATCTGGGCCAGCCCTTGGTCAATGTAGGGCAGAGGCCATCAGGAAGTATGGACCCGTTTGTTGAGCTCCCTGAGGTCGGCGCAGAGTCTCCACTGGCCGTTTGGCTTCAATATTCCCAGCACCGGATTATTGAAGGTGCTGTGTATTGGACAAATTATTCCCCGGGACTCAAGGTTCTTAATTATTTCAGTAAGGGACTCCATGGATGCGAGAGGCAAACGATATTGCTTCACAAACACTGGAGTCATTCCAGGGTCCGTGGGAATTGTTGTGGTGTGGATGTCGGTGCGACCACAGTCAAATGAGTCTACCGCAAAGAGATCTTGGAAATCCAAGAAAACTTGTTTCAACTTTTGCCTCTGTTCCAGAGTCATACAGGCATCAGCTAGGTTGACTCTCTCTTCCACCATCTGCCTGAAGCCTGGAAAGACTTCTGGTTTTGCTATCTCAGCGGCCTCCTCCAGTTGGGTGGAGAAGTCCCTGGTCAGAGTGCTGATTTGGACTGGATACTTCAGGTGGGAAAGGCAGCCCTCATGGACCTGGAAAATCACCTCATCCGTCCTGAAGTCACAAGTCACATCTTCCTTACCCTAAGGGCAAGAAGTGTACACCAGGAAGTTCACCCCATGCCGGTTGAAAATCTTGTCTGGTGTTGTCTTGTCATCACTGTCACTGTCAAAGCGCTCCTTGGGGATTGGTCCTAACAGTTCATTTCCTAAATCGATGGAAAAATGTCGGTCATCAACCGCCATTCCAATAATGGTGTCTGTGGCTAGAGTAATACTCTTTAAGTCGCTGTTATCCACCTCTATTGGAATGGTGTCATGTTCTATGTTGACTAATGGTGTTGGGTTTACCCCTAACCCTTGCTGTTGGAGAGAAGCATTTAGATGAATATAAGCATCAGGGTTTTGCAATTTTTGTCCTCTTTTAACTTTCACTTCCAGGGAGAATTGTCGGGTCCTTTCTAGGATGGTGACTTCCTCTTTGATCTGAATTTCAACTGCATAAGGTAGCAATTGAGCTGACCTAAAGGCTTTTTCTGGATCATCAAAGCCCATGGGATTATCCGCTAATCGGGACCAAGCTTTGAAGTTTATTAGGTCCAAACTAATGGCAAAGCGATTGAGAATGTCACTGCCTAAGTAAAAGGCGGCAGTGACGTCTCGCACGACCCAACAATTATGGACTATGCTCTTGTTGCCAAAGGAGATTTTGAGCATACACCTGCTTGGCAGGAGATGTTTGGAATTAGGTGCTTCCAGGTTCATTTCCCATTTGTCTATCAGTTTGAATGTGGGAATGGCTGGATCTTTTGGGAGTTGGCGGAACATGGCTTCGCTGATGAAGCTCTTACCGTTGTTCACACACACTCGAGCGAGAACAGAGTCCTTCCCATCAATTAACTGAACAGGGATGAACAACTGCTCTCCAATTTGTTGAATATCAGCTAGGCTCTGAGCTGATTTCACATCTTTCTGGACTATAGGAGTGGGAGTTTCTGATTGTGGATTGGTGAAGAATTTCAGAGTGTTTCCTTCCAGTGTGGAATACCACCTTAAACTGGAAGGAAGGTTGATTTTCAGAAATAGAGAGGACCCCCCATCACCAGTCTGTTGTCCTACTGCTATTACTGTCACGTCTGGAGTTTGGTTGTTCTGGAAGTGAAATTCTACTTGGTCAGATTTTTGTTCAACCATGTGGCAGGTGCCGTTTAAACTAACATGGTTGACACTCTGTTTTAATTTTATTGGTCGGCTAGTCTGGGTCCAGAGGACCTTGTTTACACAATCTATTAGGGGTGACAACCTTCTCAGGAGGTCATTCCCTAGTAAACAAGGGGTGCCCTCTGGAGTCACTACTATGACCGGGTGTTTCACCTTGTGTCGCCCAATTTTGATGTCCAAATCTGCAGTCCCCTCGACAGGAATTTCCTTCCCATCAAAGTTCTGCAGTTGTCCAGGAAGAGAGGTGAGAGGAATACGGTAATTCTCCCCCCTTCCTGCATTTAGTTCCTCAAAGGCCCTTTTGGACAGAAGGGTAGCTTGGGATCCAGTGTCCACCAGTGCCAAAATTGTACCCTGCCCCTGTACTTGTACCGGGGCATAGTATCTTCCCTCCTTCTCCTCAAGGGGGCACAGATAATGCACATTTTTGGACAACTGGTGGGCTAATTGTCTGGTTTTGGACATTGCTAGAGAAGAGATTTGGGCAGAATTCTGTGGAGAGCCTTGGGAATCTGAAAGAAAAAGTTGGCAACTGGAGGTCAGAGCCATTGTGGGTTCCCCTGGTTCCGGTTCTGGGCCGCCCCCCCCTTTTTGGAGGCAGTCACCAGGATGGGTTTGAACCAGGGGATTTCGGTGTTGTGGGTTCTGGGATGAGATGATGGGCGGCGGTAACTCAGTCTCCATATCTCCCCAGTCTGGATTGGAATCCCTTGGGACCCATTTTTCTTTGGGAGGAGTTCCCCCATCTCTGAAGGAGAAGATCCTTTTCCCAGGATCTTCTGAGGATCCCTCTCCCTCAAATTGGAAGACCTGAACCTCCTCCACAAAGTGGGTCTGTTTGGGTCCTTTGTTTCTCCTACCCCCCCTCTGCTCCTTGGGAGGCAGGCTTTCAGGGGCAGGAGATTTTGTTTCCGGTTCCTGGTTTTCCAGGGGCTGTTTACAAGTTGGGAAGGAAGCTTCCTCCAAGGCTTTACACCCCCCTTCCCCTTGTGCCTCCTCCCTGGGCACCGGTGTGTTATCAGGGTGCTGCCCCCGTCATTGTTCTGGAGCACCAGGTCCAGAGTTTGGGGCATTCTGCGGTGGCATGCTCATCTGAGGGTTCTGTTGAGCCCTCAGTATGTGACCCAGATCCCGTGCCATATTTTGGACCTGCCGCTCTAACTGGGAAACCAGCTCAGGCTGATACGGGGCTCTATTTTCTCCCCTGGGCTGATCCCGGGAAGGGTAGCTATCCCTTCTCTGGTAGTACCCCTGGTTGGGAAGATTTTGGTACCCCTCCACCCTTGGCCTCCCCTCTCCTGGATTAGGTTGTCTGGGCTCAGGGAATTGGGGAAAGAAGGATGGATGATTTTGGGGCTGGAAATTGGGTGGATACCTGGGGAAAAAGTTCTGCCCAGGATTGGGAGAATTTCTGCCCTCCTGTGGGAAGTTGGGAGGGAAGTTCCCTGGGTTAGGTGCTTGGCCGGATCCCCCCCCTTGGGCTGGAGGAGTCCACACATAACCCAGGATTGGTCGGTTTCCCTTGTAGCGGGGACTTACATAGTCAGGGGAGCGGGGGACCCCATTTGTGGGACTACCTCCTCGACTCCCTGTCTGTGACTGGCCTGAGGGCCTTCTGGGCTGTGAATTATTTGGTGCAGGCAGGTTTTTAGGCCCCCCCATCTCCAAATCTAATACGGGGCAACCTTTACCTCTGCCACCTTGGCAGCAGCAGGGGTGCTGTTGGTTTTGGGGTTTTTCGGCGCGTTATTTTTATTTTCGATAGGCTTCTGCACCTCATAGATCCGGGTAGCCTGTTCAATGACCCAGTCTAAAGATCTTTTCTCATGACAATCTCTCATGAGCTGGGTCATTATATATTTAGGGAGAGCATGGAAAAATGTATTGACAAACTCTTTGCTGTCTGTGCGCACCCTTCTGGTGGTCTGTGCAAAAGCACGCTTTAATTCTTGCACAAACTCTTGTGGGGCCTGATCCTCCCCACATTGCAAATTGTAGGCTGCCTTGCGAGCCTCTTGAGGATTTCTGTGAACAGAAAAATGTTTCAAGATGGCCGCCTTATAGGTGGACCATCTTAAATAATTTTGGTCCTCCAGCCCCGCAAAGAAACTGGAGTATTCTGGGGAGAATGTCCATTTGACGTACTGGATGCAGCTACTGCTGTCCTTCAAATGGAAAGTCTCCATCATTTGCTCATAGAGCTCCAAGTGTTCCCAAACGGAATACTTGGCGTTCTTATGATAAGGCGTGATGACACTCCTTATTGCCTTTATTTGCTTCAATGGGTCCTTAAGCAAGGCCCTTTTTGCCTTATTGGCCTTTTTGGTTCGGGTAACCCTGGTCCATTCATCCTCTGACTCAGAGGCACTGCTCCCAGAGGTTCCTGTCTGCTCTTCCAGGTTTTCCCGGATTCTGCGAGCCTGGGAATGGCTGGCAGAATGTGGGGACCTGGTCTCCTGTGTCCTGCGCCGTTCAGAGGAGTCTTCAGATTCCTCCTTGCTGCCAGGATTTGCTGGGTACCCCCCCCCCCACCGACCTAACTGGGCAGAAGTTTTCAGGATGCCCTTAATGGGCCTACTCTCCTGGGGTTCCCCACTAAATTGCACCTGCTTGGGTGCCCATACCCGGATGCCCGCCCCTCCATTCCTGGGAGGTACTGGCCTATGAGCCCCATACTTCTGGTTGGATAGTAATCTGCCAACCCCATGGCCCTGGGCTCATGTGCGCGAGGGGACATGGGGGTGGCAGAGTCCAGGGACTGAGAGATATGAAGGCCTCTGGTACTAGGGCTCCTGAGGTTATGCTCAGGAGTCTCCCTCTCCCAGCGAACCTGGTCTCTATCCGCCCCTGCTCCCTGTTGCAATGCAAGAGCATGCGCTTTCAGTTCCTCAGTTAAGGCCTTACTCGACTCTATCAGTCTCTCCTGCATCGCTACCTGTTGCTGGAGCCTATCATTGTGCTGACAGAGAGCCTCATTTTCTCTCTGTGCCTCCTGATTGGCCCTGGAGTACTGGGCCAGTCTCTGCTGCAGGAGGGTTACCTCCTGAGCTGTGTCCCTATTGGCCTGCTCCTTTCTTGCCAGAGCATCCTCCACCCTCCTGGTGTGCTCTAACAAGTTCTGGTGTTCTTTGTGGAGGTCACCCAGTCCCTGGAGGGCCAGGTGATTTTCTTCCATTTTCCTTTTTAAGTGGCAGACTTCCTGGCCTAAGGTATCCCTTTCCTGACTAAGAGCCTGCATCTGTGCTGCCAGGTCGTCCCTTTGCCTTTGGAAGGCACCAGCTTTCTGGTGCTCCTGATCAAACTCTGCCTGGGTATCCAGGTCTTTCAGAATCAATGTATTGCTTTCCTCTTTCTCTCTGTCTAATCGAATTTGCAAGGTGGCTACCTGCTATGTGCATGCCCTGTTAAAGTCTAATTGTTGCTCCAGCTTTTTCTGGCTCTGCAGTAGGGAGTCCAAACCTTCTTGGTACTCGTTTTGCAAGCCCAGAAATCTGGTATCCTGGTCAGCCTTTTCCTGTTGCAGGATGTCCATATCCTCTTTTATTTTAATGATATACTGCCTACTATCATTTTCTAACTCCTGGCTCCTCTGCAGCCTCTGATCAGAAGAGACCAGGTCAGATTGAACCTTCTCTAACGCCATCTGTCGCCTATTTGCCAGATCTTGGCTTTCAGTACATTTATCCTGCATGTCTCCCATAGATAGGTACAGGTATGCCGCTATCCTGGCAATCTTATTGTGTTCATCTTTGGCTTTAGGAGCCATATATAGTTCACTCAGGGCCACATGTAATGGACCCTGATCTCTCCATTTGTCTGACCCTGTTTCAGTGACCTGTTGCGCGATGGCCTGCAACCAGACCGTTTGGTCCTGGTGAGTCCATTCACCTCTCACAAATAGCTTATGTAAGAGGTGCTCCCTCGCTATTTTCATGTCTACCAAGGTCGTCATTCTAGAGATTGATCTCTGTCCTGACTTACAGAAATTAGTATTTTATTTTTGCAAAACAGACCTTTTCCTCAGAGTGTCCCTTTGAAGAGAGCTTTACAGCGTAAAACAGCGTGGTGATCCGACCGGATGTATGTATCCCGTCAGTTAGCACACTGTTTTAAGCTGCACAAGTGATAGATCTAACCCAGACGTCCGGCTCGAGCCCCCAATTTGTAAGAGGATTCAATTCAACACTACAGCTAAGTCAATGCCTAGTCTGGGATACTGAATGGAAACCCTTATTGATATATCTTTATGTCCAGTTCATGAGTTCTGGATGACTACCCCTATATAACACCCCTCTCTTAGAATCCCCCTGACCCCACTGAGCCAAGAAGTAGTTCTGTTTTGCAAGTTTAAAAGGTTTATTGAGAATGTAAACAATATATATATATCACACTTTTATAATGGATTAATAATTGAATATCACACTTAATCTGAGCAGTAATCAATAATGGATAGTCTGGCACTAGCACACTTCTTTATAATCAATGATGAGTGGGTATAGGATGGATAAGATAGCAACAATACTTTTATGGTTTCAAATAGATGCAATGTGGAATGAAAATGCAGTACAGAAAATAACTTGATAGGATTTCAGCAAAAGACAATGTAATCACTTTCTTGGACAATTCACCCCCCCTTTATGCAATGTAAGGAGATGAAGATGAGAGCATGCAGTTCTTAGGAATGCAATCAAATAGAATTCAGTTCAATTCCCCCCCAGCAGCTTAGACTACGGATAGAAGTTGAAACACAGGCCCAAAATGCTTTTATATGTGCTGGCAATGAAGTGAGGAATATGCTGAAAATGGTTTTAATTCCCTTTAGGAGGTTCAGGGTGAGTGAAAGATACTTGGGAGGAGCTCAGGCTCCCTTTAACAATGCTCTAGGAGTAACTAGCAGGTTAAACAAATTTTTGGCAAAGGAAAGCAAGGAAGCTGCTGTTTTCACACGTGGCTGGATTTTTAACCAAATCGCGAATCGCGGCAAAATTTGTGAATGCGTGAATCACGATTACGGCAAAAGTATAAGGAGTAGCAAGTCGGTTCTAGGTTCGTTGAAAAGCTAAGATTCTAAGCTTTCAGAGGAAAGTTAAACCAAGTTTCTAGCCCAAACGGTTCCAAAGATATGAACGATTTTGTAAAGGTCGTTTTTCGAATTTAAAGTAACTCAAATTGACAGGTGACAGCTTTTAAAAATGACAGGTGACAGCTATGCGGCTGCAGAATTGACAAGTGACAGTTAGGAGGCAGTTCTACTTAGATTAAATAGATTGAATTATTTCACTGGAAACTAAGAGATTTGGTTTCACACCGTCCTAGCTGTACTCACAATGTATTTGGAAGGTCTAGGTCTCACGGATCGGGTCAAGATGGCTTCGGTTCTGGTTTCGCCCCGGACGGTCTCTGCGCACAGCGTCTGGTCTCTGCTCTGCTGGTCTGGTCTGACACTGCTCCTGGCCCGGCTCCTGGATCTCTGGGTACAGCGTCTGTGCACAGCTCCTGGATCTTTCTGCACAGCTTTCTCTGGACACAGCGCTGATCTGCACGGCTCCTGGATGCTGCTACCGCTGTTAGGTTTGCTGGATGCTGAGGCCTGCTGAGAAGAGTTCTCAGTTTGTGGGTTTAGGCCCTTGCTTTGAGTTCTGAATCAAGTTCTTTGGAGTTTTAAAACTTTTTTAAGATGCTCACAATGGTTCGGTTATATCTCTCTACTGCCCCAGAAGAAGCTGGCCGGTAAGCAATATGCAACTTCCTTTTGACCCCCAGTATCTCCCACATCTTTGTCATTACTTCACTGGTGAAGTGGCTACCTCTGTTTGACTCAATCCTTTGAGGTAGACCAAAACGGGAAAAGATGTGGTTAATCATCAGGGCAGCTGCTGTTTCTGCCTTGCAGTTTGGGGCTGGGAGACATTCCACCCACTTGGTAAACAAGCATGTAACGGTCAACATGTACTTGTTTCCTCTAGACGAGCGAATCACAGGGCCTACAAAGTCGATTTGCAAATCTGACCATGGCAGTGTCATTCCCCTCTTTTGGAGAGGTGCCCGGTGTGTGAGGGATGTTGGCTGAAATTGTGCACACACAAGACAACGCTTCACATATTGGTTGAGGTCCTGGCCCATGTGTGGCCAGTATGCAACCTCTCTTAAGATTTCCAGTGTTGTGTGAAACCCCCTATAACCGGCGGTGGCCGCATCATGGGCGTGACTTAACATCAGGCTTCGGAATGAGGTAGGAACCACCCACTGATCGTGGCCAGCTTTGGATTTCCTTACCAACAAACCGTCTTGGATCCGGAACATTTTTGGACATTTCATCAACACTCTTAGGTCCTCTTTCCCAATGTAATCGGTATCCGTCAGGGGAAAGTTCTCAGGGTCCTCAAGGTGTTGGTAAAACTTACCAATAATTGGATCCCCCTTCTGAGCTGTAATCAAATCAGCATCAGGGGTCTCCTTGCTCCATTGGGCAGTTGAAAGATCATTGTGAGCATTTGTCTGGGACCTAGTGATAGCAGTGACCTGGATTTCCCCCAACAGGGACTCTATTTCGATTAGATCCCCTTGGATGGCCCCGGTTTTGGCCAGCTGATCAGCTAAGTCATTTCCAGTTTTGTCTGGTCCCTCTACTTTGGAATGACCCTTGATCTTCTTCCAGTAGATGGTCATCCCATTCGAGGTGACCAGATCATCAATGTTTTGGATTAACTTCCCATGTTTCAGGGGTTTGTTATTAGCGCATAACATGCCTCTGGTTTTCCAGTTGACCAGGTGCTCCACGAACCCGTTCCGTACATAATCCGAATCTGTGATTATGACCAGTTCGTGGAGTTGATGCTGGACAGCAGTGAGGATGGCCTGATTCACAGCCATCAATTCTGCCACCTGACTACTTTGGGGACCAATTTTGTATCCAGCGGAGGGTTCTGGAAACTCCTTCACCCAGGCATTCCCTATGCCGGCCACCAGTTCTTTCTCCCCGTTGTTGTCAACATGGTACGAGCATCCATCCACATAGACAGTGGGCATTCCCTCACACTTGCCCTCTTCAAAGACTTTGTGTGGGGAATTAAGGTATGCCTCCGTGTTGTCCTTGATTTTTAGACTTTCGTCCTCGAGATAGTTTTCTCTGTCACAATCATGCAAGTCAGCCAGACCTTGCGCAAGTTGACTCTTCTTGTTTTGGCCATATCTGACCTCCACAGGAAAGCCTTGCATTGACAGAATCCAGGAAGTAATTCGGGAATTACTCACATTTCCGGCCCGGATTCTGTCACTTTGGAGATATTGCAGAGGCTGGTGTGGAGTCTCCACTATGATGTGTTCCCCATGGATAAACGGGCGGTAATTCTTCAATGCCCACACCGTTGCCAGGAGTGCCTTCTCACAATCGTTGAATTTTTCCTCCACAGAGGATAAAGTTTTGCTCGCATAGGAGATTACTTTATTGACCTTGTCATGCTTTTGGTATAATACTGCCGTCAAGCACGTATTAGAGAACCCCGTCTCCAGGAATAACTCCTTGTTTCTGACAGGGTAAGCTAGGCAAGGCGCTTGTGAGAGGCTTCTTTTGAGTTGTCTTACTGCCTCGGCTTGTTCTGGACCCCATTCCCACTTGACCCCCCCCTTCAGGAGATGAATCAGGGGTCTGGTGATCTCTGCGTAGCCCTCAATGAACTTTCTGCTGTAATTAGTCAGTCCAAGGAGGCTCCTTAGTTCCTGCAGAGTTGTGGGGTCTTTCAGTTTCTGAAGTGCTTCCACTTTCTTTTCCTGGGGACAGAGACCCTGAGGAGTAATCTCATGCCCCAAGAAATTAACACAGGCTCTACACCACTGTGCTTTCTGAAAGGAAAGTTTTGCTCCGGCGGCCCTCAACTGGGTCAGAACATAACGGATCTCCGCTATGTGTTCCTCCACAGATGAACTTTTGATGAGGACATCATCTACATAAGCCAGGTTACCCCTTGCACCCAGGTCGGGCATGGCCTTGTGTAGGAAAATGTTGAATTCATTGCCGGAGTTGAGGTATCCGAAGGGAGTCCGGGTCCATGTGTACTGCTGGCCCCCAAAGGTAAATGCCAGCTTGTATTGGTCCTCCCTACTGACAGGCACAGTCCAGTATCCATTGGTCAGGTCTATTGCAGTGAATACCTGTGACCCCTGGATCTGGGCCAGCCCTTGGTCAATGTAGGGCAGAGGCCATCAGGAAGTATGGACCCGTTTGTTGAGCTCCCTGAGGTCGGCGCAGAGTCTCCACTGGCCGTTTGGCTTCAATATTCCCAGCACCGGATTATTGAAGGTGCTGTGTATTGGACAAATTATTCCCCGGGACTCAAGGTTCTTAATTATTTCAGTAAGGGACTCCATGGATGCGAGAGGCAAACGATATTGCTTCACAAACACTGGAGTCATTCCAGGGTCCGTGGGAATTGTTGTGGTGTGGATGTCGGTGCGACCACAGTCAAATGAGTCTACCGCAAAGAGATCTTGGAAATCCAAGAAAACTTGTTTCAACTTTTGCCTCTGTTCCAGAGTCATACAGGCATCAGCTAGGTTGACTCTCTCTTCCACCATCTGCCTGAAGCCTGGAAAGACTTCTGGTTTTGCTATCTCAGCGGCCTCCTCCAGTTGGGTGGAGAAGTCCCTGGTCAGAGTGCTGATTTGGACTGGATACTTCAGGTGGGAAAGGCAGCCCTCATGGACCTGGAAAATCACCTCATCCGTCCTGAAGTCACAAGTCACATCTTCCTTACCCTAAGGGCAAGAAGTGTACACCAGGAAGTTCACCCCATGCCGGTTGAAAATCTTGTCTGGTGTTGTCTTGTCATCACTGTCACTGTCAAAGCGCTCCTTGGGGATTGGTCCTAACAGTTCATTTCCTAAATCGATGGAAAAATGTCGGTCATCAACCGCCATTCCAATAATGGTGTCTGTGGCTAGAGTAATACTCTTTAAATCGCTGTTATCCACCTCTATTGGAATGGTGTCATGTTCTATGTTGACTAATGGTGTTGGGTTTACCCCTAACCCTTGCTGTTGGAGAGAAGCATTTAGATGAATATAAGCATCAGGGTTTTGCAATTTTTGTCCTCTTTTAACTTTCACTTCCAGGGAGAATTGTCGGGTCCTTTCTAGGATGGTGACTTCCTCTTTGATCTGAATTTCAACTGCATAAGGTAGCAATTGAGCTGACCTAAAGGCTTTTTCTGGATCATCAAAGCCCATGGGATTATCCGCTAATCGGGACCAAGCTTTGAAGTTTATTAGGTCCAAACTAATGGCAAAGCGATTGAGAATGTCACTGCCTAAGTAAAAGGCGGCAGTGACGTCTCGCACGACCCAACAATTATGGACTATGCTCTTGTTGCCAAAGGAGATTTTGAGCATACACCTGCTTGGCAGGAGATGTTTGGAATTAGGTGCTTCCAGGTCCATTTCCCATTTGTCTATCAGTTTGAATGTGGGAATGGCTGGATCTTTTGGGAGTTGGCGGAACATGGCTTCGCTGATGAAGCTCTTACCGTTGTTCACACACACTCGAGCGAGAACAGAGTCCTTCCCATCAATTAACTGAACAGGGATGAACAACTGCTCTCCAATTTGTTGAATATCAGCTAGGCTCTGAGCTGATTTCACATCTTTCTGGACTATAGGAGTGGGAGTTTCTGATTGTGGATTGGTGAAGAATTTCAGAGTGTTTCCTTCCAGTGTGGAATACCACCTTAAACTGGAAGGAAGGTTGATTTTCAGAAATAGAGAGGACCCCCCATCACCAGTCTGTTGTCCTACTGCTATTACTGTCACGTCTGGAGTTTGGTTGTTCTGGAAGTGAAATTCTACTTGGTCAGATTTTTGTTCAACCATGTGGCAGGTGCCGTTTAAACTAACATGGTTGACACTCTGTTTTAATTTTATTGGTCGGCTAGTCTGGGTCCAGAGGACCTTGTTTACACAATCTATTAGGGGTGACAACCTTCTCAGGAGGTCATTCCCTAGTAAACAAGGGGTGCCCTCTGGAGTCACTACTATGACCGGGTGTTTCACCTTGTGTCGCCCAATTTTGATGTCCAAATCTGCAGTCCCCTCGACAGGAATTTCCTTCCCATCAAAGTTCTGCAGTTGTCCAGGAAGAGAGGTGAGAGGAATACGGTAATTCTCCCCCCTTCCTGCATTTAGTTCCTCAAAGGCCCTTTTGGACAGAAGGGTAGCTTGGGATCCAGTGTCCACCAGTGCCAAAATTGTACCCTGCCCCTGTACTTGTACCGGGGCATAGTATCTTCCCTCCTTCTCCTCAAGGGGGCACAGATAATGCACATTTTTGGACAACTGGTGGGCTAATTGTCTGGTTTTGGACATTGCTAGAGAAGAGATTTGGGCAGAATTCTGTGGAGAGCCTTGGGAATCTGAAAGAAAAAGTTGGCAACTGGAGATCAGAGCCATTGTGGGTTCCCCTGGTTCCGGTTCTGGGCCGCCCCCCCCCTTTTTGGAGGCAGTCACCAGGATGGGTTTGAACCAGGGGATTTCGGTGTTGTGGGTTCTGGGATGAGATGATGGGCGGCGGTAACTCAGTCTCCATATCTCCCCAGTCTGGATTGGAATCCCTTGGGACCCATTTTTCTTTGGGAGGAGTTCCCCCATCTCTGAAGGAGAAGATCCTTTTCCCAGGATCTTCTGAGGATCCCTCTCCCTCAAATTGGAAGACCTGAACCTCCTCCACAAAGTGGGTCTGTTTGGGTCCTTTGTTTCTCCTACCCCCCCTCTGCTCCTTGGGAGGCAGGCTTTCAGGGGCAGGAGATTTTGTTTCCGGTTCCTGGTTTTCCAGGGGCTGTTTACAAGTTGGGAAGGAAGCTTCCTCCAAGGCTTTACACCCCCCTTCCCCTTGTGCCTCCTCCCTGGGCACCGGTGTGTTATCAGGGTGCTGCCCCCGTCATTGTTCTGGAGCACCAGGTCCAGAGTTTGGGGCATTCTGCGGTGGCATGCTCATCTGAGGGTTCTGTTGAGCCCTCAGTATGTGACCCAGATCCCGTGCCATATTTTGGACCTGCCGCTCTAACTGGGAAACCAGCTCAGGCTGATACGGGGCTCTATTTTCTCCCCTGGGCTGATCCCGGGAAGGGTAGCTCTCCCTTCTCTGGTAGTACCCCTGGTTGGGAAGATTTTGGTACCCCTCCACCCTTGGCCTCCCCTCTCCTGGATTAGGTTGTCTGGGCTCAGGGAATTGGGGAAAGAAGGATGGATGATTTTGGGGCTGGAAATTGGGTGGATACCTGGGGAAAAAGTTCTGCCCAGGATTGGGAGAATTTCTGCCCTCCTGTGGGAAGTTGGGAGGGAAGTTCCCTGGGTTAGGTGCTTGGCCGGATCCCCCCCCTTGGGCTGGAGGAGTCCACACATAACCCAGGATTGGTCGGTTTCCCTTGTAGCGGGGACTTACATAGTCAGGGGAGCGGGGGACCCCATTTGTGGGACTACCTCCTCGACTCCCTGTCTGTGACTGGCCCGAGGGCCTTCTGGGCTGTGAATTATTTGGTGCAGGCAGGTTTTTAGGCCCCCCCATCTCCAAATCTAATACGGGGCAACCTTTACCTCTGCCACCTTGGCAGCAGCAGGGGTGCTGTTGGTTTTGGGGTTTTTCGGCGCGTTATTTTTATTTTCGATAGGCTTCTGCACCTCATAGATCCGGGTAGCCTGTTCAATGACCCAGTCTAAAGATCTTTTCTCATGACAATCTCTCATGAGCTGGGTCATTATATATTTAGGGAGAGCATGGAAAAATGTATTGACAAACTCTTTGCTGTCTGTGCGCACCCTTCTGGTGGTCTGTGCAAAAGCACGCTTTAATTCTTGCACAAACTCTTGTGGGGCCTGATCCTCCCCACATTGCAAATTGTAGGCTGCCTTGCGAGCCTCTTGAGGATTTCTGTGAACAGAAAAATGTTTCAAGATGGCCGCCTTATAGGTGGACCATCTTAAATAATTTTGGTCCTCCAGCCCCGCAAAGAAACTGGAGTATTCTGGGGAGAATGTCCATTTGACGTACTGGATGCAGCTACTGCTGTCCTTCAAATGGAAAGTCTCCATCATTTGCTCATAGAGCTCCAAGTGTTCCCAAACGGAATACTTGGCGTTCTTATGATAAGGCGTGATGACACTCCTTATTGCCTTTATTTGCTTCAATGGGTCCTTAAGCAAGGCCCTTTTTGCCTTATTGGCCTTTTTGGTTCGGGTAACCCTGGTCCATTCATCCTCTGACTCAGAGGCACTGCTCCCAGAGGTTCCTGTCTGCTCTTCCAGGTTTTCCCGGATTCTGCGAGCCTGGGAATGGCTGGCAGAATGTGGGGACCTGGTCTCCTGTGTCCTGCGCCGTTCAGAGGAGTCTTCAGATTCCTCCTTGCTGCCAGGATTTGCTGGGTACCCCCCCCCACCGACCTAACTGGGCAGAAGTTTTCAGGATGCCCTTAATGGGCCTACTCTCCTGGGGTTCCCCACTAAATTGCACCTGCTTGGGTGCCCATACCCGGATGCCCGCCCCTCCATTCCTGGGAGGTACTGGCCTATGAGCCCCATACTTCTGGTTGGATAGTAATCTGCCAACCCCATGGCCCTGGGCTCATGTGCGCGAGGGGACATGGGGGTGGCAGAGTCCAGGGACTGAGAGATATGAAGGCCTCTGGTACTAGGGCTCCTGAGGTTATGCTCAGGAGTCTCCCTCTCCCAGCGAACCTGGTCTCTATCCGCCCCTGCTCCCTGTTGCAATGCAAGAGCATGCGCTTTCAGTTCCTCAGTTAAGGCCTTACTCGACTCTATCAGTCTCTCCTGCATCGCTACCTGTTGCTGGAGCCTATCATTGTGCTGACAGAGAGCCTCATTTTCTCTCTGTGCCTCCTGATTGGCCCTGGAGTACTGGGCCAGTCTCTGCTGCAGGAGGGTTACCTCCTGAGCTGTGTCCCTATTGGCCTGCTCCTTTCTTGCCAGAGCATCCTCCACCCTCCTGGTGTGCTCTAACAAGTTCTGGTGTTCTTTGTGGAGGTCACCCAGTCCCTGGAGGGCCAGGTGATTTTCTTCCATTTTCCTTTTTAAGTGGCAGACTTCCTGGCCTAAGGTATCCCTTTCCTGACTAAGAGCCTGCATCTGTGCTGCCAGGTCGTCCCTTTGCCTTTGGAAGGCACCAGCTTTCTGGTGCTCCTGATCAAACTCTGCCTGGGTATCCAGGTCTTTCAGAATCAATGTATTGCTTTCCTCTTTCTCTCTGTCTAATCGAATTTGCAAGGTGGCTACCTGCTATGTGCATGCCCTGTTAAAGTCTAATTGTTGCTCCAGCTTTTTCTGGCTCTGCAGTAGGGAGTCCAAACCTTCTTGGTACTCGTTTTGCAAGCCCAGAAATCTGGTATCCTGGTCAGCCTTTTCCTGTTGCAGGATGTCCATATCCTCTTTTATTTTAATGATATACTGCCTACTATCATTTTCTAACTCCTGGCTCCTCTGCAGCCTCTGATCAGAAGAGACCAGGTCAGATTGAACCTTCTCTAACGCCATCTGTCGCCTATTTGCCAGATCTTGGCTTTCAGTACATTTATCCTGCATGTCTCCCATAGATAGGTACAGGTATGCCGCTATCCTGGCAATCTTATTGTGTTCATCTTTGGCTTTAGGAGCCATATATAGTTCACTCAGGGCCACATGTAATGGACCCTGATCTCTCCATTTGTCTGACCCTGTTTCAGTGACCTGTTGCGCGATGGCCTGCAACCAGACCGTTTGGTCCTGGTGAGTCCATTCACCTCTCACAAATAGCTTATGTAAGAGGTGCTCCCTCGCTATTTTCATGTCTACCAAGGTCGTCATTCTAGAGATTGATCTCTGTCCTGACTTACAGAAATTAGTATTTTATTTTTGCAAAACAGACCTTTTCCTCAGAGTGTCCCTTTGAAGAGAGCTTTACAGCGTAAAACAGCGTGGTGATCCGACCGGATGTATGTATCCCGTCAGTTAGCACACTGTTTTAAGCTGCACAAGTGATAGATCTAACCCAGACGTCCGGCTCGAGCCCCCAATTTGTAAGAGGATTCAATTCAACACTACAGCTAAGTCAATGCCTAGTCTGGGATACTGAATGGAAACCCTTATTGATATATCTTTATGTCCAGTTCATGAGTTCTGGATGACTACCCCTATATAACACCCCTCTCTTAGAATCCCCCTGACCCCACTGAGCCAAGAAGTAGTTCTGTTTTGCAAGTTTAAAAGGTTTATTGAGAATGTAAACAATATATATATATCACACTTTTATAATGGATTAATAATTGAATATCACACTTAATCTGAGCAGTAATCAATAATGGATAGTCTGGCACTAGCACACTTCTTTATAATCAATGATGAGTGGGTATAGGATGGATAAGATAGCAACAATACTTTTATGGTTTCAAATAGATGCAATGTGGAATGAAAATGCAGTACAGAAAATAACTTGATAGGATTTCAGCAAAAGACAATGTAATCACTTTCTTGGACAATTCACCCCCCCTTTATGCAATGTAAGGAGATGAAGATGAGAGCATGCAGTTCTTAGGAATGCAATCAAATAGAATTCAGTTCAATTCCCCCCCAGCAGCTTAGACTACGGATAGAAGTTGAAACACAGGCCCAAAATGCTTTTATATGTGCTGGCAATGAAGTGAGGAATATGCTGAAAATGGTTTTAATTCCCTTTAGGAGGTTCAGGGTGAGTGAAAGATACTTGGGAGGAGCTCAGGCTCCCTTTAACAATGCTCTAGGAGTAACTAGCAGGTTAAACAAATTTTTGGCAAAGGAAAGCAAGGAAGCTGCTGTTTTCACACGTGGCTGGATTTTTAACCAAATCGCGAATCGCGGCAAAATTTGTGAATGCGTGAATCACGATTACGGCAAAAGTATAAGGAGTAGCAAGTCGGTTCTAGGTTCGTTGAAAAGCTAAGATTCTAAGCTTTCAGAGGAAAGTTAAACCAAGTTTCTAGCCCAAACGGTTCCAAAGATATGAACGATTTTGTAAAGGTCGTTTTTCGAATTTAAAGTAACTCAAATTGACAGGTGACAGCTTTTAAAAATGACAGGTGACAGCTATGCGGCTGCAGAATTGACAAGTGACAGTTAGGAGGCAGTTCTACTTAGATTAAATAGATTGAATTATTTCACTGGAAACTAAGAGATTTGGTTTCACACCGTCCTAGCTGTACTCACAATGTATTTGGAAGGTCTAGGTCTCACGGATCGGGTCAAGATGGCTTCGGTTCTGGTTTCGCCCCGGACGGTCTCTGCGCACAGCGTCTGGTCTCTGCTCTGCTGTTCTGGTCTGACACTGCTCCTGGCCCGGCTCCTGGATCTCTGGGTACAGCGTCTGTGCACAGCTCCTGGATCTTTCTGCACAGCTTTCTCTGGACACAGCGCTGATCTGCACGGCTCCTGGATGCTGCTACCGCTGTTAGGTTTGCTGGATGCTGAGGCCTGCTGAGAAGAGTTCTCAGTTTGTGGGTTTAGGCCCTTGCTTTGAGTTCTGAATCAAGTTCTTTGGAGTTTTAAAGCCTAAGTGTTGGATCTGGTATCTTCTGGATGTTGTGTGGACCGGCAGAGCGCGTTGCAGCAACTGGATTTGAATGTCTCTACCTGTCCCAGCAGTCTCTTTTTATGTGTTTTGAAAATGGGTGTGTGCCTGGGCCTAGCTAAGCCTGCCCCTCTCTACTTGTCATTGGCCCAATTCTCCCCTCTCCCATGATTGGGGGAAAGAAATGTGAGTCAGAGTGATGCTGTAGGTTTTATGGGTCAGAGGATCCTCCCCTGGTCAGTTTGCCCACAAATCTATATTTGATTCAAATACATATTGCACAGATAAACAGTTGTTTAAAATTACATGCACCCATCACATATCACATGAGGTATACTCTGTTCAAACTCTGCTCTTCCTGGAGGCTTGCATTCAGAAATGGCAACATTTTGCACTTTTTAACTGGTTTTGCAATATCGGACATTTACCCAAATTTACACACATGTGCGCAAGGAGTGTGGACATTAATTGATGAAGTGTCAGATTTTTAACATGCAGACATTTGGAGTGAAACCCTATTTTCCGCTAGCAACCCCCAGATCATACCACCAGGTCCTAAAACCTCTTAAAATGTGGGCAGAAAAATCACAAGAATTATGGTATCATTTAGATAATTTTGACAAGTCCGCACCATGAGTTATACATCTTTCTTAAAATCATATTCTGGCCAACAGGGGTGTGTCTTCCCAGGTCACATGGTGGAGAAACCAATCTATCCACTTTCTTTAAGGTCAGCCTGTCCTCAGAGGGGCTGCCCCTCCCCGTTTCTGCCAAGAGGAAGCCACTTTACAACCTCCCCTATAAACCATCTGCCTGAGTCAAGGAAGGGCTTTGTTCAAAAGGAAGCCATTTACGACCACCCTAATAAACCATCTGCCTGGGCCCAGGACAGGACTTTGTTCAACTCCCTGTAGGCGCTCCACCCCTAATCTAATCAGAGAGGTGACAACTCCTTTTGGCAAGGGGAAGAGTGGCTGAGCAGGTTTTAACTCCTGTGGAGGTAGATGTCAGGCAGAATTCAGTTTCATTAAGCCAGGTTTCAGCTAAATGTCACTTTTTGTCCCCCAGTTTAAGTCTATTACGATTTTTACATACACATTAAATAATTACTTCCTTCAAGTCATTTCAGAGTATAGTTTTACATTGTATCCACCTCTTAGCAAGTCTTTCCTTGGTCTGGTTTTGTTTCATTTGTTCAGTTTTACACAAAAGTCTGGTGGTTTTAAAACGCCGGTTTTCTGATAGTGGTGAGTACTGGTAATGCAACCATTTTTGGGATTTAAGAAAACGAATTCCCCACAGTTCTAGGTTGCTTTTGGCAATCAGCATTGCCATTCCCAATGGTTTCAGGCTACTGTGTGGGTAGCCCAATGGTGGTTTTAGGCAGTGCCCTCCTGTGCTCACAACCTAGGCAAAAATGGGTGGCAGCCTATTCTTCATGCATTTCCCTGTGCATTTTCTGGGAAGTTCTGGCCATCATGATGTTTTCCATGCCAGTACTGCACAGTTTTCCTATTCTGTCGTACATGTGGGCTTCTTGGCCATCTTGGATTTTCTAAGCCCACAGCACCAAATGTTGCAGCATGATAGCTCAAACGTGGGTCAGGACACCCAACAAAATGTATCATTCACAGGGGTGAGGAATGGGAGGAGCACTCACGCAGGTGCAGCTCGGGGCCCACGGGCCAGCCCAACCCAGCCCACAGACAACTCCCCTCCACCCAACATCCCCCTCTTAAGTTAAAACTAACAAACTTGATACTGACATGGCGCCGGCGCCTCACAAGCTCAGCCTCCCTCACGCCCAGCTCACACATCAGGATCGGCCCACCCCCACCCACGGAACCATTTGTTGCACTTGCAAGGAAGTGAAGCAAAAGCAACTTGAAAATGCCATTGCTGACTGTATAGTGTTACAATTCACACTGGGGGCGGGAAGGGCTGCCGAGGCAGCCCTGATCCCACCTAACCCGCTCCCAGTGTGAATTGTAAAAGTAACACTACATACAGCAGTGCCTCGGCCTGACTGGCATGCGTGGCACCATGGTGTCGCCGACTTTTGGCTTGGCTCAGGTTGCAGGGCACTGCCAGCCAGGCAAGCACAGTCGGCCGGGCCTACAGCTCTTTTGTGATGCATTCATCAAAGAAAGGTAACACCTACGTGTTACCTTTCTTTGATGAATGCATCCATGCCGTGGTGCTGCTAGCTGGCTGCTGGAGCGGGCCACAGTCAAGCAACGAAACTTAAATTACTTAAAGTAAGGTAAGTTACAAAAATACTTAAACCAAAACTGGCCCAGGGTGGTGGCTTACGAAACCGGCGTTGAGGGCCTCCAAGTGATTCAGCCAGTGTCCGAATGACCGGTAGGCCCAGTCCGATGCTGGAAGTCATATGAAAAAGAAGGAAACAAGACAATAGTTTTGGTATTTCTAGTTGTCTATTGAATGTCTCGTTTAGAGGAATAAATGCAAAAATAGTGCAGTTGTAAGCTAATATTTACATAGACATACCATTTGGAATTTGACATAGTAAAAAGATGTCTTTACACTGCTGTGAATAGAAGTCTGTTCGCTATGCCTAAAAGTAGCACCAATTTTCTACAATAGTTACTTGCAGACATTTTTTGAACTTGCAATGTAGGTACTGGGTATATAAGCCAAAACTACTAAAAATACCAAAACGATGGGCATTATACTTACTGTATTCCGGTAAGAAGACACAAACAATAACCACATGAAGAAGGAAGGGAGGTGAAGAATGAATACAGTAGTATGTCTATATGCAGGTGTGAACACATCATTGAAAGGAGGACCTTAAGGGAAAAAATAAATAACAGCAAGCGGGAAAGGAATGTCAGCATGGGGGAAGGAATAAGAACACAGGGTAATGAATGTCAGAATGGGGCACGTAGGGATGACAGAGCAGAGAGAGGGTGGAAGGCTCCCCTGAGGAGGACAGAATGACTGTGTGCAGAGGAAACAATTACATGGCGGGTGAGGCAGAGAGATAGTACAGGGGGAGTTAGACAGAGGGGAGAAAGGAGAAGGAGTTAGAAGTGTAGAATAGAAAGAGTGGGTATAAGGAGAAATAGAGGGGGAACGATAGCGTTTAAAAAGGGAAAATGATGGAGCCAGAGAGAGAGAAAAAGGGTTGAAGGTGTAAAGGAGGAAGGGTCTTTTTGCCCCCCCTGTACATTCTGCATGGAATTGATCTATTTCTCATCCCATCATGGAGAGACGTCCCTTGTCTGTCTTCTGACGACAGAGGGCAGAAGCCATTGGATGACACATACAGAATCCATTTTATGCCACCCCAGGACTCCATCTTTTTACTAGGCTGCACAAGGAGTTCTAAAAAGTAATCTCTCCCATTGCCCAGAGCTGCGCACAGCCAGCCCAGACACCCACTCCAACTCCTCCTCTATCTGCACTGCACAAGCTTCTTTCTCACGGAAGTACAGCTATGTATTGTTGCAATGCGCTTGTATCTTTCTCTTCCTCTGAGCTCATTGCCCTGTGTGTGACCGGGGTGGATCTTGACTTGTGTATTCATCCATCTCCACAAACACGCATGTGCCCTTTTAACCCCCACCTTCACACCCACCAATCGCGAAACCCAGACCCCTCTGTCCCTTTGATGCTGATACACATCTGAGCACCAGAAGTGACCAGAGCATGCAACCACCACAGCCCTGTGTCCCCCTGTACGATATATTCAATGATGAAACAACACCTATCAATCTGTATCATGAGGCACCGGGTAGATCAAACCCTTCCGTGGTGGGCGCAGAGATTAATGCGCTATGGTTTACTGTTCCTCGAGGGCAAAGTATAAGCTGGCTATATAGTTGTTAGCTGAACTTTATAGCACCTCCACTAAATGTCAGAGTTTAATGTGATAAGTTGTTTCTAGCCTTTTCTCTATCTTGCCAGAATAAAGAGATTAGTTAGATGATCAATGCCCGACGTCTCTGACCTTCACCCCTCCCAGATGAGCCCAGCTGACCCACGTGCTGCGAGAAGCAACAGCTCTGCACCAGCAAATCAAGCTGCACCATCACAGTATGACCCATACTGTAAAATTGTAGTGAACAAATGAACATGTAATATTCATCACCTATATTGTTTGTCACTGATGACGAAAGTTGTACATAAAATATTTTGTTTCTGTATTGTAGGCAGAGCGCTCTCAGGGCAGCAGAGTCTTCTCTGTGCATCTTTTACCTTATATAAACTTTATTCAACTTTCAATCTATCTCCTGGTCTCATTCCCTACTGGGGTGTGTCCAATTATTCTGAGTTTGGGATCTGCGTTTGGGGAATTGCCACCTTCAAAGAGAACAAAGAGAGAGCAAGGGTACAGTGAGAGGGAGGGAGAGTGAAAGAGAGAGAGAGATTGTGTGAAAGGGAGAGAAAGAGAAAATGTCTTACAAGGGTCCGAGAAGGTAAGAGAAAGCACAAAGGTCGAGAGAGAGGAAGGGCAAGAGAGTGAAAGAGAAAGAGAGGGAGATAAAGTGAGAGAGAAAGAGAGAGAGATATATATATATATAGAGAGAGAGAGAGAGAGAGAGAGAGAGAGAGAGAAAGTCAGCAAGGGATGAAACCAACAGTGGGTAGGACCTTAAAGAGACATATTTAGAGATTTAGGTGGGCAGTGCCTAAAGAAATATTGAGGGGTGTGATGTATGTATCCTGAGCCAGTGATGACAGGGAGCAAGAACCAGGCTGACTCAGGTAAGTGTAAAATGAAACAAGCTTTATTCTTCTTGGTTATATAGCATAGTCAATGAAAGGTAGGAGAGTAGGTAATAAGCCTCTGCCCTGGTTCCCAGTCAATCTCCCAGTCCCAACCTACACTCTCTAGAATCCTCAGGCCGCCCACACTCCAAGCTCCATTTCAACATTCTATGAGGCCCTTGCATACACTCAGCCATTCACCACAATCATACCAGGATACCACACATCCCCCTCCTTAACGAACAAACTAAGAAACAGAATACCCTCACCATCATGTTAGGATCACAATCAAAACAAACAAAAACACCTTCTACCCCGGCCTGCCACACCGCAGTCTCAGTGCTGACACCACTGAGTGCATACCTTGCCACATGGACAATAAAAACTAAACTACCATCATAAACCCTCCTAACCTACCAGCTTTTGCCAGAACTGCCACTCCTGGCCTTAAGTCTGCCACACTTGAGCACTAACCATGTCCCAAGCGAGACCAGCATACATTCCAAATATAGTGTAACCAACACGTACACAATTGGCCTAAACCAAATCCCAACATGTCAACAACAACAATCTTACAGTATCCAAAACAAACACGCCTCAACACCTTATCCCTTCTCCCCTAAAGGAAACATAGAAAAGGATGAAATAAAAGCAGAGAGACTAACTGGACAAAGACCACATAAACCACAACACAACCACAAAAGACGTGGTGCGTAAAATGTGCACAGCCACTACCATGCAAAACAAAACTTCCACCCAAGCACCAACAAAATTGTAAAATTGTGGCACTTGGTGAAAGTTCCTGCTACAAAAACACTAAAAAATTAGTATAAGCACACACAAAGTGGAAAACTGTAGTGCTTCTCCGATGTTAAAATTGTTTGATAATAGAACATTTTATAAATACATTTTGTCCCCAGTGACACACAAAATTAATCTCTACCGTATGTGTGTCCAACTCGCAGTAACTTCAGCCTAACTAAGTACTCATCTCGCAGTAACTTCAACCTAACTAGGCATTCTCAAGAAGAAAAAAATATCTCACATTAACTGTACTACCTGACACCACAGACTTTAGGAATCTAACTACTCACTCCTAAACCCGACACTATAACCTTCTACAGGGGAGAAAAAACAGAAACACTAACCAATTTAGTGTAGAGCCTACTCCTATGACTACACACGTACTACTTACACCCCATAGTCTCCTTCTATAGTGTCCTATTATAGGACCTTCTTTCCTATCTCCAAAAAATTATATAAACACAACTCGTATGTTGTATTCTACCTCCAAATACTTCTACCTCCAAATACCGGTCTCCCTAGGATCTATATAAGGCATCACACCTGGCCAACATGCGATCCTCACCCTGTACTACATGCGTGCTACCTCTCACACGCCTACTCATCCTAACGTACGTACTCACGATTGCACACACCCATTGCAATCACATTCACTTCAAACGTGCTACTTCTCACACGTTTCCAACATACACATGTATGTCACAACATACCTCCAGTTGCATGCCCCCAATGCACACTCATATCCAGATGCATACTACCAATGCAACCTCAACACACATGCAAAATCACTAAATTGCATTATACATTACACATGCACACAATATTTGCCCACTAACACCTACTGAAAAGGGATGATGGACACAAACAGACATGGTGTTGATCAGGCACCATTCTGGATGTGTGTCACCTAAAACATACAATTTTACTTTTGAAACAATCCCTTAATTGTGTAACCAAATTGCATTTTTCCTGTAATTGCAATAACAACTTCTGTGGACATTAATATCATTAAAACAACTTTCCAAGCATCATTGTTTTGTTGAAACCTCATTCAAAACCTCTTATACGAAATACTTCTAACCCATTTCAAACATGTGCATCTTCATCAAACTTCCCCATATATATGCCTACAGGATGAATAAAAAAACGTTGTGCATGTATTTTCAAAATATTTGTATTTTGACAGCTACACCTTAAATGGCATCCTATATTCCACAACTCTCCATGCTCTATTCCAACCAATCACACGACAACTCAACTTGAAAATATTATAAATCCATTCTAGTATTAGACCTCTATGGTCCCCATAATCTAGAAGTCTTTTCTTAAAAGCAAAAAAAAATCTATTGAAACCAAAAACATTATTATTCCCATAAACCTGGTTACACTGCAACCTCGTTTAACACTTTACTTGAGATCATGCAGCCTAACTCCTTCCATGGCCGTGGCACAATTACATTAAATCACGTTTAAAAATTCTCATAGCATTAAAGTTCATTTATCAACCTCCATAATGCTGGCACTAAATTGAAAGCACTTCTACTCCATGCTGCTGTGAACCTTATAGTCAGTACTCTGGAATCAAAAACACATGGGATGGAAAAATAAACAACCGCTTTGGAGCCGAGTCCTTACTTCAAGATTACGCCGTATTGAAACTAATTCAAACCTCCATGAAAGCTCAGTTATAATGCATGTCGCCTGAAAAGTATATCAAACCTCCATAAATGTTCCACTTCCAGCTGATGCTGCATCTGGCATCTCATTCATGTAGAAAACACGTTCGCTGACATGAAAGGGGGGGCCCCGGGGGAACGCGTAGCGTTTCCCCCCGGGGACATTTTTGGCGCTGCACACGGCCAGCGAGTGGCCGTGGGAGGCAGAGTACCTCCCGGGGTATTTAAGGGGCTCAGGGAAGGTTCGGGAGCCAGGCGACAGTTAGGACTTGAAGATTGTCCTGGTCGCCTGCTCCCGAGCCTTCCCTGTGTAGCTGGGCCTAGGATTGTGGAGGGGTAGAACAGGTGAGGTGGGTGATTTAGAGGGTAGTGTTGGTAGAGTGGGCGGGTATATAGCTTGCATAGTAAAAAAAAAAAATATATATATATATAATATTTAAAGAGCAGTGTAGCAGTTATATACAATTTTGTGGGAAGGGTTATTGGGGGTGCCGTAAATAAGACACCCCCGCTACTTACCTTAGCTCCGGGTCCGCGTCGCAGTAGAGGGGTTTATTACGAGGGCGCGGGTTGCCGTGGGCGCGCGGGGGGGAATTTAGTGTAAGAGCATCCGTGCTCCGTTGCTCGCCGGCAGGGTGTGGGGAAGCGTCGGGCTTCTACGAATAGGCATCCGCTCAGGAGCGGGTGTGATAGGGAGCATTTTTGTGGTTACGGGATCTTTTGGTCCCGTTTTGTGCCTGCAGGGAGAGGGGATCGGGGAGTGCGGTGTCCGTCGAAGGACAGAGTGGGCAGAGCGCTCCTACTTAAAGGGGCCTCGTCCATTTTTGTGGGCTCGAGGTGCGGTGGCGCTCTCTAGTCGCCAGGGGGCAGTGTGACAGGGAAAGAAACAGTAATTTATTGTGGTGAGGTTTATTTTGGTGGGGTTTTTCGCTAGCGGGGGGCACTTGGTTGCCTGGGCAGGGGGCTACAAGGGATAGGGCAGTATTTTGGGGGTATTTAGTGGGGCAAAATTAAAAAAAAAACAAAAAAAAAATAAAAGCTTAGTTCAAAGTTAGCAGTTTTCTATTTTGTAGATCCCCACGGGTAGTTTCGGCTCGGGGGCTTAGGTTTTGCTAGGTCATTTTTAAGGGGGTATATATATATATTTGTGGTGCACAAACAAGTTATTAGTAGTGCATGATGGTAGGTCAGGGAGCCAACAGGAAGGGGTTGGTTGATGCCAAGGCTCTTAAGGAGGCTTTGGAAATAATTAGTAGGGCATCTAGGGCCCAATTGGAACGGGCAGTTGGGGAGGTCACTGGGGGAGAGGGCACAGGGGAGGGGGAGATAAGTGGGGGGAGGCCACAGCGGAGAGCAGCGGCAGATGGGGCTCTCGCGGCAGTGGTGGCTTGCACCCCTGCGGCAGGGAGAGGGGAGGTATGGGAATCCAGGGGAAGGAGGATGAGAAGGGAGATAGACAGGAGAGCGTCTGAGGGAGAGATGATTTCAGGTGGGGAGCCTCTGAGTGAGGGAGTGGGTAATAGCCCTAGGGAAGAAGGGAGTACGCGGATGGAGAGGGCTCTTGGGGACCCAAGCGAGGGGGTGCTGAGGGGGGTGGCAGGGCAGAGGGGAAGAGGGGGAAAATATTTGCCGAAGAGTGCAGGAGGGAGAAGGAGGGAGAGGTCCCCATCAATTGAGGAAAGTAGAGTGGGGCGCGGAACGGCCCCCAGGGGTAGGAGGATGGAGGGTGGAGGGCGCTGCGCAGCCCCAACTGGTCAGAGTGAGGTTGAGGGTTTTAGTACGGCCCCACCTCGATCGGCTCAAGGAGAGCCTAGAGGGTGCAGCACGGCCCCTAGCAATGAGGAATACAGGGTGGAGGACGGAACGCCTCGCCCAAGAGAAGAGGACCAGGCAGGGGTCCCCCCGGCCCCGCCGAGAAGACGTCAAAGGAGTGGAGGGGCGTACGCCCTGGGCTCGCAAGAAGAAGATCGCCTCAACTTGAGCAGGAGCTCGCATCAGCAGTGGTACATAAGGGATGATGAAGTTTGTTTGGAGGAATATGTGGGGCAGTGGGAGGCAGAGGGTCATAGATCGGCAAGGGAAAGGGGGGAAGAGAAAAGAAGTTTGATGTGGGATATGGAAAGGGAGGGGGATAGGGGGTAAGGGGTCGGGGAAATTATTGGTTGGGTGAGTCTGTTGACATGTTTTGTCCCCGCAGTAGGAGCCCTCTAAGAAAGGAGATGAGGAGCATCGGGGTGGATGCCAGACCACAGACGACGGGTGTGGAAAGAGGTGAGCAGGAACGGGAATGGTCCTCTGCATGGCAGAGAGGGGTCACGAGAAGGGTGACGGGGAATGAAGGGACAAGTTTGCATGGGGTAAGAAAAGAAGCTGGTGTGCAGGCCATTGGAGCCTTGGGGGTTGAAAAGAGCATGTGCTCAGTGGAGGTCCAAACGGACAAGGCGATGGAGCCATTGGTGCTTGAAGTGCAAGCTGGTAATAAAAAAGAGAATGAAGTGAAAGGAAAGGAGAAAAAATTGCCGTACATGGGGATAACAAAACCATTGGGGGCACACTTGATGGCAACGACAAGGGAAAAGATTCAGGCAGGGGAGTTTGTAGATGTGTTCAAATTACTGCATAGGGAAGTGAGAGCAAAAGAGGGGTCTAAAGAGGAAGAAAGGGAACTGGCGCCGCGCCTAAGGGTCCCGGTGACTATTGAGAATTGGACGTCGGCATTTATCATTTATGCCAGCGTTTATTGTGAAAAATTTCCAGAGCGTTGCGTGGCTCTGCTTAAATATATGGATGTTATTAGAAGGCTTTCACGAGTTTTGGGGGTTTTGCATGGGTAAGGTATGATGAGGAATTCAGAGCGAGATTGGGGGAGGACAGTCAGGTGGTTTGGGGGGAGATAGATATGGATCTTTGGTTGCAATGGATGGCTCCAACGAGGCCTGCCCCGACGCTGCACACGGCGAGCGGGCTGCCTGTACCTTTCCGGCCCTTTCTTGGTCGCCCCGCCCTCTCACGCAGTGTTTCCAGCAAGGGGACAGGGGGAGGGGGAGGGGGACAGGTAGAGGGGTTGTGGGGAAAAGCTTTTACTCCAATTAAAGTGGGGGTGCTCGAAAAATGGTTACAATTTTATCCGGACAGAGAAGAGAAGGGGCGAAGATCTTGAGTGAGGGTTTCGGTCAGGGGTTCAGACTAGGGTACCAGGGCCCAAGAGTGCGCAGGTGGGCTGAAAATTTGAAGTCAGCAAGAGAAAATGTTGACGTGATGAGACATAAATTGACCAAAGAAATAGAGGCAGGAAGTATAGTGGGCCCATTTGTTGATTTGCCGGGGGATTTAGTAATATCCCCATTGGGGGTGGTGCCGAAGAAAGCTCCGGCGGAGTTCAGACTGATACATCATTTGTCATGGCCAGAGGGTATGTCAGTTAATGATTTTATTGCTCCGGAAGAGTGCGGAGTTGTGTATGCCAGTGTTGACCAGGCGGTGGAACTGATAAGGAAGGAAGGGCGAGGGGCCTTCATGGCCAAGTGTGATATCAAGGCGGCTTTTAGGCTATTGCCGGTGCACCCGGAGGATTTTTGGTTGTTGGGTTTGCAGTTTGAGGAAGGTATATACATAGACAAAGCCTTGCCAATGGGGTGCGCTATTTCCTGTGCTTTGTTTGAGTGGTTCAGCTCTTTCTTACAGTGGGTCTTCTCATTTAGTTCAGGTTGGGAGAGTGTGCTGCACTATTTGGATGATTTTCTTTTCATTAGCGGGGCAGAAAGAGTGGAGGAGTGTAAAAAAATGCTACAGTTATTTCAGGAGCTGATGGAGGAGCTGGGGGTGCCCTTAGCGGAAGATAAAACAGTGGCAGTGGTATTGACATTTCTAGGAATTGAGTTGGATTCAGTGGCCATGACCTCACGCTTGCCGCACGACAAGGTGAGCAAATTGGTGGTTTTGTTGGAAAAAGCGGTGGTGGCCAAGAAAATGATGCTGGTTGAAATGCAGAGTTTGGTGGGGCATTTGAATTTTGCATGCAAGGTGGTGGCCCCAGGGCGAACATTTTGCAGGAACATGGCGAGGGCTATGGCGGGAGCGAAGTGCCCACATCATCGAATAAGAGTGTCGGGGGCTGTGAGGGAGGATTGCAGAATTTGATTGCGCTTTTTGGAGAATTTCAACGGAGTGACAATGCGGTTGCAGGGAGACCCGGTGACTTGGGAAGTTCAGATATTTTCTGATGCAGCAGGAGCGGGAGGTTTTGGAGTTTTCTAGGGAGGAAAGTGGTGTGCAGAGAAATGGCCAGTACGGTGGTTGAAGGAAGGAAGGAGTATAGCATTTCTTGAATTTTTTCCACTTCTAGTTGCATTGCAGTTGTGGGGGAAGGATTTTCAGAATAAGAAGGTGAATTTTAATGTTGACAATGAATGCGTAGTTCATGTGGTGAATAGGCAGTCAGCTAAGGATCAGAGGGTGGTGAGATTGATGAGAGAATTTGTGCTGCGGTGCATGGAATGGAATGTGGTGTTTAAGGCAACACATGTGCCGGGGAAGGATAATGGCATCGCTGATGCATTATCTCGTTTTCAATGGCAGAAATTCCGTGGATTGGCTCCAGATGCAGAGCAGGAGGGGCAACAGATTCCGGAGGAGTTGTGGAAGATAGGAAGCTGAGAGCGCTTTCACTGGTGGAGGGTTCATTGGCCTCGGCATCTAAGGAGGCATATAGAAGGGCCTGGGAGGATTTTATTAGAGGGGGAGCTTGTTGTTGGAAGGGTAGATGGGACGCGGAAGAGAGGAGGAGAGATGATGTTATGAATTTTCTCTTGAGGTGTATGGACAGGGGGTGGTCAAAGGCAACGATTGTGGGGAAGTTAGCAGGGATTTCTTTCTATGGGAAATGGTTTTGGGGTTTTCAACCAAGTGGGGGGGAAATGGCAAATAGGATGTTGGAAGGTTGGGCTAGGGAGAGTAAGAGGGACAAGGATAAGAGGAGGCCGATATCGGCGGAATTGTTGCAGAGGCTGACTGAGGTGGTGGGGGGAGTTTGCTGGTCAGTATGGGAGGGGGAACTGTTTGTGACTTGTTTTACTTGGTTATGTTTTGGGGCTTTCAGGGTTTCTGAGTTGGTAGGGGGAAAAGGTGGTGTAGGAGGACTGCAATGGGATGATGTACGAATTACTGAGGAAGGTCTGGACATCAAGATCAGAAGATCCAAGACTGACCAGAAGGGGAGGGGTTCATGGGTTCTACTGGGTAGAGGGAGTAGGAATTTATGTCCAGTACAGGTAGGATTGGTGTGGAAGGAGCGTTGTGGGGGTAGGGCAGGCTTGGTGTTTCAGCATGAGGATGGGTCGCCGGTGGCAGCGGCACATGTGCTGGGGGTATTGAGGAAGGCGTTGGAAGTGGTGGGTGAAAAGGCTGAAGATTTTGGGACTCATTCTTTTAGGATGGGCGCAGCATCTGAAGGCATTAGGTTGGGCTTTTCCGAAGACAAAGTGAAAAGCTTGGGGCGTTGGAGGTCTGGGAAATACAGGGGGTACGTCAGGGATTTCGATAAAGGGAATGTGTGACGAGATGGGGAAAAGGATTTCAGGGAGGACTGCTCTTATTGTGATGTTTTGACTTGCCAGTGATTGTTAATTTTCTTGTTTCAGATGCTGCGCGAAAGGAAGGGGAGTTGGCGCAAGTGTGGATTGTTGGCCATTCAATTGTTAAGTGGGCTGGGAAGGAGGCGGAAAAAAGGGTGTTTGGGAGGCAGCTGGGATGCAGCTATAAGGAGGTGGTGGTGAGATGGCACGGTTTGGGGGGTCTGCGCTGGGATCAGCTGCTTCCTATATTAGCAGGGATGAGGGAACGCTATGGGGTTCCAGATGTGGTAATTATTCACGCGGGAGAGAATGACCTTGTGAAGGATACGGGGGTCTCTTTGCGAAGGAAGATGAAGAGGGATTTAGTTTGGATGAGGGAAATGTGGCCTAAAGCAAAGGTGGTTTGGACCAAGTTGTTGCCGCAGAGAGTTTGGAGGGGGGCAATAGAAAGGACAAGGAAAGGGATAAACAGGGAAATGGTCATGTTTTGTGCCTCGGCGGCGTTACAGGTGATGGACCACAAAGACATAACGTATGAAGGGCTCATTATTTTTAGAGAGGACGGAGTACACTTGTCCATGTATGGGAATAGTCATTACCTGGCGGATCTGAGTTCCTGGCTGGACTGGGTAAGAAGGTGGAGATAGGAAGGAAAAAAGGGGCAAGGGGGGTGGGGCAGAAAGAACTCCTCAGGGGAGGGTTTTTCTGGTGCCGGGGGCATGGCCCCTTTTGATGTGAGGGGAGGGAAGCACAATGGGGAATGACACAGGAAAGGAGGGGGTGGCGCTGTTTGCACAAGCAGGTCACCCCGGGGGAGCAGGTATTGAGCCTGGAGGGGCATGGCCCCTGGGAGAAAGTGCGATGCCTGGGAAAAGGGCAAGGAGACGGTAGGCTCCAAGGGGTAAGTAGGGAGGAGATAGATGAGTTATTTATTTAATTGTTGGGAAGATGAAAATGAAAAAAGGAGAATGTTTAATTATTTAATTGTTTGTTGTATATTTATTTAGTTTGTTAGGCCATGGAGCCAGTTAAGCATTTTGAATTGTAAGCTTTGGCCTGTCACATTAAAGCGACCTTTTCCACTTTTAAATGAGTCTGGGTTTTTTGTGCAGTAAGCCAAAAATGAACGTTCCGCATCCATCGCACCAAATGTACTTTGCTGTATTGCAGGGTTCCCATCGGAAACGAAATGTCCCAGACGTGCGGATGTAATGAAACGTGCTGACATGCGCACGTTCAAACTGCTTTCAGTCTGTTGCAGGAAATGAAAATGACAATGTGCGGATGACAGCAAGCGTGCCGACGTGCTTTTGTTTAAATGGGCCTTTCTTCTAATATTTTCTCCGAACACGGAGATGGGAAACTATGGTGCCGGGCCTCTTCCCCTGCGTTCCAGCCCAATGGACTTGCTGGAACCCAAACTACGGGGGGCCTTCTGGGCGCGCGCACCGCCCACAGTCCCTGTGGACCCTCTCCATGGCCCAATCTTCCGGCGCCACACACCTTTCCCCACAGTACCTCTTGTGCTGCTCATATCCAGCATGGGCCTGCCACTTCAGATGCCTGCAATATTCCCTTAATCTTCTCGCCGCCGTCTCGCGTTCTCTGTGTATGCTGCCGCCCATCCTCCAGTTTGCATGACAACAACACTGCTTCATATGGCTGCCTGCAATACAGCAAAGTACATTTGGTGCGATGGATGTCCCGGTCCCCATTTCTTCCCAATTTGTTTGTCGTCCTGGTCTCTGTGTTGCCTTTAGCTGCTTTTACTGATTCTCGTTTTCACCTTCGATGTGTACCACACAGATTGATTTGATTTATTTATTCTGCACAGACCTGACAAACTTAACCTCACTTGGGCACAGATGACATATCTACTTGTAAAAAGAGAGAATGGAAGAGACAAGTTCAAGGATTCCACTGGTGGTTAATAGGTGGAGTCGATGGGGATCGGCACATCCCTAATAGTGGAGTTATTCATTGAAATAGGTGAGTACCGCTTTTCAAAAATGACTCTGTGATTTTACTGCCCAGATCTCTAATGGTAGTCTTCTCCAGACTCTTGATCCGTAGACCGCAAAGCTCCGGTCACTCCTGGATACGCAGACAGATGTTGGGATCTTTAATAGCAATTTGTCCTCAGACCGAAGTGAACGAACGGGGCTGTATCCGTGAATTGTGACTGGCGAGTTGGCCAGGCCAGGTTGTTTAGGCATTTAAGCAAAAGGCAGAGGACTTAGAAGTTGATTTTTTCCCTCACAGACAGCAGTGCAGGAAGCACACAATCCAATGATTTGAGCTGATTTCTTCACTCCCACCACCAATCTCAGTGCAGTATTCTGTGCTCTTTGGAGATGCTGGCACTGTTTTGCCGGAATCCCCGCTAGCAGGCAGTTGCAGTAGTCGAGCTCAGAATTCACTAGTGTTGCAACCACTGCAGCCTGCTTATCTGATGGTACATAGGCTAGAGCCTGATCTAGGCGCAGACTGTAAACGGACTGCACATAGGCACTGACTTGTGCCTCACTGCTCAGGTTCTCTGACCATATACAGCCCAACATTTTGGTCTTGATGGCAAAAGCGTGGCATTTTCCCAAAAGATGGGGAGTCTGAGGTCAGTTGCCCGCTTCCAAGAGGTGTTATGGTCTGAACAGTGCCACCTGTTACCCTATTTCACTCTGTTCATGATGCCTGGGTACAAAATATATGTTAGCATGATCCTGAAAAACATCTTCTCATACCAGCTGTACTCACATCTATGGGCATCTTAAATACTTTTAACACATATTGGTTGTAATGGTGGATTTTATAGCACGATTTCTGAGAACAACTGGGTAAAACCCCGTAGACATTATTATTGGTTCTGTAGGGCAACACATAAAAAAGCAATGCATTTATGCCAGTCCAATAACTGCATATGGTATTGCATTTCCAAGGCAGCATCACCGCTGTAAACATGTGTTCATTGTTCCTCTGTCCAAAATATATGCCAGCATGGCCCTTTAAAACAAGTTTTCATGAATCCAGTCCCAATTATTTGCGAGCATTGTCACTGTAAAAAACTTTCATGATATTGCCCACAACATATGCCATCACTGCCAGTGAAAAGCATTACATGCCTCTTAAAAATGTGTGCTGGCCGCACCCAGTACGACACGTTTCCATGCGCCCTATACCCATGTATTGGCCAGTTTAAGCATTGTAAGAAATGCTTATGATGGTGTCCACTGTCCACTATAGATTCCACCTCTACCACTAGAACAAATATCCACAATGACCAAGTCCACAATTCATGCCAGCATGGCCCAGAAAATGAGGTTTTCCTGCCCTGATTAAACATATTCCAAAAATTGCCACTGTTAATCCCTTTCATGATGCTGTCCAGAGTACATACCAGTATGCTACTGATGATGACAGTGTGGCCGCCAGTCAAACACGCACACATGCCAACAAACTCAATAACACACACACACCCATTCAAACTCTCAAAGACAGTCACATGTCATTCACAAAGTGCATAGTCCCCCCAAACATTGTTTTGGAACCTTCCTTTTCCATTGGTTGAGTGCTGTTGTTCTCCTCTCTGCCTCTGGTCCAGCAGACAGGCATTCTTTGGAGGCTGCATGATGTGGGGCCCAACCCAGGAGGGAGGGATATTGTTCCACGACATGGGGTGCAGCCGATAGGGAGGTAGTCAAGATAAGATGTGTCATGACTCTCCTGCCCCCAAGTTGTAAACTAACAGATATAATCCTTCTCGATCACCATTAATGAATTCACACTGCAGTCGGTGAATATTGAGTCAGGACTAAAAGACATATACAAGTAAAAGATGTCTGTAACCTAAGAGGTTGCTTTCATGGAATGGCATTCATCTGGTGTCCAGTTAAAGTACTTAAATCAAAAGGATCGAATGCCAAAGGTGAGAGTGCATTCGACCGAAAACAAAAGGATCAAGTTTTGTTTTAAATGTAAATATCTTTTTTTGCTATAGTTTAGCTAAGAAAAGGTGTTTTTACACCAAAATCAGCCCCTCCCCCCCAAAAAAAAATTGACTCGACCCTTTTGTCATTCGACCCTTTTGATTCGATACTCTGACCTATAACTCATTCATCTATAACACCTTAAGGGTTAAAATTAAAATGTGCAATCCAGTGTCGTACCCTGAACCAGGGTATTAGGGCAAACTGCGTGGTGAGTTAAGTTATGTTACATTAAGTTATCTTATGCCATAACATATTTACATAGCTCCTACCTGTCAATGCCATGCACCCACAGTGCATTAGGTTATTTTGGAGTTTGGCAGAACACAGTCTAAACATGTGTGATAAACATGATAAAGATTATGTTGCATTGATGGAGAAGGAAATTACATACTACTATTCACTAAAACATATAATTTCTGTCCGAGAAGAATATTATTGTAACATTATATTTAGCAGTTGCATTAGTTTGGTGTTGAGTGCTGGGCGATTTACTATATCATTGAATAAGTGGTTCGTTGCATGAGGATGCCTGGGATAGAGCCAATAACATGGTGATGCAACACTTTACATGTTCATAACATGGGCATGACATCCACATTTAGTAAACCTTCCATGTTGGACTGTGCATTGCATAGTATGCATACCTGGCAGACCGAGGTTTGTCCGTGCATTTGTGGGAGAATATCTTTTAAACTTATAGACATGTCATATTGTGATTTTGAATTGCAATCTACTTTTGTAAACCGTGGTCTGGTCATTGCAGGGGCAGAAGCGCAAGACTGTAGTATGAACACTAAGAATGGGCAAGCCTCAAAGTGCTCGACTTGGATGCTGATTTGAACCTATGAAGAAATGATTTGAATCGGCTCCAGCTATTCAAGTCTCCATAGATATGGCTGGATTGTAGAGTCTTTAAACGTCCAATTTGGCTAGAATCAGCTCGACCCAATTTGAGTCGGATGTTTCTATGGCTGGAATTGCATTAAAAAAAAAAAAAAAAAACATTTTAAATACATGTGGGTTTTAAGAAAGGGTGGGGCAAATTGTCCCCCAAAAAATGTGCATAAATGCTGAGATGTGCTTGAGCATCGCATCACTTGTACCAACAATCCGTGAACCCTAATCTCAATGGTCTCCACTCTCTCCTTTGTCCTTTGTGCTGTATTGGAGTTCTTTGGCAAAATCAAATCTAGGTGTGCTTTTCTAAATGGTTGCATCCTCCATTGTGTGCTGTTTTAGTTCGCTTAGACAAAATCAAATCTAGGTGTGCTTTTTTAAATTGTAGCATCTCCATTTTGTGCCATATTAGTGCTCTTTGGCAAAATCAAATATAGGTGTGCTTTTTAAATGTAATTGCTGCATCCTCCTCTTTGTGCTGTATGTCTGCCTTTTGGGGAAATTCGAATCTAGGAGGGGTTTGTTGCAATCTGTGCACTGACTGTCTTCCCTGCACACCTCCTTGACTGTGCCTCCCTGGCTGCTAGGCCACTTGGTGAGTTCCTGTGTACTGTGCAATTCCTTTGCCTATCTCTCTCTCCCCGCTTGTTCCATGATACATCTCTCCTATCCATTCCAACTGCTATTCTGTCACCTATCCTTCCTCTCTCACAATGTCTGGAAGAAAAAATCTGAGAGAATCAATCCTGGACTCTAAACCAGGCCTTCCCATCGCTGACGCTTACATCAATACCGATTCCAGACAGACTTTCAAGGACATCCAATTCACTGTCCCCTATCCTGACCTATGGAATCCCCATCTGGGCTCCACTCTGTCTCTTTTTTCCTCCTCACCCATTAATGGTGGCACTAGGGGGGAGGTTCTCCTTGCATACTTCTCATCCTGTAGGTGCATCATTAATGCCTATCCTATCACAATGGCACTGTTATGGCCCAAGGTTCTAAACCTGCTCTTCTCCTTTTCGACCAGCGTCTGCCTTCCCTTATAAACTTCCTCCCTTCTGCTTCCTGCCTTCCATTCTTCCCCTCCCCTGACTTCTCCACCATCGATGGGAGTACCATGTCCCTGTACACCCACTCAGAAAACCTTCAAAGGTGGTAACCAGCTTCACTTAGCTTCTCTGAATGCTCACTCTTCTGTCAAACGCTCCTCTGACATCTGTCTCAAAACCTTGACTCACCCTGACCAAGACGAGGTGCAATGCCAGCTCTGTGTCTGCTCTTGACACTCTCCTTCCTGAGGGCTACGAAATCCTCTCCAAACCCAGACCCAACAGGACTGGAGGTGGAGTGGCCCTAATCTTCTCTGAGTCGGTCCCTGCTTCAATCATTCCCACAACCCTACTCCTCTTTTGAATGTTTCACCTGTAGGATGGGGGTCTCCCCCACTTTCTCTCTCACCCATTGCAGAGACCCCCTGGCCCCTTCCTCTCTGAATGGGCAACCTCTTTTTCCAAACTCCTTCTCCTTGGTGACTTCAACATCCACCTTGCCTCTCCTGAACCATATACCTCTCAATTGATATAATATGATATTAGATTTTATTAGTGTCGGGCTCATACACAAGTTTTATGGGAGTACAACGAGGCAAGGGAGGGGAACAAGGGAGGACAAAACAACAATCTTACTAGTCCCAGTGACATTGAGATCGTGCACGTGCAGGGACGAGGAATGGGGGAAAGTACAAGGTAGAGGGGAGAGCTGGAAAGTGCTAAGCACGGGATACAAACAATAACTGGTAGTGCAGCCAGAAAGGTGGCAGGTGCAAGGTTTAAAGCGGAGACAAGGGGTGTCTGAAAAGTGCAATTAAGGGGACTGTAGGGTTACAGATATAGACCCGAGTGCAAGGGTTGCCAGGAGGCAGTGTGGGTGTATGGTTAGGTGGGTGGGGACCTCAGCCTGAAATCAGATGGTAGCAAGTTGCACAGAGCTGAAGCGGACAGATCAGCAGGGGAGAGGAAGAGTGAAGGCAAAAGCAAAGAGGAAGGTCTTCAGGTGATTCCAGAACTGAAGTTGATTCTCCTCAAGTTTCAGAGTGGCAGGAAATGCTGTTCCTGGGAAGAGGCCACAGCCTGGGAAAGAGATCTACCCCCCACTTGTTGCTTGAAGAAGCGACTGACCCTGAGGGAGCTGAAGGTGGAGGAGCAAAGCGCTCGAATGGGAAGGTATTTACAGAGGGAGAGTTAAATGTATTTTGGACCCAGGCCGCAGAAAGACTTGTGGACGATGCAGATGTTCTTGAATTTAATCCTTGCATCCACTGGGAACCAATGAAGATATTTCAGGGCTGGAGAGAAATAATCACAGGGCTTGAGGCCAAGGATAAGTCTTGCAGTCCTGTTCTGGATGAGTTGCAGAGGGCGGAGAGTAGAAACAGGCAGATTTAGGAAGAGGATGTTGCAGTAGTCAAGCCTAGAGAGAACCAGAGCTCTAGAGACAGTAAGCTTCTGTGGGAAGGAGAGGTAAGGAAAAATATTTCCAAGGAGTCTTCTGTGACTCTATCTCCCTCACTATACTTCCTTCCGGCGCAACGCACACTGTTGGCCACAGTTGTGATGCTCTCTTCTCTGGTGACATCCCTATCTCTAATCTGGTCACCACCCCCCTTTCCAGGTCTGACCACTCTCTCCTTCCCTCCTACCTGGAGCCCCTCGACCATCTATCTGAGCCACCCCCAGCACTGTAAGCTTCCTTCACCATCATTTGACCAATGCAGCAATTGTCAGGTGCTGCCTTTGCCTCCACGTTCCTCCCCCTTGCACCTCCTCTCTTGACTCTTCCTCTGACTCTGTCCTTGATAATCTGAATCTTGCCTTCTCCAACACTCTCGACATCCTTGGCTCTGCCATGAGGATCAGTCTAAAATCTGCCACCAAGTACAACAGCTGGTACGACTCTGAACCAGTATCTCTGAAACACAAGTGCAGAGTTGCTGAACGGATGTGGCAGTCCTTGAGCTCATCCTCTTACAAACTGGCCTGCTGCATGCTCCAAAGGCAATATTTGTTCTCTATCCATTCTGAAAAGCAGGCCACATCTAAGCCTGCATCTCTGGAGCTTCTAACAACACGGCTAAACTTTTCAAAATCTGCAAGGAACTTGCCAATCAACTTGCAGTCTCCACCTCTCTGCTTCCTTCCCAGGCCCTCTGCACTGCCTTGGCCTCCCATTTCACATCCAGAACTCAGGACGTCCTGTCCTCAGTCTCCTCCACCCCATCTCCTTTCCCACTCTTGCTCCCCTGCCTCCCTTGGCCCCCCTTCATCCACCCCCCCACTCTCCTCCCTCCTGCCCATAACACAGGAGAAGGTCTTTAAAGTGAGCCACTCCATGAGGGCCAAACAGGTGCTTCCCTCTCACCTAAGCCCTTGCAGACTTCTGTAACCACTCCTTTGCCTCTGGCTCTTTCCTCTATCCCTCAAGCACTCTCTTCTGCAACCTCTCTTAAAAAAGCAGTCTGGTGATTCCTCCTGTCAGCTAACTATCACCCTATCTCCATTACCCCCTTCCTGGGTAAACGCTTGGAAAAGTCAGTCCTTCCCCAACTGACTTTCCACAATGATCTTGTTGGCTGCCATCATGACCACCAATCTGGATTCCGGAAATCCAGAAGTACGGAAACCACTCTCCTGAACATCCATGAAACCATGCTTGCAAATCTTGAGTCCAATTCTCCTGCTGTTCTTATTCTCCTTACTCTCTCCTCTGCCTTTGACATGGTCAACAATTCCATTCTCATAAAGCGACTCTGTGACACCCTCGGCATCACTGGCCGGGTACTGGACTGGCTGACCTCTTTCCTCACTAACTGCCCATCCCAGGGGCAACTGGGCCCGTTCTCCTCATCCACCACCGTGTCTACCTGTGTTGTCTCCCTGGGCTCTATTCTATCAATCCTTCATCTGATATGGCTAATGCTTGATTGTGTTTGTGTGCGATCATCACTTGTTCGTCTAATAATTTTAACAACAACCAGATAGCTTTCACGTACACAGCAATATGGTAAAATATGAAAGAAAGGCAAGAGATGGCGGATGGGGATGCCAGAGTCATTCCGTACTTTTATTGTGTTTCAATCATACACATTGTGCATGCCAGAGTTTTTTAATGATGCATATCTGTTGTTAACAACGTAATTGCCACAAACATGTCCTGGAATTGCTGAACCTTTCCTCTTGTTGTAGGACCACTGCCCAGCATTGCCTTACGACAGCAGGCAGAACAATTGTAAGAGCTGATGTCACAATGCAAGTTAAATGAAATCACTATGAGTACTTTTATTGCATGCTTGGCTGCCATGCGCTGTGTATTGTCTATCGTTTGGTTATGGTGATTACATGTGTGCAGTGGTGGAACATCCTTGGGCAGATTGGGCTATAGCCTCCCTGACATTCTGGCCTATGTTGACTCGACCTTGCTGACCCACAGAGCGACCAGACAGAACAGGACACAGACAGACAGAACAGGACACAGACGGTAAACAGTTCCTGGGCTTCACTGTTAACAAAAGTCCTGTAATAACTAGCATAAAGCATTTCACTGGTAGCACTTGCATTCATAGACATACATGTTTAGGTAATTGAAATTGTGATGTGAGGTTAGCATGCCTGGGGGGTGATTGGAAGGGTAGAGAGGGGACAGGACACAGCTCATCCTCCCAACAGTCCTTAAGAAATGAAGGAGGGAGTTAACTGCTTGTATCATTGAAGCTGCACTGGAATAGTCTCAGAATGCATAAAGTTTTAAGGCCCCACACTAGTAAGTTTCCTCCTCCCCCACAGTATTGGAAGTTAGTGCCCCTACCAACATTTGAAGGGTTAAACCCCACCCCTGAAATTGTAGCCTAGGGACACCCCTGCAAGTGTGTGTAGTGGCAAACATGCACAAATCCTGCCATAAATCTAGTGCTGCTGTGCACGGCCTGGTGATATCCAAGCAGGGGTGTTGCTAGGTCTGGAAAAGATCTGGGGCTACACTAAAGTCGGGATTGCCGGGACTCGGGCTAGCTAGCCTTTTGGTTGTAGACCATGAGATTCTATCCGGGGCTACAGCCAAAAGACCCGGGGCTATAGCCCTCTAAGTCCCCCCACCTAGCAACACCTCTGTATCCCAGTGGCCGCCCAGTGAAGCTCTTTGCAAAAGTGGCTGCTGAACACTGAGGAATGCTATTGAGTTGTTTCAAGGCAGCTTCAAATACCTTTCTCCTTTTCATGATTTGCGACCAGGGTCAGCCAGAAGGCACTGCAAGAATATTAATGTGCATAAGCATTGAAGGACAATAATTGGTCTTTTCACAGCAGGATAAAGAAGCTACACACTAATCTGGTAACCATTTTAAAGGGTCAGAAGAACACGAGAGGAATGTGTCAGGCATTGCGCAGTGATCTTCATGAAATTGACATCCAACAAATGTAAGTGCTTCGAATAAGCGTTATAACAACAGAGACTGCTGGTGTAACCTCATGATAGACATGAAAACAGTTCTTCCAAAAATCTTGATCGTACCCTTTTATCTATCCAATGGATAAAACACAAATATCCACCACCATGAATCGCAATTCCTTGTCTGACTCGTGTCATTAGAAACTACAATGCTGATGTTCAACACAGCACTTACGTTTAATTTATTTATTTTTATTTATTTTTTAGTAAAACACATTTTTACCTAAGAAAAGTGAACACGTCCTTATTAATTTAATAACATAAGTGGTTCTGTTTTCTTGTCTTTCCAGATTTATAAAGATGTATTTAACTAAATGCTATTTATAGTGCAATCTGAAAAGATAACGCTTTACGTGTTAAAGAAAATAAAGGGAAAGCTGAAAAAACAAGCCACAACTTTCCTTTTAGCGTTTACATATTTTTCTCATGAAGGTACATTTTATAACACCTTCAAAGTAAAACAAATTGTGTCAAAAAGCTATTTATTTTGTATCCATAATCCATTCTTTTAATGAAAGTTTGCAATCGTTTAGCAAAGGCTTTTAGAGAATTAATTTACAAAATCATACCCTTTTAGGGGAATGATGATTTGCATTTTATTTGTATTCTTTCTTTTCTAAAACATTTGTTATATTTTTTAAAATCGTGTGCACTATAGCTTCAAAAAGCAATGGAGCACTTTACAATCATATGGGGAAGATTAAGGTTAGGGTGTATAGAAACAAGGGAGTGGGGATCTAATAACATGGGAGTTAAGGCAATAGTCAGCAATGGATCTGCAAGTAACCGGGGGAGCAAACAGTGGGGATAAGATCACCCAGTCTCGGGTATAGTGGGGAGTGGATGGTGCATGGACCTAGATTTTAGGGAGGAGCCATTCCTTAAAGAGGAGGGTTTTGAGCTCCATTCTGAACTGTAGAAGCAAGGGAGTGAGTCAGATGTTGATGGGGAGGAGATCCCAGAGTGTTGGGGCGTACACAGAGAAGGCCCATCTTCTGTTTTTTCTTTCCTGTACCAGCAGAATTTAAGTCTTCAAATGCCTTTACTTCTGGTGGATCGTAGACCTCCGGAGATGCAGAGTTTCTCAGTGCCACAACTTGGGGACCTCAAAGTGACAGGCTTATAGATGTTGCAGCAGGTGCCAATTCAGTTCAATGATGGTCGGGTGATGTGATTGAATTTGCAGGCTCCTTTGATGAGTCATGCTTCAGCATGCAGGACACATCTCAGGGGAGAAAGGATAGCTGCCGGAAGGCCTTCTAAAAAGAGAATTACTGCCATCCCTGTGGGGCAGGACCAATTCTAGGACATCAGATCAGAAGTTTTTTTCTAAGATTAAGGGCTTGATTTTATTGCAGGAAAGCAAGTTAGTACCAAGCCATTTGTGTCTTCCTTGCTATGTGCTTTTTCAAGGAGAGATGTTTGTCGATGTCGAATGGAAGAGGCTTCGCCCAGGTGACCAGCTTGGGTGTTAAGCCCTCAAGGTCCTTTGTAGAGAGCCAGGTCTGGATATCTGTGTTGTTCTGTGTTGTTGGTGAGCAGTGGGAATTCAGTCTTGGAAAGGTTGAGATTCAGGTAAGCCCCGGACATCCATGACTGGATCAATAAGATCCAGGCTTTGAACCTGTGGATGTCTTCGATGGGGGATAGCTTGAGGTACAGCTGCATGTTATTTACATATTAGTGGATGTGGATGTTGTATAGAGCAAGGAGGGTTCCACGTGGTTCCATGTAAAGTTTTAAGATCACTTGTAAGAGGATGGATCTGTTTGGGAATGAACAGGATATGGGTAGAGTTGGCGGTCTGGAGTAACCATTTTCTACAAAATGGAGGTGATTAGCAAGGTATGATCTGAGCTATGCAATATTTAGCATTCTAGAGGGAGTAATTAACACTATCACAGACGTTAATTTTGGAACAAATGTCCCATGTTTTACATTTGGCAAGTCAAAGTGCCATCCTTACATGTGCTTAAACAGAGCAATCATAACGTGCAATGTTCCTCGTGTGGTTTAGTCCATAAAAAAGGTTGCCTTGTCTTATGCAGTTGTGGCCCAAACCGTCCTCACTCCATCTATGGATTATTTTCTGTTTAAGTAGGTTTTGGACCCAGGATATATCAACGACAGGCCCATGCCTCTGTTCCTTTGCATAGTCCCTTTTTCCAAAAAGCCGGGCAATTATTTTATAGATCTTCTTTTATCAGGGCAGGTGGAGTGTTTGTTCTGATCTCATGGATTCTTGTATGGACTTTAAAGCAAGGCTTGTGATATCTGGTTTTGAGTGCTGAGTAGTGTTAGTTTTCAGACTCGCACTTTTCAGCTTGCATTGACTGATTGATTCAGCTCTCTGCTCTTGTTAGAGAAGAGCAGATAGTTCCACGTGTATTCATGTACACTTCCATTAAGGAGGATAGGCCGCATGGACATGTGTTTCATTCTTCTCTAGGGCCAACCCAGGCCTTCATAGTTTTGAAGTCACAATGATGCAACTAAATAACTAACATTGGTTCCTAAGCCCCCTAAAACTGGATTCCTGATGATAGCAGTGCTATATAATACACTAGAAATCTGCATATATGTAATTCTCGTAGGATGTCTGTGTACTAAAGACTGGGAATGTGCCCAAATCCATACAAATGTACATTCTATCCATTGGACCAGTCATCCCCCCGCTCAGCACCTCGTCTTTAAATATTCAGCAGCGGCATCCAGTTACGAATGTCACAGCCATTTTATACTCACATTGCAATCCTGAACCTATTCAAATTTGACCTTAAAGGCAATGTTTTATATTTTGGGTGCTGGCCAGCCACTGATTAGTTGGTAGTGCTTCTATGATTAATAAAAACAGAAGTAAACATAGGTGTGCACGAAGCAACCTGGTCAAGTAGCTGTTATTAGGTCTGTCAGTGCCCCGGCACACCCAGCTGGGCCTATTTAGTTTTCCCCCACTTCTCCTGATATGGAAAATATGTCCTCAGTATGATGGACACATTCTGAGAGAACACAAAGGCTAACAAGCTATGGCTTCAAACACCAGGCTGTTTGCCACCTTGGTGATGGGTTTATCACTCCTGAACTCCTTCTGCTTTAACCATCTAAAGCACTTCTATACTTCGACTTCAAGATATCTGTGTTTTTCCCCTGGCCATGCTGCTGTCAGGATTGCATGACCTGGAATAAGATAATAGGAAGATTTCAATGTGGTAGGGGAAAACTGTGGATGTTGAAAACGGGCAGCAGGGGGTCAACAGAAACCACCCATCCCCGTATGAAGTCCTGATAAGAACTGCCACATCAGATTCCTGCTCCAGGTGGCGCTGTGCCTCAGCATCTCCCTCCAGTAATAGGGTGAAAGGATAATGCAGTGTCACATCTTACATTTCATTGAATTAACTAAAGGTTTAATATCATGAATTCATTATTTTTTCCAAATATAGGTGTCCTTAATTATCATTGCAGGTTGTGTGATTTCTCACAAGGTTCTGACATTACAAACTTGAAAACATCCTATGTCTCACCGCAGCCCTGCATGCTACTGAGGCTTAGTTCCACTATTGTGCTGGCAACCACTGTCAAAATGTAGTCCTACTTTTAGGTTGGTGCCCTGTTCCATTTTGTTTATTTATTTTGAAAATCTGGTCATCCTGTCAGTCGTATTTACACTGTGGGTTTAAGCCCCACCATCCCCCACCACAGGGGAGCTGAGACGATGCCCCTGGGGCACTGGGTTCCTTCAACTGGGATGACAGTCACTGTGTTCAATAGGGAATAAAGCATTTAATGTATTTGCAGGGGCTGCCAACAGTATTTTTACTTCCGGGAGGGCCCGGCTTAAATGAGCTTGGAAACCATTGCCCTAAATATACAGCCACAGAACAGCTCAGATTAGTTTTTTCACAGGGGCCTAGTTTCAATCACTAAGGCGGCCCTGATGTGCCCAACATGATACCTAATAATGCACGCTTCAACTGCTCCATGTATCTGCTTAATTGGGTGTTTTCACCCGCCTTGGTGACACAAAAGGTTGGGAGCCATGCCTGTCTATCCTCGCAGCCGAAAATTCTGTTTTCAATGAGTACAAGTTTGCAAAACTCCCTCCATCCCAATTACCTTACACTAATCTGCTTGAGATGCTTCATAAATTACCAAAGCAGAAGAAATATTGGAATAAGTAAAAAAAAAAACACAACCTAAATGTACTGTCTGACCACAAACGGTGAACGTCAGAAAATTATTTAAATCTGAAAAAAAGACCTTAGGAAAAGAGAGGGGAAAAGGTCTTGCCCAATGACACAGTGAGCCAGGCTGGGATAAATTACTTGATTAAAGTGGTCACCAATGATTCTCAGCACTGTGGTAATAGGTGCAAGGAGTATGTAGGGCAGTGGGGTATAACTTGCAGCATTATAGATGTGTGGTCTACAATTGCCATCAAGCCTAGCTTCATAGAGGGGAGTTGTAGGCCAAAACATATATAGAGAGTAAACGTTGCCGAAGCTTGATGTAGGCTCATTGAAGGAGCTAAATATTTCTTCATCTGACTCCACAAGTCATGTACAAATTGCAGTTATATGATTGAATCCCATTGGAGTTGACTCATCCCGTCCACGTTCCAGAGGCGTTTATTTTGTAGCATTTATTTGCCAATTTTTAAATGCCCATTCAGGGACGTCATTTCACCAAAATGCCAGGGATCTCGGACGTGACATCACACGACCCTTGACAACAGGAAATTATGTCATTTGGCCCCGCAATGAAGTGACATCACCGGAAGCAATGGAACACAATCTTTTACCCGTTGACAAAACAGGAAGTGGCATCACATAGCATTGTTGCTAAGTACACTACGATAAATATGGTTACAATATCACTGTAATGTGATATGCATTTCATACAAGAATTAATTACCATATGTAATGTTAATATCAGTGTGTATAGACCCATATTACCAAATTACTGGAATGCAAGCAGACGTCCAAGGCCAAATGATAATGATGTGTTATTATATAGCACTTACGCTTAAGTGCTTTGTAGAGAACAAATATACATACAATATCACCCAACCTGTTTTGGTAATCATGTATAGACCTCAGACAGATGAAAGGCTGAGTTGGCCTTGCCGGGATTCGAATCTGCAGATCACACACAGCGCAGCAGCGAGCACTCAACCCACTGAGCTATCTCACCAGCTATAGCTATTTTACCGGCTATAGTAAAATGAGCAGTTACATTTCTGAATGTTCTCAAAGTCAGAAAGCAAATTACACTCTGTAGTGGCTACCATTAAACTGGTGACTGAGATTTAACAGCAGGCCATTTCATCTGCATGTCTGGTGCAATGTTGGCCACATGTCAAGCCTGCATGGATCTACTTTTCAGGCTTCAGAGGTTGGCAAAGTACGTACCATTGGGAGGGTTCATAACTGTGTATTAAAGAATTAAGTGTAGCGCAGGGAAAACAGCGCACTCACACGACATCCCGTACTCTGGGCACTTGTTACCTCATACATGCAAACAAACATCTTGAACAGCATGCCAGGGAGATAGGAAAGATAGACAAATTACAACAATGCATTCATTGTGGCACAATGAAATCAAGGGACACTTCATCTGCTATGGTCAAACATGTCTACATTGTACACAAGCTTTTAAGCACAAGGATATTGCCATGTGAACGAGGACATCGAGGCGGAATGTCTTGTGATGATCATAACAGAGTCACCACCAGAAGAAAAAAAAAACATGCTATAACTGCAACTTGCAAAAAACAAAATACATATAGGGCCTCATTACGACCCTGGCGGTAAGGGGTTAACGCCAGCGTTAGCTGCGCCGACCCCTTACCGCCAATTACGAGGTCCCTTAGCGCCATGGCGCTTTTAACACCTGCTTTTAGCAGGTGTTAAAATCCATGGCGCTAAGGGACCATGGAGTTAATTACGCCACCGTAATTTACGGTGGCGTAATTAACGCCTTCCCCACTCCCATTATGCCCTATGGGGCAAAAATGGGAATGGGGAAGGGTAAATGGGGATTGGGGACTTACCGCCCCGCCAAGGTCGGAATGGGGCGGTAAGTCCGCCAACCACCATGGCGTAAACGTAGTTTACGCCATGGTGGTAAAGTCACGGCCCAGGCGGTAACTTACCGCCTGGGTCGTAATGAGGCCCATAGTTTTTGTCTGCATTGTGAATTATAGGTATTTAAGAACAGACTAAATCAGTTACTCACCCCTTGAAGTGTGCCTAAAATAAACCTTTAATGAGTCTAGTAATTACTTTATGGAATTCCAAAAAGACTATTTGTTATTCCTATTCTTTCCTATTTAGGGACACTGCTCAAAGTGTTACACTTGCGGAACCCCCCCTTTTTTTAAGAGGCCTGAACAAGAAAGCCCGCCACTCCAGAAACAAAGAGCCACATGGCACTAGTCACACGTCAGGGTTTTTTATGTGTAGAAATGGAGAACAGAGGGGTAGTAAGGCAGATCTCAGGCGTCTTCCAAATTACGTCCCTGTGCCCAGTTGATTCAGAAATAATGTTTACAGGAGAAAGCTATAATCTAGCGAGGTCTGGCTGCTTAATTCTAAATTGATTTATTTTTGGTAAATTGATTTATGAACTCGTATTTTCAAATCAAGTTTCCATTCATACTTTTTTGTAAGCAGTATTAATGAGGTATTGAATATATTTCTTGCAAAATGTGATGGACGATGTCTGCCTTCTGAGTCTCTGAACAGCAGTGATTGCATAGTTGGGAAGTTAAATTCTTCGGCCCTGAGTGAAATGGTCTTTTTGTTTGTCCTAAGATAAAAAAGACCAATTTAAAAAGACTGCTATGAGATCACTCACAGCGGTCTTTCTAAATCTGTCACGCCGCTACTGCACACCAGTACATGCAGGGGCTGACAGGGGCGGGCCGGGACAGGCTGGTAAAGATGGAAGTTATCAGAATATGAGGTGTTTTGCTTTGTGTGTTTTGGGGGAATCAGTGCTTTAAGTGAGCCAGGGCCATCCCGGGGCGGTCCCATCACAACATTGGAGGGACACATTATTCTGCCGCGGCAACAGCAGCGCTGGGAGATGTGGCCACCATTAAGTCAGGCGAGATGATAGAAGTGCCAGCCAGAGCGACACTGTGGCTAGCTGGCACTTCTATCAGTCACAGTAAATTCCTCTGATGACCCCTTGCGCGAGGTGCAGCCAGAGGAAGTTACTGTCCTTTGTTTACCCCACCCCCTCCCCAGGTCACCGTGGCATCTTTAACCCTGGGCGAACCTGGGGATTCCTTGACATATTTCAATGTTCATAAAAGATGGCTTGAAAAGTACACAATTCAAGTCATCTTTAATAAAGCTTTGCAGATGGACAAACACACCTTGGACTTTTTTCGCTGTCAAAGCTTTATAAAAAATGGGTTGAATTGTTTACTTTTCAAGCCATCTTTTATGAAATGTTTAAAAAAGATGGCTTGAAAAGTACGTAAACTTTTTATGCACACAAATATATGTGTTATATATTTGTGCACTGAAATGTGCAAGAAGGAAAGGAAATTGCACACCCTGTGCTTTGATGAGAAATCTAATTTCATATAGCAATTCAAAGCTCCAATGGCTTGTCACTGTGTTGGATGGTCTTATAGGGTGCCGGGGAGAAAAACAGTAGACCCTGGTATCATAGGTCAGTAAAACTATGCAAAGAATGGTGTTCCCATTAAAAATGGGAACTCCCATCCCCTCCACACCTCTGGGTATTGGATAACAAGATCCAAACAAAATATACTTTTTTGTTCACTTTTTGTTGATTTTTAGCATTGCAAAGTATCAATTAAGCCACTCTTTTGTAGAAATATTACATATGAGAACATGCAATGATTTGTTCAATATACACAAAAATTTCAAAAGGTCTTTATGAAGGCATGATAGTATTTTAGTACCATATACATAATAATAAATGTTCGAGTTCGATTCACTCAAAAAGGAACAACAATCAGACATCCATATACAGGTCAGAAAATTAATTTACAAATTTTTACCACTTGTGACAATAAATGTGTAATTTATGGACTTATATGTCCGTGTGGTAAATACTATGTGGGCCAAACATCGATACGTGTAAAGGATCGTATCTCAGAACACAAGTCTAATATAAGAATGCATCTCACATGTGTGCATGGACGAACAACTCTCTCCTCCACACATTTCTCCTCTTAACTCACCCATGGAGACATCAAGATAAGAAAAACGCTAAGGTGCACTATGCTCTAAAAAGTACATTAATTATTTAAATAACTTCAAAATGGTGTGTATCTACTAGGATACCACACATGATTAAAGCCTCTTCAATTCTGAAAACAATCGACAAAGATAACATTTTGTAAATTTGCAGATTTATCTGAATTTAAAAAAGGGAGAATTTAGAAAAAATGTTTAAAATGAAAATATATATGTGAATAAACACAATTGTTTAAAAAAAAAATTACAATAGACATAGACAATTGAGAAACACATCATGAAGGTAAGAATGAGTTAGAAAGGTAAATATGATTTTGAATGAAAAGTCAACCAAACAAGCTGTGCTTTAAATAAAGAGGAAAAAAAACCTGACACCTATAATAATTCTTAATGTACCACTTAATATATTTTTTGAGCAATTGTGTTACTTTTGTTGAATACAACTTTGTTGATCAAAAAGCAGGTCTGCCAACGTGTCTGTGCCAAGGGAGATAATTCATGAACAGTTCGAAATGTTGAGCAGACATCTTGAACACGTTTCGGCGGGGGAGCCACCTGCTGGGCAGTACATTCTAATGGATGCCTTCCTCAGGGTGAAAAGGAGCAACTGGACCCTGTGGGGAAGCCGACACGAAAAAAGGGGAAATTTCGAATGATTGTTTTCGGAATATTTTCAGGCTGTTGTACTATTATCAATTATTTTGGACTGCTTTGTTTTAAGAACACCAGCCTCAACATCAGGTGCGTTGAACATTCACACACATCCTTTGGAGAGCTCATGGACTCTCTCTTGGGCAGTGCATAGGCTGCTGCTTTCCACTCCATATGTTTTGCTGAGACAGGTCCACATGCCACCCACAGAAAATAATGTATAACTGAGTGATACTCATGCAACATCACGCCTGGCTATGCCTGTGGAGGCACCGCTGAGGAGTAAATTTAGCCATGCGGTTGAAATATGGTCGAAAAAAAATGTTGGTGATCAGGGGAGATGCCCTCAAGTGGTGGTCGGCGTATTTGTCCCCTAAAAATTGCCCTGGGCAACTATGGTTCCTGTGTGTAGCCTTTCAGGTGGCACTGTGTGGCATATTGATTTTCCCGGGGATTTACAATGGAAATGTCTCAGTTGCCTATAATTACTCTCAATGTAGCCTGGGAGCATTATGAAGTAGGTTTTGCTTTGTTAACACGCATTCAGTATGTTCCTATCCATCCACTTGGGGGATGGACCAAAGTGGCAGGTCTAGGCAACATCATGGTGTGTGCTGACTTACTTGGAAAGTAGTTTTCCGGCAGGTACATCCTGCCTCTCAGACTGACATCCGCTCATGTGCCCTCATCTTTTCTTAGCAGTGGGGAGAGAGTGCTCAGTTGTTAGTCACAATTATATGTGTCCTTTGGTTCCATCACTATTGCCAGGCCGTTAATCACTGAAGTACTCAGCAGCACGGCAAGTGTGGCAGTCATTAGGCCGCAAGTAACCAGGTTTCACAACAGCGCTTCTCTAGTTTTGTCTAGACATCTGAAACGTGACTTTGAGGACGCCAAAAATGTGCTGTGCAACAGGCTGTGAGTCATGGTGTGCTATGTTGTAATGTTGTTGGGCAGACGTTATGACACGTGGACAGGGTGACAATATCCATGGCTGGCCGACATGTGCAGGTTCTCCTTCACTGTGTATGCGTTGTTAAGTGTGTGTATAAGGGGCAACTGTAATGTAAGATGTACCACATAACCTGAACCAGGTCACCATTGGCCAGCGGGTCAAGTACCATTCAGTCAGAAGATGAATGAGTTATGGGCACTCAAGGGCAAACCTATTACTACAACATCCAGTATGCAAAGGGTCTGTGATACGGCTGGAGAGATTAATATGTTATTCCTGTCTGTAACATACCATGTTGAGAGAATTCACCAGCGCATGGTAATGTCACTTGCTGTCTCTGAGCCTGCATGTGAGCGCGCTAAATATGTACTGTGTCTTGGGTTTGCATTGCTGAAGAAGTGGCTGCACGTCATGCCACTCTGTTAACCTTTTTGGTACTGTGTGTGAAAGTAAGGCAGGAATGAAGGTGCAGGGATAACAATGCCTGTGCTTATGGAGCCCTGGAAAGAGAATATTCTGTTGGAGATGCAATGAAAACACTACCTGCACTCATGCAGCCCTGGAATGTGAATTTTCTGTAGGCGGTTATGTTGACAGGCAGATGAATATGTAATTCATAGCTGCGGCCCCTCCTACACCCAAATATTGCACAGGTGAGAAACGTTACTCATTAAGGCGACCATACCGTCCGTATCCCAGGCTGGTGCAGCAGGAAATGGACTTAATGTAACTAAAGGTGGGAGGATAGCTCAGGGGCAATGTGCTTGTCTTGGAAGCAAGACGACACAGAGCAACACAGGTTCGATCCCCGGGACCGCGCTTAGAAACCTCTGGGTATTAAGCACGTTATAAATAACCAATTACCATTAAAGCTGTCGAGGACGAACAAACTCACAGTGAGTTAACATACATGCATGCAAGAGACACAAATCAAATATGCAATCATAATGAAGAAGCACGGACACTAGGTCAAATATGCATTTACACTCAAAGAATATAGACATGAGGAACATGAAAAAAATCAATTTATGAACTGAATGCAACAAGAACTACCTACGTTAATAGCTCACTAACAGAGAAATGTGGCAATACCGAACAGCCATCATTTTCAAAATGGAAGCAGCAGCACACATTGAAATGAATAAAAGGCCTTGAGCCTTCATGAAAACTCCAACTGCTGAATTCACTGAAATGCAGACACGTGCAGGGCACACAGACCCAGCCAAGGTTACTGAAACACAAGGTACCTGCACCGGGCGTTCAAAGGCTGGTTGTTCTCTAATTAATCTTAGGAAAATATGTCTTGTGCCTTGGGAATTATTACAGAAGGAAGATTAGAGTAGCGATTAGAGAGCAGGTCTTCACTGGTGTTCAGAAGAGCAGTTCAGAAGAGCAGTTTCTGTGCTTGTGGCAGCTTTCAAGCCAGACTGGTGGTCGTGGAGACAACCAACAGATTCAGAATGCAGATTTAGCTGGGAGATGGCCATCTTTACCAGATCTTTACCCAGGAAAGGAGTGATGGAGATTGCGTGATATTTAGCAAGAGAGGAAGGATCGACAGAGGGCCTACCATACTACTAAAGACAATTGTACATCCCGGATAAGAAATTACAGAATCAAATAATCACAAACTATCACGATTCATTGGCATCTGGGAATAGCCAAAATCCAAGCTAAAGTAAAGAAAAATTCCTGGTGGCCTACTTGGCGAAAGGACATTGTCCAGTTCATTGCAACCTGCGGCACTTGTGCAAAACACAAGTCCCAAAAATAAAGTCCCGCAGGTTTTCTACATCCTTTAGAAGTACCCCAGCACCTTGGAGTACGCTAACAATGGATTTTATTACAGACCTTCCCTCCTGTAGCGGATACAATACCATCTTAGTCGTCGTAGATCTGTTTTCCAAAATGTCCCACTTTATTCCCCTGAAAGGTCTCCCAACTGCTCCTACTCTGGCTACTGTGTTTTTGGAACAGATTGTCCGGCTACACGGGTTCCCTTCAATATTGATATCAGACCGAGGAACTCAGTTTGTCTCTGCATTCTGGAAAAGATGTTGTAAAATTGCCAAAATCGACCTCCGATTAGCTAAAAGCAATCACCCCCAAACTGACGGCCAGACCGAATGGACTAACCAGACCCTCGAGCAATACATAACGTGTATGCTGCAACAAACCTTGGATACCTGGAAGGACATACTTTGGTTAGCGGAATACGCATATAACAACTCCATTCACACCAGTACGGGACAAAGCCCATTCTACATAGTGTACGGTCTACATCCATGGACTGTCGTCATTTGACCCTCTTGAATAATTAGAAATTCCCACTGTAACAACCTTACACAAAACCATCACCCAGGTTTTTAAGGAAGCAGCAGAGCATATTGCCAGAGCCAAAGAGAAAGAGAAGCAATTTGCGGATCGACACCAAAGGGAAGCTCCCAACTACCAAGTCGGAGGCAGGGTTTGGTTACCATCCAAAAACATCCCCCTGAAAGGACCACGGGCGTTCCGTCCCAGATATGTGGGACCCTACACTATCAAGGCTGTAATCAACCCTGTGGCCAGGAAATCAGAATTACCGGGCCACATGCGGATCCACACGTTTTTTCACGTCTCACCCCTACCTAAAACCATTGAGACCAGGTACGCGGATCAATACTCCATTGGATCCCGAAATAGTTGAAGGAGAACCAGAATACGAAGTTAAAAGGATCCTAGACTCTAAGATGGTCCTGTCCAAGTTATACTACCTTATAGACTGGAAAGGTTATGGTCACCAAGATCGGACCTGGGAACCCAGTGAGCATGTCCAGACTCCACAATTAATCAGGCAGCTCCACCGCAATAACCCCACTAAACCAGGGCCTGGTGGGAAACCACCCATGAGAGGGGGTGTGCTGTCATGACCACAGGCCCCAGAACACAAACAACGCACCATCTAGTGATGGGGCAATGGGTCACTTGATTCACTTATGTCGCTTTAAACACAGGCTATATAAGCTGCCCCATCCTTAAGGCTGGTGCTTCGCGTTACTGTGCACTCACGTGCAGTGTGGCACTCACAGCCACTTGGACCAGTTTAGTTACCTTTGAAACCAGGCGTTCTCATGCATACTCACCTCCAGGAAACCGGTGCTTCATAGCTTCATCTGCAGACTCATCTCCTGACATCCAGTGATCGTGATCCCGACGCTGCAGCACCGCACTCTGCATCCACGAACTCGGACCCTGTGAAGAAGAAGAAATACAAGGTTAGAACATACGTGATAGGGCCGCACCAAATTTGAACCCTGCGCGCCCCCTAGTTAACAACTTACCAGCTACTGTACCACTTCAGCTTCGTTCCTCATTCCCTCCGGCTGCCGCCTAGAGCTCCGCATCTTCTGTCGGGCAGGCAACATCACCTGCAAGGGAAGAAAGCAAAAGAGCAAACATCAAAAGTGGAACGGACAGCAATACAAGACAATGAACTTTACAATACAACAAAAACAGACGAGGAAAGACAAAAGCAAACAGGAGCACTTACCTGAAGTATAGTGGCTCAGTCGCAGCCGGACGGGACTACCATATGCAAGGGACCAGTGAAGTAACTCAGTCCAGATCATACAAGCGCCCCTGCCAGAAGCAGCAGGACAGAGTGCTTGCCAAAACTAATCAACAGGTGAGCTTTCCAGGGACAGCACATCCCAAGGGTACCACGGTTTGGGAAAAGGGGTCTGGAAGAGGCCTCTCACAGTCGCTTGGATGAGTTTACTTACCTTTGAAACCAGGAGTTCTCATGCATACTCACCTCCAGGAAACCGGTGCTTCATAGCTTCATCTGCAGACTCATCTCCTGACATCCAGTGATCTTGATCCTGACGCTGCAGCACTGCACTCCGCATCCACAAACTCTGACCCTGTGAAGAAGAAGGTTATAACATCCGTCCTAGGGCCGCGCCAAATTTGAACCCTGCGCGCCCCCTAGTTAACAACTTATCAGCTACTGTATCACTGCAGCTTCATTCCTAATTCCCTCTGGCTGTCGCCTCGAGCTCCGCAGCTTCTGCCGGGCCGGCAACATCACCTGCAAGGGAAGAAAGCAAAAGAGCAAACATCAAAAGTGGAACGGACAGCAATGCAAGACAATGAACTTTACAATACAACAAAAACAGACAAGGAAAGAGAAAAGCAAACAGGAACACTTATCTGAGGTATAGTGGCTTAGTCACAGCAGGACTGGACTACCATATGCAAGGGACCAGTGAAGGAACTCAGTCCAGATCATACAAGTGCCCCTGCCAGAAGCAGCAGGACAGAGTGCTCGCCAAAACTAATCAATAGGTGAGCTTTCCAGGGACAGCACATCCCATGGGTACCACGGTTTGGGAAAAGGGGTCTTGAAGGGGATCAGGCGCACAAGCTGGCATACTCACGCCCCCTATTCTCCACGCAGGAGCAGTCCCGAGCAGCATCACCTATTACCACCAGTTACCACATAAGCGCAGAGGGTGAAGTCAGACCCGAGCGACCTCACTCCCGGAAGGGCTGCAACCATGCTACAACGCCTCTGCAGAGACCAGGTGAGCATAACACTCCCCCCCTACTCTTGTATGGCTCATGTGCTGATGACCTGTCAATTGCCCAAGGTTGGCCCGTAAGATGCCAACCAATGAAAACCCTCAATGCTAGACCACCAGGTATTTATTGCACAAACCAAACACATATTGTAGAGTTGACATGTATTCACCATTATCAATTCAGAGTTGGTCCCAGTTGGAGCCATCAGATATATTACGTCCAATTAAAAGACTAATTCCTATATGATGTATTTATAGTAAAGTCCCTTAACCAATCCCTTCACCCCCATAGGTTTTTGTAACTGAGACATCAGTAGTGATGTGTTTTTGATTCATAATCAGTTGTTTTGCATGATAGTTTGAGAGAGAATTCAATGCTTGTATGCTGTGCCTGCCTTATGTTGGATTGCTAATAAAGCAGGTTTGCCTTTCCCTTTGACTATTTCCGTTATTGAGTGTGGGATTTCACGGCCTTTCATTTCTGCTTAAACTGGGAGTGATAGCAATACCTGTGCTTATATAGCCCTGGTGTGAGAATATTCTGTACGAGGTAACGTGATAACTTGGGGTGAGCGAAATGTCCACCCGCAAAGCGAAAAGTGGAAAATCAGAACTGGACTCGAAAGAGACAGAGGGAGGGAGAGACTGAGAGTGCAGGGAGGGAATGAGAGTAAGAAATAGAGAGAGAAAGAAGGAAAGCACTTCAGTGATGTCTGATGCACTGGGTGCAACTAATTAATATTAATGTACTCATATATTTTAATCTCATCAAAGTGTCTGTTGTCATATCCAGGTGATTAATGATAGACTGGCATGATATCCACTTTGTGGACTCAGGAGTATTTTGTGTTGCTTTTACTATTTTGCCTATATGCTTGATGACAATTTCCCAAAGATTATCAGTTTGACAACTGTACATTTGTGCTTAGACTTGCTGGCATTCAAAGGTGTGCCAGGGTCTTCCTACTGTACCTAGCTTCTCCCTACTTTGTTGTCTCGTCCACCTGATTCCACTGGTTGGTACTCCATGTACATATGTTTTTTTGTGTATTGTTAAAAAGCAGAGCTGTTCTGTTGTTCTGTTATGCATAATTTCTCATCAAATGTGGTTGTGTGCTCGTAAGCCAGCGCGTAACAATATTTTCGCAGTTGTTGATTTTCTGATGGCGTTCTTACTAGGTGTGGTTGTGATATTTGTGCTCGGGTTAACTATCTCTCCACTGTTGGTGATTTGCACATGGTGATATTATTGTATATGATTGTGAGCTGACAGACCTCAGCATAAATATATGTCAGCTGGTTCTGATTTGATGATGTGGAACTTATTATCGATCTCAGTACAGCAATGCAGTGGTAATTCCATTATTGCCACATCACCACCACATTACCGCACCACCATACTACAAGTTGGGCGATGAAGTGGAGAATTTACATCCAGCAGAATCAGCATATTACCACAGAAGAATTATTGCTGGTGGTAATTCTGCCAAATGCGCCATGGAGTCCTATGGACTCCAGAAAAGGGGATGTACACCACCCTACCACCACCTGTAGTCCTGCAGTAAATCCGCAAGAAGGGTGGCAGCAACAGTAATCTCATTGGCTGTAATTCAGCAGATTTACCACTGAATTACTGTCAAACTTGTAATGAGGTCTTACGTGTTTTTTGTAAGCCAATAGGCCTTATCTTAGGTATGTTTATCCAGTGGGCATATGCACATTTCAAACTATTTTCATCCTGCAGAATCATATCCAGTAGTCTTTCTTGGATGAGTGTCATTTTGCGTTTCTCTTCTGCTCGTTAAATTTGAAATAGAGTTTCTCTGTCTGTAAATATTTTATTTATCCTCATTCTATACAATTGGGTCTCATTACGACTTCGACGGTAGCCGAGCCGGTAAAACCGGCACGGCTGTCCCCGGAGTTGTTTTTTTACCGGCGCCCAGGAATGGGCAATAACTGGGTCATTACTGCCCTGGTGGACCCAGAAATTGCCCATTCCTGGGTGCCGGTAGAAAACGCTCCCCATTCCCATTCAAACCCCATAGGGCTCAATAGTAATGGAGAGGCCGGATGCACCGGCACCATTCAGAATGGCTCTGGTGCATCTGGCATGGTCTGCTCGTAGGTGCCGGTCTGCCCGGCAGGCCATTCCTCGGGGGCGGGAAGGCACCCACGAGCAGAACTCGTAGTTTGCCAGTCCGGTTACAACGGTACCGCAAGCTTACCGGTACCGTTGTTTCGGGAACAGCAACCTTGTAATGAGGCCCAATGTGTTGCTTTAATGCTTGCACTACATTTGCTCAAAGCATTGGTGTGTTCATTCATATGTGCCCCCATCTGTGCAGAATGGAGGCCTATGCCAATCGGACACTTGCAATCTAAAGAATCCTTTCCTGAGACCAAGAAATACCCCAAGAGGATAGTTTGAAAACATTTGACTTTTATATGGGGAAATAACTAAAAGGGGCCATCTTAAAGAAGCAATTTGAACTTTGCAAAGGAAAAATATCAGTAGGTCTAACTGGGGGCCCGACAATGTCCCTCCTTCTCCCCACGTGCATTGGGGCCTTCCTTGTCTTTCAAATATCTGCCCTAATCCTTACAATTCAAAAAGGGGGTTTGTCACACCTTCTCAGTTCCCTAGGCATTCAATGCTCTACGTTTTCCCAAACCCTCCTTCCTGTGATGGATTAGTTGTGGCTTTCTGTGGTCATGTACACCAAGACTCACTATAGAGTACTCTTGACATCAGACAAATTGTGGGGGTAGCCTGCTTGTAGAGCTGGAAAGGTATCTTTTTTGGGCATGCCTATAGTAGGGACTCCTCCTGCTTCTTTCCATCTTGCCCCTCTGTTCTCATCATACCCACCCTGGCTGAGTCTAAATCATCCTTCCAATTCCTGCTCACACTTAGGTCTATCGGGCCTACTGGATCCTGCCTGCTCGATCTAAATGCTGGTTTTCTCTCCTATAGATCCTCCAAACTGTTCTCACTGGTTGATATTATATCCTCATCCTATCAGCAGCCACCAAATAAATACTGCTTTTACAAGCTCCTCCTTCTCTATAGCACATTCATCTACTCCTGCTGTTACCACCCCGTACTCCTCTGCTGTTACCATCTCCTTCTCATGTGTACAATCTTCTCTTCTTGATATACCCCATTGTTTTCCTCTGAAATTATCATCTCTTACCCCATCACGGTTGCCACATTCCCAATGTCAGGCACCACAGAAATACTTCGGCTGGGACACCTCACGTGTGGCACTTACCTTGGTGACTGAGCAACCAGTTACAGTGGCGCAGAGAACTACATGACCAAAGATCACAACACTAATGCAATAGCCATGTCACACGCCATGCTGTGTAACGAAATCAATAATGGTACAGAAAATCCATACTGGAGCAGCAGGGATTTAGTCGCTGCCTTCCCACAAAACAGCACCTCTCAAAATAGTTTGGTTCCTGAGAAGCGTTGTATCTCATATACTTTTCTTGTGGATATTCTAGCTCTTCAACCTTAGCTCTTGTTTATCTGGATGTTGGCTTTTCTCCATGGATGTCTGCCTTAGTACATGAACCTTCCCCTTCTTCATTGGATTGGATCAAATGGCTATACCAGGATTTTGGACTACGTTCATTGGTGTGCATTTGGATGACCCCTTCTCTGTTCTGGCTCTTTGGACTGTGATTCTTGGACCAACTTCTGGTGTGTTTTTCATAGATGTCTTTGAAGCTCCTATTGGATTTCTGCACCCATGGTTAAGACCCCTTCTTATAGCCCGTCTTCATGCCATTTGGGTTGGGTCCTTTCATGCTTGCTTTTTGCAGCAGCAGTATTTCCCTGATATTTTTCTGCTACCGCGTTTCTTTGCTTCAGGCTTTCTTTTATCTCTCTACCTCCTCCAGAAGTGAACTGTTCATCCATTATCAGGTAAATGATTATGGTAAAACATGTCGAGTATTGTAGTTAGTATATATTGTCTTTTTCTCTGAGTTAACGTCTCATGTGCTTTCTTTGCAGCCTGGAAGTTAAAGCCTGGTGGCGTGTCTCCACCTTTCCTTCCTTTTATCCAACTCTCTGGCTAGTTCAGTCTTTTTGTATTGTTCCAGCTAGGTAGTCGTTTTGGAATAAAATCTTCAGTTCACCTGACAGCCCAGCTCCTGACACTCATCGTTTGTGCTCCCTTTGCAGCTGGATGTTTCCATCTCCAAACTACCACATTCCTCTTCTGATATAACTATTCCAACATCATCTGTAACACCTTCACTGCCTGATGTTATCATGTGTCCTGTTCCGTTGGCCTTAAATTTTACAACATACAAAACAAAACAGAACCATCACACCCGACATTTTCCAGCACCATCATTTTAGCATACATTTGCATGTTCTTTATTATTATTGTCCCCCCTTAACTCGAGCTTCCATCTACGTTCTTCAGACTTCCCTTCTCATGGGGTTCATCCCCTTCCCCGTTTTCCGACATATCACATTCACTGGTATCGGCTTGGGAGGGTCCTGGCAATGTGGTTACCATTTGTCTCCATGCTGTCAGAGGTCCCACTTCAGTCTCCTCCCCTTTATTGGCTGCCTCATACCAAGCTGCTGTCTCAGCATCTGCCCATTTCAGGAGTTGATCCATCATACCTCTAGTCTGGGTCTATGGGCTGCTTTCCAGCTCATGGCTATCCTCCTTTTGGCCAGAATGTAGGCCAGATCCTTGAGTTTGCATACGTGTCTCAGGCTGCGAGGTCTGCTAAATCCCCCCATCATGCATGCCCACACGGATTCCACATCTAGCTTAGTTCCCTTATCGGACAGTCGCAGCTTGATTTCCCCCCAGAACCTGCCCACCTCCGGACACGCCCAGAACATGTGGCTCATCCCAGCGTCCACCTCCCCGCACTTTGGACATTTTTGTGCTTCCGCGCTCCCAAATTTGGCAATCTTACGGGGAGTACTGTATGCCCTATGGGTGACATATAGCTATAGCTGAATCTGCTGCAGCCTCGCATTCCTAGGCACCATTTTATGATATCTCTGGGCCCCGTCCCATTGCCCGTCTTACATAGGCTCTCCCGCCTCCTCCTCCCAGTCCCGTCTCAATTGATGCAGCTCGTTGCCCACTTTGGACATCATCAGTTCGTAAATACGGGATATTTCATGCCCTCCTTCCGAAATATCATACATATTTTCTATGGCGGTGTCAGGTTCTTTTGCTAGTGTTATTTCGAACCACCTTTCTTTTACACGTTTGACTATTCTAGTATGTGTCATGTATTTCCCTGTATGTATTCCAGTGTCTTTCATTAACGTCTAGAAGTCCAGTGCCTTCCCCTCTTGCCATATATCTCCCAAGGTCGCCAGGCCCACCGGCTCCCAGTGCTTGCGGATCCCTTTCCTTAGTTGCTCATCCGCCCCGCATAGCACCACCAATGGCACCTGCGGGAAGCATGGTGTCGGGTTTCCCATAGCACGGCATGCTTTGTGCCATGTATTCCAGCCCAGTTCCAGCAATCTCGGTCGTTTCTGTAGCTCTGTTTTGGGTAACCATATCAATTATCTTAGAAAGTAAGGGTTGCTTTCCCCCCTCAGCAGTCTGGATTCTTCTGTTTCATCTTCTGACAGCCACCAAGCAATGTATTGTAGCTGCCCTGCAAGTTAGGCAGGTTTATGCCCCCTCTGTCATGTGTATTCTGTAATTTCCATAGCGCCACTCTATTTCTGGAGTTGTGCCATAGGAAACCTCTACATAGGATCTGAAGTTTGCTAATTCTGCTCTCTATTTATGCCACCTCGCCGAAGTCCACCATTCTCTTCTGCCTCCTCTTTCTTAAACGTTTTCCACTCTCCATCTATTGTCAAACTGTACTAACCTGACCTACTGATGCCTCTGGAATGTATAGTGCTCTTCCTCCTACTCCTGAGCTGGTCTTTTGGTGAATGGCTGCACCTTTGTCTTGTGATTGAGTTGGGTTGTAATTGGTGTCTCATTCTCATTGCACATGCCCTCACTTTGGATTTAGGAGAATGTCAATGGAGCATACCTTCATGTGGCTTATCCAATAACTCACATCCCACTCTCCTCTTCCGTATTGTCTCTTGTGCTGCCTCTATAAGACCCAGGCCTGCTGCTTGCTCATTTCCTCAACATGTGATTTATAGGCTATGACAACTCTTCGTAACCTTTCAAATCCTCGGACTGCAAAGAGAGTTTGGGCTTGCTGTGACTCTGAAACACTATATCCCCAGTGACAAATGCTAAGCCGGGAGACATTGATTTGGTGAATTTGTATCACAGATAGGAAAACCTGTTGTCAGAAAGCCGTAAAAATCCACAAAATGATCAGTTGTGGGTACAGCAGCTCATTGATCTTCTAAAGCTACTACTTTGATATGATGAAGAAAGCTGCAGTTATAAAGCTACAAAGTTGCAATATTTGTTCAAGTGCAGGTTTCAGGAGCTTGTGGAGGGAGTTGCTTAGAATCTGAAATCACTTGTCAGGCAGACTGTAGCAATCCAGAGTCTGTAAGCTTCCACATTCCAATGCTGTATCATGCACTGGTCTTGCACGCTCATGGAGTAACTTGCTGGGGCTTGTGACAGTATCAGTAGATATGCTACTAATATTGAAGACATGAAGTGGACTTTGATGAAAGCAGAGCATTTGCTCTTCCTTCCTAAGGCTTTGGGTCTGCCTAGAGGAACCGTCAGGTTCTCCCATCCGAAGAGGACTTCATTATGACTGTTCCAAATGCCATTACTGGGTATGATTAGGACCACCAGGACTATCCCACACTACCTTATCAGAGTTCAGGGGAGTTTCAAGGCTACTCTGGAATGGTAATTTTGATTGTCCCCTGACTGGGACCAAGAAAGGCCGACCAAGGAATCCACCCCATGCCACCACTGGACTTTCATCCACTGGCTGGGGGAGGCACGTGCCCCCTGAGGCACCCACATATCAGTCACCATAAGCAGGCATAGACTTTGGCACACTTGGTAATGTGCTGCATTTAATTTCCTACACATTAACATTGCAAGATTTCTCTTACAATCCGGATAGTTCTCACAATTTTATTTAGTGGTTTTGAATGTCCAGAAGCCTGCTCTTAGATCTGTTATACTTGTCACATATATTTTTCTGGTTGAAAATAAAATTTGAAAGTAGGATATTTAACATTGAAGATTCAAACCTGGAAACAAAAGAAAAGTTACACTTTTGTGGACTCACTCTAATTATTGTTATTTGCACCTTTCACCCTTTGTGACAAGTCAGTAAATGATCTCGGGTGTAATTGGCACAACATCATAGATAGTCAAATGTCTGATAAATACTTTTATGTAGTGAATATGGCTGGAGATCATAATTTGAAAACTATCTGTCACAGTTTATAACAGGGCACACACCAGCTAGGGAACACCTTCCCCTACAATGGATGTAGTGCACAATAAAACACTTTTATGTTTAATATACTACAGATTTTTTGAGTAGGCCTCTAACCCCTCTCACTCCCAACCTCCACAAACACCCTTTGTCAAAATGGCTAGGAACCAGGTGTGTCTCAATAAGATATGTATTACTTTATTATTTAATGAAAAAGGAAAACAATCAATGTACGCAGCCACCATTGTTGTGGAAACACAAATGCAATGATCCCCACAGAACAATTAGGTTAAGATATCCTATTACAGTTCCCACAGGTCTTTAATGGAAAACAGAAAAATAACAATTTATCAGAAAATGATAGTACCAACAGTTAAACACTCCCCCTGCAACACTCACCGCAAACATCAGCTAAACTGATTCCTTTGACTGGAAGGTAGTGGCAAGGAGTAGGAATAGAGATAGAAAATCGGATTTGGGGTAAAGCCCACCTCCACAAGATGGGAAGCTAGCATAGAAAGTGAAAGCCCGTTTTTGGAGCAAAATGGAAGAATGGGATTTTGATTATTACTCACAAATGCTAGGGGACAGAATGAAAGGAGATTCACATTGCTTACACTTTAGGAGATTGAGAAAGTTTATAGAATACTAATCAGCACACATGGCCAAAAATAGAAATGAAGTGGGAAAATTGGTTTTGGGAGAAAGTAAATGCAAAAGGGAAAAATACAGTGGCAAATGGAAATGTGTTTGCACTGGGTTTACAATGACAGGCAGCTCAGGGAAGGGGTTTAGCTTACAATAGGAAAATCGGGTTTCAATGACAAGGACAGAGGCACATAACAGGTAGATTTCTAAGCAAAAGGGTTTCTTCACAATGGAACAATGGTTTGGGTTTAATAAGACAGATGGAAATAGGAATGTGTTGGGTAATGCACACAATACGTGGACAAATTCGGTTTTCAGTTACAAGGAGACTAATTATTTTGAGGTAACACTGTAATGACTACAATATTTAAATACAACAACAAGGACATGATGGTTGATTTTAAACTTCAACAATCTTGAACCATGAATTTCAATGGGGAAATTAATTGATTCCCTTAAGAAAAATACAAAGGATTTACAAAAAACAACTGAGAGGTTTTCCAAAGGAGATCTGCTAACATACACATGCTCATAATAGATTCCTCTATGGGAAGGTGACTGAATTACACTGGCAATATTTGAGATTTTCAATGGGAGACAAATTAGATGCAATGCTACAAAAATGAAGGGCTTATGCTATTTAGGACTGGGGTTACATGCTACTTACAAATCAAGCCTTGGATTAGGATTCAGGAAAGCCAGCTGGATCTCAGGACACTCTGAACAGCTAGGAAAAGGGGTCTGGCCAATGCACTCTCAAGGATGATAAGGTTCAGCCACCTTCTCTCCATCCTCCTTCTCCTATCTCCCTGGATTTTGGTGTATCTATCTCTAGTCCTAGGACAGTCCCCCCTATATAGCATGAATGACATCACTAATTTTTCAGTATAGGGGGAGTACCCTGTAATTATCCCTGCTGCTCGGATAGGAGCGTTTATGATCCCTCTCTCCATCCCCTGGCATGACTGGTTCAAGGGAAGAGATCACCATCTGTCTGTTTGCATTTATTACAATTCTTTGTTCACATTACCACCTTTTGGCAAAATCTAGTTATGTCTCATAACTTCATAATTCTACTAACCACTGCCTTATGAAACAGATATGTGGTTTTAGCTGGTCATGGGGAATTAGATGTATTGATAGCCAAATCCATATGATTTAGCATGGCCATTTGGCACATTTTTGTCCTTTTCATAAAATGTATAACAGTTATAGATCTGCAAATGATCAAGCATGGACCTAATTTCATTTTCCATTTTTTCACCAACTGTCATATTTGTCGCCTCTTCAGATCAGCCAGGAATCTACTCTAACTGGTAATTTCAGTCCCCAAAGTCCTAGGAAAATGCAATTACTATCTTTAAAACCACCTGGAAATTACATGAGAAAATGGCATACCACAAAATGAATCCTCATTCTGTTTGCCGTGAAAAAATGCCTATAATGAAATCAGTCTTTAATGTCAATTGGGAGTGTTGGTCCCTCCTGTGGGAGGGCTGCTTCATCCCCTACAACCATTTGTCTTCCTCTGGGCTCAGCCTCTGACCAGAGATTTTTATTAGTCCCTTTGAATTTTGCAGTTTGCTCTTTGAGGTGGGTGCGGGAAGGGCTCACACCTCTTGGTCATGCTTTAGCCACACGTTGCCTACTTTGAAATCTCAAGGCTCCTGACTTCATGTCTGACAGAGCAGGGAATTATGACGCCCTCAGCAACATCACATTTTATTGCAGGATAGGTAAACTGGTAAGTGCGATTTCCAGCTGTAAGCAGGGGTTTTAATTGTAAAGTTTCCTGCCTAGTTTTTCCTGTAGGAAGTGTCTCTTCAAAGGTGACTGGAGTCTGGTGGGGGAAACATAATATAAATTTGCTTTGGTTAACCCACCCACATCAGTTTTTGCTTTCTGACATTTTCTGTGTGAGCAGTGCTATTTTTTTCCACTGTGGCTTCTTAAAGCTGTTTTACTTTTCACACGTGGGTAGACAGTTTTTCTTTTTCTTTTAATGTTTAAAACCCTGTCTTGCAGGTCACAGGATTCTATGATTTCTCCTTCTTGGGTGAATTACATTTGGTGTTGGGCCATTGACAATAATGGCGAGTGCCCCATACCACATGGTTCTTTAATTTGACGTGAACAAAAGAAAAAACAAAGACGTTTTTCGTTTGCAGTGTTTAAAGGGCTGCTGTTCAAGTGGAAGGGAAAGCAAAAGTCGTTTCTGGTTGTAGTGTTGACATTCTTGCCCCTCATGTGAATTAAAAGTAAATCAATGCTGTTTTAAGATGCGTGTATAACTTCTTGTCATTCCAGTGAAATAAAAGCAAAGAAGGGCCGTTTTGCTTAGAGTGTTCCAGTGCTTGCCACTTATGTGAAGTAAAAGCAATGCAGGCCATTTTTGATGGCAGTGTTAAATGTAGCTTTTCAGGTGAAAGGGATTTCTATTTGGGACCTTTAAATTCACCCCATTCACATGCGCAAACAGAATGGGATTCATTACGAGTTTGGAGGCAGCCATGCCCTTAACAAGGGCATGGCTGCCTCCGAACTCAGGTCTGGGTCCATGGTCCCTGAATGGGGAAATAGCGGGCCATCGGACTTTGGAGGGCCCGGTATTTCCCCATTCAGGGAACCAGGACCATCCCCATTCCCATTTTATCCCCTATAGGGCTCAATGGGAATGGAGAGCATGCTAACAACGGGACTGTTAATGACGGGCCGTTGTTAGTATGCTTGTCCTCTCACGGGACCTGCAAATGATGTCTGGTAAAACCAGACGTCCAGAGCGGGTCCCGTGAGGGGACCTCGTAATAGGGCGGTACAGGGTTAACAGCTCCGGCACCTTTACCGGCGCCTTTAACCCCTTAACACCCTCCTTGTAATGAGGCCCAATGACATGAAGACATAGCTCATAGTTAAGAATTACTCATACTAATTTGACAGCAGATAGAATGGTGTCTAATGCAAGGCAATGGGTTGTTTAGGTAGAGACATAAATCCTGTCTTCTTTCAGATGCTGTTGCAGCTCTATAAAATGAAGACCTTTTAGTGGAATGGTAATACAAGCCATTTTGTCTAAACTGTACAAACTAATGCATGCACACAAATGCACATGATTGCTCACATTTTTCAAACTGTAGTAATGATCACCAGAATCAATGTATCATCCATCGAAAATCTCTTGTCTTATATGATGATCTGTCATCAATCAATCAAACCACTAATATCAAACTTCATGTAAGTTCTTAGCAATGAAGCAATATTTGTTTTGCTTTCTCGATCAAATTATCTTCTTTTTGATATCAGGCTTTTAACTTATTTTGTTTCACACGGTCAGGGTAATGCATAGAAATTCACACAAAAGTGGCGCACGCGGCTGTTGCACAGTGTCCCCGTGCAAATGTCTGCGCCAGCTGCGTGCGCTAAAATCGATTTCCGCGCACAGCGTATTCATGGATTTTAGCCTCCAAAAGCAGCCGTGGCGCAGAGTGGCGCAGGAACCCTGCAGCAGCGCCAGTTACGCCCCCAAGAACGCCCTTGCGCAAGCTAAAGCCATCAAAATCCCCAATCCAGCGCAAAGGGCTGCACCAACCCTGGACCAGTTTACCGGACTGCCAAACAGCAAACGCCAAGCGGGGAACATGTATTACGGGTTTCGCGCTAACTTCCACACTCGAAAGGTCCTGTGAGAGTGGGGTACGTGTATAACTGTTGTTCGCGGGTAGTTTGACATGGGAATGGGCTGGGCACGTGTATTTCAGGGGTGTGCGGGAAGTTTCACACGGGAATGGGCTGGGTACATGTATTTCAGGGGTGCGCGGGAAGTTTCACAGACGAATGGGCTGGGTACGTGTATTTCAGGGGTGCGCGGGATGTTCCACACTCAAATGGGCTGGGTACGTGTATTTCAGGGTGCACGGAAAGTTTCACACGCGAATGGGCTGGGTACGTGTATTTCAGGGGTGCGCGGGAAGATTCACACGCGAATGGGCTGGGTACGTGTATTTCAGGGGTGCACAGGAAGTTCCACATGCGAATGGGCTGGGTACGTGTATTTCAGGGGTGCGCGGGATGTTTTACATGCGATTGGCCTGGGTAAGTGTATTTCAGGGGTGCGCAGGAAGTTTCACACGTGAATGGGCTGGGTACGTGTATTTCAGGGGAGTGCGGGAAGTTCCACACGCAATCATGTCCCACTCATGTCCCCTTGCATCCCCACCCCCCCCAGCAGTGCAGGGCAACTGCCAGCAGGCCCCCACTCATGTCCCCTTGCAGCCCCACCCCCCAGCAGTGCAGGGCTCCTGCCAGCAGGCCCCCACTCATGTCCCACTCATGTCCCCCTGCACCCCCACCCCCCAGCAGTGCAGGGCACCTGCCAGCAGGCCCCCACTCATGTCCCACTCATGTCCTCCTGCACCCCCACCCCACAGCAGTCATGGGGCACCTGCCAGCAGGCCCCCACTCATGACCCCTTGCACACCCACCCCCCAGCAGTGTGGGGCACCTGCCAACAGGTCCCCACTCATGTCCCCCTGCCTCCAGGTCATGACGATCCTCAATCATGGCCCTTATGGCCAGCCTCCCCAGACCAAAGACCCTACCAAGTATTGCATCCACCCACATAGAAAAGTGAATGTGAAAACCCAAATCATGTCATGCATGAAACCAATGAGATAATACCACACATGGAAGTATGAAGAAAATAATGTATTAAAAGCAACATGAATGGAATTAAAGTCAAACAAACAACAATGGGAGTAAAAAAAAGAAAAGCTGCATGTCCATAAAATAATGAAAAACAAGAAATCATAATCCAAAGGAAAGGTGTCCAAAGGCAAATCCAAGTGAAAAACAAAAGTGAAAACCATTGCTCCATGGGGAAATCAAAAAATAAAAATATGAATCCAATAGTGAACTATATACAGATGAACAATCCAGGGTCCATGATCCCAACTGAAGAAATTAAACCTATAAAAAATACTACCTAATGAGAAAATATATACAGAAACGTGGTGCATTGTCCAAGCGCAACCAAAATAAAGAAAAAACAAAGGAAACCTAACACTATCTAACTATTTACAAGGGCAGCGGGCAAGTCCAACAGCTCACATGTTGATGTCCCGGGCCGGGGCATCATCGAACTCCTGCTCGATGTCCCGGAGGCGGTCCTCTTCCATGGCCCCGAGGGTTCGCAGGGACGATGACACCTGGAACCCCAGGTCCCAGCGAATGGCCTCGAGGCACTCGGCCCGCCTCAGGGCACTACGCATGGAGTTCTCCGCCCTGACCATCGTGAGCCGTGCCTCTTCCGCCCGCTGCCGCTTCGCATCTATCGCATGGCCCAACCGCTGCCACACGGAAGACACTTCCTGTCCAGGGTCCTCCTGCCCTCCGGCCGATGCCTGCTCCTCCGATGATGAAAGCCCCGAGCCATCATGGCTCCCACCTTGTTGCTGCTGCTGCTGTGCTGCTGCCAGTGCCCTGGCTCCTGCTGCCTGCACATCCTCCTCCAGCTGGGGTGCAGTTGTTGAGGTGGCCACCCCTGCTGGACGTCCGACTCCAGACTGTGGCAGGGATGTGTCCTCCACCAGTCTGGGCGCAGGGTCAGAGGCAGCTCCACAGGGCACCCAGGTGACACATGGGTGGGAAGATGGCACAGAGGACGACTAGCGCATAGGGGGTTCAGTTGAGGAGGGGGTCAGAACAAGGTCCAGAAAACGGAGGAATCCGGCCCTGGTGAGCCGTCCCAGTGGGTCAACGAGCCATGCCAGAAGACGTGCACTCTCCTCATGAAAAGACTGCCGGTGAGCTCGCATGGCACGTTGACGCAACGCCACACCACCCAGGACAGGCTCAACCCGGTGCCGGATAGCCACATCTGCAGGGAGAGGAAGGCCAGTTGGTGTAAGCCAATCCCCTCCCTGAGAACGGGTCTGGACGTAGGCAGCTGGAACCAACATCCATGTGTGACACCACAAGCATGCCAACTTACATACACAGTAATCCAAACATGTGTGCTCACACATCTGCATTTGGCCTGCATGCTTACCCATACATACACCATCCATGTGTCTCACACATGAAAGGACTTGTATGTGTCAGCCTCACAGCCCTGTACATACACATCCATACATGGCCCTACAAAACCACATGTACAACCTGCACACTACTGGCACACCACCACACGCACAGTTTCCAATCAGTATGCATTTACACTTACCGCTCGACTCCAGACGGGTCTGCCTCTCAAGGACCTGGACATGGAGCTCTGGGCATATGCGTTCCAGGACCCTCATCTGATGTTCCGACAGGTGGCCCCGGTGCCCCTTAACATCCAACGCCTTCAAGAAGCACCGGGCCTTATTGAGGGTCCTGGACCTGGAGTCCTCCCAGCGCTTCTTGACATGTTGGAAGTAGCGGACTGCCACCCCCTCCGCGTTGATGGCAGTCACAATGTCTGTCCAGATCCGAGTCCGTCCTTCCTTGTCGGCGGCCGACCTTCCGAAGAGGGCATCATACTGCCCCAAGACTTGCTCCACCAGTACATCAACTTCGGTGGCAGTGAAGCTGGTGGCCCTCTGGCTCTCTGGCTGGGGGTTGCCATTGGTGCCAGATGGTGTAGTGCCCGACATGGCAACCCCAGAGGCAGGTGTGGGTGGGCAACTGGGTCCTGGGGTGGGGCTGTGGAGCGATGAAATAGCAGTCGGGAGTCTTCGGTTCCAGCAGGGGTGGTCACAGCAACAGCACCCGGGCTGACGTGCAGGCAGCAAATGGCAGGACACGTGGGCAGCAGCAGATGGCAGGTGGCAGGTGGGAGCGTGCTCGGGGCTCTGGGGGGCAGTAATTCGGCCTTCTGGGCTTTTGGGCAGGAGCGTGGTCTTCCGTGTGCAAACGCGTGGCCAGCTTGATACAGAGTGATTTGGCAAGTGAAAATCTTGCATGTCAGCGTCTAATTCGAGGAAAGGCCAAAGGCCCTTAGCGCATAAGCGCGTCTATGACGTGTGCGCACGCAGGCGTTTCCCTGAACCCGGGTGCCTGTTACACGTCCAAGAACTGCATGTCCGCGTATATGCGGAAGTGACATTGGACATGTGGGCCGGCTCAAAAGGTGCGTGTAGGATGTCATTTCCTTGTATGTGCTTTTCGTGGAGAGTGATGGGTGAATTCTGTACTTCTTGTCGGTTCACACGCGATTTACTTCACAGCGTTTCTAGTTCGTACTCCCTGTTACCTCTGACAGCTTTTTTCTGATTTTCTGTTGGGCCTGTTTCCTCAAACAGCGTTCACTTCTTCTTTTGTCCTCTCTCCTCAGACAGCGTACAATTCTTCTTTTGGCGGGGGTGTTGCCCACGTTACAGGCAGACGGTGAGTCGCGCACGTATTTACCAACTGTGCTTGCCCCGTGTGTCGCGTACCCCTTCAGAGGTCATTGTAGGCTGCGTGTAGCACGCGCACGTTCATTTTTGTGTTTCTTGGTGCTACAGCGTAGTGCAAGTTCATTTTTCCACACACGTGGTCTACGAGGGGTTGCGTGCACGTTATTTTCTGTTTTTGGGGTGCCTGTGCGTTGCGTGACCCGTCATCTTTCCCCAGGGGTCACATACAGCCTTGCTAGAGCACTAGGGTACGAATTCCATCTAGTACCCTACCCCTTTGACCCCCAATTGCCCAGGACAATAGTTTACTGCAACTCCCATATGCACAACAACATCAGTGCCATGGTTGTGAGGCGACCAAGCAGTAAGGGTGGCAAAGGTGGCCGAGCCTCAAGAGGTGGGCGTGGTGGGCGCGGTAGGGGATGTGGCTGGGATTTGCAGGGTACCCCTAGCCCTCCATGTGTGGAGGACCAGTCAGGGACACCCATGCCCCCCCCCATGGTTGAGGGAAACATGGCTGACACCATCGTTGCTCAGCCCTTGTTGCACCGGCCCATTGTGGCACCTGACCTGGCACAGGGTGACTCCCAGGCTGACTTCCAGGTTGCCAAGTCTAGGCCACATGTGGCGGTGCAAGTTGGTGTCACCAGGCCACGTGGATCAGGGGCAGCTATGTCATCTGCTGCCCCGAGTAGGCAGGGTGGGGAGGCTGCAGGGGCAGCTGCAGCTCCATCCACCCCAGCTCTGACTCTCCCAGCCAGGGCAGTGTTGGTCCCAGTCCATCTTGCTTACGTTCCCCCTGACTACGTCACACTTCAGCCAATGCCTGCACCAAGTCCCATGCTCAGTGTGCATTCCCACAATCCAACTACCCAGTCCACCGGTGCTCCTGCCCCTAGTGGCCAGAGCGGCGTAGACCACTCAGGATCCCCACCACCTTCCAAAAGAAAGAGGAAGCGTGCTCGTCCAGTACAGGCTGATACCCCAGACACGGCTACGCAGTCCGGAACGCCATGGAAGCCTAGCTTCAATGATGCCGAACGTGATGCACTTGTGCAGTATGTGTCCGCACATGACAGTGAAATGTTGATCACTTCAGGGTGCAAGACCACACTTGCTCGACGTCAGGCACACTGGCAGACCGTTGCGGACAACATAAGTGCCCTTGGATTTGTGAGGCGCACAGCTGGTGAGTGCTACAAGCGCTGGAATGACCTTAAGCGCAGGGCAAAGAAAAAGCTGGCCTCAAGTCATGCAGCTACTCTGGTGACTGGAGGTGGGTCTCCACAAGAGGACATTGAACTCACTGTACATGAGTCTGTTGCTGGGACCTACGTCACAGAGGAACAGATCCAAGGTGTGGGAGAACTGCCAGATTACGAGGCATTGTCCGGTGAGTGCACATGCGTGTGTGTGATCCATGTGTATGTTGTGTGTGTGAGGGGTTCTGATTGAGTGCCAGGTGATGGTGTGTGTGCCTGAGTGGTTTGGGTCACCCATGTGCTTCATCCAAAACATTCTGCGCCCCTGGATTTGGGTATTACAGTATCCCTTCTGCCCACAGTAGACATTTTGTGCAACATCACGCCAGTTGCCCTTGAAGTGGCATCTTGCAACAACATTGTTCCGTATTTTTAAGTGTTCATTCAGGCTGATTGTTTCAATTCCCACACTTTCACTACGCTTATCTCAGCCCTATTGTCAAACAATATGTGACATGCCTATGGTACATGCCATCTGTGTGATGGCATGTGTCATGTATGTGGATTGGACATGCCACTCACAGGCCAATGTGTGATGGCACTGCTAGCCAGCATGCAGCTAATGTGTTGCTCTTCCATCTTGGTGTCATAAGTGTCTGGCATTTTCCTCCCCTTCAAACTCAGTGACAGTGCATGCATGGGAGGGTTATAGTCATGTGGGACATGTGTCAATCAAGTACTGGTTCTGTAGCTTGTCAGGCCTAATTGTGTGCCATGGTGCTAATGCCTGTTTCCATTTTTTTCATATTTTTGCAGGGGATGATGCACTTGATGCTGTTGAGGGTGAGGAGATGGTGCAGACCCAGGAGGGATCTTAGGCATGACTGGTCACCAGTGGGGGACGGGGTGCGGTGGTGGGCGTTCTCTCCAGGGGTGTTTCTGGGTGCACCTCCCCAGACCACTATTCAGGTGTTGATTCGGATGATGAGACCTATGTGGCTTCGCAGGTAGGTATTTCTAGAAGGGATTCTGTTCTGTACGACCCACCTGCACCAATGGTACAGCCCACTATGGGGATGCCAGTGTTGGTAGGTCCGCCTTTGGTGGTTACGGATGTAGGGCCACACTCCGCAACATCTGATCCTGTTCCTGGGCCAGCAGATCAGAGGGGGAATGCAGTCCTGCAGCCTCAGGCAGTGCCGACACAGCAAGGCACAGTTCACCTTGCCCCAGACAGGTGTGGTGCCCGCCAACGCGGTGGCCGTACGCCACCAGGCAATACCACATGGGAGCAATCCATATACGGTATGGCAAACCAACAGGCAGCAGCATCTGAGATGATGGCTCAAGCAATGGAGAGGGTGGCCACTTCCATTGTCCCCCCAGAAAGACAGATGGAGCAACTACAGCAGGCAACATACTCCATTTGCCAATCACTCAGGGAGGACATGTTGGCGTCCAACAGGGACAGACGGGTGGCCCTGGACACTCTGTGGGGAGCCATTTCTTTAGAGTCCCAGGGCCAGAGGCAACTCGGAGGGAGGTCCGGGCATCACGTCAGGTGGTGAATGGGGATCTCCACACCATATTCCTCCAGAACGAGACCTTCCACACCCACATGCTTGCTGCCATGGAGGACCAGACAAGGGCTTTGGGTGGGCTGCCTCCAATAGCACAACCACCTCCTGTGGTGGCAGCAGCACAGGGTGATGAGAGCGACCACAGCGATTCTGAATCTCTCACGATAGCATAGCTGTGCAGGCAATGAGCCCATGGAGGTGTTTTTTTTTTTTTGCAACATCCACACAGGTGGCTGTTGGTCCTCGGACCTCCTGGGTGGCCTCCCCCACACCCCATGACCCCCACATGGCCATCTTTGATTTTTGATTTTTGATTTTTGATTTTTTGTTACAGTGTGTTGCCTTGTGTGGCTCTCGTGGGCATCCACTATATTACGGCTGGGCACATGCAGGCTTGTCCTGAGTTTGGGTTAGATGCTTGGGTTCGGAAGACACACACCCCTCCTGCTTCCTGTTTCCATGGGCTTGCAAAGGGTGTGCCCAAGTGACAGTGACTTACACAGTGACATTGGACTCCCATGACATGTGTAGGCAGTCTGTAGTCAATACTGTGTATACATTCCTAGTGCATATTGTTGTAGTATTGTACACTGCATGGTGTATTGATGTGTGCTTGTGCATCCATGTCTCCCTCCTGATTTGCAGGTTCATTCCTCATGTCTTCACAAGGCCGTCTACTTTGGAAATGGAGTTCATGTTGTAAGCAGTGCACTTCCAGATTTGCGTGGCACCAACATTGTACAGTTGGAAGTGGTCGATGTGCTACCATCACCAGGTTGTAAGACTATGTATCCTTTAACTTAGTACTGTCAGTTGAATGCTATGTTTGGGGTTGGGTAGCTGCATTGTAGTGTGGTAAGTATTTGGTCATGTGTGTTGTCAGTTCTACATTAATGGGAGCATATTGTGTGTGTCCAGTTTCCATTCGGGATACTGTACTTTGTAACACTTGTCATGTTTTGGGGATTCCTTTGTTTGCTCTCACATAGCATGACATGCCATGGTGTGTTGGGTGGCAGTGCTGGGGAGGGGTTGGGTGACATGGCACTGTTGTCATGTTGTATCTTGCAAGTGGGTAATGATTTTAGCAGCTTAGAAGTGTGTCTATTGATGACACAGCATTGGTGGTGTTTGTGTAGATAGGGATGCACACAATGGAACACTTCCAGGTGAACAATCTCAGGCTGGTATGATTGTGACAGTTGACTGTCACTTGACTCATCATCATTGATAGTCAGCTGGTATGTGCCAGGGCTGTGTGCACTCCACAGGGGTGTGATTTTAGGTGAAGTAATTATCCACCAGCTGCGTACGGGCTGCCTCACCCTGTGCCCTTTCCCCTCCCATGCGCAGCAGGCGTGCATGTGGTTGAGGATGTGGGGGCACCACCATGTCCACGGCCAGGCCCCGGCGTGTTGCAACGTTGTGCAGGACACATGCTGCCACTATGATCCTGCACACTACTGGGGGAGCGTAAACAGCTGCCCACCCGAACGGTCAAGGTTAGCGAAAGCGTGACTTGAGCACTCCGAATGTGCGCTCCACTATGCCCAGGGTTGCAATGTGGGCTGTGTTGTATCTTACCTCTGGAGGCGTGATGGGGTTCCGAATTGGCGTCATCATGTGGGTGCTCAGAGGGTAGGCACTGTCCCCTAGGGAGGTGGTGATGGGTATCATTAGTGGGGTTGTGATATTACTCAGTATCTGACATGCATGCATGTGCAGTGGCATTTATACTCACCAAGCAGCCATGTACCGCCATGCCGCCCAGCTTCTAGGTCTCGGTTTAGGGTTGACATTCTGTAAATGAAACTGTCGTGGGTGGACCCTGGATAGTTGGTATATACTGAGGTGATGATTCCCTTGGCATCACATACTACCTGGACGTTGATAGAATGCCAGTGCATGCGATTTCTATAGATGTGCTCAGATGCCCTGTGGGGACGTAGAGCCACATGGGGGCAATCAATGGCACCTAGCACTTTGGGGAACTGTGCCACCCCGTAGAAATCCTGGGCGGCAGCCTGCCTTTCTGCAGGTGTTCTGGGCAGGTATATGTGCCTGCGGACTGATGGGCGTGTAGTGATGATGGCCAAGACCTGGTGTAGGCAGTGTGACTGCGTGGCCTGTGACACACCTCCACTATGGCACTTGTCTGCTGAAATGATCCAGTGGCCAAGAAGTGCAGTACATTGAGGACCTTCTCCAGGGGGCTGAGTGCTTGGGAGCGCAGGGTGGGTGAAGTGAGGTCATCCTCCCACTCACTGACCAGGTCGAGTATTATGTGAGGTGGAAACCTGTACCTCCCATACACGTGGTCATCAGGCATTCCAAAAAGGCTGGTTCTGGGTGTAAAAATTCTGGCCCTGACTATCCTCCTCCTCCTCCTGCGGTATCCCACGGCCACTGCTGCTAGGAACGGTATATTCATCCTGGTGTCTGAGCTTGTTTGTTGTTTGCGTGCACTTTTATGATGCGCGGGTCGACGTACGCCTGCTTCCTGCTGGCATACGTGTTTCCGGATTGGCCCGTCTTTTTGGACGCATGCCTTAGCCATGTTCGATTCCATGAATACGTGTTGTAGGCGAGCGTGTGAAACTTCCCGCGCACCCCAGTAATACACGTACCCCGCTCGGCCAGGCCCAATCTTGTGTGAAACTTCACACGAACCACTGAAATACACGTACCCAGGCCAATCGCGTGTGACACTTCCCGCGCACCCCAGTAATACACGTACCCCGCTGCCCCCGGCCCCATCGCGTGTGAAACTTCCCGTGCACCCCAGTAATACACGTACCCCGCTCCCCCCGGCCCCATCACGTGTGAAACTTCACACGAACCCCTGAAATACACGTACCCCGCTTGGCCAGGCCATTCGCGTGTGAAACTTCATGCGTACCCCTGAAATACACGTACCCAGGCCAATCGCGTGTGAAACTTCACGCGAACACCTGAATTACATGTACCCAGGCGAATCGCGTGTGAAACTTCCCGTGCACCCCAGTAATACACGTACCCCGCTCCCCCCGGCCCCATCACGTGTGAAACTTCACACGAACCCCTGAAATACACGTACCCCGCTCGGCCAGGCCATTCGCGTGTGAAACTTCACGCGTACCCCTGAAATACACGTACCCAGGCCAATCGCGTGTGAAACTTCCCGTGCACCCCAGTAATACATGTACCCCGCTCCCCCCGGCCCCATCGCGTGTGAAACTTCCCGCGCACCCTAGTAATACACGTACCACGCTCACCCAGGCCCAATCGTGTGTGAAACTTCAAGCGAACCACTGAAATACACGTACCCCGCTATTTTTCACACAGCGGGTGTCCGTGTTTGTCGCATACCCCTTTGCAGCTCATTTGTCTTAGGGGGCCCCACAGTATGGGACATTCATCAGAGCTGTATATTCGTTCTTTTTATTAGTGCACATTTTGCCGCACATTTTTTGCCTGCGCAGGGCCGCTACCGCCTGCCTTCGGGTGGCGGACGGGTTTTGGTCTGTGCGCGTCTTTGCCCGTGCTCTGGTTTGCCCTATTCGATTCCATGAATACATGTTGTAGGCGAGCGTGTGGGTGTTCTGCACACTTGCCTCCTGTACTTCCCTGTGACGCCCACATTTTCACGAGTTGTTCCCCATTCCGAGTGTTACGCCCCGTGTTCTGCCTACTTTTGTTATGTGCGCCGCGCGATGTGCGCTTTCGCTGTGGCCTTAGCGCACACCATTAGATGACCTGTGCGCCGGCGTGCGATATGCACTGCCGGCACTTGCACTGCGATTTTCACACTTTCACTGCGAATCGCACGTTTTCGCACGCTTGCGCCGATATTTTCAGCGCACATTAATTCCATGAATCGGCCTGTATATGTTAGTTTTTCTTTAAGTAAACACCTCTGACACTGGCTATCACAACACATGAGCATCCTCATTTTAGTACCCGGGCTAAAGAAAACCACACAATTATATCTTGGAAACAAGCAAATGTAAAAGGCCTGTCATTGATTGATTGATTGATTGATTGTTTATTTGTATAGCACCTCTACACAATGTGTTTCAAAGCGCTTCAAGGAGGGAGGGGAACACAGGAGAAAACAGTTACATTCTTACAGGTCCTTGAAACAAATCAGAATGTGAGAAAACTATCATATCATAGCAGATAGTACAAGTGTATGGAACAATAAGCGAGAGGCGAGGAAGGAAAAAAAGAAGACAAAAATAGCAGTAGCATTACTATGCCTGACAACAATTGTTGCAGTGCAAGAGCGACAAGAGGAGGGGGAAGAGGGGCGGGGACGGAGGGGGGAGAAAGGGAAAGGAGAGGTAACAGAACAAACAGAACAAATGACTATCTTAAGGGTCAGCGACGACCAAAGTAGTGCTAGGGAGGGCGAGGGAGGAGAAGACAAAGGGGAAACAGCGGCGGGGGACAGACAAGCTTTTATCAGAGGTAGAGGACAATGATAAGAGTAAGTGCTAAGATAAAAGAGGGGTGAAGAGGGGAGGGGAGGGCAAGATGGCTTCAGAAAAGAAGGCAGCTTCAATTTATATGCCTAACAGCAATTTGAGGTAGTGCCAGACAAGGGGAAGGGATAGGTAGGAGGGGAGGGCAGGCAGCTAGGCAGTAGGGGGAGAAGAAAAGGGGGGACGCTAGATGCTAAGCAAGCAAAGGGGTGAGGAGGGGGGCGAAGAGATAATCCAGGGGACAGAGAGGACCAACACAAGGGCCAGGGGCCAATGGTAGGTAGGGGGGAGAAAGAAGAAGGAAGGTGGGGAGTGGGGGTGTAAATACCAAAATAATGTAATTATCATGTTTTCTTTGCCTCAGCAAGACTTAAAACATTTTCCATGTTATAGTATTATGTCCATGTTAAACCAACTGCTTTTGTTTCCGTACACGAGGCCCAGGGTTTTCACCTCAAGTGCATATTACTCATAGACTTAGGAATGTCCCCCTGCTCTCCTTTCCCGTGAGGCTACATAAACAACATCTGTTAGCACTTTTACACTTCCCACCCACAGTGTGCAGCTTTGCAGGTCAGCATGTGTTCGCCGACCCTAGAGTCTCTTTTATAAATAATGATTGTCTGACATCCGCGCTCTTTCCTGGGAAAATAAGCACAAACCCATCTGTACTGACTTTGTTATTTACTGGAATGTGTGTGAAAGGGATTGTTCCAGGCACTTGTGTGTCACTCTGTAAAAGATATGTCCTGCTTTTGTTAAGCAGCCCATAAATGGACATCATTATCATTACAGCAACAGGATATGTATAGCTTGCAAAATTTCCCCTGTATCAAGTGTGATGAATTAGCTCGTTGTACGACCATACATGTCAAAGGTTATATCTGCATCTTGAAGCGTATTATGACTTGCTTAGATAAGTTATATGAGTGATGACCATTTGCGATGCCCGGCCTTTGTAAAATCTTGCTGCAATGTCTGGGAATACAGTCAAAAGTGTTCCGACAGGAATTTGTATGTTTGGAAAATGTCTGGTTCTGAGCCAGGCATAAGACTCAATGTAATCGTTTCCCTATAAAAAACATGCTCACCGTAACACTGGCAGCACACACTAGCAGCATCCCTCTGATGATGCTACGTGTCGGCCCTTCCGCAAAAGCTTTGTTTTATTGCAATAAATGATTGTTAAACGCACTTACGAGAGAGTTTATTTTTGACGGAGACCTCTGCCTGGTGAATTTTAGCATTGACTAAATGGAGTCCATGGCTGGTGGCCTTGCAGATGCAGCCCATTGCTTTGATGCGTGCCTTCCAGTGAGCTCCCGTCTCCGGCGGACGACTTATTGGGCCCAAATTCTATTGCACCTTTTCTGCAAAAACGCAAGTCCTCATCTGGAGACGGAGATCAGGAAGAAGGAGAGACGACTGCTCTGCCAAGGACCAGACAAACCAGACAGAGGGGAGGTCTCCTTGGTGCGGTGAGTGAATTGTATCTTCAGAAATTGTATTGGTGGTCGGTAAGCAACAATTGGTATCAGTTTTATGGTACATATTATTTTTTGGGTTTGGTAGGGTATTTTATTAATAATGGGAAACTTGTGTGACCGAAATAAAAATGAGGAACCTATGCAGGCGCCTGCTGAAGGCACTCCGTGTTATACTATGCTAACTAACTATGGGCTGGGGGCGGTACAGTTTTGCAAAAATTGGGAGGACTACACAAAGAAGTCTGTTCAATTTAGATGGCCTCCTAAAGTCGGGACTTTTGATGTTAAGACAATCGAGTATTTGGAAAGAAGGTCCGCCCCGCCCAGCATGATGCTATTCGCCAGTAGCGAACAGAAGCGAAAAAGCAGAAAATGTCCTAGGATAAAAAGGATAGAAAGAAACAAAAACGAACCTTGCAGGAGAAGGCCTGGGAGTTGGATAATAAAGAGTTTGAGCACCAGCTAGATGTAGAGGATCGGGCTGCCCTAATAAAATATAGTAAAGATATGTACCCACTTCTCCCTAAAACAGAAAAGGAAATCGCCAGTTTTAACATCGAAGCTGATCAGGATGCAGTCAGATTAACAGAAAATCTTTTGCGACTAACACTACCTGTCATATCCCCATCTAATATTGCACCTCAAGTGCCTTCTGCACCTCCTCCTCCACCCCCACCCCCATATGGTACCCAGATCGGCACCATGGATCCAAATAGTACTGAGGAAGAGGAAGCAGGGCATTTGCCTAGAAAGCCTAGAAAGCCGCCCTTCTTCACTCCGGTTGAATTTGCCAAGTTAGAATACATAGCAAATGATTTGTTTGATAAACCGGCTGGAGGGGTAAAACAGAAATTTAACACCTGCCAGAAGAAGGAATTTCACCAGGTAATGAGAATATATTGCGACCTTGTTAATAAGTGGTTGAGAGATGATGCCGAGCGCCCGTGGGCCGTGGGTTTGCATAACATTTATAAGGACCTTGACAGTGAAAAAGATCGGGCAGCTCTATGGGATAAATACAATCAGATAATTGACCGGGAAACTAAGGAAATGAAAGATTACCACGACCAACTGATGTGGGAAGAAGAGGAAAATTGTAGAAGAGCGCAGTCCTTGCGTGATGCCAAACCGACAGCTAAAGCTTTGATTAAAAGGATACTTAAAGTAGAGGAGCCAGGGAAGTTAGAATATTGGACGGACATATTTGCCAGCCATAGCGAGGCAACTCGACTGGTATGTCTGGAAGGACTTTTGAACAGAATAGGATCAGAATGTGGAACAGGTGGGTGGGAGGAAGTTTGTAAAAAGGTGAGAGTGCGAGGCCGAGTTAAAAACGTACAAACCTAATTGGGAAGTAGAGGATCTCAGGACGCGCAGATTGTTCAAAGAACTATTAGATGTATTTCTCCCAAAAACCCCAATGATGGCACCCCTGAGGCAATGCGCGCCTATTGTTACAGCAAATGTAGACCCAGCCAAAGACCCCACTGTAACCAAGACATATGTCTATGTACCCCTCACTAGAGCAGAATTGTTTAGTATAATAAAAAGCACCCTGGACCCTAGGACTAACGCAGCGGGATTCTATAGGGAGCTAAGAGCGCTTTTCAAAATGTGTACCTTGACTTTGCAGGACATTGATCATGTGATGTCTGCCGTGACACCGGCTGATGTATGGGAACCCTTTAGATCTCAGGACCCTCCTGGCCATGTTATCAATTGGACAACATTAGAAAAAGAGGCTACAGACCGGAAACCAATTGACACCATTCCCGAGGGCCTGAACACAATAGGGACGAGAATACTAAAAGCATTAAGTGACGTGTTGCCAGAGGTAGATGTGAATGTTGAGAAAATGGATGCTGTTATACAGGGCCTTGTAGAAACAGTTGGGGACTATTTCCTGAAATTTGAAAGTGCATTTAAGGCACACAGTGGTCAGTCAGTTAGCAACCCTACGGGTCAGAGGTATTTCGCCATGGGCTTTGTGAAGGGTTTGCCTAAAGGTATTAAGAAACCACTCAAATTGGGCGAGAGCACTTGGCAGGCAAGCACTCCGTCCCAGATTCTAGAGATGGCTAAATATTACGAACGGCAGGAGGAGGAAGAAATGGAAGGTAAGAGACAGGCAGACAGGAACTTAAAAAATAAGGTGCTAATGCAACAACTGGTACAACCATCTTATAGTAAACAAAAGGGGCAGAAACCCCAGGTAAGAAACCCAGCAGGTAATGCCCCACAATAGACACTCCCACGAATTGGTCAGTGTTCATTTTGCAAACAGACGGGACATTGGAAAAACGAGTGTCCTATATTGATGGCACGAGGGGGTCAACCGGCGGGTGGGAGAGGAAGAGGCTGAGGTGGACCTCATACGGGACCACCCCAAGGACAGGGAAGGTTTGTAAACCCTGAAAATAATGTATTCTCAACTGGCGCGGCGCAGCGACAAATGGTTGAAGTGAATGGCAATGGGTTTGCGGAAGATGAACTGAGTGGAATGATGTTCTTTGATAACACAGCAGCAATGAGCTGAAACGCCCCTAGTGAACCTGGGGAGGCGGTGTCTTTTCCTATAGACCAGAAAGGACCGTATGTTAAATTACAAATAGGACAGCACCCCACCGTTAAATGCTTGGTTGACACCGGGGCAGGTAACAGCTCGGTTGACACCAAGGCCGTCCCCTCAGTTCCACTATCGGGTGAAAATAAGATTTCTGTAGGGTTCGGTGGGGAACCCATATGTACTCCAGTGTCTCAGAAAGTTGAAACATCTATATGTGGAGTGAAATTGACTAACAAATGGTTACTTACTAGCAGGTGTCCCGAGAATCTCCTTGGATTAGATCTTTTGAAAGCTCTAAATGCAACCATTTATTGTTCTCCGACAGGTGTGCGAATGACCATATGTAAATCCAAAGTTGGTGGTTGGTATTTGACTGAACCTTTGCCACCAGAATTACAGGCATTCCCGCAGAGCTTTGGGCTACTAGTAGTAATGATGTGAGGGTTTTGAACATTCCCCCTGTTGTGATCAAGGTAAAACATGGTGTCCCTCTTCCCCGAACCCCACTGTATAGAATATCTCCAGAAGGGGAAGCAGCATTGGTTAGGATTGTACAGGACCTGATGCAGCTTGGGGTTGTTGAGGAATGTGATGACAGTCCCTGTAACTCCCCGGTTCTTCCAGTCCATAAGACAGGAGATGAAGTGACCCCATACAGATTTATTATTGATCTCAGGAGAATTAATAAGGTTGTGGACCCCAGGTATCCAGTTGTCCCCATTGTGACTAGTATTCTTACTATGGTCCCCGCCACGGCTACTTATTTTAGCGTCGTGGATTTGAAAAATGCCTTTTTCTCCATACCCATAGCTGAAGAATCCAGATACCTTTTTTCCTTTGTGTTAGCACAACTGCAATATAGGTTTTGTCGAGCGCCCCAAGGTTACACAGAGAGGCCAGCTATTTTTAGCCAAGCACCAAAACAGCAATTGGATGAAATTTTGTTACCCCTTGGTGTGATGCTCATTCAGTATGTGGATGATATTCTTATTTGTGGAGACACTGAATTAAGTTGTAAAGAAGGTACCTTGATCGTGTTACAACATTTGGCATATCATAATCACAAAGTGTCGCTTAAGAAAATGCAATATGTAATGCCTAAGGTTGATTATTTGGGATATGTCCTCACTGCAGAGGGTCGATCACTGTCACCTGAAATGGTACGATTAATCCAAGAAATGACCTATCCCAGTACCTTTAAAGAATTGGGACGACTGTTGGGTATCACCTCATATTGCCGCCATTGGGTCCCTGAGTTCTCCCTGCTAGTAAAATCCCTGTTACAATGTCTGAAGAGAGAGAAGGATCAGATACCCTTCACCTGCACGCAAGAAATGAGAGAGGCCTGCAACGCTTTGAAAAGCACCTTGTGTAGTGCCCCCGGGCTTGGGACACCCAATTATGACAAGCCATTTACTCTTTTTGTACATGAACAAAAAGGTTGTGCCCTAGCTGTATTGACTCAGGAACAAAACGGAAAGCAAAGGCCTTGTGCTTATTTCTCTGGCACATTGGACAGTGTGGCTGCAGCACTTCCCCCTTGCATGCGATCAGTTGCCGCAGCAGCGGTAGCTCTCAAACAGAGTGCTGGTTTAGTGCTGGGAACTGCTATAATTGTGAGAGTTCCCCATGCCGTAGATGTGTTGCTCAATAGAACTCAAACCCAGCATCTTACAGCAGCCCGCTTGACACAATATGAATTGACATTGTTTGCACCAAATGTAACTATCATGAGATGTAATACTTTAAACCCAGCTTCCCTTTTGCCCTTGCCGAGTGGTGAGGGAGATCAAGACATGCATGATTGCCTTATACGCACTGATGAGCAGACCCGAGGTAGGGTCAATCTGAGTGACCTTCCCCTAGAGGGAGGTGATGGGGTTCTATTTTGTGATGGCTCGTGTTACAAGCTGGAAAGTGGGGAGACAGTGGCTGGGTACGCGATTACAACTGAAAGTGAAATTGTCCATATGGAACGCATACCTGAGTTATCAGTGCAATCTGCAGAATTAAGGGCATTGACAAAGGCTCTAGAATTAAGCAAAGGTCTAGCTGTAACCATCTAAATGGATTCAGCCTATGCACATGGTGTGGCCTTTCATTTTGGCCTGCTATAGAAAGAAAGAGGGTTTCTCACCTCACATGGTACCAAAATAAAACATGGTAATTTGATAAACAAATTATTGACGGCATTGGCTGAACAGCTCAGGTGGCGATAGTGAAAGGCTCCGCCCATAAAAAGGTGGTAGATTGTGTGAGGGAGGGAACGATTTTGCAGACCAGGTGGCTAAATATGCCGCAGAACACTGTAAACTGCCCCTTCCAGAGTGTAATATGCTGCAAAGGGATGTGGATGGGAAGAGGGATGAGGGTGAATTGGGAAAGGACCCTGAGGAGATAGTACAGGAAATTCAAAGGGAAGCGGTAGATTGCGAAATTAAAGCATGGACTAAGGACAGTAACAATGGACACACTTCTAAAGGGGTGTGGCTGGACAAAATCAAAATCATTCCTCTCTCTGTGTTACTTTGAGTATTCTGTGACTCGTTTCTGTGCTCTGGTCAGCTACCTTCGTTGCTTGTAGCCCGTGTGGACAGATACCAGTACCACCGCTATCAATTATTTTAATTTGTGCAACACACAATGGATACAATAATGCCCTACATGTACGAGCCCGAGTATACCGAGGAGGAACTACTGGAAAGGGAAACACGCGAAAACGATGGGGCTTCGGACAGCAGTTGGCAGGACGAATCAACGGATGAAGACACTGGACCTAGTCGCATGGACGGTGTTTCCACCTGGTGCACATGCAATCGCTGCGAGCTAATGCCGACCGAGGAGGAGAACTGCTTCTGCTGTGAAAACTCGGGATGCGTGGCCTACATTTCGGAAGGCGAGCCACGACCACAATGCATCACCGAGCTGCCAGACTTCAGGGCAGCCTGTCTCACATGGTCCGTGTTGAGGATAATGATAGTGCTTATGCACGAACTTCGCGCAACTGTTCGTCCTCGTAATCCAAGTAACGAGTAAGTATACTCTGCTTGTCATGCCACTCCCATTTCATAGTCTTCTACTATATCCAAAATTACATATACATATAATTGTAACGCATGAAAGTCTTTCAATAGTGTGCGGTGTCTAGATAGCATTTGTCCGAGCAGAATGCCATTAGTTACAAGAATTGTCATTGACAACAAACGTTTATTAAACTTATCTTGGTCATTTAAAAACAGTTTGTTTCATTCCTTTTCACAGGTGGTACAGGCTGGTGGCCTATCGTTCCTTTACATGGTGGCTTCAGGGGAGGCTTGGACACCGCGTTCTAAGAGTGATACCCGCCTGTGGCGTTCGTGCCATAAGAGAAATGTTCCCGAGTGATAGCGGTCAGTACAGGGGATTTTCTCTTGCTGTGCTGCAACCTGAACTCTACAATGTGTAAACTTTTGTATTTTTGTGTCATCAAAATAAGCTACAAAATAAAACACCACATATATTTTAACAATGGTTGTTTCGATTTTTTAAATCAATCAAGTGTGTCTCCATTCAAGGATGGACGTCAGACACCTGTGCTCGGAATGGGTGAAGTTCAGGTCGCTGTGAAGCGGGGTGGTCGCTATCTAAGCTAACATAATATATTATCAATAATGCATGCACTAAATAACACTTGTTCAAAGTCTTTCAGTCGGTTATGTCTCTATAAAAGTCACACAAATATCAATACTATCAATTAACATTGGATTATACAGGCCTTAGGTCAAGGGTCTTGACCACTATAATACAGTGTTTGAAGTGTGGATCTGTGCTCACAAGAATCTCCAATATGTGGCATTTGTTATTGATAGGCAACGATATACTGCAGTAGGGGTCTAATGTTAGTTGGGGATCTGCTAGGTGGCCATCATGGCGTGGTCAGTGGTCACCTCGCTTAAGAACCCCTTATTTAAGAGAATACCTTGCAGGGACACATGGTCAAAATGGCAGTAACTTTCCACTGGCGAGGGTGCGTGGGCAAGGACACATTTGTGGAGATGAACGAGCCTTGTGCTTGGTTCAGGCCGGTTTACATGCAGGACCGTGATCTCAGAGAGTGAAGTGTTACATTTATTAGCTGTTGCAAATACCTCTGGAGTTTTCCAGTCAGAGTGGGAACGAGGCTGTGGGCCATGTGCTCTGCGCGCTGTACTATCGCAGTGAGGCCTGGTCACCAAAATGTAGTGGAAAGGGGGTACAAAAATGGATGCCCCGTGTCCTGCTCAGTGTTCCCATCTACGCGAATGTCATGCAAAGTTAACATCACATAAGGGCAAGGGACGGGCGCAAACGGATAAGGTGGCATGTACACTTCAAAAGGTATCCCACGCCCAGGGGCCATCGCTCACATGGCCTCCTCAGACCCCGTGTCACCAGACAGGCCTCCCCTGAGGCAGGCCGCCCCCCTGCAATCCACATAAGTGTGTCTCCATTCAGCAGTCTTCCTGTGCCTTATCTGCACGCCCACCGGCCCATCCATCCCACCCCCCTCTATCAAAGGCGGTTTGCACCCGGGGATGAGCGCTGGCATGGGGAGCTGTCATGGGCGCAAACGGCCAAGGTGCCAAACAGCATGTACACTTCAAAAGTTATCCCACGCCCAGGGGCCATCGCTCACATGGCCTCCTCAGACCCTGTGTCACCAGGCAGGCCTCCCCTGAGGCAGGCCGCCCACCTGCAATCCACATAAGTGTGTCTCCATTCAGCAGTCTTCCTGTGCCTTATCTGAACGCCCACCGGCCCATCCCTCCCACCCCCTCTATCAAAGGCGGTTCGCACCCGGGGATGAGCGCTGGCATGGGGGGCTGTGACGGGCGCAAACGGCCAAGGTGCCAAACAGCATGTACACTTCAAATGGTATCCCACGTCCATGGGCAATCGCTCACATGGCCTCCTCAGACCCCGTGTCTCCAGGCAGGCCTCCCCTGAGGCAGGCCACCCCCCCTGCAATCCACATAAGTGTGTCTCCATTCAGCAGTCTTCCTGTACCTTATCTGCACGCCCCAGGCCCATCCATCCCACCCCCTCTATCAAAGGCGGTTCGCACCCAGGGATGAGCGCTGGCATGGGGGCTGTGACGGGCGCAAGCGGCCAAGGTGCCAAACAGCATGTACACTTCAAAACGTATCCCACGCCCAGGGGCCATCGCTCACATGGCCTCCTCAGACCCTGTGTCTCCAGGCAGGCCTCCCCTGAGGCAGGCCGCCCCCCTGCAATCCACATAAGTGTGTCTCCATTCAGCAGTCTTCCTGTGCCTTATCTGCACGCCCACCGGCCCATCCATCCCACCCCCTCTATCAAAGGCGGTTCGCACCCGGGGATGAGCGCTGGCATGGGGGGCTGTGACGGGCGCAAACGGCAAAGGTGCCAAACAGCATGTACACTTCAAAAGGTATCCCACGTCCAGGGGCAATCGCTCACATGGCCTCCTCAGACCCGTGTCTCCAGGCAGGCCTCCCCTGAGGCAGGCCACCCCCCTGCAATCCACATAAGTGTGTTTCTATTCAGCAGTCTTCCTGTGCCTTATTTGCACGCCCCAGGCCCATCCATCCCACGCCCTCTATCAAAGGCGGTTCGCACCCGGGGATGAGCGCTGGCATGGGGCTGTGACGGGCGCAAACGGCCAAGGTGCCAAACAGCATGTACACTTCAAAAGGTATCCCACGCCCAGGGGCCATCGCTCACATGGCCTCCTCAGACCGTGTGTCTCCAGGCAGGCCTCCCCTGAGGCAGGCCGCCCCCCTGCAATAAACATAATACCACGACATACACACGTCATTCATTCACAAACACACCCCTGTTTCTAATACTTTATAAACCACTTGATATGTCTGATGAGAACATCTTTGTGCTTTGCATGTCAACTCCTGAACCTTCTACCTGAGAAGCACTGAGATCTATGCTAATCTGCTCGTCGCCGTGCTATCTGTGACCGCTTCGAGCAAACTCGTCAGTGTGCTACCTGTGGTCATCTACCTGTTCTCCTGCAACATACTGCTCGGCCTGCTGAATCCAACTGTTTGTTGGTCAAGGTAAGGCCATGTATCCTAGTCATATTTCGGTCATTTTTACATTTCAATCTATTTGCTATTACAGTAGCCAATAGAGCTATGGTCATTGGTCTCATTGCTATTGACTTGAGTTTCAATTGTTATGCTATCAATAGATCTATTTATTTTCATCTGTGTCAATTGTCATCGAATTGCATCCTTCGGGGGTCCAGTCTATAATGTAAGAATGGTTCCTTTTCGTGCAAGACAGAACATCCAATGGACGAGTCACATGTTCAGAGTTTAGTCACATAATTTAAAAAATGTCTAACTTATGCAAATACTAAGCCACACATGATGAACTGGTATAGTTCCGGCGACCAAAACAAACCTTGCATTGAGCATGGTATGGTTCATTTACTTTTTTATGACATTTTTATTCATCAAGGTTTTATAATAATCTTGATATTTACTTTTCAGAATTTTCAACAATGCCTGCCCGTTCGATTAGCGGCTGCCCTTCGAAGACCCATGCTAAATCTGAAGGCACTACAATGCATGTATTCCCGAAAATTGTTGATCGAATAAGAGAATGGGTCAGACATTGCGGATATCCACTGGATGAGCTGGAAAGTAGAGTCCAACAAGTCTATGAGGACAAGAGGGGTGATAGATACCGCATCTGCAGCCGGCACTTTCCCTCGAACATGTACACCACATCTTGGGTAACAAAGAAGAACAAACGGCGATCGACACGAAAATTGCTCGCAAACGCTATTCCCACTCTATTCATCCACAATCCGCCACTGGTGAGTCAAGTGTCAGTTTTTAGCTTTAGGTCTTGCGGTGGTGTGTAGGTAGCCAAATGGATTCATTGATATTTTAGGTGTTGTTTCCAACTTGTAATACTTTCGACATTGATATGAGTGTATAGCTTTTTGAATAATGACATTTATCAATATATTATTTTTAGATTTCATAACCCACAAAAACAAAATCTATATATGGGCACAGGGAACTGTGCTATATTGCGCATTACTCAAGTATTCTGTCTCCTTACATGGCAATTTTAAATATTGGCATTTCATTATCAAACAATAATTTACCTTTACAACTTCTTGACTATCCCTTGAATCTGAAGAAAGAACATTCTATTTCCGTCACGTGCTCGCAGTTATCAACCACTTCTAGCGCGTATCAGGTAATCATACTTGTCTATTCCGCTACAGACTTGTTTTATGCATGTCAAGTAATAGTTTGTATGTATCATGTGATTATTTTACCAATTGTTTGGTTAGTGCTTTCCAATTGATATACACCTTAGTTGTCGTCCCCTGGTGTTTGTTTTCAGTTATAATTAGTGTTATCCATACTAATGCAAGTACTGTCTTTCAGGGAGATGCTGAAGCATCCACCACATTGACAACAGCCCTAGATGTTCTTCAGCAGCCCGAAGTATGGATACTGACACCTCAACTGACCGTGATCATCAGGACTGGAACACTTGTCGTTTGATTTTTTTACACCATGTTTCATATGTGGTTAGCCGTTGATATGTACCTGTGCGGTCGACCCCAAGCGTGTGTTATGTTTTCAATATTGTAATCCTTACTAATGCAAATACTATGTTTCAGGCAGTTGTTGAATCCTCAACCCACGCACTTGATACGGAGCCTGACATTCAAGTAATTCCGGTGGAAGCGGGACCATGCGGATATGAATCGGCGCAACAGCTTTCGGAAGTGCGCACCACATTGACAACAGCCCTAGATATTCTTCAGCAGCATGAGGTATGGATACTGACAGCTCCATCGAGCGTGATCATATAACGTGATTCCATTTGCTATACTTTCTTCCCTATGAACGCATGTACTGTGTTTCAGGGAGATGATGGAGCGTCCACTACAATCACAAGATCCCATTTAGATGATGCAGATGTGAAGAAATCGGAGAAATAAGTCGATTAAATCTGATCATTTTTAAATATTCCTTGATTCTTTTAGACAATACAACATTTGTGGTTATCTCGTTATATGTACCTGTGCCGTCGACCCCAAGTGTGTGTTATGTTTACGATATTGAAAACCATACTAACGCAAGTACTGAGTTTCAGGGAGTTGCTGATGCCTCCTCTTCAATACAATAATTTGTGGCAGTCCATGTAGAGCCAGAGGTATGGATACTGACATCTCCTTCGAACTAGGTCATCAGAGCTCGAATACTTGTCGTTTCATTGTTCCACACAATGTTTAAACGTGTTTGGCTATTGAGATGTACATGTGTGTTCGTCCTCGCGTGCGTTTTATGCTAACAATATTTTGATACACAGTAATGAAAATACTATGTTTCAGGGAGTCGATGGAGCCTCATTCCGTGCTGTCTATGCGGATACAGAAAATATAGTCGTTGCAGCGCAAGAGGAAGGGGAGACATGTGGATACGTATCGGAGCAAAAGCGTGCAGATGTTGAAGGTTGAGTCAAAAAAGTTGCAAAGAAAAGAAACCAAAATAAGGTTAGTTACAAACAGTTCATAACTTTAGAAAATTTTTTGTGCTGGGGACTATTTTATGTTTTTTTCCAGTCAATTGTACTATACTTTATCTTGTGTTTAAACTGAATATCAATTTTCCAATCTGTCCTCTAGTTACCCGTGGGTCTACGAACTATACATACACAGACAGTGAAGCGAATGAGAGATGTTGCTTGGCAGACCATTTACACTATGGAGGAACTATTAATTCAGACGTGGCATGTTGAGACTCGGGATGCTCATGTCCAATGGCCATAACATGAAATGAATGTGTCCGGAGAATCCAGCAAAGTTTTATTGGACCATTGCTATAGTACGACCTCACCGCCGCAACAACATGGTACTGGATGTATTGAAGATAGCTCTGAAGTAGTCGCAGATCAATTCACACAATCTACACCTGCCAAAAAATTGCCACCAACAAAGCTGTCGACATTGTTGTGTTCTCCCATCAATGTTGAGGTAGCAGATGTTGAAATGACAGAGAATGAATCAGCAGCAGCATTCACCAACGCATCAGAACTTGATAGCAGCGATATTTCTTTCAAATGTGGTGATATGTCCTCAACGTCACAGGCCGCAGGATGACAGTCTAAAGAAAGAGGGCAAATACATAGTATTCGATAGTTGTTTGATGGATATTATAAGTATGCTGAAATGTGGGCATTCCGTCAGAGGGAAAGTATGTGGGAAGCCATTGATTCATGTGACTCATCAAAAACAAGGCAGTAACGTCACAATACATGCCGCCTGTAGATTACATCATACGTTCTCATGGTCTGCACAACCGATGCTGGGGAAACTGCCAGCAGGCAATCTACTGTGTGCAGCTGCATAACTTTTTAGTGGCTCCAGTTTTAGAAAGTTAGAGTCTTTCTTTCAGTTTGTGGGACTCCATTTCATTTAAAAACGCAGTACTACAAATACCAACATGATTATCTGTTTCCGGCCATTAGTGATGCTTGGAAAATTGAACAATTGTCTCTAACAAGTACATTCAAAGGCAGACGATTCAGGCTGGCTGGCGATGGACAGTGCGACAGCCCTGGATTTTCTGCCAAGTACTGAACCTACCACTTTCAGGACATGGATAGTAAGAAAATTGTGAGTTTGGTGGTCGTGCAGGTAACACAATGTACATCCTCATTTATAAAATCAGTGGAACATCTACAATCGAGGGGAATGCACAGCGACCTCATAGCCACGGACAGACACGTTTCAATAGCCAAGACAATGAGAGAGCAGTTCCCACATATTAAACATCAATTTGTCGTATGGCATCTTGCTAAATCAATCAATAAGAAAATCTCGGTTGCAGGGGAAAAAAAAGGTTTGGAAAGTATTTCAGAGTGGTCCCAGTCTATCAGCAACCATCTTTGTTGGAGCTCCAAAACTTGTGAAGGGTCAGTGGAAATACTACTTGAAAAATGGCGGTCACTGATGCACCAGTGTACCAACGTTCACTGCTGGACAGAAAACCAACATTTCTACCAATGTGAACATGGCCATCTATCCCCAGTGGAGGCACGGAAGAAGAAGTAGTTGAATCCATCTTCACCGACACACAAAGCCATTGAGAAGATTGTTTTCGATAAAACTCTATCAAGAGATTTGAGGGGACTGACAGAATTCTGTCACACAAGAGGTTTGGAGGTGTTCCACAATATGTGCCTAAAGTACAGGCGAAAGCGCTTGCATTTCAGCATACAGGGCATGAGACATAGGACTCTACTTGCCGTCTTGGCCCATAACGAGAATCTCGGCCGTGAACAATCTAGGACTACGGGTAATGTAAGGATGCCTCGCTACACTAAGGCCTTTTCAAAAAGAAGTAAGGAATGGGTGATCAAACCAGTCTATGAGGAAATGGAGTCCGACTTTGTTCAAAAGCCTTATTGTTGCTGTATTAGAGAAGCACAGATATGGAATTTTGAACGTTTCTGTGCAGAGCACTGATCCATTGCCACCCAACATTGCCACTATGCCATGTCCACCCAAAGGAGAGCTGGTTGTGAAGTACAAATCCCGGTTTAAATAATTGTAATATGATAGTCTTTTTGTAAATACATTTTATTGTACAGTGTGCATACAAAGTATGCTAACCCTAACCCCTACCTTCACCATCCTGGGTGCCGAACTACCTGGGTGTCATCTTTGAATTCTCTCTCTATTCACCTCATATTACTGACCTTGTCTATACGTGTATGTATATATTTTTGTTGATGCAACTAATTTTCGCAATCTCTTATAAATGCTGGGCACTGTTAACCGAGGGGAGGCTTGCGTATTGCAAATAATAAAAAAAACAAACAATAAATCTCACTTTCAACTCAACTCCTCGGGTACTTTATACTTTCCCTGACCTTTCCCAAAAAATTAAAAGTCTCAATAGTTATGGTTCTTTGGGGCTTCAAAGCTCGCAGACAACGAGGACAAAATTGGGGCCTTAGAACGCGCCAAGCGAGCCGTTGCAGATGGGAGAGAAGCCAGTTCGCATTGCACATTGAGGCTCACTACATAGATGGATTCGAAACTTCAAGTTCTCACAGATGGCTTTATTAAGGGATGTTGCAAAGAAAGAATGTATGCTCATTTCTAGTGAAGGTCAGCGGCTTTGATTTTCAGCTCGCGCCCTGAAGAGGCCCACAACTCGCACTGGCAGTATAAGGTTCTATTGTTTTTTGACCTTGAGAGAAAGGGACCATGCAGAAAGAACTTCATTTGAAAGGGGGTTTGGGGGTGCAATACGTTTGAGACGATAAGACAGAACATTCTTAAACTAGACCGAGTTTCATGTTAGTTCAGTATACGAAAAATCGTTGTCAAGAGCACAGTGGGATTTACGGACTGCATTACGCAGAGACACAATGGAAATTGCAAATATAATGTAAGTAACTCTTTAGACGCTTTTATACCGGAATGAAGAATTAATGAATGGATGCATGAATAAATGAATGAATGAAGAGCTTTGAAAAGGTTTGGGGGATCGTCCTTGTAGCGGGAACATGGGCATGCAGGTCCACATTCCACACGCATGTAGACAAAAAGTCGTTTCTCATTGTGTATCAACCTCGATTTATTTTGTTAGTTTTCGCATTGATTTTAGAGCCGAACATACTCCATTGCACTATCCTTGAAAGCAAATAGTTTCAGCACGGCCGTAATAAATAAAATGAATAATAATAAAGATCGGCTGGCGAGACAGATCGGCTGGCGAGACTAATTAAACATTTTATGTTTTCAAAATAGGTACATCCTTCCCTTTTGCCCCTGCCACCAGTTTCAGACACCGGCAGATGGATTTTTTAACCGCCAGCTGCAGCTTAATGTAAACAACTGCACCATTCTGATGATTTTATGGGACGATCGCCAAGGGCCCATATGCCCTTACGCGGTACTAGCGGCTAGAAGCAACATATCAACCTTTGCGCTGGCCTAGGGCTTACTTGATGGAACAGCCTTGCGGTTCAACATGCGATAAAAAGTGCTTCTTTGAACGAAAACCAACAGCCTGTGTACCATAAAGGAACAGCGCGTGACTCACGATAATATTTTACAGATTTGCAGATAGAGATAAAAGAAAATAAATGACTTTCGGAGTTCATATGGCAATTGCAGAATATTCTATGAACATTTAATGTCAAATAAATGTACTTTACCAAATTTACCGTGTTGCTGTTTGATTTTAAAGTACAGTTTCATATTCCGAATTGTGGCGCGCTGTGTTGTGAGCTGATCTGTGTTGGTTTCCGGGTTCTGTGTGAAGTTGCGTAGAAGACGACTGGGCGCGTTTGCCTCCGCAGCACAGTAACGTCACAGAGAGAGGCGGGGAATATGAATGTTTTGATAATGTCAGGCTCAGGGGCGGGGGATATGATTTAGTGCCGCAAATGCAGGTCAGCCAGGGCGATGGGGGAAATGATAGGATTATCACAAAATGGCAGCTCCCTGGTGCCTGTTTTCGCGTGCGTTTAATGGACGAAAACTCATGTAAGGTCCATAGGAAAGTTTTCTAAAATCGAGCGACTTAGGCTTAAAAACACATGGCCGACCCGTAGGGGCAATAGCAAATTTTGACCGAACCATTCTTTTAATCGCAGGACTGTATGCCACTATGTACCCAGATGGTACCTTTTGGGTGTGGTACTCTGTGCCTATCCTGGAGGACCTACCAACACACTGTTGTTGTTTTTAACCTACCAGTCAGGGGTAAAAGTAGGTACATGTGTGCAACAGGTCCCGGCATTATCACAATAAATGGTACATCACTTTTGGCCGATATTACAAATATCGATGACAAGTACTTTAGGCCTGTGGACAGTCTCAAGGGTCAAGAGCACTTGTTTTACAGTCGCGTTTTGGCATCATTTGTTAAATACATGTAACATGAAACTGTTCACTCACAACAATGGTGACATATACTGTTGATCACGGACGCACCTGATGCATTGCGTTTTATTGGACAATGCTGACATATAATGTGTATATCTGGCGGAAACATGTGTTCTTCCAGTAGCTAAATCCCTGCCATGTTTTGGGCGAAGCCAGCATGACAATGTGCTCTTACAGTGTCAGTACTAGCATTTATTGAATGTAGCCATAAGGAAAATGTGTATTTACTGTGGGAATACTGGCATATATTGGGCAGAGCCAGCTAAACGATGTGGTCTTACAGTGGTAAAATTAACATATTGGGCACATCCAGTATGGAATTGCAATTTTACTGTAGTGTGCTAGCATATATTGGGTACATCCAGCATGGACACGTAGAACAGGCATTTTGCATTAGTGTCTTGGCATGTATTGGGCGTCTCCTGCTTAGACATATGTTTTTACAGTGACATTCTGGAGAATGTTGCGTTCAGCCAGCATGAGAATGAGTCTTTATAGCATGATGCTGGTGTAGATTGGGTACTGATAATATTTGATGTTTTACAGTGGCAATACTGACATACATGTTTCAAATGTCTTTCCATTGACGCAAATGTAACCCACAGGTATTTGGTATGTCTTGATCCCTGGCATGTCTTTTGGAGGTATGTAAAGCCTTTTATTCAGCACTTCTATTGCTTGATTCACTTATTTTGGGGGGCACTCATCAGCTCCTAAGGTTACCAGTGCTGGGGAACTCTGACCCTTTTCATGATTTTCCCATATTGTTTAATGTAGCACATGTCACCTTACAGTGAAGAGCTTCAGGGGTACTTTGTATCCCCTTTCCTTTTCTTATAGTCATTTGCTTGCAATCTTTTAGATGTGCCGAGGACAGGCTGGTGGCACTTGCATGCATATTTATTTTGAAAACAAAATGCTGTTTTTGAGAACCATATGCTCAAAATGGCCATGTGTGGCAAGGCTGATACCCTGGCCTTGTCAAACAGGGGTAAGAGTCTGTTTCAGCAGGAGTTGTGTGGCTTAGGCAAAAGTGAAGAGCCAGTCTTACGTCTGAGGATGGTGTAAGTTGGGATTGCAACAATTTCTGTTCCCCCACTTTGTGCGTGCATGTGTCAAGGAAGTCCACATAGACCTTCAGTCATAGCGCCATTAAAAGAGTCTTGTCAGTGTTCCTCCTTCTCATTTAGAGACACCCGACCTGAACAAAAAGACCAACAGACGCATCAGAAATAGAACCCTAATCGAGAGCCTGACAGAGCATGGACCTGACCGATATTTACCCACACCGGGAAGATGAGAAAAAGAGAGAAGCTGCAGCCCCCAGACAATCCGTTGTGTAGGTGCTGGTATACCGCAACTGGAAGAGAGTGAGAAATCCACATTCATACATGGCAGGCAGAGGAGTAACAAGGTTCTTCCAGAGAATACTACCAAGTATGTGTTTACAAATGCCATGGCCCTGGGAATGCCAAAACACCTTACCTCAGTGGAAAGTGCAACAGTCCAGTATGTGGTGGACCCATACATGGGAGGGGCTTAGCCCTCTATGTATGACATTTCAATTTACACACATACATACAAGGAGGTGGAAGACAGGGACAGATTGGGCAGGCAGAGTGATCCAACATATATGCATAATTATATATAACTAAAAAGTGTGGCTTATTCCGGTGAGGGGGAGGATGACAAAGAGACAAGCTGTGGAGGAGATTATTGGAGAAAGTGAGGAATTGGCTACAAAGTGAAAGTGGTACTGCAGTGTGAATGTGCGTGTTAGTGTGTCGAGTCCGGCTATGAATGTCAGCCTGAGATTGGTCAGACTCAGATCCTGCACCCTCCCCATCCAATACCATGCCACCCCTACACTCATTCCACACAGAAACTGCCAACTTAGCTCACGCACCATCAAAGTGAACAGACACCACTACCGTGACAATACCTCTACATGCCACAGCACTAAGCCAACACATACCACACCTGGTGGCAACTCCTACTCTCAATGTACCGCCGCACCCAAGTCAGACTCTCCTACCATACCTATAAATAACTTGTGCCCCACGCTATACAAGTGCGCTCTAATCAATGTACGCTCTCTCAATGCCCGCGCTCTAGAAGTAAATGACTTAACAACCTCCCAAGACTTAGACATACTCGCTATCACAGAGACTTGGCTTAGCGAAGCTTCCGGCCCAGACATCACACTAGCTTTACTGCAAGGGTACGCCATCCTTAGACAAGACAGGATCGCCAAATCAGGAGGGGGGTAGCCTTTATTCACAAAGAAACACTATCTATCAGAACCATACCCCACCGATAGGAAGGGAATGTTGACATTCTATCAGTCAAACTAGCACTCTCACCAAACAGCACAATTAATATTCATATCATATACCGACCACCTGGCCCCACCGCCAAGTTCATAGGTGAAGTCAATCACTTCCTAGGAAACAATATTAAGAAATCCACAAAATCACTACTTCAGTGACCCCAAGGACAAAACTGCTATCTCGCTAGCCAAAGACCTCCACGACTTAGGCTTCTCACAAAAAATCACTGCGCCTGCTCACGCAAAAGGACGCATCCTAGATTGGATCATAGACCATAATTGTAACACAGCCATCACTTGCAATATTAGCCTCCCCTGGACAGACCACAACTTTCTCCAATTCGACATCCCAGTTTCAATATGCACTAAAGTGCCTACCACAGCACCGGCGACCTTAGCCAGAAGTGCCAAAAAACTCACAGCAGACAAAGTCGGTGCACACCTTAACCTGCCATGCCTAGCGCCCCCCTTCTCCTCTGACCCTAACATCCTTGCAGAAATATTCAAAGACACCATTACCATGGCTGTCCTCACCGTTGCCCATTAGAAAAGAGAAAAGAAAAAAATCCTTCCACTCCAATTCCTGGTTCACAGAGGAACTCCAGACCATTGTTCTTCACCTGCCAAGCCATTACAAAAGGGGAAAGACCATATGCAAATCAGGCTTAGTCCCACCCCCAAAGGGGTAGTCCAGCCCGAACTCCTAGGTCACATTCCTTCTGCACGAGACCACAAGCATCCCCAGACATGTTTCAACCTTGTTGGGCGTCATCAGTGAGGAGTAGCTTGGGTCTCTAGGCCCAGCAGGCATGGGACGCACGTCTGTTTTTGCTTTGTCACCCCGAGTGGGACGGGTATGCCGAGACGTGGGTCAGTGAGGGAGGACAGAAGTTTTTTAAAGAATAGGTGAGACACAGGCTATTTGATAGCAGAGGGTACTGAGCTAGAGGAGAGGAGGCATTGGAGTAATCTGTGATGATAGGAGTGAGTGAAGGTGCACAGTGCTTAATTATGTGGGCCAGACATGTGTGCCCGTCCTTTGCAATGAGAAGGTTAAAGCATCATGATGGTGTCTGCTATTAGCTCCTGGTTGACTAGAGAAAAGGAGGGGTATTCATAGTGGGTGAGCTAGTAGATCAAGTGAGAGTGCTTTGCTAACGAGTATGTTTTTTTAGTGCTAATTTTAGTAAGAAGAGAGTACATTTTTTGTGTGAGGGCATTTTGGATTGTAGTACACCAAACTTTATCAGTGTGTATCAACTTTACCAGCAATAGGAAGGATGGGAGTTGCAAGATCTCTAAGTATAGCAAATCATTATTTCCTATTGTAGCTGGCATTAGCAATTCTGTCATTATAGCTATTAGATTTGCAGGTCACAATGCTTTCTTGTAGTGTAAAGCCTCTGTGTCAAGCGTCAGGTAGCTCTTTGTATAGTGGTGTTTTTTGCACAAATGTTCAAGGGCTCTTTTATCTCTGCGAAGCAGAACTAGCTCCTCTGAATACAAGATGTTTTGGGCTTTGTGAGGTTTGGGATTTTGGATTTTATTGGCACAATCTGGTGAAGAGCTTTGAGCAGGCCAGAGTGAAAGACTTGCAAGGTCATTTGCCGATTGTGGATAAGGTGTAACATTTGTGTAGAGCGAGGCAAGGAGGGATGACTTAAAATCCTCATGCTTCAGGTTACGTGTGTTACGGACAAAAAAAAGGCTGAGGGGCAAGGTAGTGGTTTGTGGGACTTCTGTAGTGAGAGATTGAATCTAATTAGGAAGAGGTCAGATCATGAGACTGAATCAATGGACAAGATGTTAATGTAGGCATTAGCATTGAGTATGCATTGGAGGATATGATCTTTCGCCTGAGAAGGGGGTGGGATAAGTTGGGAGAAACTCATGTGGCATTGTTCAACAGCAAGTAAAGTAGCTTTGGTGTCATTGGAATCATTAAAGCCAAGATAGAGGTCTCCTAACATGATGCATTTGGTAAGCGGTTTCTGGAGTAGCATAATGAGCGGTGGGATGTCTAGATCAGGAAGGCTAGGTCCATTGGGTTGCCTATAGATCAGGAGCCAGTTCACTGTGGTTCGAGGGTCGGTTGTCAGCTTTAATAGCAACATTTCATACCGGGAGTGTAGGGAAGGGAGAAATAAATAAAATCAAGGAAGATTTGGCAATGAGGGAATCTCCACCTCCTTTACCGTCAAGACGGTAAAACCTGTAGGGAGTAAAATCTGGAGGGATGGACATGGTGAGCGGGGGGCTGGAGTTGTCATGGAGCCAGGACCGAGTAATGACGAGGATGTCCAGGTTCAGCTGAAGGATTGGTCATACATTTCCCCTGAATGTGCACCAAGAGACCTCACGTTAATAAGAGCACACTTGAGCTACTCTGTTTGCTGGGGTAAGGTTACTGGGCTAGTGGGTGCAGCAAAATACAATGTGGTAGCAGATAGAAGGGTGGTGGCAGATAGAGGTGTTTTGGTGGGATTAGGCATTGAAATAGTAATGGGGCCTCCAGCGTTGGAGAGATGCAGGGGGTTGGTGCAGCCTGCAGTTCTTGATCTGAGTCTGTGTATGTATAGTGTGCCTAGACATGGTACAACATGTGCATGGGAGAGGCAAGCATGATTAGGGGCTCCAAGGTAGGAGAGAACCAAGGGGTTAGTGGGGCTACCTGTTCTTGATCTGAGTCTATGTAAGCATACTGTGCCAAGACAAGCAACAGTAAGCACATTGATGGTGACAGCTGGCAAAGAGACCAGTTTGGTGATGGTTGCTAGTAAGGATGAGATCCGAGAAGGAGTGTCAGTAAAAAGGCATTCAAGGTGTGGTGGAGTGACATGGGTGAGGCCATGACTGGGTTTGGATGATTGGATGCCCAAGTGCGATCTGAGAGTTACATCAGAGGGCTCTGGCGGCCCAGGCTGGTAATTTCGGGGGCAGGCACCAGGCTTACCAGGTATGAGGGAGTGCCATTCCAGATAAGGGGATGGAGGCGGGAGGGGGTGCTTCAGAGGATAACAGCAGAGGATGGTGGAGGATGTTACTGTTTTAGCTACAGAAACATCAAATCTGGAATTAGAGCAAACGGCACAAGCTTGAGGTAAGAATGGGGTAGGCGCATGCTGTGATATGGTGTCAAAGGTGTGTGCTTGGGATAGAGCAGGTATTAGGTAGGAAGAAGCAGGAACATTACTATAATCAAAAGCAAAACGATGTAAACAGCACCATACAAAAGGGCACAAAGCCAGCTGTTACTAGCAACACCGTACTTAGCAGAGCCTGGTAAAGGAGTAGGACTAGCAGCTGAGTTATGGTACAGATCAGGGCTGCCGGGGAGCATAATAGGTATTACAGTGGGAATTACAATATGACAAAATAACTGCAGGAACAAACGGTGAGGCATTCAATTGTGGCATAGGATTGGCCCATGTGAACTCAGAGGAACGGTGATCAAGGCAGCAATGAGTGAGCACACTTGACATAGCAGGGTTACTTAAACAATTTCCAGGCGCAGTCGAAATTAAAGCAGTGTAGTAAGGAGTCTTGTAATGACCTGAACCAGCCAGTGGCATTACGCCTGGTAAGGAGGTGTTGCAAGGAGGCAAGTGCAGGGTGGGAGGAACAGTGGGAAACAGATTAGAGACTCACTGAGTGCTGATAGTGTGTGGCTCTATGGACATGGCTAAACAGTTACTGTGAAAAACATTTGTGAGCGCATTCACTGCTATATACAAATGCAGCTTATTGTCATTATGCGTGCTTAGTTCAGTAACACCGGTTGGCGATGGCAATGCATCAGGGAAAGAGTTTGCTGAGGTGGTGTTGTTCAGGGTAGAGAAGCACTGATAAGAGGATGCACAGGTGTGGGTGAACCTCTCCAGTTAGCTAGCAGAGTTGGCAGCAATCTTCTCGGTGGTGGAAGAGAGCTACAGTATGACAGAGAAGAGTGAGGATGAGTGGAGACAAGGAAAGAATAAGAAAGGTAGAGTGGAAAGGACACAAACTGGATGGAACCTGAATCCAACAGTGTATGTGCAAGTCAAAATTCCCAGATCCATGTATAACACTAATCACTAGATAATGTAGAGATTATGGCCAAACTCCTTCAAGTTGTCATCCCAGTTAATCTAGCGATTAGCATATTGGCCGAGAAACAATTGCCAGCACTGTCTTGGGGATTGGGATGTTTGTGCTAGGGAGGAGGTGCATACAGATGAGAGAGATAGCGGGACAACCATATGGCCCTCCGGAAATTCAATAAAAACCCTTGAGCCACCGCTGATACTGGGAATGATTTTGTGGCATATGTGACACAAGCCCTGTCATTTGGCCATTTTGTTCTTTGGTCTTCCTCCTGCCATCTTGAGGTCTAGAAACACCATTATATGGCAGACAATGTCTCAGGGTTCAGTTTGAATACCTGGAAAAAGTTAGGATGCATGACATGGCTGGAAAAAGGGGATTGAACTCTCTATTACCAAGCCAAACTCGAGAAGGGGATGTCACTTGCCGGGCAGATGTGAGGCATGTGCTTGTTCTGGTTGGATATCCCTTACCTATTTGAATGGTGCCAGTCCTTACCATTGTCATGCTGAGGCAGACCCCAGTCCTAATTCAGGAGAAGAAGAGGAGTCTTGTAGACATTCCTCAGATTGAGCACTCGTGCCATGTCCCCATGCTGAAGACCCAGCTGCTGTTTGCAGGTGAAATGCCTGGGCGAAATTACTGGAAGACTTTCAGAAACATCCTATACAAGAACAGAACTGCCACCTTGCTTGAACAAATCCTAAAACTAATTTCATAAACTGCACATGAGGTCCCTTTCAAGCCATCGTTGGGATCAAAGGCAGATGTAAATTGCTCCACTGAGTCTGTATAGGGGCAGGTGGATGCATTTTCCCTAGCTCCCGCACCATCACTGCCGTCATATTGGAACAGCTGGGGAAGAGCTCTATGTGGCACCCCATGTGTTGTCCCTATACTGCATTGAGTGTATGAAAGATGATATGTACCAAGGCAACTATACTGAATGTATCCTTGTACTGAAATAGTGAAAGGATGTCAGCATGATGAGTAAAATCTGACACGGGCAGAGTGATGTTATGAAGATGATGTATGAGGACATACAGAAATAATAGAAACTACTTAAGAGTGACAAGCTAACTGCAGTGACAAGAGAAACATGTACGAAATTATAAAGTAATCAAATATACAATGAAGATAAAGTAACTTTCTGACCAATAGGTGTAAATATGCAGTAATGCAAGGTAGGTGAGACAGATAGAAGCTTGCTATAGAGGAAAATATAACATGGCTAGGTCGGACATGATAAGAACATGAATGTCGGCCTGTTTTAAGACTTAATTCAGCTACCTCAGAGAAAGACCATGGGCCTCATTACGAGTCAGGCGGAATGGGTTAACGGGGTCCGCTGATGGATGCGGACTCGTCATTCCTATTCTGCCTGATTACAAAGTCCCCTCGCTGGACCCGTTAAGGATGCCTGGTAAAACCAGGCGTCGTTACCGGGTCCCGCGAGGGGACCAGGGAGCTAACAACGTGCCAGTCATAATCGGCCTGTTGTTAGCTCCCTGCACCCATTCCCATTGAGCCCTATGGGGCTCGAATGGGAATGGGGAAGGTCTGGGCCTGGGTTCCCTGAGGGAGGAATTACCGGGCCCTCCTAACTCGGAATGGCCAGGTAATTCCCCATTCAGGGAACCCAGACCCGGTTTTGGAGGCAGCCATGCCGCCAATAGCAGCATGGCTCCCGCCAAAGCCGTAATGAGGCCCCATGGCTGGAGAGTCAGGAGACATTGGAGAAATATCTTTGTGAGGCAGAATATAGAGGAGTCTATGTTGGACTGTGATCAAGGATGCTATTTTGATGAATAATGGCAAGGCAAAGAGAGGCAGACGGATACGGTATGAACACCAGAAATATTTCTCATAGATTAAAGAAGAATAAAACATTTGCAAGAGCCAAGTATTAGACAATTAACAATGAATAAGGTCTATAAACAATGATATGAGCAAGTCTCTAGACACCAATAGGAGCAACAACAAAGTAAATCAAATAGCAGTAAATAAGAGGTTGAAATTGACCAATTTACGGTCTCCTCACACGAGATTCAGAAGTCGAAAACAAGAGATATTCATTAAGCTGGAGATGAATATAGTGATGTGCTTACACTCCCTTGAATGTCCTAAAACGAACAGCAGGCTACAAGGTCAACTACAGATGAGAAACTTTGGCCTATGGCTGGACTGATGAGAGATGATTGACTAAATGGGGAAGATTACTGCTGTCGGAAGCGGTCTCTGCGTGATCCTGCGTTAGCGTTGGTGTGCTGGTACGTTGGAAGAGGTGCGGCTTGACGGCCTGACGTCTGGAACGAGTGCCGGTCTGTGCGACGCGGCTGGTGCAATGCGGCTCAGCCCTCGCGTTGCTTGCATCGTTTGTGCCGCCGCTGACCGCTGATAATCGAGCGACATCTGGTGTTTGGAGCGGAGCCCGGAGTTGTCACCCTCACTTGAGGAGCTCTCACTTGAGGAGAGCGACCGAGGGAGCGCCCCAGGAACCGGGCGCCGGGTGGGGCGAGCGACCTAGACCCCGTCACCAGGCGCCCAGGCACGCAGGTACCGGTTTGTGATCCCAACTCGCTTGCTTATTGGTTGGCCCCGAGGCGGCAACTCACTATACGGCACCGTGGGCTGGAGGCCGGGTGTCCCAGGGTCCCTCGGCCCAGTGGCGACAGTGTGGAGGGTCGTCCTGTGGCCTGGAAGCTGAGCTCGGCTCTTACGGGTGCTGGTTGTGAGGAGCCGCTGTAGTACCACATCATGGTTAAAGGTGTGAGCAGACACAGTGGCATTGCCTGCAGAGCGGGGGCTCCTATTTGATTAAGTGAGGCTGTGATTACCACTGGTGGGGGCTCTTCCAGTGTATGACAGCTAGTTGAGCCAAACAAAACGAGATTTTTCTGTGCCCATATAGTGGGGTATTTTTGGGCACATAGAATAAATCTGGATCTGAACTCCGATAAAGCAAGCTTCTGAAGGCAAGCACAACTTATTACGGAGCGGTTGACATTGGTATGTCTATATAACTGAGCGTACTGAGGAACATAACTAGATAGCTCAGTTTTTATATATTGCTAACGCTTTAGAGCAAAATAACTACATGCCTTCTCGTAAGAAGTCCCAAGCACGCTACAACTTGCGACAGCGGAAAATAAGGAGTAGTCCAGCGAACGAAGAGCGTGCAGTGGGTAAAGATAAGCAAACAAAGCCAGCACAAGCTACTAAAAGAGCAATAACGGATTTTTTCCCAGTGAATCCGCACCCGGAAAATAATTCTACTACCATGGATGAGGGGGAGGCGATCAATATTGATATGCAGGACCACGAGAGCTATGGAGATATAGATAACATCTCTCTACATGAGCTCTGTCTTTCCATGCAAAGATCTATGACACCTGCGGTGGCCAAAGTAGGGCAACCGGCACCGAGCGATCGAATAGAGGAAGTTACTAAATCTCAGAGAATTGGCGCTGTGAGATTGTCAACTACACCTAACCTGAACATTCATAATGATTCCGAGCTGGAATCAAGAGTGGCGGATGTTAGTAATACAGCTTCTTCTAGCCCTACTGATTTGGCTGAGTTACAATCATCTGTTGCCTCTGTACAGTTTGCCCTTAAGATCCTTCTTAAAATGTGTGGACGCATATTGGAAACTACACTAAATTTGCTTCTGCAAAATCCTGCCGCAGTGACAACTATTGCGAGAGCCCCAGGGGAGAATACGGCTTCTAATCCAGAAGCAACTGAGAGTGTGGAGAATCTGGCAACGTCCCCCAACGCAGCCAATACACCTGAAGTATTTTTCTCCCGTAAACAGCGGAGACTAGCCAAAAGAGCAGCAACGAGGAAGAAGGCTTGTGAGGTGGCGCCGCCAGTATCGGATATTGAGCCTTCTGGGAAGAATAATAAAAAAACAAGGAAACCAACGGCAGGCGGGTGCAGACGTAAGGACAAGCAAGTAGGTTACTTAACAAGTTGGGTACTGTCAGATGATGATGGGGACGGTGAAATAGAAGATGGAATTTTATCTGCATCCGTTAACATACCTGTCTTAGAGCAGCTTGAGGATATTCATGTAACTGGTGGCAAAGATAACACAGTAGTCGATAGAGATTTAAGTAGAATGGAACCGGTGAACAATCCTAAGGATAATGAGGCTCCTCAGAAAGAGAACAGGATATGCCTCATTAAAAATCTATACCAGCAAAGTGAGAGCAGTTGGCTCAACAGAACTGAGCTAATGACCAGATTCCACGCTGTTCCTCAACTACGTGTATTAAGATCGGATGATTTTGAATTCATTGAGCCTCTACAAGTTACTAATGCCAACGTTTCAGCCATTCATTGCAAGTTCATCTCCTCTGCCCAATTGATACGTAACTATAAAGACAGCCTCTGAGCCGTTGACATTGAAGTGGATCCCGATCCCGATCAGGAGGATCCTAAATGGCCACGTAAAGCTCCCTCAGCAGTAAACGAAACAACAGAAGTTCTGCCAAATTTGAAAAAGGACCGGGTCGCGATGGCCGACATCCAGAATGTTCTAACCTGGTTAGCATCAGCGCTACCGAAGGTGGTGAACTCAAATTGAATCCCCTCACTGGTATCATGGAATTGCAGAGGGTTCAAGCATTTGTTCTCCTCGGCGGGTCCTCTCCAGCTCCTAACGGAAAATGTATGCATATGCCTACAAGAGACTTGGTTGAAATCTTCTATTATACTCAACGGTTATACAATCTACCAGTCTCTGGCGATGAAGGGAAAGAGAGGGAGACCTTATGGTGGCCTGATCACAGGTATCAGGAATACTGTTACATCAAGACAGCTGGAGACATTATCCAGTGATAAAGTGATCGCAGTAGAACTGGAGAGCATAAGCGAGGGATGTAGAGAAAATATGCTCATTATTAATTTGTATAGTCCACCGGGTGGTAATGAGGTTGAATCCCTTCAAGAAGCAATTCATGAGTTGTTGGCCGCCTGGGTGATGGATCCGTCTAACACTTTGGTAATTATTGTTGGGGACTTTAATTGCCATATGTTAGGTACTGTCGGCACATCTATTAATCCTCTTTTGAATTCAACAAATAATATGGTACATAATGTCGAAGACCCACTTGGTATCTCTTGGCTGAGCTTCTTTAACGGCTGGGAAATGGAGATGATTAACGGCAGAACTTCAAGCAACAACCCAGGAAATTATACATGGCATAGCGGGACTGCAAAAAGCATCCTGGACTATATATTTGTGAGTCCACAGATGGCCATGAATGTAAGCGACATGAAGATCTCTGCAAACGACTGGAGCGACCACTCAACGCTTGTGCTGAAGTGTAACATTGGTATGCCGGCCATATGTACCAATCCCCTGGGGGACATGACAACTAACCATTCGGGCACCCGACTATGCTGGTCTGATAAAAACATCAATGCAGCTGTAACCTCGGTGCAGGCCATAGATGATAACACACTGTCCAAGTTCCATAATATGTCCATAAATTAAATGGAACATTGGGTTACATCATTCTCCACTAAACATGCAGTTAACCGTATAGCGATTGATGGCAAAACATCAGTAATATATGACAAAAGCATTAGAGATGCCAAACGTAGGTTAAGAGCAGAAATTAGACAAGCCAAATGTACAAGTGCATCTCACTGGGCCTACCATGGTATTTGCAGAGCTCTACAAAATAAGTACAGAGCATGTGTTAAAGCTAAAAGGTTCGAGCAAAAACTTAGGCGATGGCAAAATATGGTTCAAACCATATGTTCCAAAAATTCAAGAAGCATATGGTCTCTCCTTGGCCAAGCCAGGGGCAGTGGTAGAAAGGATCTGATTAACCCTATAAGTTCTAGTCAATGGACGGACTTCCTTATGGGTCGCAATATCCCTATTAAGGAGGTGGGAAAGTCGGTAGAAAAAGTGACCCCAAGGTCCATCCCTTTCAATATAACAACTGAGCATTTACTTTGGAAAATTAGAAGGCTCAAATCATCTAGGGCTCCTGGGCCTAACAGACTTTCAAATTCTGTGTTGAGAAGCCAGCCGGAATTTTGGGCTAAATTTTTAAGAATATTATTTGGGAAAGTATTAGGGGTTGGAAAAATCCCTAAATCATGGCAGCATGCCTATTTAATACCAATCTTTAAGAAAGGTGATAAGAAAGATCCCTGTAACTTCAGGTTACTATCTATGCTCGACTGTACAGGGAAACTTTTTGCATCACTGTTACTCGATAAATTAGAGGAATGGGTGGCTAAATCTGACATACTCAACACTTTTCAGTGCGGCTTCAGGAAAGGCTACTCAACGATTCATAATATAATTATCCTGGACACTTTACGCTCAAAGGCCATGAGGAAAGGAAATCCGCCACTATATGCCTTGTTTGTCGACTTTAAGGCAGCTTTTGACTCGGTCCGCAGAGAAAAAATGGGGGCCAAACTCGAGCTATTAGGCTGCCCTGAGATACTTCTGTATTATTTAAAATTATTGCATGAGGACAATACAGTGGCTTGCAGACTTAATAACCAGGGGGATTTGACTGCTGAGATCCCCCAGAATCATGGAGTCAAGCAGGGCTGCGTGACGGCCCCGTTTTTGTACAATCTTTATACGTGTGATTTACCAGATGCCATCTTAAGTGTGCATAATTGTCCTCCTGTTGTCGGCACGATCCACTGTGCAGTGTTAGCGTATGCCGACGATCTGATAATTATGGATCATACGTTCAGTGGTCTACGGAGATCTGCATTGAAGCTGTGGGAGTATGCTGCGAATAATGATCTAATTATTAACCAGGAGAAAACTCAGGTGATGATTTTCTCAAGTAAGAAGATTGCACGCCCTAGGCTTCTATTGCGTGAAATAGAAATTAAGTACACCCAGCAATACAAATATCTCGGGGTCGAAATGGACGCCAAGTCGGGCTATAACTCCTGTATTCAAATGAGACAACATCGGGCAGCTCAAGTAACGTCGCTGATCAGCCAATTTGCAAGACAAAACTGTGGATTTACACTGTACGGAATCCGTCAATTATACGCCCAGGTGCTAACCCCTATGGCTGTTTATGGGCTGGAATCCTTGCTGCAAATGGACTTAAGCTGGGTGCAAGTTATAGAGGGGAGGTTTTGGAGAAGAATCCTAGGGCTCCCCCAATCTATTCCAATGGCATTGTTAAGATTGGAAGTGGGGGTTTCCTCTTTAGGTTCCATCGTCCTGAAAAGGAGAGCCGAACTTTATCTAAGGATTTCTAATCAACCAGAGAATCGGTTATTGAAAGAATTTGCCATTGAAGCTACAAAGGAAGCTACCAAATGCCATCTTAAAAAGGAGACTGAAGCCTTCTTGAGGGTAATGTACTGGACTAAGAGTGGAGTGAAGTTTGCTGATCCTCAAAAAAAGGCACTATCTAAAAAAATTGCCCTTTGGGACTGGTTGGAAAATTACGCACATCTGGACAAGCTTCCAAAATACAAATTCATTCACTACATGCTCTACTCCTTTAAGCAAATGCAGCCGTATTTAATCCTATGTCCATCAAGTAGACTCAGGCGATTTTTACTTCTATTTAGGGTTGATAACTTACCGCTGGTGTCTAACAAAAGTAAATATGATGGTTTATCTTCCACAGAGAGGTATTGCCGACTATGTAAGGATAATGGATGCAAAGAAACCGCTAATCATGTACTAACTAAATGTGTAAACATGATGGATACTTACTTAGTAAGTTATAGCAATTTTGTCCATGATACGGTATCCATTGGGGAATCTGCATTTTGGCTACGCCTTATGAATACGCAAACTCGGCAGTTGCAGATTGCTACCTTTAGAGTATGGCTGGTAATCGAAAGAACTCTGAATATATATATATATGAATTTGTCTGATACTATGATACCGACCCTATTAGAGGTTTAGTGATCTTTATATTTTCGTAGCAGCAATTTTATCAATGATTAATGATTAGAACAATAAGTATAACATGCTTGAGATGTGCTTAACTGCAATTTAAATTTTTAAGTAATATATGTATTATGAGATTGTTTTTTAGGCTAGTTTTTTAGTTTTAGTTTTGTTTGAATTCTATCTTTAGTTCTTTTTTTTACTATGTTTATAAAATGTATCATTAAGTGTAAAGTTTAAATATAAACTGTAACACATTATTAATAAATAAAAATGGGGAAGTGAGGAGTATTCTGACGTGACTCGAGCACCTGGGTTTTGTTTTGCTTACATGCTGCTAATGAGCAGAAGGTCCAAGGTTGGGTAAGCATGCCAACCAATCAGAGAGTCTATGGGGCAACATGCTATACAACCAATCACCTGCCATTTTCTCTGCTATAATCAGTATTATATGTGTTTAGAGGTAGTTTGAGACGTGCCCTACAGATAAGGGAAAGTCAATGAAGTACTAACACCAAGTTATATTTTAGGTACATATGTTCCCTTAATCAATCCTTCCCTTCAATAAGTTTTACAGTTTGCCACATAGTATGAAGTCATAGAGTACCCATATTGGGGTATATAACCTCTGTATAATCAAGTTTTTGTGTGAGTGTGCGAGCATCAGTCTGTTGTTTGTCAATTTGCCCTGCTTTATTGATCTAAGAATAAAGTAGTATTTTGCCATATTGTTTTTAGTCTGTCCAGTAATTTGGTCTGAGATATTTATTGGTAATTCCATCTAGCACAAGAGATGCTTCAAGGTGCTAGAGCACATTTGGTAGTTGATGGATGTTTCAGGTCTAATCGACCTAAGCCCAGATCCAGACCTTCAGACTTTAGTCTGCTTCCACCATTAGTCAGAAGGCCACAGAGTTTCCTGTGGAGAATGGCATGTAAAAATGCATGTGAGCGAAGATAGGGTTGACGGGTCCATCTTTGATGAAATTCCTGTCCGGGCCCTGCTGGTGCCCCGCGCCCTGAAAGAAAACTGGTTGGTTGAGGAAGAGTCGATGCCGAGACACTAGAGCACAGATGTAAGTAAAGCATTGAAGATGGTAAACATAGGGGGAGGGATTGTGTTTTAAATAATGGGTGTAAAAGTAATGGGATTTTTTGGGATTATAAAGAAGAAACATAGATACCTCGATTCCCGGTTCAAGGGGGCATAAGGGTATGCACTAAAAAGACTCCAAATAGGGGTGTTAAGGATTTCTGAGGCAAAGCCAGCACGAAGAGTGAGTGTCAAACTCCAAGATGGAGTAACACATGAGATGAGATACATTTCCTAAAGGCAGTATAGAAAGGCATACGCAGGAAAATTAATCAAAGTTCACATGTGTATGGGGCTGTAATATGTCAGTATAAAACTTTTTGGTGTTTAGACTAATATATATAAAATGAATGTAAAAATCAAGGTCATTATTAGATTTTTAATCAAAAGATTGCCATCAATTAGGAGGACAGAAATCGAAGGTAACAAATAAAGAAGAGATTCTTAAAATATAATTTATAAAACAATGAGATACTAAACATTGATAGAAAATGTAAACGAAGGAGCAAAACGAATACTGTTAAATATATATTAAAAGTGGTCAAAATATTTAGATTTTATGATAATTAGCGGTGATTGATTGTGCCTGCTCAAATTGACCAGTGCAGTATATTTCAAAAAATAATAAGAAGAATAAAAGATTGGGAAAGTATAGACAGTCTAGATTGACTTGTCATCATGGGGGACACTCCTACTACACTTATGTAGAACATTGCCAAAACATACTGCCAAGATAAGGAAGTTATCATTCAGAGAGGATTCGAGGCATGACCATTAAGTCATGGGAGGTAGGTCAGGTGGCATCATAACAGATGAGCACAGAATGCTGTCTTTAAGTAGACTAGATCTTGATTATATGTAGAAAGATAATAGTCATACAAGTTGGGGCATAATAATGTCATATGAAAAAATGGAAGAAAAAGAGAGAATGCGAACGGTGAGCAAAAGTGGATTTTAAAAAGAATCAAGTGTGGAGAAAGAGGTTAAGTGGTCAGATCTAGCGGACCCCAAAGAAAGAACACCGGAATCAACACCATACACTGACCAAGCACAAGCACGATTGTGAAGTGCAGGGTATAAATCCCTGCATTATGTAAGGCACTACCATGACAGAGACACAGGGGGGAGTCTTGCCCCACCTGGAAAACAAGAAGTTTAGGCAGGTATGATTACAGTCCAGAATGTTAACAAATTCCATTATTTCATGGTCACACATGGGTAAAGACAATTTAAAATGTCAATTACTGAGTTTTTCCCAGTGCGGGAAAATTGATTTATGAGCTAGAGAGAATGACATCAGGAATGACCTTAGCCATGGGTGACATAAAAGGCCTGCTAGCAGCCATTGCAAGGGAGAGGGCTGATGGCATTTGGAAATGAGCAGGATACACAGGTGTGACTGCACAAAACACGACACATGATGGAGCACCATTTAATAAGATGTATGGCAACACCCAGAGTGCAATATCCCGATACATCAGATACGGGTGCATTTATGACTAGGAAAATGGGTGAGGATGAAGACCCTGTTGCTTTATTCAAGAGATGGCACCTTGAGACTAGAGATATACTGAAAAAATGTCCAGAGGTTGTTTTTTAATTTATAAAATGTATCAAAATGTATTTACCAAGATACATTATTTTTCACAATGAATTAATCACCAATTAATGTACACATTAAATTACATAGATATTGCAGGAGAGCATAATACACCAGATTATAAAACCTAACACGACCATCATTCTTCAACAATCAAACCATCATTTGCAACTCAAATCAATCAACCTCATTCATTCGCAGTAAAAATTGAACCAAACTATTGGTGCAATATATATGTAGTAGCACTTCATTAGTTAGCCCCACATAGTCTTTGTCATTTCATTTCATCCACATAATTGTCTAAGATGTGCTCTATTGCACGGAGTGGATGCATTCAACAAAAAATGACAGGTCCCATCCCCGGATATTCTTCTCTACCGGTTTCGACGTTTGAAAACAATTGGAACAACGTCTTCATCAGGAGAAACAATTATTACAATATTACAACTGAAAAAAACAGAAATACAACAATTATATGCAGTGGTGCACTTGCCTAAACTAGCTGGCTCAAACTAACAACATACAATTCTTTATACCATCAATTACACGTTAAAATTGAATTAGAGTCACCAAATGGTAGTGAATCCCAAGGTGTCTCTATTGTTCCAGAGTATCAAAAGGGTTTGTGAGGCCCTAAAACCAGAAAGCCCACTGTGCCTAAAATGGAATTACACCTTCACCATGGAAAAACCAGAACACCAAAACACACTGGCCAAAGCAGCCATGCTAACCTGACTTCCAGTGTAATGCGCTCTCAATAGTCTGACTCACAAGTAAGGCTCGAGACGAGTTCAAGAAGATTCCAAATCTAAAAAATATATGTTAAACATCATAAGCTGAAGGATATTTAGTTGAAATGCATATCTGTTTCTTTTAGCCAGGGCACCATTAACAGGCCAACCACTCACCTCGAACAAGGTGCCGGAATTATTCCAGTGCTCAACCAACTATTGCCATATATGCAACCGAAATTCAGCTTGAACGAATCAAATTTAAAATTTGCCTATGCAAAAAAGGGGGGGAAGGGAGAGGGTACATAAATTAAAATGAATTACCCAAGTGTTTTGTGCTATTGCCTCAAAACAGGTCGCATGATAATAGTCATAATAGCCATGTTTTAAATGACTATGTTTAAATACTGACATAATACATGTCATTATTGTTTAAAAAAATAAAAAATAAACATTAACAAATACTTTAATGGCAACTGAATAATTAAACACAATTTCATTTGTACAAAGCTAAGATAGATTTGTGCTTTAGAGTTTTTGTGTATATATCCACCACCTTTAGTGACAAGTGATAGCTAAAAATACACAGTACAACCAGATCAAAGAAGCAAAGTCACAATTGGTTGTTTTTATCCAGGCTAGAGGGTGACCTAAGGTCTCTAAAGCACAAATCTATTTTAGCCTTGTACAAATGAAATTGTGTTTCATTATTCAGTTGCCATTAAAGGATTTGTTAATGTTTTTTGTATTAAAAAAAAAAACACACTCGGTAAACTGAACTTTTATGTATATGAAAAATCTACTCAAAAAAACTTTTAAATGCATGACTACAACATGCATGAACAGCTAAATAAATGAATGCTGTACCGACTTTCAAACTTTTGTCTGTACTATCAATTGATGGGTTGATTACTACTACATACTAAAGAAATTTAACTGTGTGTTATATGACAGAACAAACTTTGGGTTTACAGTAACTAGAAGGTAGACCACACAAATACAGTGGTCAGGACAATCCCCTTGTGTACCACACTTAATAAGGGCATGGCTACTACCAAAACCGGGTCCGGGTTCCCTGAATGGGGAATTACCGGGCCATTCCGAGTTTGGAGGGCCCGGTAATTCCTCCTTCAGGGAACCCGGGCCCAGACCTGCCCCATTCCCATTTGGGCCCCCATAGGGCTCAATGGGAATGGGTGCAGGGAGCTAACAACGGGCCCATTATGACCGGCCCGTTGTTAGCTCCCTGGTCCCCTCGCGGGACCCGGTAAGGACATCTGGTAAAACCAGACGTCCACATCGGGTCCCGCGAAGGAACCTCGTAATGAGGCAGAATGGGTTTAACGGGTCCGCCACCATTAGCGGCACCCGTTAACCCATTCCGCCAGTGTTGTAATGAGGCCCGTTATCTTTTAATGATGATGGAATAGTGTGTTGTACTCCAGGAATACATTATATGAATGTGAGATAGTTTATAGTAGCCTTCAGAAGCTAGAAGGCATTACAAGGTGTTCCCTTAAATTTAGAAGTATCTTTGTATGGAGAGACTGTTTTATTATAATGATTACCCAGGTTGATAGGTAAGCTATTAAGAATACTGTCAAGTTTTTGGTTAGACCAGAAATTCCCATGGATTATGAAGGGCATATTATCCCTTTGGAGTTAGAAGCTGCAGTGGTCAGAGAGGAAAGGGTGGTTCTTCATGGGACAGACGATGATGGAAGACGATGGCGAACAGTGATAGCCCTCAGTGAAGGATACAGGTTGATAGATTTGACAGATGAGGAGCTGTTTAGGGATGAGTACTCAGACTATGAATTAGTATTTTTCATAAATCTCACTTATTTATATTAAAGTAAATAAAGAATAGAGAAATACCACAGAGAATGGCATTGGTAAAAAAAGAAACTGTCATTTTTTTTCTAAGAAGGTTTAAAGAGAGTGCCAAAGGTCTATATGATGTAGGCTATTAAAAGGAGTAGGGGCAGTTAAAATCAAGCTTAAATCAGGATCCCTTTTGCCTCGAGCAAAGCAATACCCTATGTCTAGAGAAGTGGGTGAAGGAATATTTAAAACCATTTCCACTTTAATGAAGCAAGAATATTGGTACCATCAGATTCTCCATGTAACACGGCTGTGTTGCCAGTGAAAACAATCAATGGAGGGGGTCGTGGAGATTCGTACAAGAACATCGCCCCTAAACAATAGAGTCAAAGCTAAGTTTCCTTTTGTTCCAAATCCCACAACAGTTATAGATTTAAAGAATGCATTCTATTCAATACCCCTCCATGAAGAATCACAAGATTTGACTTTCTTTTTGCTTAGAAATGTCCGCCTGAAACATACTCATTTGCCCGATGGTAATGTGAGTTCCTTTCAATTTTTAACAGAGTCCTCCAGATGGATCTAGGTAATGTCCATCTTCAAAGTGCAATAATTAAATATGTGGATGACATTTTGGTGTGCAGTGAGACAGAAGAAAGAACAAGAGAAGATTCATTTAAGCTTATGAGAATAATCTCAGAGAAAGACACAACACTGTCAGGAAGAGGTCTTGTATATAGCACAGTTGATTTCACACAAAGGGAAGAAACTGACACCAGAGAGAGCAGAAGCAATTATGAGGACCTCAGAACCTAAAACAGTGAGAGAAATGCAAGCATGTTGGGGCCTACCTAACTATAGTAGGGCCTCCGTTTTCTTTTACAGAAGGCAGCAGAGTACATATATTCAACCACTTTTAAAGGGGTTTAAAGAATCACAGGTGTCAAGAATAAAATAGCATGCACAGATGAGATGACTGAAGGACTGAAGGTGTTCAGTATATCCCCTGTGTTAGGAATTCCAGATTATCATGAAGCATTCTACTTATGTTCTCATTCAAATGGAGAAGTTATGACAGCAGTCCTTACACAGAAAAATACATTAGGACCTTGACATAAAACATTGGCTTACTTTAGTGGTATTTTAGATCAAGTTATGAAAGGCCATTATCCTTGTGAGCAATTTTAAGGTGCTGCTGCTTTCGCAATTGAAAAAGCTTCGAGTATAACCATGGGTGCTCAGAAACACTGTTTGAGCATGCATTATTATCCATTTTAGAGAAACCCAAAAGTACATTAACAGCACAAAGAGCATTAGGATATGAGATAATTATTTAGAATCATGTCATTAAAATTGTTAAATGCAAGACAGTGAACCCAGCAACGTTCTTAGCAGAACCAGTAGGGGAGGATGACTATTTATATAATTGCACAAAGTACATTGAAAGCTATGATGATATTCCCTTAGCTAGAGAAAATGCTCTCAGTAGGGGTGAAGTTCTCTTTATTCATGGTTCTTCAAAAATTGACGAAATGACTGGCAAAAAACATACTGAATCAACAGTAGTGAAGGTGAACCATGAGGGCAAATGTGAGGTAGTGACAAGCGCAAGATTCCCTTTGCATTACTCAGCACAGGCTGCAGAATTAGTGGCACCTATCACTGCACTTCAGAGATTTGAAGATTAGGAGTGACAGTGTCCTCTGACTCCACCTATGTGACGTCAAATGTACACACAGGTCTTTCATGCTGGAAAAGGACAGGCTACCACCATGCAGACGGCACTCCAGTGCAATATGAGGCTCTATTGGATAAACCTTTTGAAGCATTCGGACTCCCATCGACGCTTGCAGTCGTAAAGTGTGCCGTGCATACTAAATGTGCAGACTTAATTTCTCGTGGAAACAAAACCGCAGATTTAGATGCCAAAAAAAGTAGCCTATTTCCCAACCATTTCTAATTTTGAAATAGAAAATGTTAACCAGATGACAGGACGATGCATGTTGGTAAAATAGGGATTTAACATGCTGCCTAATGTCCAGTTAATGGAGATACAAGGACAAGCCCACTAGAGCAGCATGATTTATGAAGGAAAACTGGGGTGTTTTTTATCCCCCACAGAGGCAATTTTGAGGTACGATAGCACTGGAAAGCCAGTTCTTCATCTAGCATTATTGAGGGGTGGGCTTGAGCAGCTTCACTATCCCATGCATACAACTCGAGAGAGTCTTGCTGCAGAAGATTGGTTTTCACCAAATATGTTAGAGCATGTGGCACAGTTTATTGTAAATTGCATTGTGAGCCAGAAATGTACTGCAGGACACACTTTGAGAACAGTGAGAGGAGAAATCCCTAGACTCAATGACCCATTTCAGCAACTGCATATAGATTATTTTGATATGCTGCTGTCATGCAACGGATACAAATATTTGCTGGTTGTGGTATGTCCTTTTTCTAGATGGATTGAGGAAGGTCCATGCACACACCCTGATGCCACATGCACCGCTAAATTCCATGTGCTTGAGGTATTTCCCAAAAAGGGGTGTGTGTGAGGTCTTGCGGCCTGACAGTGGACCACATTTTGTAAATGAATTTCTTGAAAAAATAGTTCTTCTATTAGGCATTAAGCATACATTTTCCTCAGCTTTAGATCCAGAGGCGAATGGTGTCTGTGAGAGATTAACAGGGTAATTCATAGAATTTCGCACAAAAGTGGCGCAAGCGGCTGGCGTACAGTGTGCGCGTGCGAATGTCTGCGCCAGCCGTGTGCGCTAAAATCGATTTCCGCGCACAGCGCATTCATGGATTTTCGCCTCCAAAACCAGCCGTGGCGCAGAGTGGCACAGCGACCCTGCAGCAGCGCCAGTTACACCCCTTAGAACGCCCCTAGCGCAAGGAAAAGCCATTAAAATCCCAGCGCAAAGGGCTGCGCTAACCCTGGACCAGTTTACAGGGCTGCCAAACATGAAACGCCAAGCGGGGAACGTGTATTACTGGGGTTTGCGTGAAATTTCACACGCAAAAGGGCCTGTGCGAGTGGGGTACGTGTATAACTGGGGTTCGCGTGAAGTTTCACACGCAAAAGGGCCTGTGCGAGTGGGGTACGTGTATAACTGGGGTTCGCGTGAAGTTTCACACGCGATTTCAGCAGGGTACGTGTATTACGGGGGTTTGCGGGAAGTTTCACATGCGAAAGGGCCTGTGTGAGTGGGGTACGTGTATAACTGGGGTTTGCGTGAAGTTTCACACGCGAAAGGGCCTGTGCGAGTGGGGTACGTGTATAACTGGGGTTCGCGGGAAGTTTTACACGCGATTTCAGCAGGGTACGTGTATTACGGGGGTTCGCAGGAAGTTTCATACGCGAAAGGGCCTGTGCGAGTGGGGTAAGTGTATAACTGGGGTTCGCAGGAAATTTCACATGCAATTTCAGCAGGGTACGTGTATTACAGGGGTTCGCAGGAAGTTTCACACGCGAAAGGGCCTGTGCGAGTGGGGTACGTGTATAACTGGGGTTCGCGGGAAGTTTCACATGCAATTTCAGCAGGGTATGTGTACTACGGCAGTTTGCGGGCAGTTTCACACGCGAAAGGGCCTGTGCGAGTATGGTACGTGTATAACTGGGGTTTACGGGAAGTTTCACATGCGATTTCAGCAGGGTATGTGTATTTCGGCGGTTCGCATGAAGTTTCACACACGAAAGGGCCTGTGCAAGTGGGGTACTTGAATAACTGTGGTTCGCGGGAAGTTTCACACGCGAAATGGCATGTGCGAGTGGGGTACGTGTATAACTAGGGTTCGCAGGAAGTTTCACACATGATTTCAGCAGGGTACGCATATTTCGGGGGTTCACGTGAAGTTTCACACGCGATTGGAGCAGAGTACGTGCATTACGGGGGTTTTGCAGGAAGTTTCACATGTGAAAGGGCCTGTGCGAGTGGGGTACGTGTATAACTGGGGTTCGCATTAAGTTTCACATGCGATTGGAGCAGGGTACGTGTATTGCGGGGGTTCGCAGAAAGTTTCACACGCGAAAGGGCCTGTGCGAGTGGGGTACGTGTATAACTGGGGTTCCCGTGAAGTTTCACACACGCAGGGGCCTGTGCGAATGGGGTATGTGTATAACTGGGGTTTGTGGGAAGTTTCACACGCGATTTCAGCAGGTTACGTGTATTATGGGGGTTCGCGGGAAGTTTCACATGCGATTGGAGCAGGGTACGTGTATTTTTGGGGTTTGCGGGAAGTTTCACACTCGATTTTCCTGTCAGAGCGGGGTAGGTGAATTTCAGGGGTGCAAAGTATATAATAAATGTATTCAATAATTAACCAAATGAATAAAACAAAATCACACAATAATGGAAATAATGAAGAAAAAGCTGCATGTCCCAAATATTCAAAAAAAATGTGTGAAAGCAGAATCCAAATCAATCCAAAAGCAAATGGGTCCAAAGAGTCTGTCCGTCCAACCAAATCCAAAGTGCAAAAATAAGACACATCCATTGATCCATGGTAAAAAAGAAACTTAAATGAAGTGAAATCCAGTGTTGAACTATATGCAAAGTACAAATCCAGGGTCCATGAGCCCAACCATTGAAAGGAAACCTAAAAAACCCTACCTAATTAACAACTATATACAAAAAGATGGGGCATTGACTAAGCGCCGCAAATTAAATGAAAACCAAAAAGAAACCTAACACTATTAACTATATACAATGGCAGCGGGCTAGTCCGACGGCTCACTTCCTGATTTCCCGGGCCAGTGCATCATCAAACTCTTGCTCGATGTCCCAGAGGCGGTCCTCTTCCATGGCCCTGAGGGTTCGCAGGGACGATGACATCCGAACCTCCAGGTCCCTGTGAATTGCCTCGAGGCACTCAGCCCGCCTCAGAGCCCTTTGCATGGAGTTCTCCACCCTGACCATCGTGAGCCGTGCCTCTTCCGCCCGCTGCCGCTCTGCATCTATAGCATGGCCTAACCGCTGCCACACGGAAGACACTTCAGTTCCAGCAGGGTCCAATGGAATTGCGTGCGTGTGCCGACGCACTTACACGCTAAGGCCCTTTCCTCGAATTACACGCTGACATGCAAGATTTTCACATGCCACAACACTCCGTATCAAGCTGGCCACGCGAAAACACACGGAAGACCACACTCCTGCCCTGAAGGCCATTTTCCTGCCCCCCAGAGGCCCGAGCACGCTCCCACCTACCATATGCTGCTGCCTGTCTGCCTGCTGCCCTCGTGCCCTGCTATTTGGTGCCTGCACATCAGCCATCTGCAGGGGTCCAGTTGCTGTGTCCACCCCTGCTGGAACAGAAGACTCCCGACTGGGATACCATCGCTCCACAGGCCAGCCCCAGGACACAGTTGCCCACCCACGCCTGCCTCGGGGGTCGCCATGTCGGGGCAAACACCATCTGAGACCACTGGCGACCCCCAGCCAGAGGGGCAGAGGGCCACCAGCTTCAGTCAGAAGGAAGTTGGTGTCCTGGTGGAGCATGTCCTGGGGCATTATGATGCCCTCTTCAGAACATCACGCGCCAACAAGGAAGGGCGGGATAGGATCTGGGATGACTTTGTGGTTGCCATCAATGCGGAGGGGGTGGCAACCCGCAACATCAAGCAAGTCAAGAAGCGCTGGGAGGACTTGAGGTCCAGGACCCTCATAAAGGCCTGGCGCCTTGTGGAGGGGGGCCGGGGCAGCAAGAGTACCATCCAGATGAGGGTCCTGGAACGCGTAGGCCCAGCGCTCCACGTCCAGATCCTTCAGAGGCAGACCCGTCTGGAGTTGAGCGGTAAGTGGCCAAGCATTGCTGTGTGAGACAGGGCATGTTGCAGGGTGCTGGTTGTCTGATATGTGCCTGTATGTGTGACATAGGCCATGTACGTATGTGTGTGTGCAGGGACATCATGGTCATTCATGTGAGACCAGTAATGTGTGAACCACATGGTTGGTGCATGTGTTACAATGCAACATGCGGAGCAGCATGAGGAATGCACACATTAATGCATGCCTGTCTCTGTTATTGGACATGGATGGGGTTTGAGAGATGGGTGCTGCTGTCATGAACATGTCTGGTGTCCATGTCTGTGTGTCTGACTTGCGTGTCTGTGACTTGTAAATGCCATGGATGCATGACACATGTCTGTGACAATGTTCAGATTCACTGATGCAGCCTACTCATCCTTGTATCCACTCTGTCTGGGGTGTACGAGGTCAGATGGATGAAACTACGATGAAGTGTGTGCATGTGATAGGCATGACCCATGATGCATGTGAGTTTAAAACCAGCATTGTATGTTTCAAGAGTCCCTTGGACATGTATGCTAATGTTCATAGCATGTGCCTTGCCTGTTACTGCATGTGTTTTTCCTGCACTGACCCATGTGTTGTGGAGGGACATGATGGAAGTGATGTTTGACAGTGCCACTCATCTGCTATTGCTTCCTGTCTAGGGGACCATTGTACAGTACCCTGATGCTTGTGTTCTATGTCTCCCTCTACACAGCGGCAAGTGATGAAGAGGGCGGAGACGGCGCTGTGGAGAAAAGCGGTGGGGAGGCCCCCACCGGCCAGCGACGCAAGGCCTAGTCACCCTGACAGAAATTACCATTGTCCGGGAGTGAGGGGACTGGTTCTGCGTCTGCCACTATGGCTGCAGCGGAAGGGGTGGGTGAGCCATCCAGGTTGGTGGTTTCCACAACAGAGGAGGAGGAGGAGGCCGCTACTGAGCCGCACATGGGGCCTGGTGGGAGTGGTACCACTGGTGCAAGTGGTGCAGTCCAGGGGCAGGGGCAGGAGGCAGCACAGGTCGCCGTGGAGGGGCCTGTGCATGCCACTGTCCCTGACACTGTGATTGCACCACCATGCACCAGCAGGGATGCCCCATCCCAGGCCCATCCGCAGGTAGGGGGGATGTCCATGTCATCTGACACTGCTCTACCTGCGGATGAGGGACCCCTGGCCGTATGGAGAAGGTCCTGATTGGTGTTGCGTTGTGCACGCATGACATTCGTGATGACGTGCGTGCTTCCCATGGGCAGGGGTTTTGTACATGTGTCGGCCACTCTGGAGGCCCTCTCCTCCTCTGTGGAGACTATGCGCCAGTCGTTCTCCATGCCGTCTTCCGGCCCAGATGCCACCAGGGCCCCCTGTGGACCTGCCCTGACCAACGCAGCCAGCTCGGTGGGGACCCCATACCTGCCACAGTCGGGAGTCGGAGGTCCAGCAGGGGTGGACACCCCAGCAGATGGAGGATGTGCCAGCATCATCGGGCAGGGAACGTGCACGACGGCGTCGGTGGAGTCCATCAGCCTGGATGCCTTCGTGCTGGCAGAGGCAGTTGTGTCGGAGGCAGCGGCAGGCTCAACGTGGGAGGGATCATGGCTCGGGGCCACCTACATCAGAGGGGCAGGCATTGGCAGGAGGGCAGGAGGACCCTGGAATGGGAGTGTCTTCCGTGTGGCAGCGGTTGTGGCCAGCAGATAGGTGCGGAGCGGCGGTGGACCGAGGAGGCACGCCTCACAATGGTCAGGGCGGAGAACTCCATGCGCAGGGCGCTGAGGCAGGCTGAGTGCCTCGAGGGAATTCGCAGGGAGTTGGAGGTGGACATGGCGTTATCCCTGCGAAACCTCGGGCCAGAGAACAAGCCCGCCTGCAAGACATTGTACAGGAGTTCGATGATGCCCTGGCCCATGACATCAACAAGTGAGCCGTTGGACTTGCCCGCCGCCATTGTATATAGTTCATTAGTGTTAAGTTTCATTTCTTTTTTCTTTCATTTGGGGCGCATGGTCTATGCCCCACATTTTTGTATATAGTTAGTAATTAGGTAGGTTTCATTGTAGGTTTCATTTATGTCGTTGGGCTCATGGACCCTGGATTTGCTATTTGTACATAGTTTTACAGTGGATTTTTCTCCTTTGCCTTTTTTTTCACCATGGAGCAATGGATAGTACGCTTTTCTTTCCCTTTGGATTTGCTTTGTTGGACGGTGACTTTGGACACATTTTCATTTGGATTAATTTGGATTCTCATTTTATTTATTTATCATTTTTTGGGACATGCTGTATTTTGATTATTATTGGCATTGTAGTGTGTTTTGATTTCATTCCCTTCATTTTGACTTGAATACATTTTTGTTTCTTACTTCAATGTGTGGTCTTCTCTCATTGGTTTCATGCATGTCACAATGTGGGTTTTCTCAGTCATGTGTTGCCATTGTGTGGGTCTGACAGACTTGTACTCATGCGCATACTGCTTATTTGTGATCTATCATGTAATGGGGATTTCAATTTGGAGTGGATGTAAAGCTTGGTTGGGTGTTTGGACTGGGGTGGCGTGGGGTGGGATTTGGGTGGCCATAAGAGCCAGGGATCTGGATTGTGATGACGTGTTGGCTGGGGGGCATGTGTCGGGGCCTGATGGCAGGTGCCTGTCAATGATGGCGGGGTGGGGGTGCTGGGGGACATGTGTGGGGGCCTTCTGGCAGGTGCCCCTGACTGCTGGGGGTCAGGGGTGCTGGGGGACATGAGTGGGACATGAGTGGGGGCCTGCTGGCAGGTTCCCCTGACTGCTGGGGGGTGGGGGTGCTGGGGGACATGAGTGGGACATGAGTGGGTGCCTGCTGGCAGGTGCCCTGCACTGCTGGGGGGTGGGGATGCTGGGGGACATGTGTGGGAGCCTGCTGACAGGTGCCCTGCACTGCTGGGGGGTGGGGGTGCTGGGGGACATGAGTGGGACATGAGAGGGGCCTGCTGGCAGGTGCCCTGCACTGCGGGGGGTTGGGGTGCTGGGGGACATGAGTGGGGGTCTGCTGGCAGGTGCCCTGCACTGCTGGGGGATGGGGGTGCTGGGGGACATGTGTGGGGGCCTGCTGGCAGGTGCCCCTGGCTGCTGGGGTGTGGGGGTGCTGGGGGACATGTGTGAGGGCCTGCTGGCAGGTGTCCCTGACTGTTGGGGGGTGGGGTGCTGGGGGACATGAGTGGGGGCCTTCTGGCAGGTGCCCTGCACTGCTGGGGGTGGGGGTGCTGGGGGACATGAGTGGGGGCCTGCTGGCAGGTGCCCTGCACTTCTGGGGGGTGGGGGTGCTGGGAGACATGTGTGGGGGCCTGCTGGCAGGTGCCCCTGACTGCTGGGGGGTGGGGGTGCTGTGGGACATGTGTGGGGGCCTGCAGGCAGGTGCCCTGCACTGCTGGGGGGTGGGCGTGCTGGGGGACATGAGTGGAACATGAGTGGGGGCCTGCTGGCAGGTGCCCTGCACTGCTGGGGGGTGGGGGTGCTGGGGGACATGAGTGGGACATGAGTGGGGGCCTGCTGGCAGGTGCCACTGACTGCTGGGGGTGGGGATGCTGGGGGACATGAGTGGGACATGAGTGGGGGCCTGCTGGCAGGTGCCCTGCACTGCTGGGGTGGGTGCTAGGGGACATGAGTGGGACATGAGTGGGGGCCTGCTGGCAGGTGCCCTGCACTGCTGTGGGGTGGGGGTGCTGGGGGACATGTGTGGGGGCCTGCTGGCAAGTGCCATGCACTTCTGGGGGGTGGGGGTGCTGGGGGGCATGTGTGGGGGCCTGCTGGCAGGTGCCCCTGACTGCTGGGGGGTGGGGTGCTGGGGGACATGTGTGGGGGCCTGCTGGCAGGTGCCCTACACTGCTGGGGGTGGGGGTGCTGGGGGACATGAGTGGGACATGAGTGGGGGCCTGCTGGCAGGTGCCCTGCACTGCTGGGGGGTGGGGTGCTGGGAGACATGTGTGGGGGCCTGCTGGCAGGTGCCCTGCACTGCTGGGGGGTGGGGGTGCAGGGGGACATGAGTGGGGGCCTGCTGGCAGGTGCCCTGAACTGCTGGAGGGTGTGGGTGCAGGGGGTCATGCGTTGGTGATCAGTAGTGCAAGGTGACATGTGGCTTGGCTGGGGGGCATGCCCATGGTGGATGGGCTGCCTGCGCGACATGACCAGGGGTGCAGGGTAGTCCCCTGTGGTGCGGGCTGCCTGCAGGGGCCGTGAAGGGCATAGAGGGAACACCTGGGAGGACCCACACTGCCAATTCACGTGTAGGACTCCCCGGCACCCCCGAAATACACGTACCCTGCTGAAATCGCGTATGAGACTTCCCGCGAACCCCAGGAATACACGTACCCCACTCGCACAGGGCCAATCGCGTATGAAACTCCACGCAAACCCCAGAAATACACGTACCCCACTCGCACAGGCCCTTTCACATGTGAAACTTCCTGCGCACCCCAGAAATACACGTACCCGGATCCAATCGCATGTGAGACTTCACGTGAACCCCAGTTATACAAGTACCCCCTCGCCCAAGGCCTACCGCGTGTGAGACTTCACGCGAACCCCAGAAATACACGTTCCCCACTCGCACAGGGCCAATCGCGTGTGAAACTTCACGCGAACCCCAGAAATACACGTACCCGGATCCAATCGCGTGTGTGACTTCACGCGAACCCCAGTTATACAAGTACCCCGCTCGCCCAAGGCCTATCGCGTTTGAAACTTCCCGCACACCCCCGAAATACACGCACACGCTATTTTTCACACAGCGGGTGTCCGTGTTTGTCGCGTACCCCTTTGCACGTCTTTTGTCCTAGAGGGACACAGTATGGGACATTCATCATAGCTGTATGTACGTGCTTTTTGTTAGCGCACATTTTTTTCATGTGCAGGGACGCTAGCGCCTGCCTTCATGTGGCAGACGTGTTTAGGCCTGTGCGCGTCTTTGCCCGTTCGCTGGTTTGCCCTATTCGATTCCATGAATACGTGCTGTAGGCATTTTCACGCGTTGTTCCCCATTTCGCGTGTCATGCCCTGTGATATGCCTACTTTTGTTGTGTGCGCGGTGCTATGTGTGCTTTCGCTGTGCGCTTAGCGCACACTGTTTGAAGGCGTGTGCGCCAGTGTGCGCCGAACAGGATTTCCATGCACACAATCATGGATTTCCACGCGCACAGACTGCCATGAATCGCTGTGCACGGGTTTGGCTGCGATTTTCGCACTGGCACTGTGATTCGCACGCTTTCGCACGCTTGAGCTGACAATTTCAGCGCACTTTAATTCCATGAATCGGCCAGTTAATGGACTGTTAAAAGAGAGGATTGCAAAAATAAAAATGACTTTAAAGAAGGAATGCCTATATGCTTACCTCTTGCCTTGTTTGCCCTGAGAAATCAGCCTGGCTGAGACCGCCATCTAAGTCCTCATGAGTTGGTGACTGGGCGCTGCATGAGAAATCCCCTTGCTCCTCCAACTAGGTTTCAAGCTGATGCCCATAGTGTAGCAAAGACACTAGGTGTTGAGATGCATGATTACCTGACAACAATGACTGCAAGTGTTTCTTTCATGTCTCAACAGTTCAAGAACTGAAGGGATGTGTCAAAGTGAAGCAACAAAGATAACCAACCCAATTGTTCATAAGATTTATTAAAGCAACCCAGTCTACTCCCAGGGGTCCAGAAGCCGGTACGAAAGTTTCTGCACACTTGGAGTATGCCTCATTTTGTAGGACCATACGAGGTGTAAGATGTCACCCCAACAGCAACTAAATTAAAAGGAAGGCGAGCTTGGCTGCATTTGCACAACATCAAGCCATATTAAGGCGAAACCCGGACCCCTCCTACAACTACCAACGGTGAAGCAAGAGAAGAAGTTCCACACATGCAGACTCGTGCAATCGCTGAGAGTAAAGACAAGGAAAATGAAGAGCACAGAAGCACTTTAAATTTTAAAGGACCAATTTCTTTCAAATGTGATAAAGGATTAGACTTGCAGTTATCCTGGAACTTTTTTAGGTAGGACAGAACGACAATGTTTTGATGTACAGGAGCCCAGTTGAAAAGAAAAGAATTAAACATCATCTCTTGATGTTACCCACTGTAGTAACAACACACACATTTGTGTATGCTCTTTATACATATATATCACAGTCTTATCCTTCTTTAGTAAGAAGACATGTGAATATTATAATGTTTCTTGGCAACCCTAAGAACAATCACATTATTTTCAGAATTATTATAGCAATTATCGTGCAGTTCTGGATCTAAAGGTGTGGTCCAAAAAGAATTATATAAGTTACATATTCAGAATAAAAATAAGATGAGGAGGTTTCAGAATATAAGATGCTCATTGCCATCAAGGCAAATCCATGAGTTTTCATGGAATAAAAATGTTGATATCATTTTGTATTATGATTTATGTTTTATTCCTGATTTTCATGGCATTCAGACATGTTATAAAAAAACAACACAAATATGGAGGGTGACAATGACTCATTTACTACCATCCCCAATGAAAGTACAAACAAAATTGTGTATAATCTTACAAGGCAAACTATTTCGATTTAAAAGTGATGTTGAGGAAGATAATGATAATTCATCTCATTTAAAAGATAATTTATGGTATCAGCACATGAAGGTGGTGAGAGACAGAATTTCAGATGAAAGTTGCTATGTCTGTTCCTTAATAGCATATGAGAGGCCATTCATTGCCAAAGAAACGCCTGCACATGATGCAAAATGTCTCAGTGTTCTAGCAGCGTGTATGACCAGAGAACAAATTCGAAGGAAAATGGGCAACATTACAATGGCAATCAATGGCAATCAAGAGGGACATTTCCATATGAAGATAGTTATGCGAAAAACAAGGAGGATGGAAAGTGGAATTGGGTGGAAAAGCAAAAAATGTATGTATTCAACCCAGATTGGAGAATTAATAAAATACGTTACAATGAGGTGGATGGAATGGTCAAATATGACTGAAAGATAAGGAGAAAGATCATGTACCACACTCAGATGAAGTCACAAACACTAGCCTGTGATACATCTAGATAGAAATGCAGATGTTGGCACGTCGCACACTTGGGTGGAGTTGTAAACTTTGGCCTGAATCGTATCTGGATTGAAATGCAAATGTAAATGTTAGCATGACCCACTCGTGTGTCACTGTGTACCCTGCTTTCCGTTTCCCCATGCTTTTACTATACACCCGTATGCCCCCTCCTCTTGCTATAAGCCCAGCCTCCTGTGTCTATGTGTCCGTACATCGCTATGTTCCCTGCCATCCTGTTTACCTGGTCTCGGGCACTTTAAATATAACCATTAAATCATATCACATCACTACGCTTGCTCTCTACTATACACCATCATTCTACTAGAACACAGCTATACCGCTGTTTAATTTGGCCCAGCTGTTCACATACAAATTTTACTGTTCACATAAGAACACTACCCCATGAACACCTCATGACCCAAATAAAATGCAGCTAGCCGAGCACATTCCGGCCTAGTCGCTCACTTATGCATTCTTAAGGCCTAACGCAGCTAGAGCCCAGTCTGGGTGTCCACCCACCAGATTGCACACATCCAACTGATATGTCCAGCACCAAACCTAACACTAGGATGCAGCTACCTCCTGAAAATTACATCAGCTGCACACATATCTGGTGCACCCACGCACCCTATGACACTATCTCTCTCTACTGACCAGAAATACGGTTCCCGAGGGCGTTCAACCTACCAGCGCTTTGAGGTCATACCAATGATATATAGAGTGCTATATAAATGCCAATTAACATAACAGAACAAGGGTAATGGGAGAGACCTCACCTATTGATGTATGGATGTGTTGCCACAAGTACCAGATGGGAAGACTGACTATTATGTTGCCTTGTTTACTTATTGAATAAGGAACCACTAAGCATAATGCAAATAGTGAATGACAGATGCCTAGAGTCATGGGCCAAATACTCAAAGTTACTAACATGTGTCAACAATGATGCAGAACCAGTATCTATACTACCACTAAAGAATGCAACAACATGCTTCAAGAATGGAGGCTTGGTTCTGGTTGGAGAAAACAAAGGATGTAGACAGACAATCAAGGTCACAGGAATGAATGGAGGAACTGCATTGTTGATGGACTGATATTAGGCTGTGGATCCAGAGCTTACATGCAGTTGCCTAAATAATGGGGAGGAGTATGCTCCATATTAGTAATACATGTTCCAGCATTAGTGATTCCTCAAAGTGAACTTAATATTGATGGATTCCCAAAAATGAATGATCACCAGAAGAGGAAGAGGTCGCTAAAACTTTGTTGGCTGAAAATTGAGAACTACTTGTCATCAAAATCAATAACGGCCTATGATGACATTCCAGATGAGCATAAACTGTTCAGCAAGACAGCAATGATAATGACATCTATATTCATGCCAGGAATCCACACTGCAGGGAATGCCAAATAGCTGCAAATTGCCAGTTGGGAGCTGTTACATGCAATCAATGCAATGATAAAAGGATTCAATGCAATCAGAGAAGAATTACAAGCCATCAGGCTGATGACTCTTCGGAATAGGTATGTCCTGGACCCAATTACAGCAATAGAAGGAAGCGTGTGCGCCTAGCTCGGGCCTGCTTGCTGTACATTTACACTATCTCAGGATGGAGAAAATGCAACCCTGATGGAAGTAATAACTATGTTGACGACTCTGCAAATGAAGGTGAACGATGAAGCTGATGAGACAGCAGGAGATGACTGTTTTTCACTTCTATTATCATGGATTCCAACTTGGCTGTAAAATGCCTTCAAAATACTTAGAGCAATAATAGTGTTGGCATTGTTAGGATTTTGTCTCATATGGATCATCTTGGGACAGTGACAGAAGACAGCCAAGCAAGCTATTGGGATGAAGATAATGATTGATATAAATCATGGAGCTGGTGAAATAATGTAAGATGAGGGAGGTACCCATGAGAACTTAAAGAAAAGTCACATGGCACCTCTAGGACCAAGGTTCGACTACCCTAAAGATCATAAAAAATTGGTAGGACAGTGGATATTCTGTCCACCATCTGGAGATTGCTGTCACATGACCTGGAGTGTGGATAAACATATTAAAAATGCACGTCACCCGAGGGGGTGACAAAGATAGGAATCCCAAAGAAACACCAGTATGAAGAGAAGATGAAGGCTATAGAGGATGAAATATGGTCAAGGACTCAACCAGGTGGCAGAGGGGATGTAAAGGAGCGGGAGGATGTGTGTTCCCTAGCTCCCGCTCCCTCCTTGCAGTCATATTGGAACAGCAGGAAAAGAGCTCTATGTGGGACCCCATTTGTTGTCCCTATACCGCATCAAGTGTTTGAGAGACGATATGCACTCATGCAACCACACCAAATGTACCCTTGTACTGAAAGAGTGGCAGGATGCCAGCAGGCACCATTGAACATCATGGTGTGCTGAGTAAAATTTGAAGATGACAGAGTAATTTCATGAAGAAGATTTATAACAACATACAGAAACAATACTCAAATATTTAAGAGTGACAATGTAACTGCAGTGACAAAAACATATACAAAATGATAAAGTAATCATATATACAAAGAAGAGAAAGTAATTTGCTGACCAATAAGTGTAAATATGCACAAGTTCAAGGTAGATGAGACGCATAGAATCTTGCTATATAGGAAAATATAACATGGCTAGGATGGCTATGATAGGAAGACTTGTGTTAAGACTCAATCCAGCTGCCTCAAAGACAGATCAGGGCTGCAGAATCTGGAGATGTTGGAGAAATAGCTTTGTGTGCAGAATAAAGAGGAGTCTATGCTGGCCTGGGATCAACAATGCTATTTTGAGGAATACATCTAAGGCAATAAGGGAGGCAGAAGCATGAGCTATGAAGGTAAGGCATATTTCTCTTAGATTAAAGAAGAAGAAAACATTTGCAAGAGCCAAGTATAGGACATTTAACAGTGAATAAGGTTTTTAAAATATTGAGTGAGCATGTCTCTAGAGGCCAAGAGGAGAAAGAACACCAGTATAAGTAGATCCAACAGCAGTAAATAAGAGGTTGAAATTGACACATTTGCAGTCTCCTCACATGTGATTCAGAAGTCAAAAACAAGGGTCATTCATTAAGATTCATTTGAAGATAGCAATGTGCTTACACTCCCTCGAATATCCTAGAACAGAGAACAGGCTACAAGGTCAACTACAGTCAAGAAACTTTGTCTTATGGTTGGACTAATGAGAGATGATGGACGAATTGGGAAAGTGGGGAGTAATCTGACGTGACTAGTGCACATAGGTTTTGTTTTTCTTAAGTGCTGCTAACGAGCCAAAAGTAAAAGGTTGAGTGAGTATGCTAACCAATCAGAGGGTCTTTCGGGCAACATACTATACAATGTTGCATAGACCATTCCACTGCCATTTTATATACTATAATCAGCATTATACATATTTAGAGGTAGTTTGATGCATTCCCTACAGATAAGGGGCGGCCAATGAAGTACCAATCCTTATGCATATTTTAGGTACATATGTTCCCTTAACTAATCCTTCCCTTCAACAGGTTTTACAGTTTGCCACGTAGGATAACTTCATAGATTATTCATATTGGGGTATGTATCATCTGTATAATCAAGTTTGTGTGTGAGTGTGCAAGCATCAGGCTGTTGTTCGCCAGTTTGCCCTGCTTTATTGATCTGAGAATAAAGAAGTATTTTTCCATATTTTCTGAGTCTTTCTGATTATTTGATATGAGGCCTGTATTGATAATACCATCTAGCACAAGATACACTTCAAGGTGCTAGAGCACAACCCTAAGTGCCCAAGGGTTGGTCACTCTAAACGTCAGAATAAGCAGTGTGGGTCTACATACCTATTTTCTTCCCCCTACAGCCATAGAGATGGTATGGGTACAATGTCCACTTTCTATCTCACCCATGTCTGGTAATGTTTGGTGAAGTTCAGGCTAAGCCCCCCCCCACCCCTTTCCGCCGCTATCCCAAGAGTAGCCCAGCAAGGTGGAATTAGGAGAGTACCCCTAAAAACTTTCACTTACCTTATAAACTCCAAATGTGCATTATTCTGCAATTTTATCCAAACTATTGGCTTTGCCAAAGCTTGCCTTAGGGACGCTTTAAAGACCTCCAGCACCAAACGCAGGTACTTACCTGGAACTTTGGCTCTGTTGAGGCAATAAGCCTACTTAGCTGGTAGGGAAAGACTCCTAAAGCTGTACGGATCCTAATACTTGTAAGGCTGGGTGTGCAGTTATGGATTTAAATGTTTGGTTTTTCACTTGAAAACGTACTGATGTTCTTGTTGCCTTGATTTTAACTGCTTTCACTGTTTTAATTGTACAGCATGGGAGATGACCAACTGTACATAGATACATATATATTACATGGCCTGCGGTAGAGACCATGTAGTTATGGTTAAATTGCTAATCTCATAGGAAGAACACTTTTTGGGTGACTTATAACTTTGCTCCCCCTGGACTAATCCTCCCCAAATTTTGCAAAAAAAGCATATGGCCCACTCTTAATTTTGTTTTGCAGTTTGGTGAGGTTTGGTCCAGGGGGGCAAAGTTATAGGGGGGGTCCCAAAATGTCTCCAAATGGGAAAAAACTTTGCTCATGCCTACAGCCCAAACCGCTGGATGGATTTCCACCAAATTTGCGGCAGGAGAGGCGGCTTGGTCCCGAAAGTGTGATTTTGATAATTTGGTGTAAATCCGTCCAGTAGTTTTTTTTTTATTTTTTAAATGACTAGAGCGTAAGGCAAAAAAATTTGTGATATCTATTTTTTAATCGGCTTGCGTCATGTCCGCGGACAGACAACCTGTTCACTGATTGGTTGGCGTGAAGCGTGAGGTGCGTCAGATTTTTGGAAATTCCCGCCATCTTGGATTTGCGGACATCGGCCGGTGTCTGCTGACATTGCGGTAAAAACAGATTCAAAAACACAACATTGCACTTGTCAAACTTATAAAATAATCTCTGGGGAGGTGAGGGGTGATGAGGAAGGGATGCAATATGGCTCTAAGAAGCAAAAAAAGGGTGTTTTTTGCCACAAAACTCTGCAAACAGTTTGGATGTTTCGGGACAGTCCTGAGAAGTTCGGGGACACTTCTGATGTTTGGGTGCAGTTTTTGGATGGCATATAACTTTGGCACCACTTAATGAAACCACAAGAAATGTTGCAATTATATTCCCGTACTGATTCTGAATGTGTTAAGTTTGGTGGGATTCTGTCAAGAGGGGGCAAAATTAGAGGGGAGGTCTCAAAATAAAGTAAAAGCGTATAAATGGGGTGTCATTTGACGAATGTACATTTAATTTGGCAAACTGATAATAGAACTAGATATAAATGTTTTTGCGAAGTTTGGTGGGATTTTGTCAAGAGGGGGCAAAATTAGAGAGGGGTCCCAAAATATTGTAAAGGCTTATAAATATGGTGCCATTTAAAAAATCTACACAAAGGTTTGCAAAAAGATTATAGATCTAGATATAAATGCTTTTTAAAAGTCCGAATGGATTTTTTTTTTGACAAGTGTCATAATCTAGGTACAAAAAATAGTGATTTACCTTTGGTGACTGAGGTGTAGCCTGTGGCCATGGGCAGTGGCCAGATTGTTCAGGTCATGGAATAAGGTCATGATCCAGACAATCAGGCTACTGATTATCGTTACGCATAGAAATGATTGCTTTGTTTCATGCCTGCTTCTTCTTCTATGTATGTGCATCATAAGATGTGATTGCATTCTAAGCAAAGTACTGTAAGAACACGTGTAAATAGCAACGTCTACAAATGTAATACCGTTTGAATTTTAAGTTTATGACTGTCAGTGAATAAACTTGCCTGGCCTAGATATATCAGTGAACAAAAGAAGAAGGGGCTAGACATGTGATGTCATCAGTGATGTCATCAATCATATTTGTGATGTCATCTTTGATGTCATGGGTGTTATTCTTAGCAGTGCACAGTGACGGCGTGAGTTATGGTTGCTTAGCTTAACATAACTGGCAAATTTCAGGGGTTTTTCGGTTTTATTTGTAAGCATAACATCCCTTTAACAAAGTTTTTTCACTGAATTTGATAGGTTTTTAGTAGCGCAACTTAACCATAATGTCCCTTTAACAACGTTTTTTCATTGAATTTCATAGGTTTTATTAGTGCAATTTAACAAGGTTTTTTCATTGAATAATTGAATATATATATATATATATATATATATATATACATAGTTAATTGTACTACTACTATGCCATCCAACATCAACTGCTGAAGTGTGAACTTAAAACACACACTGCATTACCTTGATAGAGTTTGGCTAGACCTCAGTGTCAATAACCATGTTCACAAACTAGGGTAGCCTCTCGGGACCCCACAGACGGCTGTTTTTGATAATCCAATGTAACCATTTTTCACAAACAGCATGAACATTAGATTACAGTGGTAATAGGGCCACACATTTTTTAACACTGGCAAAAGGAACGTGTTTTACAGGAAAATGCAGGCTGGCATATGTTTGAGCACTGGCAGCAAATTAAAACGGTGTCTAAAGTGTAATGCTGGCATATTTTGTTGAGAGAGGCTGGGGCTTTAGTTTGGACTCTGCCATCAAGAACATGTTATTGTAAAATGCTTCTGCTTACTTTTGGTGACCAGTTGTTCACGTGTTTCCTTATAGAATCACTCGCAATGGCATATCTCTTTCTACCAGCTTCAATGGCATATCTCTTTCTACCAGCTTTTTTTCTGAAATGTTTTGTACAGGGCATCATTTCAAACTATTATTTAAAAAAAAAAAAAAAAGATTATCGCTGGGAGAACCACACCCAGTCCCTCGCTCGAGCCATTTCAGATAACATATTTACACGCCTCTACTTAAAAAATGGACCTGCCTCTGCTGACGGGATACAAAAATAGATGCAACAACATAACTGACATGACTTAACTTGATCAGGCAGTTAGTACTCGAGACTCCTGCTGAATTAATAACTCGTACTAAAACCTGCTCGCATAGTTAGCCGTTTCTATGTATGCGGTTGGCAAGACAGAGGGAGGAGTGACATGTGATTCTGTGCTGACTCTTCACTGACAAAAATGATCTAACCACCGCAATATAAGGTGGCACCCGTCATGGTTGGTTGCTGGTGTTCATTTCCTGTTTCTTTGCTGTTCTGCCACTTCCTGTTCTGTGTTTTTGTTGAGTGCAAGATGTTCTCTTTTCCTGCCCACAAAGTTGCAGCTTCTCCAGGGTGGGCCAGCCACTGCAGCTGTACCCTACATGCCTTTCAACCTGATTGGCTTGCCCCAAGCACCTACCAGTATTTCAGAGGCAAGCTTGTCCGGAATATAACTGCCACGCCCTTCGATTTAGGGGTCTTTCAAGGGAGGTTCGCCTGATAGGTGACTGACTTCCCCAGTCAAACCAGCCTTTCAGAAGTAGGCTTGCCTGGACGTTACTTGCTCTGCCCCTGCCCCTCCGACCTTTACGACGCACCAACAGTGCTCTGTCAAGACGTTCCCTGGGACATCACAAGCCGGAATGTAGTGACATCTATTATGCTCGTCTGTTTGGCCCACTGTTCACGACCTTTCCACTTCACTCACCAGAAAGGATTGTCAGGTGTTTTACTCTGTCGAGCGCCTCTGGGGAAACGATTGTATACGCCTACATTGTTTGGTAAAAATATTCACGCAGAACCTAATTTCACATTTTATTTGGTACTTCCTTGCCCCACCCTGTTGCCTTTTTTTCCCAGCGATGGTTACTGCATTTTAAATGCATCCTTGTGTGCTGGTACCTAGAGCCTAGCTGAAGATTAGTAGGGACCCATTTCAGAATGATATCTGGGGCTCCCCTAACCTGTTGCCGGGGGCACAGGGTGTGAATGCCTCATCGGTAAAATTCACTGACTCAACTGTGCAATTTAAGTTTCCAAACGCGAAAAAAGGATTGTATAAATAGTATACACGCGGGTTACATGCAGGACTTTCAATTGACGCTGTTCTGAATCCTGGTGCATCTGACCACAACACCAATATGTTAGGGATGTGAAGGATTTTGTCATGAAGTTATATGTGAAGTTTCTCTTTCTCTGCAGACTTTGAGCATCGATCCCTGGGAACACACGTCCTCTAGATGAGTCATATGCAGAGAAGTGGTCCTTCTTGCAGAGGGTCTAATGCGACACACTCCACTTGGACCATGCAGAATCTCCTTCCCTTTCACACGTCCCATGGATGAGGCTTATGCAGAGAAGGGGTCCTTCTAGCAAAGGCTCTCATGCGAGGCACTCCACTTGGACCATGCAGAATCTCCCTCCCTTTCACACGTCCTCTGGATGAGGCTTATGCAGAGAAGGGGTCCTTCTGTCCTTCTTGCAGAGGGTCTCATGTGACACACTCCACTTGGACCATGCAGAATCTCCTTCCCTTTCACACGTCCTCTGGATGAGGCTTATGCAGAGAAGGGGTCCTTCCTGCAGAGGGTCTCATGCGACACACTCCACTTGGACCATGCAGAATCTCCTTCCCTTTCACACGTCCTCTGGATGAGGCTTATGCAGAGAAGGGGTCCTTCTTGCAGAGGGTCTCATGCGACACACTCCACTTGGACAATGCAGAATCTCCCTCCCTTTCACACGTCCTCTGGATGAGGCTTATGCAGAGAAGGGGTCCTTCTTGCAGATGGTCTCATGCGACACACTCCACTTGGACCATGCAGAATCTCCTTCCCTTTCACACGTCCTCTGGATGAGGCTTATGCAGAGAATGGGTCCTTCTTGCAGAGGGTCTCATGTGACACACTCCACTTGGACCATGCAGAATCTCCTCGCCACTCCTCTTGGACTATGCAGAAACTCCTTCCCTTTCACACATACTCTAGATGAGTCCTATGCAGAGAAGGGGTCCTTCTTGCAGAGGGTCTCATGCGAAACACACTCCACTTGGACCATGTGAATCTCCTTCCCTTTCACACGTCTTCTAGATGAGTCTGATGCAGAGAAGGGGTCCGTCTTGCAGAGGGTCTCATGCGACACACTCCACTTGGACCATGCAGAATCTCCTTCCCTTTCATATCGGGACAGGACATGTTATCAGGGTTCTGGCAACCTCAATTCGAATGGGGCTGTGACACTAATCATAAGAGGAGTGCTACTTCTGGCATGTTCTTAGTGTGACTGTCTAAGAATCGTGTTTGCAGGGCACTGACCCTGAGGCGCTGCTTGTCTTAGGGTGATCATGGACTGAGGACACCTTACTTTGAGGAGTGTTGACTCTGAAGCAATATTTAACCAGGCCACTCTTCCACAAAAACAGGCATATTCTAATGGCAGCTTACACGTTTCAGTCAGAGAGGTTTTGACTCTGAAATTCACCTTTTCTGAGAGGCAGCGGTGGCTGGCCTGTATTGAGTCCAGCCTCACTAAGGCCAGAGAGGCAGCAGTGGCCGGCCTGTCTTGAATCCAGCCTGACTAAGGCCAGAGAGGCAGCGGTGGCCGGCCTGTCTTGAGTCCAGCCTGACTCAGGGCAGAGAGGCAGCGGTGGCCGGTCGGTCTTGAGCCGAGCCTGCTTCAGGGCAGAGAGGCAGTGGTGGCCGGCCTGTCTTGAGTCCAGCCTGACTCAGGGCAGAGAGGCAGCGGTGGCCGGCCTCTCTTGAGTACAGCCTGACTCAGGCGAGAGAGGCAGCGGTGGCCGGCCTGTCTTGAGTCCAGCCTGACTCAGGCCAGAGAGGCAGCGATGGCTGGCCTGTCTTGAGTCTAGCCTGACTAAGGCCAGAGAGGCAGCAGTTGCTTGCCTGTCTTGAGTCCAGCCTGATTCAGGCCAAAGAGACAGCAGTGGCTTGCCTGTCTTGAGTCCAGTCTGACTCAGGCCACAGAGGCTGCGGTGGCTTGCCTGTCTTGAGACTAGCCTGAATCAGGGCAGAGAGGCAGCGGTCATTGGCCTGTCTTGAGTCTAGCCTGACTCAAGCCACAGAGGCAGCGGTGGCTTGCCTGTCTTGAGACCAGCGTGACTCAGGGCAGAGAGGCAGCAGTCATTGGCCTGTCTTGAGTCCAGCCTGACTCAGGCCACAGAGGCAGCGGTGGCTTGCCTGTCTTGAGACCAGCCTGACTCAGGGCAGAGAGGCAGCGGTGGCCGGCCTGTCTTGAGTCCAGCCTGACTCAGGGCAGAGAGGCAGCGGTCGTTGGCCTGTCTTGAGTCCAGCCTGAGTCAGGCCACATAGGCAGCGGAGGCTTGCCTGTCTTGAGACCAGCCTGACTCATGGCAGAGAGGCAGTGGTGGCTAGCCTGTCTTGAGCCCAGTCTGACTCAGGCCAGAGATATGGTCAGCATGTAACCCCTACCTCTGCACTGATTTAAAAGCATAGAGAAGTAGGTGGGGGTGTGACCGGTAACCCTTGTGCTGTACTGCTGCCTGCCATACTGCTGCCTGCTTTCCTGCCATCTAAGAGGAGGCCAAGACCAGGGAGACAGAGACAGAGAGAGAACTTTAATGTCAAGGAATATTTCTGTTTTTTAATTGTTTATGTACGAGTGTGTTGTAAATGCAGTGTACTAGACACAAAAAGGACCAACAGCAGGGTCTCAGACCTGAGTGTACCCTTATATGTTAACACAATGAAAAACTCAGGTTGATCAATTCTGTGGGGATATTTTAATAAAAATGTTTAATTTTTGTTTTTTTAGGTTTGCCCTCGAGTGAGGTACTTAGGGTTTCTTAAAAAGCTGCTTCGTAGATGAAAAAAGATGATTTTATTGGATTTCTCTATCCACAGGATGTTAAAAAAGACAGTACAAATAGACATATTTCTATTGTGTACTTGTGTTCATTTATCTTAAAGGTAGCGTCCAGTTTTTTTCGGTTTTGCTTCAGAGTTGAAATATCCCATATTCCTCTTCTGTTCTGGTCTTTATCATTGTTTTCTCAGAATTCAGTTTGGAAATGTTTTGAGCAGTTCCCGTCTGTTTTATGGGAGATCGTAGATCAGGGAGTCCGGCGAGTAGTGAACTGATTGATTCCTCGTCTGGGACTATTCCTGATATTTGGAGCCATAAAAAGCCTAACGGTTTCAGTGGCAAAGGGGCCACATTCATCAGGGCTGGGCAGACGTTTTTAGAGGTTGGTGTATCTATGTCTAGAAGGCTAGTTGGATGATACCAGAGGGTCCCACCTGCAAATGAGAGGGGGACGGGAAAAGAGGGAAGGGACAAAAGAAGGATGGCACCATTATGATCTCAGTAGTATATTACAGTGGTGCTATCATGTAGAGAGTTAAAAACTAGGTCTTACCTAGTTAGAGGGGTCCCCATGGATGTCCGTGTGGTTGGGGAGAATAGGTATTGTACTTCCCAAAAGGGCATGAGACATTGGTCATGCTCTAGAATCTGGAAAAGAGGGGCGTATTTTAGACTCTTGGCCAGCGAGGACGAACAAAGTAACAATAATTATTACCAGTAGTTAAAATCAGTGCTCAAAATGAAAGGGTCGTCTTAGAATGACCCCTGACAAATTTCTTACAAAGGGCTCCAAAGTTCCTTCCCAAAATATTTTTGGCAATACCTAAAGAAAGGGGTGGGAACATGCCATTCAATGTAATGTACTAAGATATATGGGAAAAAGGGCATACTTGCTCTCCCCTCATTACGTGCCAAACTCCCCTGGGGTGGAACTTCCAAAGCTGGGTAATGTGGAAAAGGGGAGGGTACAGGGAAAACACAACCACAAAGGGAGCAGTAATATTACTCGTAAACCTGCTGGCAACCGAACATTGTAGTAAATAGGTAGGGAGTAGCTAAACACACTGTCTAGGCACTGTCCCCTGGGGAGGTGGTGATGGGGATCATTAGTGGGGTATTGGCATTACTCTGTATCTGTCATGCATGCGTGTGCTGTGGCATTTCTACTCACCTAGCAGCCATGCATCGCCATGCCGCCCAGCTTCCATGTCCCGGTTTAGGGTTGACATCCTGTAAATGAAGCTGTCATGGGTGGACCCTGGATAGTTGGCATATACTGAGGTGATGATTCCCTTGGCATCACATACTACCTGGACGTTGATGTAATGCCAGTGCTTGCGGTTTTTATAGATGTGCTCAGATGCCCTGGGGGGACGTAGAGCCACATGGGTGCAATCAATGGCACCTAGCACTTTGGGGAATTGTGCCACCCTGTAGAAATCCTGGCTGACAGCCTGCCTTTCTGCAGGTGTTCTGGGCAGGTATATGTGCCTGCGGACTGATGGGCGTGCAGTGATGATGGGCAACACCTGGTGTAGGCACCGTGACTGCGTGGCCTGTGACACCCCCCCCACTATGGCACTTGTCCGCTGAAATGATCCGGTAGCCAAGAAGTGCAGTACATTGAGGACCTTCTCCAGGGAGCTGAGTGCTTGGGAGCACAGGGTGGGTGATGTGAGGTCATCCTCCCACTCACTGACCAGGTTGAGTATTATGTGTGGTGGAAACCTGTACCTCCCATACACCTGGTCATCAGGCATACCAAATAGGCTGGTTCTGGGTGTGAAGATTCTGGCCCTGACTATCCTTCTCCTCCTCCTGTGGTATCCCACGGCCACTGCTGCTAGGAACGGTATATTCATCCTGGCGTCTGAGCTTGTTTGTTGTTTGCGCACTCTTTTATGTTGCGTGGGACGTGCGCCTGCTTCATGCTGGCGTACGTGTTTCAGGATTGGACCTTTTATTTTTTGGCACGTTGTAGGCGACCATGTAAATCTTCCCGCCCACCCCAGGAATACACGTAACACGCTCTCCCAGGCCCAGTCGCGAGTAAATATTCCTGCCCACCCCTGGAATGCACGTGCCCCACTCTCACAGGCCCAGTCGCGTGTGGAACTTCACGCGCACACCGAAATACACGTACACTGCAAATTTGCGTGTGAAACTTCCCGCGCACCCCGAAATACACATACCCAGGGCAATCGCGTGTGGAACTTCCCGCGAACCCCGTAATACACGTACCCTGCTAGTATCGCGTGTGGAATTTCACGCAGACCCATAATACACGTACCCTGATGGAATCGCGTGTGAGACTACCCTCGCACCCCTGGAATACACGTACCCAGCAAATCGCACGGCTGGGGGGTGGGGGTGCTGGGAGACATGTGTGGGGTCCTGGTGGAGGGTGTCCCTGGATGCAGGGGGGTGGGGGTGCAGGGGGACAGAAGTGGGGGCCTGATGGAGGGTGCCCTACAGTGCTGGGGGGTGGGGGTGCAGGGAGACATGAGTGGGGGCCTAGTGGAGGGTGCCCCTGGATGCAGGGGGGTGGGGGTGCAGGGGGACAGGAGTGGGGGCCTGGTGGAGGGTGCCCTACAGTGCTGGGGGGTGGGGGTGCAGGGAAACATGAGTGGGGGCCTGGTGGAGGGTGCCCCTGGATGCAGGGGGTGGGGTGCAGGGAGACAGGAGTGGGGGCCTGGTGGAGGGTGCCCTACAGTGCTGGGGGTGCAGGGAGACATGAGTGGGGGCCTGGTGGAGGGTGCCCCTGGATGCAGGGGAGTGGGGGTGCAGGGGGACAGGAGTGGGGGCCTGGTGGAGGGTGCCCTACAGTGCTGGGGGGTGGGGGTGCAGGGAGACATGAGTGGGGGCCTGGTGGATGGTGCCCTACAGTGGTGGGGGGTGGGAGTGCTGGGAGACAGGAGTGGGGGCCTGGTGGAGGGTGCCCCTGGATGCAGGGGGTGGGGGTGCAGGGAGACAGGAGTGGGGGGCTGGTGGAGGGTGCCCTACAGTGCTGGGGTGGGGGTGCAGGGAGACATGCGTGGGGGCCTGGTGGAGGGTGCCCCTGGATGCAGGGGGGTGGGGGTGCAGGGGGACAGGAGTGGGGGCCTGGTGGCGGGTGCCCTACAGTGCTGGGGGGTGGTGGTGCAGCGAGACAGGAGTGGGGGCCTGGTGGAGGGTGCCCTACAGTGCTGGGGGGTGGGGGTGCTGGGAGACAGGAGTGGGCGCCTGGTGGAGGGTGCCCTACAGTGCTGGGGGGTGGGGGTGCTGGGAGACAGGAGTGGGCGCCTGGTGGAGGGTGCCCTACAGTGCTGGGGGGTGGGGGTGCAGGGAGACATGAGTGGGGGCCTGGTGGAGGGTGCCCTACAGTGCTGGGGGGTGGGGGCGCTGGGAGACAGGAGTGGGGGCCTGGTGGAGGGTGTCCCTGGATGCAGGGGGGTTGGGGTGCAGGGAGACAGGAGTGGGGGCCTGGTGGAGGGTGCCCTACAGTGCTGGGGGGTGGGGGTGCAGGGAGACATGAGTGGGGGCCTGCTGGCAGGTGCCCCTGACTGGTGGGGTGTGGGGGTGCAGGGAGACAGGAGTGGGGACCTGGTGGAGGGTGCCCTGCACTGCTGGGGGTGAGGGTGCAGGGAGACAGGAGTGGGGGCCTGCTGGCAGGTGCCCCTGACTGCTGGGGGGTGGGGGTGCAGGGGGACATGAGTTGGACCTGAGAAGGGGCCTGCTGGCAGGTGCCCCTGACTGCTGGGGGGTGGGGGTACAGGGGGACATGAGTTGGACCTGAGTGGGGGCCTGCTGGCAGGTGCCCCTGACTGCTGGGGGGTGGGGGTGCAGGGAGACAGGAGTGGGGGCCTGGTTGAGGGTGCCCTGCATTGCTGGGGGGTGGGGGTGCACGGAGACAGGAGTGGGGGCCTGGTGGAGGGTGCCCTGCACTGCTGGGGGATGGGGGTGCAGGGAGACATGAGTGGGGGCCTGCTGGCAGGTGCCCCTGACTGCTGAGGGGTGGGGGTGCAGGGAGACAGGAGTGGGGGCCAGGTGGAGAGTGCCCTGCACTGCTGGGGGGTGGGGGTGCAGGGAGACAGGAGTTGGACCTGAGTGGGGGCCTGCTGGCAGGTGCCCCTGACTGCTGGGGGGTGGGGGTGCTGGGAGACATGAGTTGGACATGAGTGGGGGCCTGGTGGAGGGTGCCCCACAGTGCTGGGGGGTGGGGGTGCAGGGGGCCATGAGTTGGACATGAGTGGGGCCTGGTGGAGGGTGCCCTGCACTGCTGGGGGTGGGGGTGCAGGGAGACATCAGTTGGACCTGAGTGGGGGCCTGCTGGCAGGTGCCCCTGACTGCTGGGGGGTGGGGGTGCAGGGAGACAGGAGTGGGGGCCTGGTGGAGGGTGCCCCTGGATGCAGGGGGGTGGGGGTGCAGGGGGACAGGAGTGGGGGCATGGTAGAGGGTGCACCACAGTGCTGGGGGGTGGGGGTACAGGGGGACATGAGTTGGACATGAGTGGGGGCCTGGTGGAGGGTGCCCCACAGTGCTGGGGGTGGGGGTGCTGGGAGACATGCGTTGTTGGGCAGTGGTGCAAGGTGTCGTGTGGGTTGGCTGGGGGGCATGCCCATGGTGGATGGGCTGCCTGCGGGACATGAGCAGGGGTGCAGGGTAGTCCCCTGTGGTGTGGGCTGCCTGCAAGGGCCGTGGAGGGTGTAGAGGGAACACCTGGGAGGACACACACGGACAATTCACGTGTAGTACTCCCCGCGCACCCCTGAAATACACATGCCCTGATGGAATTGCGTGTGATACTTACCGCGCACCCCGGAAATACACGTACCCTGCTGAATTTGCGTGTGATACTTACCGCGCACCCCTGGAATACACATGCCCTGATGGATTCGCGTGTATTACTTCACGCGCACCCCTGATATACACGTACCCAGGACATTCGCGTGTGAAACTTCCTGCGAACCACTGAAATACACGTTCCCCGCTTGGCGTTTGCTGTTTGGCAGCCCTGTGGACTGGTACAGGGTTAGCGCAGACATTTGCGATGAATTGGGAATTTTGATGGCTTTTCCTTGCGCGAGGGCGTTCTTGGGGGCGTAACTGGCGCTGCTGCAGGGTCGCTGCGCCACTCTGCGCCACGGCTGGTTTTGGAGGCTAAAATCCATGAATACGCTGTGCGATGAAATCGATTTTTTCGCACGCGGCTGGCGCAGTGTATCGCACGGGGACACTGTGCGCAAGCCGCGTGCGCCACTTTTGTGCGAAATTCTATGAATTACCCTGTTAATGTACAACCAACATGTTCTGTCACGGCAATCGAGCGGCGTAGCAAAGACAGACTTGTGAATTACATCAAAGACATCTTAATCCCAAAAATAGGTGTTGCTAGGGATAAATTGCGCGGTATTTCAATTGTCCTATCTGCCAACTGCAAGATAACAAAATAAAAAAGAAACACATTTCAATGAGCAAATGAATCCAAAGGGACTTTGACAGAATAACGTGTTTACGTAAAATACAAACGGCACGTTGATGATAAATGTGTTTCAGCCGGAAATAAAACAAATAACAACACATAAATATGTTTTCACCTCCCCTTTGTTCACACATGCAAAAGGCAACAAAAAACAATCGTTTTACGTGATTAATTCCTATTTCTTTGATTAAGTACGTGTATCTAGGGATGCATATAAAGCGTAATATCATGTTTGTAAAATAAAATATACAATACGAACACGTTATGAAGAAAAGCTCAAAAATAATATAATTTCTGTAAAGGAAAACAGCTTAAAAATCGTGGTTATTCGGCAAAAAGACTATGTGGTCATGAAATCTTGTAACGATTTTCCTCGTTATCATCAGCCACCACTGAGGAAATGTTTTCAGGGTTTCAATCAATAAATGATCAGAATCAGGGCAGTGCTCTACAGTGACCCGCCACAATATCCACTCTCACTGAGATTGTCTGGCTTCAGGGATTGGTTAAAAGTTCATTTATCGATGCACAACTCTGATGTGGCTTTTCTCCCTTTTTACAACATGAAGTTTACAGCATCCGCTTTTTCCACTCTCCAAGGTACTAATAATACCTATACACAAAATAACACTAATAATAATAATAACTAATCCCATTCTCATTGCAACATTGTGCTAACATCACGTCTACCCCAGTCACCAATTTGGCACGCACAATGTAAACCTCTTTTCTGTATTGAGAGACCAACATCGAAAATCCCAACAGTACTAATTTACAATTCTTGAAATCATCCTCTGGAATAGAACCCAGTCATCACAACACTTAAGGATATATCCTCATTCTCTCTTTTGAAGAACTAGGGCCGACCTAATAGGACGGACATGTAGCAATGCAATCAAAAACAGACTCCTCCCCGATACATCCATCCCTCCATCCTTTGTTTGAAACATCTACTTCCCACTTTCTTATGCTTTGATCTTTCCTTTCCTTATTTTCTAACAAAGGTTTGGGTTCCCCTGGTGGTGGAAAAGTTTGTCACTTCACAGACATGCCTAGGCACTTTGCAATTACTGTGTTTGTGATTTGGAGCAGTATAAACACATATTAACAGAACACAACACAACACAGCATATAAGTAGCTATTTCCCACATTCAGGCCAGATTGTATTTCAGAAGTGAGTCCCTTGAGGTCCATGTACAGCATTTCTACTCTTCTCATAGGTCACCACCTTGTTCAAGAATTCATTGAATAACTGCTGTCCCTCAGGATTCCCACATGTTATGTTATGTTATGTTATATTATTGTGATTCATACCGGACACTGTTGCCATTTTCATGGTCTACAGACGCTCTGGTTGATCTGAAAAGGAAGGAGGTCTGGGAGGGCTTAGTTACTGGATAGAGAGGGAAAACGAAGGAGAGCTTTGATGTGCTGTTGGTAGCGTCAGTTCAGAAAAAATGGTCACTGTGTGCTGGGTTTGTTTTTTTAGTTAGTAAGGGTCAGGTGGTGTTTGTTGTATGAATGTGTGGGGATGGTTTGTGTGTAATTAGCATTCTATAGTGGGTTGTGTTTTCAGTGGATTGTTGCTGAGTGTGTTAATTGTGTGGTGGTTTTAGGTTTCTGCTGCGGTAGAGGTATGCATGTGTTTTGTGTAGTATTGGAGGGTGTGTATGCAGGATATCAGAACATTATTATTCGAGTTAGTTTGTGATGTTAGTAATCTGTGAAATCCTATTCTGGATTAGTTAAAGGGGCCAAAGGGTGGATGAAGGAAGATTGACAAAGAGGCCGGTACAGTAATCAAGCCTAGAAAGGACCAGAGCTCTGGAGACATTGAGTTTCTGGGGCAAGGTGAGGAAAGGGAGAATACCTCTGAGTAGGTGCAGTTGATAGTGGGCCTTCCTGGCAAGTTCCGCAATGTGAGGAGAGAAGGAGAGAGAGGAATAAAAGATGACAACATGTTTTTCACCTCACAGGACTTAACTTGGAGGAGGCCAATAAAGGGCGGCCAGAGGAAGAGAGGGAATGAGGGAGCTGGGGTTGCAATGTAAAGGGTCTCAGTCTTACTGGCATTAAGGCAGCGATCATTGACAGCACACCAAGACTGAATGGCAGTCAGTTAGAGATGAAAGAGGAGGAGGAGGAAAAAGAAGCTTGAAGGAGAGCTATGTGTTGTCTGCATAACACTGGAAAGGAGAAGAGAAAGAGAAGATCAGATGGGCCGAAGGGGCATGGTAAATATTGAAAAAACACAGAGAGATGATAGAGCCTTGAGGGCGCTGCAGGTGAAGAGTGTGATAGCGGAGTGAAAAGGGCTCAGTTGGACCTGGGAAGGTCTGTTGGAGAGGAAGAAGGTCAACCAGGCCAGAGCCAGAGCCGTGATGCCAAGTGTGTCATGGAGCCGATTTATCAGGGTGTCATGATTGACTGTGTCAAAGGTGGAGGAAAAATCCAGAAGAATAAGAACAGAGTGAGTCACGATTAGAGAGCAAGTCATCACGCGTATTCAGTAGAGGAATTTCTGCTTTTCTAGCTCTCTGAAGCCAGACTGATTCTCGTGGAGACAGCCAGGAGAATAAGACTGTTGGGTAAGTTGGGAGATGGAAAGCTTCTCGAGTAGTTTTCCCAGGAAGGGGATAATAGAAAAAGTGTGATAATTAGCAGGAGAGTGAGGACAGAATGTCCTGGTTTTTGGAAAGGAATGGGAGTCCACAGAGGTACAGAGGGAAAGGGATGGAAGGGGAGATGTAAAGGCTGCATAAGGATTGGAAAGTTCCTTGCAGATTTTGAACAGTTTTTCAGAGTTGTTAGTGGCCCCCGGAGATGTGGGCTTGTATGTGAGACCTCTTCTTAGAGAGAAAGGAAAGTCTGTATTGCCTTTGGAGCAGGCGACAGGCCAGTTTGTCAGAGGATGCGTCTGAAGCCGCCATTTCCGCTCCACCACTCTGCATTTTCATTTCAGAGAAGCTAGGTCAGAATCATACTAGGTGTTACGATTGGAAGCAGGGTTCAATCGGATCCTCATGATAGGGGGAAGAAATGTGGGCGTCTGTGGCAGGAGTGGGAGGGAGAATGAAGGTGGAAGCAAAGACAGCAACTGACGCTCGCTTCATCGGTTGAATGACGGAGAAGGAGAGAGGCAGTGCCGGCAGAGGCTTAGTAGGGGACCTAAGAGATCCAAATGGGAAGAGAGGAGGAAGTGGTTAGAACAGGAGAGAGGAGTAGTGAGAAGGTTTGAAATAGAAATGTCTGAGGAGATGAGTATCCATGGTATGTCTGACAGAATGCGTTGCACTTTGGGGATCAATGGTGAGGGAAAGAACATTGCAGAGGCTACAGAATCTTCTAGTGTCCACCTCAGAAGAAGTCAAGGTGAATATTGAAATCACTGAAGAAAATGAGTTTGAAGGTCGAGGCAACAAGGAAAGAGGTGAGGTCAGACCACTCAAAGAGGATTAGAGCGACCGGACCAGCGGTCCTGGGGATGGTGGCAAGAGTCAACGGAAGGGTCGGAGAGATGGCAAGCATGCAGACAAGTCATTCAAAGGAGGAGTAGGACTGAGTGGGAATGATAGAGACATTCATTCACTCAAGGAAGATCAAGTCAATCTGCCTCCAAAATGGTTAGACCTGGGTTTGGAGAAGATCTTGTAACCTTTGGGCAGGAGTGTGTCAAAAGCAGTGACAGAGCTGGCAGTGCACCGCGTCTCAGTGAGGGTGAGAGCATCAAGGTCAAAGTCTTGAAGGAGGAGACAGATATCAGAAGCATGTTTGACTGCAGAGCAAGAGTTGAGGTTTGACAAGTCGACCTGGTTACCACCAGTGAAGGTCTTCTGAGGGGGGGCACATGGCCGTGGTATGCCCATTGGAGGATGAGAATGGGAAAGGGGTGGGTGCTAGAGGAGTGGCGGGAGAAGGGAGGAAATTGATGAGAGATGGAAGATGCCTGTCAACAAGGATAAGGTTGGGCTGAGCAGCCTGGGACATGACAGTACCACGGTGTTAGACATTAATGATGCACCTAGAGGATGAGAAACCCACCAAGAGAACTTCCCATCTGGTGCCACCATTAATGGGAGACGAGGAGAAGGGAGATATGACAGAGAACATATTTGGAGTCCATAGGTCCTGGGAAGGAGCGACAAAGAGGATGTCTGTGATCGTCTGACTGGAAGAAGCATTAACATAGGTGTCAGCAATGGACAGTCCTCGTTGGAGAACAGGAAATTATATTTGAACTTTATTCTTCCAGGCTTCAAGAGACATAAAGGATAAGTGATATAGTAGCAGTTAGAGTAAATGGGTGAGATGGAGAGCACCATGGATGGTGGGAGAAGGCAGAGAGTTGGACGGAAAGAGGAGGGGCCGATGGCTGCACAAGCACTACAAGGTGGCCTGCTAGCAGACAGATGACTTAAGAAAGAAGCAGGCAGTGCCTTTTTCAGACTCTTCAGAACTGCACGATTGGTCAGGACCTCCTTCCATCGAAGCAGATGCAAAGATGCAGCAGATGAAGACGCTATGTACAAGAGTCAAAGATGCCTTTAGGTGGGTAGATTCCTTTTCTGGTGAAGGTCGTGGGGAGGAGAACAGCGAGCTTTGAGAGTAATGCCCACTGCACACAGTATGTTAAACTGCATTGATTGGAATGTGAACAATCAGTGCACGAAGGAGGCAAATATGCAGGAAAAGCAAGCAGGGCAGGTAGCCACTGAGTAATCCCAAAAATAGAGTACATTGAAATTAGGCACCTGTAGCAAGAATACAAGAGTACAGAGACATATACATACCAACACAAAACCAAATGAGCATCACTGAATGTTTTGGTATGAAAAAACCTCAAGGACACACACTGTGTAATCACTGCAGTTGTTGTAGCAAGACCAAAAGAAGCCTTACCGTAGATATTGGCCTGAATAGACCATGGTCACAAAAACATTTACAAATTGTAACACCTCAATGGTTATCTGTGCAATCAGATGCCCTTGTAATACGTTATACATAGGCAAAAGGAACGAAAGGTGAAGATCAGAATAACCGAGTATTAAAGCTGCATACGTAATAGAGTATTGAAGCCCCCCCCCCATGGTGGGACGCTATACTAACATGGAAAATAAATGTGACAAATTGCTATGGACCAGATTGATGAAGGTACACGAAAGTGGTGATTTGGCCAGTGACAAAAGAAAAAGTAAGGAACAGGAAGAATGCTTGATCTTCCTCACTAATAGCCATGAAATTGGCCTTAATGAGTGCATCAAGCGGTACAGAATGTAACAAGGTCATTCTGACCTCTAGAATGAAGTATTATCAATAGTCTGTGTCAACAAGATCATATATGGTAATACTAATAGAAGAATCTGCACTTAGAATATCATCTATACTGCCTAAAGAGTGTGATTAGCAGTACTGTGTTGTCAGAGGTAATTATGGTACTTGTAGAGAGAGAGTTCAGCCTGCTTTGATATAGTGATTACGGTGTAATAAGTAGATAATTTACAAGTAATTTGAATAACACCAAAAGGTTACCTTAGAGAAACACCAGTCGTTCTCCCTCCTAAGCTGCCTTCTTCAGAAAGATTCCGACAGGGGTAGAGAACGAGTGCCTCCCTGAGACCCTTCCTCCGCCCACAACACAAGGAGTAAGGAGGGGAAGGACCCCAGGGAAACCCTCTGGGGAAGAAAACCCTGTGTCGATGCTCTGGATGGATGTCGTCTGTCTGGAGAGGTTCTTGGTACCCGGACTATCCGCTGAAGGGGAGCCGTCTGAATAAAGACAGAGGAAAGTGGTAAGTTTAAGAAGGGAAACTAGAAAGCAGAATATGGGTAGAGAAAATGAAGAGTACCTGATCGGAAAGGGGGTACCACTTATCGAGCTATATTGCAGATCTTCCGATAAGACTTGGATAGGAGTAACCTTGAGGCCGTTCCCAAAAGAGAACGATTCTCAAATCTCAATGCTGCGGATCGGACCCCGCATATCCCTGTTTCTGCAGAGGTGAGACAATATTGGGTGTCAATCCTGGGTCTATTTCTAACCCACGGGTCTACAAGGGACTATCAATTCTCACGTACCGCTCGCCAGGGAGAATTTCTCACTAGCAAACCGATCAGTGAGGTTCAGCTTGTAACGAGTGAGTCTGAGAGAGTCCACTCGAGTCTCCGATGTCGTGCAAGATTTGGGAGAAGGAGTCAGGTCTGAAAATAGGTGAGTGAAAAGGGTAGAATTACACAGAAGGAGTGACAAACAAACTAGTATGCAATAGATCCTAGTGTCGAACTCACGAAGCGTTGTTGTGGAAGAGTAGCAACGCGTCCGCGCGTTGTCTGCAGGAACAGATGAACCGGCTCCGGAGCCGGGGGGCGGTCCTTCCACCGCGCGGTCCTGGTGTAAACCTAGACCCACACCATCCGTAGCGGCGGCCATCTTGGGAGTAAAGATGGCCGCAATCCGTCTAAGAGACCATCTATGCCACAGAGACCATGGTCTCCGCAGGGGCGTGACAGTATGCCCCTTCTGAAGGGCAGGGGCCCCCGGCTTCCCTGGATGGTTACGGAAGAATCGGCGAATAAGAGCCGGTGCATGCACTGCAGAGGCAGGTTCCCAGGAACGGTCAGCAGGAGTATAACCTTGCCAGTCAATCAAAAACTGAAGGCGACCTCGAAAGATACGAGAGTCACAAATATCCGCCACCTCATATTCAGGACCTGACGGGGTAGACACCGGAGGAGGGTGAGTATTCCTTAATCTTGGAAACCGATCACACACATCTTTCTTCAGTTGGGACACATGAAACACGGGATGAATCCGGGACCAAGAAGGGGGAAGTCTGAGTTTGAAAGCAGAGGAACCCAACTTCTGTAGGATGGGGAAAGGTCCGAAATATTTAGGAGACAGCTTGGACAGGACCAGATGCCGTGGTAAGAAATGAGAGGCCAACCATACCAAATCACCCGCCTTCAGGGAGGGTGCTGGAGAACGGTGCTTATCTGCAAATCGTTTGACTCTATCCTGAGCCTCAAGTAGCGAAGATTTGGCCGCCAAATGTCCTGTCTGGATAACTTGAAGTAGGTTATCCACATCTGGAAATCGCGATGAAGAAGGAAGGCCAGTAGGAAAACAGGAAGGGTGAAATCCATATGAGCAAAAAAAAGGACTGGAACCCAGAGCGGAATGACGGGAGTTATTGTAGGCAAACTCCGCCAGTGGTAATAGAGAAACCCAGTTGTCCTGTGATGCCGAAATGTAGCAGCGCAGATAGCCCTCCAATGTCTGGTTCAGTCGCTCCGTCTGGCCGTTAGTTTGAGGATGGAAGCCAGAACTCAATGCCCGGGAAATTTTGAGGCTTTTACATATCTGTTGCCAATAACGTGAAGTATATTGGGAACCACGATCGGAGATGATGGTTTCAGGAAGCCCATGGAGCGTGAAGACCCGTGAAAGGAATATTTTCGCCATCTGAGCTGCAGTGGGAATGCATGGTAGAGGAATAAAGTGTGCATCTTCGTAAAGTAGTCGATTGTAACCATAATTGCTGTACAGCCCTCCGAGATAGGGAGTTCGACTATGAAATCTGTCGAAATTATCTGCCAGGGACGATCAGGAATCGGCATCACCGATAGGAGACCAACTGGGGCCGATCGAGGGACCTTTGTTTGTAAACATATGGCACATGCTGAAACATAGTCTCTGATATCTCTACTCAACCTTGGCCACCAGAAATGGCATTGAATCAATTCCTTGGTATTACCCATACCTCGATGCCCTGCCATCGGAGAATCATGACAGAGTTGAAGGACTACTCTTCTTAATTCTTCGGAGGGAATGAATAACTGTTTGTCTCTATAGAAGCATCCTTGAGATGAGTTAAGCATCCAGAGAGCGGCAAATCGAGGATTGGTCTGAATAAATCGAGAGTTATCCATAGCCACCAGTTGAAGAAAGGTGGTGATTTCCTGCAAAATTCTGGCCTTGGGAAACAAGGGTTCGGAACGGAAAGGAGTGGTTGAGTTGTAATCCTTTCTGGATAATGCATCTGCCTTGAGGTTGACTCTTCCCGGTATGAAGGAGAATACAATATCTTAGGGCGAAAAAAAATGGGCCCAACGAGCTTGGCGGCTATTTCGTGTTTGAGAGTATTGTAGGGCTCGGAGATTGCTGTGATCGGTCCGTACTTCAATGGCATGTTTGGCCCCTAGTAGCAGATGTCGCCACTCCTCAAAGGCTCTCTTAATAGCTAATAATTCCTTTTCAAGGACTGAGTAATTGATCTCTAAAGGTGAGAGCGTTTTAGATAGATAGGCCACAGGACTCTCGTCTCCTTGTTCATTCTCTTGCAGTAGAACGGCACCTATCGCATGATGCGAGGCGTCCGATTCTACAATGAATCTCTTGTTTTGGTCAGGGGTGAGGAGTATAGGTTCCTTGGTGAAATTTTCCTTGAGACTCTCAAAGGCTATTTGAGCCCTGTCTGACCAAAAGAACTTTGCATTCTTCTTAAGGAGAGCCGTCATAGGGAGAATCTTCTCTGAATAGTGGGGAATGAAACGCCTATAAAAGTTGGCGAATCCTAAGAATCTCTGCAGATCCTTAACACCCAGTGGAACTGGCCATTCTGTTATAGCAGAGATCTTCCTGGGATCCATGGCAACTCCCTCGGCGGATAGTATATAACCCAAATAGGCCACTCTATCCTTGTGGAATTCACACTTGTCTAACTTGCAAAAAAGATGATTCTCCTCCAGTCTCTGCAATACTTCCTTCACATGCCGGATATGGTCGGACATGGATACGGAGAAGACCAGTATGTCGTCTAAATAGACAATGACGGTATGTAGAAGAATATCCGAGAATATGTGATCCATAAAACGTTGGAAAACAGCTGGTGCATTGGATAGTCCGAATGGCATCACTTTGTATTCATAGTGGCCCAAGGGAGTACGAAAGGCAGTTTTCCATTCATCCCCTGCGCGGATTCGGATAAGATGGTAAGCTCCGCGTAGGTCTAGCTTGGTAAATATCTTGGCACCCTTTACTGCCTCAAGAATATCCGGGATTAAGGGCATCGGATAGCGATCCGGAGTGGTGATCTTGTTCAAACCCCGATAGTCTACACATGGTCTGAGTTCTGTCGAATCCTTCTTAGGGATAAAGAACAGTGAGGCGCCGGCAGGAGAAGTGGATTCCTGAATGAGACCGTTGTGTAAATTCTTCTGGAGATACTCCTTTAGGACTTCCCGTTCGCGCGCTGATAGTATATACATGCGCCCAAAAGGGATTGGAACACCAGGTGCTAGTTCAAGGGCGCAATCATCTCTACGATGAGGAGGTAATTCTGCGAACTCTGAATTGGAAAACACTACTTGAAATTCCTGGTAGTCAGGAGGAATCTCCTGGATGTTATGTAACACTGAGGTAGTGCAATTCTTTTCTTGGATGGAGTGTGTAGAACAGAACCCTAACGCTCCACCAGAAAGGCAATGAGTAAGGCAATGTTCTGATCCTAGAAAGATTGTGCCGGCCTTCCAATTAATGTATGGATTATGGGTTCTAAGCCACGGTAACCCCAATATCAAGGGATAATGTGCTGTACGAATGACATCGAATACAATAGTCTCTTGATGAGATGCAATCTTCATTTGAATCGGTCTTGTTTGTTCCCTGATAGGACCGGAAATCAATGGACTTCCGTCAACAGATTCTACTGGAACCACAATGGCTTTTAGGGAGCATGGTATATTCTTGTCATTCTTCCAATGGGTGTCTACAAAATTCCCCGCAGCTCCGCAATCAATCAATGCGGTAACCAAAATTGGCTCGGAGGTGCCCCATTCCATTGAAACCTGAATGATAATCATGGGAGGATCGGGTGTGTCTGTGATTTGAGAAGTCAAAGACTTGGTTGAGGAACCTATTATTGGCTCCCTAGCCGCGGTTCCCCATGCGGTTGGGAGGAAGCGTTTCCCTGTCGTTTAGTAGGGGTGATGGGGCAATCCTGTACTGGGTGGTCTTTGGACCCACAATACGTACACAAGCCTTTAGCTCTCCGTCGATTACGTTCTTCCAAGGTGAGTCTACCTCTTCCTCTTGTGATTCCTATCTGCATTGGTTCATCAATTGGGGTTTTCATGGGACTAGTAGGATGCGTAGTCAATGGTCTCACAGAACGATTTCGACGTCGTTCTCTGAGCCTTTCCTGTAGACGGTAGTCCATCTGCATCACTAATGTAATCATTTCCGCTAGGTTGGGAGGTCGAGACACTCTAGACACCTCGTCTTTAAGTTCCTCATTCAAACCCCTACGAAATAGTGTTATCAGAGCATCATCAGCCCAAGAGGTTCCCGCAGCAAGCTGTTTAAAAGAGGTGATATAAGACAGTATATCCTGTGATCCCTGTTTGAAGTCCAATAATTGCTCTTGGGAGGAAACAGTGATCTCTTGTCTACTGAACATGGATCTAAGACTGTTCAGAAAGGCGGGATAGGAGTCTAGCAGAGCGTTGTTTGTCACAACCAGTGGTGTAGCCCATGCCAATGCCGGTCCAGTCAAGTTAGCTATCATATGTCCCACCCTGTCACAATCACTCTGAAAGAAGGCCGTCTTGAACGAAAACTGGACAGTACATGCTTCGATAAAAGCTTTAAGTTTGTGGGGATTCCCATCATATAAACCCCCTGGAATGGGACCTGGAGTTAATTCTGAACAACTAGGTACCCTTCCTACCTGTTGTCTCAAGAAGTCATTTTCCTGTTTTAATGCCTGGACTTCCGCAGTCAAAGACTGGACTGCAGAAACCAATTGCTGCTGTTGGGCTGCGTCCATGATATCTCCTTGAACTATTGAGTTCTCCAAGGCAACCGTTCAGCGCCTGGGAAGCCCCAGTAACTTCTAATCTTTGTTTTGGGCGTTGCTAACTGTAATAAGTAGATAATTTACAAGTAATTTGAATAACACCAAAAGGTTACCTTAGAGAAACACCAGTCGTTCTCCCTCCTAAGCTGCCTTCTTCAGAAAGATTCCGACAGGGGTAGAGAACGAGTGCCTCCCTGAGACCCTTCCTCCGCCCACAACACAAGGAGTAAGGAGGGGAAGGACCCCAGGGAAACCCTCTGGGGAAGAAAACCCTGTGTCGATGCTCTGGATGGATGTCGTCTGTCTGGAGAGGTTCTTGGTACCCGGACTATCCGCTGAAGGGGAGCCGTCTGAATAAAGACAGAGGAAAGTGGTAAGTTTAAGAAGGGAAACTAGAAAGCAGAATATGGGTAGAGAAAACGAAGAGTACCTGATCGGAAAGGGGGTACCACTTATCGAGCTATATTGCAGATCTTCCGATAAGACTTGGATAGGAGTAACCTTGAGGCCGTTCCCAAAAGAGAACGATTCTCAAATCTCAATGCTGCGGATCGGACCCCGCATATCCCTGTTTCTGCAGAGGTGAGACAATATTGGGTGTCAATCCTGGGTCTATTTCTAACCCACGGGTCTACAAGGGACTATCAGTTCTCACGTACCGCTCGCCAGGGAGAATTTCTCACTAGCAAACCGATCAGTGAGGTTCAGCTTGTAACGAGTGAGTCTGAGAGAGTCCACTCGAGTCTCCGATGTCGTGCAAGATTTGGGAGAAGGAGTCAGGTCTGAAAATAGGTGAGTGAAAAGGGTAGAATTACACAGAAGGAGTGACAAACAAACTAGTATGCAATAGATCCTAGTGTCGAACTCACGAAGCGTTGTTGTGGAAGAGTAGCAACGCGTCCGCGCGTTGTCTGCAGGAACAGATGAACCGGCTCCGGAGCCGGGGGGCGGTCCTTCCACCGGGCGGTCCTGGTGTAAACCTAGACCCACACCATCCGTAGCGGCGGCCATCTTGGGAGTAAAGATGGCCGCAATCCGTCTAAGAGACCATCTATGCCACAGAGACCATGGTCTCCGCAGGGGCGTGACATACGGATCATTCTGACAGCCTGGCTCTCTCTCTTTTGGCAAGTTGCTAAAAAATAAAAAAATACAAATATTTCTAAAAATCAAGAGCTGTTGAATGCCCACTAGAGAACAAAAGATCCCTCTGTATTTTGCACCTCATAAGGCACTGTAAGGTTGAGCAAGAATAAGATATGAAATGTCACATTGTCATCAACAGATGACAGAGCCTTTTATGTGATTGTCCTCACAATATGGTGCGAATATCTATATAAAACATTTAAAGTACTTCTTTAGCGGACATGGGGTAATCAATATGTGCACTATAATTGGTTGATTTATTTAGTATAAATACTGTATTAACTTACAAGAACATATGAATTGCACTATACAAACTACTATCCACATTTGTGTTTTCTTAACATTTAGCTCCCAGTTAACAGTTCCAGCTAAGGTCTCTCCATTTTGTAACAACATAACGTGAGGGCCACACATGACCTGTACGTTTACGTTTAGCGATGCATAGTGGAATAGGCTCTACATGATGATGCAATTCGTCACAAAGATTAATCCCAAGCCTGCCCACATTCAGTTACACATCTCCCGATATGAATGTGGGTTCGTTTGTAGCGAGCTGAACAGTCACACGTTTGTATATGCGAGAAACGTAATTGGAGATACAGCAGAATTTAGTTCTTTATGTTTTATAGATTATGGCAAATTGAGGAATGGCAGTGTGAGCATCTGGTTATTCGTTAGAACGCATGGTTCTGCAAAACCGGTTTTACTAAAGGAAGGAACTACTTGGCGCCTGCCATTTTTTAATACTGATGAGAAAGGGCGTGATGTAAAGGTGAGAATGTAATCTATACACCTACTAGTAAAGGAAGCTGATTACAGGCACTTTCTTTATGGTATGCATCAAGCTAAACTAGAGCTTTCCCACCCTTTCTTGTTTCTCCGCCTGTTTTATCAGCCCTTTCATGAGTTGGACCCTCAAGAACCAGTATCTTTCGGGAGTCAAACAGACTAGTAAGTACTTAATTATCCCAAACTGACTAAAATGTGTTTTATAAATATACTCTGGTAATGACTTATGAAAATACAATTGATTTCAGAGTATAAGTGTTGTGTTTGGCTCTATTATTAGCGGTAGCCTAATCAACAGGCATTTGACTCACAGGTATGATAAAGAAATATACTGGTGTTAAGCATGAATCAAATTATTAAACCAGGAAAGGATTGCTATCAAATAGAGATTATAGCAATAATTAAGGCTGTTTTGCATTATGTTACAGGCAATTGGATATAATTAGACAAGTGAAATCAAGGCAAAGACTGCTCAAATGATTATCCAGCATTAAATCTCTTTAATGCTATATGGTGTCCAAAATCCACCTGAAGAAGTTCTCAAAATCTGGTGAATGTATTGAAAGAGAACGAAATATGTCAGGTTGCATTGTAAGCTATATGATGATAGCTTAATACTAACAGAACAACTCCACATGTGAACCACATTGTAGTGGTTTTGCACTAATTAAAATGTTAGTCATAAGTAGCATTGAACTTAAAGCTGTGTTACATATTGATGCACATGTCACTTTTGGGTGGCACCATTGTTCCTTTGTGTCAATTATGTAATAAGATGTGTTTTTAAAACAAACAATTTCTTTTTTTTGATTTCAGGTTTTTTTTTAATCATTTTCAAGCTGGCTTGCTGTTGATGGTTTAAATCTATACGTTAGGAATAGGTATCCTGCTTTGTTGTGAAAACACAATAAGTGAAGCATTACCAATATGTTGCCTCAATAATAATGTACACACCAGGAGGGTCTATGTTGTAATGTTAGTATATTTTCTCAGGGACGACCCTCCTGTGTTCCCTGAAGTGTCTTCTAAGTTTAGTGTGAAAATTGTTTGGTCCCAATTGGATATGGGAAGTACAGGATGTGCCACAAAAGCAGATCATCTTTCTCCAGATTCGAAACCCACGGGACAGGGAACTTTAGGTTGAGTTCATGGTCAAACAAATGGACAACCATTAACCCTGCCATATGTTACCATATTGGCAAAGGAGGTATAATTATTAGTGGAAGTAATACCTGACCTTCCGATTCAATTTTTTTGAGTAGTGAAGATCCCAATTTTGATCACTGGATCCTTTGAGTGGCCCAAGTACATTTTAACAGCTAACTACTCCATAGACGAGAAGAAGAAAAAACTCTTTTACTTGTTCCCCAGCCAATTCTTGGGAAAAAGAAAGACTTTAATCAGGAGACCCTGGTTGGCATTGGGAAACCCAAAAATGTCCTTTTCATGTGGGGGAGGCTACTGGGTCAGGTCAAGAGAAAGAAGCTGGAAGAGGAGGCCGGGTTTTATGGGGAAGGGTATGTGATGAATCCTGCAGAGTCAACACTGAACCCCCAGCCTAAGATCTCCTCCAATGTGGCAAGGTGAAGGCAGCTGCCACCTGATCCTAACCATGGCAGTGGTATCATGAGGGAGGATCACATGGGAGGAGATCACCTTTGGGATGGACGCAGTATTCATCTTCTTGTAAGCATGAAGGTCCTATAATTCCCAAATACTTAATGGCATGATGTCAATGCACAATTGGCTCCCATGAAACTACCCAAAGTACATGCTATGAAAAGTCATTTAAACAGAACAGGGTTTGTGCCCTTGTAGTTCAGGGATGCTGGTGCAATTCCCCTTTAATGGGATAACAACTCGGGGAAACCTGTAACCCACATTGCCCACAACCAAGGGACTGTCAAGAAGCAATTGAGAGGCAACCTGGGCACAATTCGCCTTTCGTGAGTTTCCATTTTGGGGAAACCTGTAACCCAAATTGCCAAGATTCAAGAGAGTATAACATTTGGCCGACACTGTTCAGCCCTCCTCACATGGAATACTGGTGTGGAAAAACCTTGGAACACATATTGCCACTAAGATCAATGGTAGTTGTAGGAGTTGTCTTCCTGGCAGGTGAGTATACCAGGAAAGAAGAAGATGCTTTAAAGAATTGTGGGTGTGGCAAAAAGGTGTGGTGGAAAGAGTTTGTTATCATGTTTACAAACTCTTCGATCACCAAATGTAGTTGCTGTGCTATATCCTGACAAAAGTATTCCAATTGAAGACTATGTGTGATATGCTAATAATTGCTTTGCCTCCAGAGAAAAACAATTGCCTTGCTTTATGAACTTGGGTATTGAGAGAGACATTTGCCTTAACAAGAAGGATACTGTGGAGGACAACAATTGCTTTGATGTTTGAACATGTGTGTGTGAAAGAGAAATATTTTATTTTATCAAGTGGAAGGAATCAGTGGAGGGAAAAGACATTGTGTGATCAACTGAACAGAACTTAGTTGAATCAGATCTTTTCCAAGGGTATTCCTGAATTGATCCAGAGCAAGGGATCCCAACATTGGTCACAAGGAGTACTTGCTAAAACCTATATTTTTGAACTTTTAAACTGTTTTGTTAAATTGAATACTTTTGTTATATGTATTAGTATGAGTGTCAGAGACCTGTGGACACTAGGTCATCTTCCTTTAGTTTTAGTTTGCTAGGTAGCAACATCCTCATTAGGTTAGTGAAAGTTAGGTGTTTATCTCACCCATTTTCATTTTAATCAATGTCAAACATTGAGAAAACTGTACCTTTGTGTCCGTCTCTCATTTCCAACACCTCACACTATTCTTTCGGCTCCTTATACGGAGGATCTTTGTATTAAGGTAGGTACACAAAATGTATATTCTCCTATGTTCTGTTGCACAGATACTCCAGTGAATCTATTGGGCAGAGACCGCCTAACTTAATTGAACATGACAATTGCATTCAGGGAGAAAGCTATAGTTTGCTCGACTCCCGGTTAATTTCTGGCGAGAAAATCAATGTTTTTTTTGCATGTTATAATGGCAGCACGATAAGGGAGCTGCCTGCACATTCAGCTTTGTTCTTTTATAGAGTGATGTTTATTATGTGTTGGGTCACTGGGATCAGAGGCCAGACATCCGGACATGGCGGATGCCAACTGAATTTTTATTCCGACCTTCTGAGTCACCGGAGATAGCGCCAGGCACTATTGTTACAATTCTTTTGGAACCAGTGGTCATTAAAATGGAGAGGGTGGTTCTCTCAGGCACTGATGCAGAATGAGGAGAGTGGTGCACAGTTTTGTGAAACGATCTGACCCTATAACGGAGGCAGGTGTACAATGAACAATTGTTCCAGGAAGCCAAAGACACAGGCGGGGTGATTTTTGAGATTGGGGTGCCTTGCCAGATAACAATAGAGCATAGGGAGATACCATAGACTATGTTTGCTGTTAGAACTACATCTCCAAATTTGAAGGAAGATTTGGATAAGGTGCCGGGTCATTTGGGTACCAGCAATCCTCATGATGTGAGGTTATTAAAGAGTATTGGAACAGTTCAGATAAAATTGAAACCTGGAGCAATATGGCCACATTTGAGACAGTACCCCATGTTTTGAGAAGTCGATAAAGGGATTTGTGAGACCATTATGACTTTTTTGAGCACTGCATAATGGAACCTTTTTTCCCCCATGGAATACGGCCATCTATCCTGTGAAGAAACCGATGGGGTCCAGTTGGAGGACAGCTCAAGATTTGCACCCTTTGAATAAAATTGCTGTGGCAAAGTTTCTAGTGGTGTCAAATCCAGCTACCATTCTCTGTAATATGCCTACTAGGTTGTCCCACGTTACTGTGATTGATTTAAAGAAAGATTTTTTTCTCTGTCCCCTCACACCCTCAGTCTCAGTAACTTACTACATTCAAGTATTGTGGTTAGAGATTTGAGCACACAAGGTTGCACCTGGGGTACTGTGAATTTCTGAGTATCTTGAACAGGGGGGTTCATATGGATTTGGGGAATTTACATGTGTCCAGTACAGTAATCCAGTACATGGACGATTTACTATTTTGGAGCAGAAAAGAAGTACAGTGTTGAGGAGATTCAATAACACTCCTCACCCATCTTACAGAGAAGGAGAACAAAGTGGTCAAAGAAAAATGTCAATACTGCCAGACAGAGGTAGTATATTTGGGGAAAGTAATATCACCTGCAGGAAAAAAGGTAATGCCTGAGAGAGCCACCACAGTTCAGAATACTCCCCATCCACTTACTGTGATACAGATGCAGCAGTTCTTGGGACTCTGTAATTATTGTAGATCATGGATATTTGACTACTCACGTTACACAAGGCCCTTACTGCAAGGACGTAAAGGAGCACAGAAGTTTAAAAGGTCTGATTGAATGGTAAAAGGAAATGGAGAAATGTTTTAGGGAGCTCAAGAATATGATCAGCAATGCTCTGGTCTTGGCGACCCCGGATTACAAAAAGCCATTTTATTTACTTTTGGTTTGAGAAGGGCAGTTGATGACAACTGTCCAGGCCCAGAAAACATCATTGGGCGATAAACCCTTGGCTTATTGCAGTGGACTCCTAGACCAGTTTTTGTGTGAGCAAACTCTAGTGGCAGCAGATTTTGTGAGGCAAGATTCTTCGACCATTACTAAGGGTTGCCTGGTGACACTGTATGTGGTGCATACCGTTTTTGAAATTTTGGGAAAGGAAGGAGAAGAGAGGACAAATGATAAGGAGGATACCCTTGATGGATGTGAGGTAATCTCTGTTCACGGTTCCTTGACAATTAATCAAGAAACTGCTGAAAAACATACGGGAGCGGCAGTTGTGAGCCTTATGGATGGAGAATACCAGGTCAGGATGAAGAAATGGCTGCCTTCACATTATTCTGCACAAGTGGCATTATTAGGAGCACTTGCAGAGGCGTTGGAGATGAGCAATGGGAAAGACGGTTGTTATTCACTCTGACTCTGCCTATCTAATCCCCACTGTACATTCAGGGAAAGGCAGTGATGCTTGTAGATCTACTTTGTGTGGATTTTACCTGTTGCACACTTCTCAGTGACAAATCACAGCAGAGCTCTAGGATAATTGGTTTATACCCAATCTACAAGAGCAGGTTAGTATGTTTTTAGGAAATTGTATAGTGTGTGGAAAATGCAATCCTGGAAATACTATGAAGACAATAAGAGGAACATTCCAAGCCCTTCCAACAGCTCCACATAGAGTTTGTGGATATGATAAATGCAGTCATTTTTGGTATCTCATCAATGTTGTAGTTTGCCCATTTTCCTGATGGCTCCAGGCTGATCCCTGTGCACACCTTGATGCTAGGTTTGCTGCAACATTTTTGGTGTAGGGGATGTTTCCATGGTGGGGAGTTGGTGAGGTCCTGAAGTCTGATAATGGAGCACACTTCTTTAATGCTTTATTGGCAGAGATCACTTAACTTTTGAGGATCAAGCACAGGCTGTGTTCAGAGCACCACCCCCATGTGAACAGATTTGTGGAGCACATGAATGGAATTCTTAAGGTTCAATCATCCCAGCATTGTTATGGTTTAAAATAAATTTGGCACACTTTCTTCCATTGGTCTTGTTTTATTTAAGGAATCAGCCAAGGAAGGCGCTCCTTCTAAGTACACATGAAATAGTGACAGGGCGTAGAATGCACACACCACATTCACCTGCACACAGAGTATTAGATACCCACAAGTCAGCAGAAATCCTTTGCAATGAGTTTAGGGAATACCTTATGGGGTATAACCAACAGTGTCAGACTTGTAATTTCACATGTTCAGTTTTTTTCATCAGCAGTCAACAGAAGGAAACATTCAAGGGCCCGAAGATCAGCATCAGACACAGCTGTATCACGGCACCTGCTCTTTGTACTTTGCTTCATTCAGAGGTGGCATGAGTGGCATTTCCACTGGCCATATCGAGTAATCTTCGTGACCCACAACATCTGTGAAGGTGGAGGGCAACAAGAGCTAGATTCACATCAGCGACATGTGGAGTTATACCTGCACCCCTCTACCAGCATAGGAGCAGGAGGAGGTCTAAAAGTTAAGCATGCCCTAGGATTTGCAGTTCGTTTCAGTTGAGAAAGTTGGACAAATAAAGCCAGAAACTGATGCTATAAATATTAGGAAGAAATGTGGATCTAAATTAATCTTAGGATGTTTGTTTGTATGGTTTTCTCTTTATTTCTTCTCATCTTGTTAAGGCATAAGAAACAATGTAAATATGTATATTTTTAAGTTGTCTAGTGATGTAGGATTTGACAAGGTGTTTTTTACATCCGGTTGGTAGACAAACCTTGTTGAGTATAGACGCTGCTGGTGGGTTTAACCGTTGGTTATGGCCATAGATTTCTTGCTTCTTGGCTGTTAACAATAATGGAGCAACTCTTGATTTGTTGTCATTAGTGAAGGTTTTAATGTTAGTACACAAGTAAACCGCAGGACCTAGCAGAATGTGCAAGGTACATGTAAGAGGAGAGCAAACATGTTTTTTGACCGTAGTCTTTGTCAAGGCTATGATTGGAGGTGAGGTGAAGTGACAGTGTGGAGGCATAGTGGCACATCATGTGTTGGTCATGCACATTGTCAAATTGCATAAAGTATCATAAATCACATATGACACAATAGGTAGTGATGTGTGAAGTGCTGTGGTGGTTACAAGGCAAGTTGAAGTGTGGAAGTAACACAATTATGCATGTACAAATTATATTTTACATTCCATGTCGAAGAAGTACCAAGGAGAGAAGAATCGGGTGGGGAGGGGGAGAGGGGAAGCAAAGGAGAGAAGGTAAAGGTTTAGAAGGAGCTGAATAAGCTATGGAGCATTTAAGGTAAAAGCTGGTTCTTACAATGTGCAATGGTTTGTGGTCCTGTTAAGGGGTTGCTGCACCTGGTGAGAATATCACTGTTCCTGCCGGGCGGCGTGTTATTGATTCAGCCATTGACATGGCAAGCAAGAGAAGATGCTCAACACTTCTGATGCCAAGAACAACAACCAAAAGAATGACGGAGGAAGAAGACAAAATCAGATACATCACCAAGTACAGCAGCGACTGTCATCAAGTCCAGAGAATCCTCAAAAAAAATTGGCAGATCCTTGAGATAGATGAAGACCTCAGTAGATGGTTACCAACAAGACCATCACTAACATTGACCAAGGCCAAGACTCTACAGACAATTTTGAGCCCATATTATATGGCTCCAATGACCAGATTCTCAGAAAATTGGCTATCAAGTTCCAAGCCCGTGGGCTTTTACAAATGCGGGACCTGCATTGTGTGCAGTCATGCAAGAAATGCCAAATCACTCATTTTCAATGGCACCGACAAACACAGCATTAACCAGTTTATTAACTGTAAATCAAAGTTTGTCATTTATGCCATCATCTGTGTGTGTGACCGCAAGTACATTGGCAGCACCAAAAGAGAGCTAAAAAACAGGATTTGCGAGCATCTAGGACTACTGCACTCACAAGAGACGAGGTACCCACTGGCAATCCACTGGCAGGAGCAACACCAGTACGACAACAAAGAGAAAATAAACTTTGTGGGACTGGAAACTGTTCAAGCAGAAGCAAGGGGTGGAGACAGGGAACTACACCTGTGTCAACGCAAAGCCAAATTGATCTGTAAATACAAATGTGTCCTTCTTGGCCGCAACACTGATCACGTGTTTAATGTTTTCTTATAAAAGCCAGTCTTTACAATTTCTCTTTTGTGATCACCATGCTCCTGAACCAGTTCTGACCCAGACAGTGCCTACCCACCCTGTCTACGACCCCAGATGATCCCCTCTCCTCTTCCAGGCTTTCTTGCCTCACCTCGACTAGCCTTCCGCCTACTCCACCTCCAGTTGTATCTTGCCCAACCCCGACCAGTACACTGCTCCTCAGGATATGCCCCATGGCAAGTCCTTTTCACCCGTGACCTGCCAGTCATGGGTGAAAAGCACTCCCGTGACTGGCAGGTCACGGGAGTCCCTGCCAGTCACTCCCTATTCCTTCTTCTGCCTAGCCAACTGGCTCCCCTGGCACTGGCCCCGCCATTGCACTCCCAATCCATATGCCATACTAATATTCTCCCATTCAGGATATGCTCCTTGCCAAATCCGGGTCATCTGTGACCTGCTTGCCACCCCATCTTTCCTTCCTCTGCCCAGCTAACCGGCTCCCCTTGCACTGGCCTCGCCCATGGCACTACCAATCCACATGCCCTAGTAGGTCATGCCCAATGTATTCCGCGCCACATGGACTTCCACCCCCCTTTTTGGTCATAGCAACTAACAAACAAGTGTCCTGCACATTAGCTCCTTACATTTTTCGCTCCACCTTTTCTCTTAGCAACTGACAAATGAGTTTCCTGCAAATTGGCTCCATACACATTTGTTCCAACAACGGCATGCCCTTGCATGCACGACAATCAGACAAATGTCACATGCTAACATGCCCCACTCTTCCGACCGGACATCTTCCTGTCATCAGCTGTTCTCACAACTCCCGCTAGCCATCAGGTCCCCTCTTTACCACCACCCAGTTGGCAGTAGCATGCCAGGCTTTTCACATCAATGCCACCAGTTTCTGGTAGCACAACGTGAGACCCCTGACCCCATGAATTCCCGCCGGCATTCTTGTCACTATGTCCATGCTTATGACACAGCCACATTTTACTTTGACAGCTTCACGTGAGACACCCCATCTCACCCATGCCCTTCTGCCTCCTCGTCACTACGCTCATGCCAGTGATCCCACCGACCTTCCATCTGCCCTTCATGGGGCCCCATCACAAATCTTGAGCCCCAACCCACGTCAGCCTGTTTATTACTATCACTATGGCGACCGTCAATCAGGCTGTGCCTCCACCAGCGTGCCTGTCCAATCACAACACACCTTACACTATCCTACCAGAAGTCATGGTGCATATAACCAGGGCTCTCACTATATAGCCCTGTCGGAACACCGAACATGGAACGTGCATTCCAGCATTACAGGTGAGAACCCCACCCGCTCTGCAAGAACTATCCCTTGACATAAAGTAGCAGGCCAGCTCGCCGTACCCCCCAAGAGCTCGCCCTGCAACCGCAGGTTCCTCGAGGAACCAGTGCCAACCTTGGCCCCCACTACTTTGCACCTTCATCCATGACACCCAGGGCTCCAATTAGATCCCCCCGTTTTTTGACATCCTATCTCGCGCTTGGACCCCCTGCTACACAACGACACCCTGTTTTGAGCCTAGCTCACTGCCACCCATACCCTCGACACCTTCAACTTGCACCACTTGCACCCATCCTCCCAATGCACGCTGCATTGACATGCTTCTCAATTATGTTGAATCCCCCTTCATGGACACGAGATCTTGCGCCCCTATCCATTACCTTGCTACAACACCCTGTTCTCGCACCTCACCCAGCGCCACCCCCACCCTTGACGCCAACTAGCTTGCACTACGCTATCCAACAGGCACTGGTAACGTGCCCTGTGCTGACAGGCCCCTGCATGACGCTGCGCATTCCCCTACCGGCCTGCAATCCATGCCCAATCTGTCAGTGCCTTTCAACTGCAACTGGTGAACCTGACTAGCCATAGCCATGGCCCCTCTAACAACCATGTGCAACACCACACATGCCATCAGGCCTGCTTTCACCACGGACATCACAGAACAACGAACACGCCACGATCCCACACACCACCTTCAGCAACACAATGCCCGGCAATTGTCTGCACATTTCAACTACATTAGATCTGGCCTGCCAGGAGCTCCTGCGCCATTCTGACCAGTTTCTGATCCTCTTACCCCCTAAACTGGCTAACAAGCACGCCGCCCAGCAGGAAAATAGATATTCTCACCAGGCGCAACAATCCCTTAACATCACCACGAACCATTGCAAATGTAAGAACCCGCTTTTACCTTAAACACTCCGTAGCTTATTCTACTCCTTCTTAACCTTAACCTTCTCTCCTTTGCTTTCGCTATCCCCCTCCCTACCCCGTTCTTCTATCCTTGGTACTTCTTTGACATGGAATGTAAAATATAATTTGTACATGCATAATTGTGTTACTTCCACACTTCAACTTGCCTTGTCACCGCCACCACACTTCACACATCACCGACTATTGTGTCATGTGTGATTTATGATACTGTATGCAATTTGATAATGTGCATGACCTACAAATGATGCACCACTATGCCTCCATACTGTCGCTTCACCTCACCTCTGCTCATAGCCTTGACAAAGACTACGGTCGGAAAACGTGTTGGCTCCCCTCTCACATGTACCTAGCACATTCTGCTAGGTCCTGCGATTTACTTGTGTACTAACATTAAAACCTTCACTGATGACAACAAATCAAGAGTTGCTCCATTATTATTAACAACCAAGAAGCAAGAAATATGTGGTCATAACCATCAGCTAAACCTAACGCCAGCTCCTATACTGAACAAGGTTTGTAAACCGACCCTATCTAAACTCATTCAATGGGTACCTTGGATTTTTTGGTTCCACGACAAACCATGTACTAGGCTGCAGGTCTTATCATAGTAACACATTTTTTAATGCCAAGTTAGCGCAGGGGCCCACCGGTGCTCTAAATTCCAACAAACCATATTGTGTTATTTACATCACAACGAAATATAGATTCTGTACTTATGACATACTATGATGAAGTATATTCAGATCTAAGTGGATGCGCATGGTAGCATGGCATTGCAGCTGATACTGTTTGGTATGGACATATGAGGAGGGTACAGTGAGAAAGTCTTACAGAGTCTTGTTGTGTCTGCTCTTATATCCCCATTGATTCTGGTGTTCCTAGAAGTTTGTTCCTGATGTCAAAGGTAGCGCTGTGTTTGGTGCACCTAGCCGTGTGCAAGGTTTGAGGGCATGTCAAAGGGCAATAAGTTGCAGCTTCTGTCATACCTATTGATGAGTAGTGTTTGAAAGAAGATCACACAGAGCTTGAGAATCTACGCGGTACGCAGAGAGTCAAGTTGAATTTGGAAGGGTCCATTGTTACGAACAGCCGATAGGAGCAAGAGGTGAAGATTTGCAGAGCTGGAGGAATGAGGAGATTCTCAAAAGAAAGAAGGGGTGGCACAGATTAATAAGGATTGTGGAAATATATGGAATCAATGTTGGAAGTGTTTTATGTGGCACAAGGAGCCAGAGAAACCTGTTAAGATCCAGTTACTTACAGGTTTATCTCTGTGTTTTAAGGGTGATGGCACGGTGCGTGTTGGCACAAATGGGAACTGCAGTTGTACTCTTTTCATTGCTTTTATGGCTGGAGGAACATCCATACTACTTGATGTGTCCTAGTCTTGTGGACAGTTCTCTTACAGACAATTACTTTCAGCCTGGTGAGGTGTGTGCAGTCTTACTACATTGCATGTGACTGTTCTCATCATACCTGAAACAAATTTGCTACTTGCCAGCCTGCTTTCTAAAGGTACATCTGCACCCATTTTGCCCACTGTATCCCTTACATCCCAGTTTCATCAAATATGTACAATCCATTGACTTTGCCTGGATGTGAGACAGTGGAACTTTTAAATCAGACTAAGAGGTCAAACTATATATCTATAGTGTCTACAGAAGCCCTGATGAACATTCCTGAACATTAGAGACTGTTCAGTAGAAGTGAGATGCTATTTGCTTCTCTTTTGGCCCCTGGTGTTCAGGCTAGTTCTAATGTGATGTGGCTACCGGTCACTCGCTATAAACGTGTATTGTTTGTCAATTCTTCAGAGTCAGCTTTTAGTGCTGTAAAGGAAGAAATGCATGCCTGGAGACTCTGCAGAATAGGTAAACCCTCAACCTCCTCACATCCATGGAGGGTGGGTTTACCAGAAAATAGGGAGTACATGTTGTACTTTTCCACCCCCTAATGATTCAGAAAATGGGACTCTGACACAGACAGTAGTAAGCACTGCATAAGCTTACAGTGTTTTTGAAGAAAGAGGCAGGAATTTTCGAAAGATTTTGACTCTCTATTTTATTCGGTACCTTCCTGGATGAGCAGAGCTATGAAAATCCTCATGGCAATTTTTATGTTCTTCATGTTTTGTTCCTGTTGGATTTTCTTAAGATTTTGTTCTGCTAAGTTACCAAAAGCAGCTGCTATAAGGACTGCGAAACGGTCTAAGGCTAGGCCCTCTGCATTTGATGTCACATAGGTACGCAGACTGAGTTAGAAATGGATCCAGGGTTGGTTGGGATTCCAGGTGTTGTCCTATGTCTACACCAAATTGGGATGATTGTATGGAGCAATGGGTAAATCACTGATATGATCTTTTTTGGGTTGTATGCCAATAGTGGGACGAGCATGAGAGATATTTGCAAGGTTTTTATTCCACAAGATGATGTTAAAAAGGACAATGATGGGTTTATTAGTTAATAAATCAACTAGATGGGGGAATGTTGGAATGGTCGATGTTGGTCTCAATACAGAAAAGAGGTTTACATTGCACATGCCATATTTGTGACTGGGGAAGATCTGATGTTAGCACAATGTCACAATAATGTGAGTGGGATGACTTACTAATGGTGTTATTTTGTGTGTAGTTGATACATTTTAGATTTGCATACAAGCAACAGCATAATGACAAGCATGCAGATACATTGTGAATACAATGCAGACATATATACACAGGAGTTTTCAGGGAAATATGTTTGGGACACTTGGGGAAAGGGAGGCACATGGTGAATACATGGGAAAGTTGACTCCTGCAAGTCCCTCATAGCTGGGGTTTTGTGTAGGCTGCAGAAACCTGGGTTGGCGGGTTAAACTTTGTGTGAGATAGAGAGCTATTTGACTGAGGTCAAAGGATGGGGGAAGGTAGCTAACTGCATTTGACCAGCTGCAATACTATCAAATGGTCAGTCACGGCCAGAACAAAATTAAGTGTTAGTGCGTCATAGGTTTATGTCTTGGTGCTGTTGTAGATAAGATATGTAATTTTCCTGAGAAAGTGGGAGCTTGTTATTCAGTGACTAGGGAAGTCCAGCCACATGGCAAGGTCGACTTGGGGCCAGTTAATAAACCAGGTGCAAGGGGTGATTAAGGGCAGAAGTGGCAAATGATTTATGGGTTTCGATTAGTTTCTCCGGAAGATGTGCTATAGGCCACGTGGGCTGAAATGGTAATACCAATAGATTACTAGGAAATAAAAAATACATGGGATGCAAGAAAATCTGTGAGGATAAGATGTTTATCACTGGTTCTAAGGAAACGTATGCATTTCTTCCTCATGTCGATGAAGTGTTCTTGTAAAAGCCATGCACATGTTAGAGGTCCCCTGATCAGATGAAACATGTAATAAATTAGAATTGTTGTAGGTGAATATGTAATCATGTAATTATGTCACAACCAATTATGGAATGAGCCAAAAAGGGGTTGTAAACAGGAATGTACATTAAAGGGGATGGAGTTAAGGTGAATGTGTCCAATAAAAGTGTGGGAATTTAGGGGAATTAGATTACCTTGTTTAAGGTTAGACAATCATATTTGGGGGGATGACTTTGTAACCGAATATGGGTGATTGTAGTGAAGGTTGTGGCAATCTATATAGGTGTGACATTGATGTGGTTGGAGGAGAATCGGGTTAGTTTTATCTCTAAGGAGTCATCTAGCCCCTCACATCCGTTTACGTACAATAAAATTCTTTTACTGACAAATGTGCACTCAATTCTTCAGAGGTGGGCTTATTTTGGGTAAAGTGATCTGAGCTCAGCCCGACAGTACATATTGTGATATTGGACGCCTTAGGGGCTTGAGAGCATGCTCGGGGAATCCTGGATGTTAGGTGGCCTATTTTCCAGGGCAGCTGTATACATTGTACCCCAAGTGAAACTCCAGAATGTTAATTATGGGAATGTCAAGCCTGGGCCAAGTGTGGCATAGTCAAGAATTGATTGAATGTTGTTGGTAACAGAAGGTAAGAGAGTGGATATGTCAGGCTGAATCCCTGAAAGGACAGTAGGGCTGGGGCACAGGCAGTCACTTACCCGGCGACACGATGTACAGGAGGAAAATGACATCCTCAACTAGTGCGGACAAAGGGCCTCATTACGAGGCAGGCGCTGACGGAATGAAGGGGGCAGGTACGGGACCGGCCCTCTTCATTCCGTCAGGGCTGATTACGAGCTTCCCATCGCGGGACCCGGGACCGACTCCTGGTAAAACCAGGCGTCCTTTCCGGGTCCCGCGAGGGAAAGAGGGAGGTAACAACGGGACACTTATAATGTGCCCGTTGTTACCTCCATCCCCTTTCCCATTGAGCCCTATGGGGGCTCGAATGGGAATGGGGAATGGTTCCTGCAAGGAGGATTTACCGGGTCCTCCTATGTCGGAATGACTCGGTAAGTCCCCATTGCAGGAACCCGGAAAAGGAGCCCGGTTTGGAGGCAGCCACAGAGCTAATAGCTCCATTACTACCTCCAAACTCGTAATGAGGCCCAAAGAATAGAAATCCAAGCCGTTGGGGATACAGTACTGCTCCCATTTCAACTACGACAAAACATGTAACCAAAAAATGAACTAACTTGTCTATTGATTGCTGTTTATTTATGAGAGCAAGGCAATCTAGCAAAAATGCTGCACAGAGAAACTAGCACCACATTACTATAGAATTGTAAGATATACAGCAAAACCACTCACAACGTTATGGGAGAAATGTTGATTAGTTAAATAAAATAGGCAACACATGTGCAGATTAACAGTAAACGTTCGTTGCTCCTGTTTGACACAGGTTAAATGTGCACCTGCTCAAAAGAGGAAAAACGTTGTTCAGGCCATTTAACCATGCATTACACACTCAACAGCAACACGGTGCATTCTCATTAAGCAGGCATTAAATGGCCATATGCATGAAGAAAGCTGAACATTGAAAAGGGGCCACTTCACTGACCACGGTATTAGACAAAGGGTTGATCGTGAAGGCCCCAAAGTGCTCATGCGCTACGCGAAAACAGGAAACTCCCGTTTAGCCCAGTTTCGTTTGCATCGCGAGTACAAACAAGAGCACTGCTGTTTGGCCCCATTAAGATGCATTGCAGGTAAATGCGCAGAAAGTGACAACATGTTGGTAAACTGATTAATCGTGCAGTACAGCTAGAAAAATAATTCCGTGGCGCAGTGGGCTAAATGCTGCGCCCTCAGATCTGTGCATGATCTGCTGGTCACAGTTTCAAATCCCCGAACGAGCAACTCAGCCGTTCAACTTCCTGATGTTGTCAAACGAGCACTCGTTTTGGGTGGGTAATAATCGTAAATAAACACGTTCTGTGTACTGCACTATATAAATACAAAGAAATAGGAATAAGCCCATTCTGAATAAGCCGAACAAATTATGTTCCGCTGAATTCAAAATGTGCATTTATTTAATCACGACATGTACTATACTTTGATAAAGGAGATGTGCCTTTTTCTAAATAGAACCAACGTTGATAGCTGGACCGACCGCGGTCTCGCAATGCACTAAAGAGCCTCGTCACAGTTACGATGATCCACAGTACACCATGGTTGAACCTGCCTGCTGGAGACCAGAATCGCAGAGTTGCTCTTTGAAATGGACATTCGACCTAGATCTGGCCCTCGTTTCATGAAAACATTATATTTATTCTATAAACCGTGACAAGTATGAACAGTTAAGTGTCTATGCTCACCCACCCCTCTAAATATAACACAGAGTGGAACTCCAAAGATCACTGGCTATATTGGGCCTGGACCAGTGAATCGTCTAGGTGGACCCACCCAAAAAACAGACCCGGCCATGGCAAAAGACAAACAACCAGGTTTTGTATCTACCTCACAGAAAGAATAAATAGGAAAACCTCAACACGACTTACCAGATCAACTAATGCCCACCTCCTTGAGATTCCGAGATTCAAACGAACAAAAGCGGGAGGCTCCAGCTTCCCAGTCAAAGCGACCACATCCTGGAATGCACTTCCCCTAGACCTGAGAATTGAACAACTCTACCGAAAATTCAGACATAACATGCTTAACTGGCTATGACTAAACAGCCAGTAACACTGGACCACTCTTCTCCCACCACAAACTATGAACTAAATATTCTCTCACATGTCTCACCTTCTGATGATCATATCTATTGTATCTACGGTAACCAAATTATGAAGTCCCCATGCCTTTTGTGTCCACGATTTGCGACTTTAGCACCGCTGCACCCTGTAACCTGCACGAGGTGACTGAAGTTTGTAGTCCATATTGTACTTTTGTATCTAAACTTGAAGTCTACTTATCTCTGTTGCGCCCAGCTACCTAAGGGTTTGGAGCGCTTTATCAAATAAATAAACATACAAACAAAACAAACAAAGCAAATGCCTCATCTGAAAAAGACCTGAATAAAACACCCTCACCATGAAATCTCAACATTGTCCATAGGTGCAGTAAAGTGTAAAGATCAAATCACTATGCGCTGTGCGAAAGTCCTATTGGCAGGTCCGGCTGAATGTGGACAGCGGCCTATTGCAGAATGGTAGGTACATGGGCCTGTGCCCCCTCCTGACCTATTTTGTTTGGAATGTTCATTAGTCAACCAAGTTTTGGGATAGATATTTGCGAAGGGCAGTCACTACTCACAGATGGTTCACAATCACAGGCTTTTTTCAATTCAAGTGGAATGGCTTTTGTCTGTCCGAGAATTAAACCCTCATTGTTTCTCTATTCATTCACTTCTGATGCATCAACTGTACATTGGAAGCATGCACCCGAATTATAACATAGCTCACAATAGTTGGAAACAAGTATTAGGGGTATTAATAACTTTTAATCATCCAGAATGTTACTTAGCACTCCCTATAGACATTCAAAAAATGGGAAGTGGCACTAGCTTAGCTAGTTTCAAGATTCATTACTTTGCATTTATAAAGAGTACATTCATATTCCCACTACAAATTAGGAATAGCCCATTATCAAGTAATATGTCGATGATGTTGGTGCTTTGCCTGCACATACAGTGGTGTGATGCTTTGGGCCCGATTCAAGGAATTGAATTTTTTGCACTAAACTAAACGGTCCAAAGTGACTTTTCACTGCTGAAAAGCGACTTTGCACTGCCGACTCAACCCTATTTAATGGAAATGTGCATAGTGTATTTTTGCAGTGCAAAGTCCGTGCAAAGTGATTTTGTACTGTAAGAATGACTGTGCACTGACTTTGCACAGACCTGGCACTGCAAAAATACACTTTACACGGTTCCATGAATCAGGGTTTCTGTCGGCTGTGCAAAGTCACTTTTCAGCAGTGCAAAGTCACTTTAGACCATGCAAAAAATTCCACGAATCGGGCCCGTTGCCTTTTTGTGCACATAACAGCACTGCACGCAACACAATTAAACATGCTCCTTCCACAGAGCTCTTTATGTTATATGATTTTTGTATAGCACCTGCTGCCATTGTTATTCCTTAAATCGCTGTGTTATGGAAGGCCCTTCGGAAGACTGAAGTCTGTTCAAACTGAAAAATACAAGAGTTTTATACTGCATGCAAATAATATTTAGAAATGTTGTGAATATTAAAATATTTAAAAATATTATTTTTTTATAAAAGCATAAAAATCATGCAACTCATTGTTTTCAGGCGCAGGTATGACTGCTCTGTCGTGACTATGTGACAGCTGGACCACATTTGTTTGTTGGACTAAACTGTATTCTATGGGTCCCAGTGCAAAAGGAGTAAACAGTTTTGATCAAATAGTCTATCAACCCGCAGGGCAACTGTTTACAGCTGAGGGCTCTGCTGTACTTTACATGAAGAACAGATACACACTAAATAACATGCCGTCACATGCAAGTTACATTCACAGTTGACACATATGTCAAAGATACATTCAACGCATATGCTCTTGTCTGGACCATCGGGTTATTGCAAAACAAAAGTTTAAAATTGGGTGAAAACAGTGTTGCAGAGTGGAATACATTTTGTATTGGAGGGAATACACAGCCATGTATAGAGAAAATACAGCATGAGCTACCCTCGCAGGCTGAGGTGTATGCTAAGTAGTCTGAGGAAAACTTCAGAGATAGCAGCAGAAGTGCAGCACACTCACTCACTCCTAAACTGGGCAGCTACGTGTGCCCTGTGTGACCACAACAATGATACATAACCTTCACCTCAGTCTCATACTAAACCTGCTGAGAAATGTCAATAGGGGATGTGCAACACAAAAAAGAATCTTGCAGTTCCCTGAAAAGTGAGCCAAACAGAATCTGTGTGGATAGCAGCAGCCATTTTGTGAATGCCCTCTCTACTCTGTAAGCTGTGTCTAGGGTTGCAGAATGCTGCCTGTAAGAGCTCCTTTAGGCTACCCAGCCCATTATATGGACCTACGTACAAATGCACACATAAAATATACACACACACACTCACACGCACACAGATATATTTACACACATATACATACAAAACACAAACATACGTAGATAGTCCTTGGTTTATGGTCATTGCATCGAATTTTTACCATTGACGGACCATTCCATCGAAAAAATTGCATCGAAAAAATTGCATTAAATTCGTGTTTTTTAACTCCCCGTTTTTTAGCCTTTAAAACCCATCAACATTAAACTGAAACCTTTACCTTTAAAAACATGCATTCGATGCATATTTTTTCGATGCAATTTTTTTTCGATGGAAAGGCATTCGATGGTAATGCATTAGATGCAATGACCAGATACCATAGTTCTTTCATTTAAATCTCTTTTATTGTTTTATTGTGGTTATAATGTATGTATTGTTAATGTATGAGAATCTTTTTTTTTTCATTTCGTAAAGGTTCTTTTAGAACCAAAAACAAATAAAGAAAGAATAATAATTTAAAACACTTTTCACGGTTCTTGAATTCTGACCAAGTCGAAAAGTATTTAATAACTAAAAGCCCTCAGAATGTCCCTCTGGAAACCAGTGTAAAATCAAATGTACAGTAAGACCCACGTTATCACTATCTAAGAAAATTAAAATGGGCTTGATAATATTTCACAGTGTAGAAAGAATCCCAAATCATCCACAATTCTCAGCAGGAGATCCATTAGTACCATATAAAAAGTCAGTGATACCATTCACTGAAAGCTAAGGACTCACGCGGGCACGGCTTGACAGAGCGTGCCCCCCTAGGCTCTATCCCAGTAGTAAGCACCGGTGTCTTCTGATGAATCACTCGTCTCACCTGCATGGTGAGATAAATTGCTGCTTGTCTTTTGACTGCTGCACTTTCCTGTGCACTACGGAAGAATGGCAGGTACAAGCCAATTTGCACTTAAACCAACAAATAGTGGAGTGGGGCCCCTTTCATTAGAAATAGGTGAAGGACTATGGCGCCATGCCTGCCGGAGCAATTGACATTCCTTCCCTCCGCCCATTACCCTCCGTAACCCCTTCAGAAACGTGAAGCCAGGGCACACCTTTGCTGTCTGTTAAGCAAAAGTCAAGTGAAAGAAGCGTTCTCTCAGGGGACAGAGCCCAGAGTGCCTTCATCAGTGAAGACACTGAGACATGTCCATTTGCTGAATCATGTCATCACCCTTCAGGCATAGCTTTGAGGACTCCTGAGGGGACGAGGCCTACCTCCTCTAAAAGAGAAGTATCACGGCTGCGTGAACCCTGGATAATACCAACATTCCTCCCACCCAAGAGCTGGTGCGTGGAAATGCCATGGAAGTGGTCACATTGTGGAAATAAACCAAACTAGACACATTAGCAAAGAAAAAGAAAAAGTGTTGTTTCTCCTTTTAAGTGTGTATTAAACCCCCGTGCATTAAAACCATGCAGTTTAGCCTCACTAAACGCGTAGCAGGGGCATGCAAACAGGCAAGTAAGTGCAAATAGTGGCATTAGTCGTGCTTAGACCATGCAGGTGCATTCTGATAAATGTTGTCCAGAGGATTTAAAGAGCATTAGTGCATTCATAATACACTTGCACCATTCAAAATGCATGACATATGCCCAAATATAAAAGTCATGTTGAGCCAGACTAAACACGTTGGGCCTGATTCATGGAACGTTTTCCTATGGGATTGCGCCATTATAAAAACACTTCCATGAATCAGGCCCTAAGTGTAGATGTCAATAAATAGTAAATGTACACCTACCTTGCACGCACAGGAACCGAGCCTTAGCCCTATTAAAAGATGTATTAAACGTGGATGGAAACAACAGCAAATAAAGTGAATTCTCCCATTACATGTGCATGTTCATAAGTAATAAAGGTTTTTAGATGACTATACTGCCATTACATGTGTATGAAGTGGCCTTCAATAGGCGTGTACATATACAAGGAGAAATTGCGTTTCATCGTTAGTGCATTGATTGTGCATGCTAAAAGGAAACGTGAATTTGAGTACAATGGCATACACTTTGTAAGGCGAGACAGCATCGGATTCGGCCTTTCTAGTGCATTGTCACTTGGGTGCATTACACAGGTCCACCTCCTGTGGAGATCACTGAGATGTTGTAACCGAAGCACTGAATCGAGCAACATCTTCGTGGTTGAGTATACATGCTTCTTCAACCCATTGAATGTGTATTTGCACAAACACACAATTGCCTATTAGCGCCTTCAAACCTGCATCAAATGCTTTATGTGAATTGGTCATACAGTATGCATAAGTCACACATGTAACAAACGGATTGCATCACATTTAGATACAATTGTGAAGATTAGCCGCCTTTCATATTTAAAAAGAATTGCCAAGATTAGCCATGTGGCACATTTAGATAGAATTGTGCAGATTAGCTGTTCGTAACATTAGATAGAATTGTGAAGATTTACCATGCGTCGAATTTAGATACAATTGTGAAGATTAGCCATGTGGCACATTAGTTGGAATTGTGAAGATTAGCTACGTGGCACATTAGATACAATTGTGAAGATTAGCCATGTGGCACATTAGTTGGAATTGTGAAGATTAGCTATGTGGCACTTTAGATAGAATTGTGAAGATTATCCATGTGGCACATTAGATAGAATAGTGAAGATTAGCCATGTGGCACATTAGTTGGAATTGTGAAGATTAGCTATGTGGCACATTAGATAGAATTGTGAAGATTAGCCATGTGGCACATTAGATAGAATTGTGAAGATTAGCCATGTGGCACATTAGTTGGAATTGTGAAGATTAGCTATGTGGCACATTAGATATAATTGTGAAGATTAGCCATGTGGCACATTAGTTGGAATTGTGAAGATTAGCTATGTGGCACATTAGGTAGAATTGTGAAGATTACCTATGTGGCACATTAGATACAATTGTGAAGATTAGCTATGTGGGACATTAGATAGAATTGTGAGGATTAGCTATGTGTAGCACTAGATAGTAGTGTGAAGATTAGCCATGCATCAAAATAGATAGAATTGTGAAGATTAGCCACCTAGAACATTTTTTCAGAGTACCCAATGTACTGAACACCCTGCTACCGCTCCTCTCCAACACACCTCCCATGTACTGTACACATCCTATGGGCTAGCCAAACTACACACACACACAACATAAATAACACTCACTTACAACAAACAACCCCAGGCACTGGACCTGACCCTATGGATAAAACAAGCCAGTGCACACAATCAACTCATCGGCAAGCCAACACACACACAGTCTGCAGTTTCTCCTGTTTCTGGACCTATCCTATCATTTTACCCTCACTAACCAACCCCATCCTCTTTCTTGCAGAGTGCCTGCAGACTGCCCCAGTTGATGGACATGGTGTGCGGTATAAGTCAACATAACATAAAATAAAGACGTTGTGACCAAAGCTGGTGTTATTTCTGAACAAGCAAGCTCTGAGTGACACATGGGACCATTGTGGAAAGCATACCGTTTTTGGGTATTACTATTCACCAACGCATTGACAATATCTATTTATATCTCAAGATCTTTGTCCTAAATGACAGTGTTCATCTTGCCCCAATCAAGAGCTACTACAGTACTGGTTGGCTGCGCATTCCGTGAAACTTCATCCAGCAATCCAGAATACCATCTGCCCTCTGCCTCCCCACAACCCCATCCACAGCTGCAGGGGGGCAATGACTGCAACAGAAGTTCATCAACTAGTGCAAAATTACAACAATTAATTTTGACTCCCACGAAAAATGTAGATTTGTATGTGGAATGTATGGTCAAAGAGGCAAAATAAATAAACGGCCAATCCTCAGAAATGTAAAGAAGTTAATTGATGGTACAAGCTCTGATTCTTTCAAAACTCGACCATGGAAAATCCACACTAGCTGGGCTTCCAAAGAATTGCTCTGCCCCTCTAAAAGTCGTTCAACACAGTGCGCTCAGAAATGTTGTCAGGCATCTGCTGGTTCTACCACAATACCCCAAAATGGACGGCTTTAGACTGGCTCCTGGTGAAATCTAGATGCCTGGTCAAGATGGCCTGCTTAACATGTATTAGCACCCTGTGGGGGAGCCAACTAATCAGGTGGCTTGAAATGCCAGCTGAAACTGGTGAGCTCAGCCCATGTTCCAAGGTGCCTGATGGCCAGTTCGCCCACCCGCCACCTTCCCTCACCCTCCCTTCCCTTTTTATTCCACATTCTCTCCAAACTTACCTCATTTTGAAGGCAGCGAGTGTCACAGTCGTAGCTGCTGCCGCTCCTTCCTCTCGGCTCTCTATGGCCACTATAGAAAAGGAAGAGGGGCACCGTGCGGAGCCCCACCTCCCCATTCCATGGCAGCCATCTTTGAACAGTCTTTTCCTTCCGTAAACAGGATGCTGCAAGGCGACCCATCCATGGAATGAAATACTTTAAATTAGCCCCATCCCAGTCCTTGGGACAGGTGCTCATAGCGTTAGCCAACTGTTCGAAGGGCTGCAACAGATGGTAATGTCTCAGGGTCCTCGTTAAAAGCTCTCACTTAACTCATGCCTTTAACTCGCAGCGCTGGCCCTTTCCACCCATTCAAGACCTTGCAAGGGGTGGTTAACACCATAAAGCAACCCAATCTCAAAGTCACAATGCATATATAGTAGACAGTCTCTTGCACTTGCAATGAGAAGAGTTTCTAGCACAAAGGGAGGCTGACAAGAAACGCTTATTTCACCAGCAAAACTATGCCATAGACGCTGATTCATCACGTTCCACAAGTTTTTGAAAACCTACAACTTCAAAACAAAGTCTTACAAAGAGGGTCTGAATCAGCCTCTTTTTTCTGTTGGTCTTCACAAATATTGGCTATTGCGGAGATCTTACAGTTCAGTTCCGTAAACTTGCCCCTTTACTTGACTTCCTCCTTTTCATCGTATCCCCTCCTGACTCTCGCATCCCCTTTGTAGTTGCTGCTTCTCCCCTTAGCCCTGAAGCAGAAGTGCCACTGCTCTTACGTGACACCCATTTTCAAATGGGTACTAAAGACTGACTTGATCTCCTGTGACATGCCCCTTTCTATGAATCCCATCTAGAAAGGATAGATACTATAGACTGTTTCCATATCTGTGTGAGAGGGCCCTGTCTGTTGATCTTCATAAGAACAAAATCACTGCCAGATCACCTTCCTTAATCACGCGGCAATCTGTAGCTCTCCAGATGTGTTGGGCTAGGACTCCACAGGTCACAAAGTGTTGAGTAGTCTACCCTGGGCTGATGGGAGTTGTAGTCCAAAACATCTGGAGAGCAAAAGGTTGCAGATCCCTAAATCCGGCCTTTCTTCCCCCAACTCCCATCCCAGGCCCCATGCCGCGCCTATTCTTCCTCCTTCTGATCTTAGTCCTGCCTTCGTAGGCTTTTAACCCTCTCCATTGGCTGTTTCAGATCCTCAATAACAGTTTTGATGATCAAAGAAGTCGTTTCGTCTGTGCAGAAAGTGCAGACCAAAGCTTTATTTATTCTTATTTATTTAATTATTGGGTTTTTCTAATGCGCCTATACACAATGTGTTTCAAGTCACATTGTGTTTCAGTATAATATCGACATTTTCTTCATAAGTAATGTTCGAATAAAAGTAGATGTAAGGCGTACGCCTGAAAATCTATTACAATGATTTGAGTGCTGCTCGGAAAATCTGACTATATTTTTCAATAGTGCGTGCATGTGTTTTACTAGTGCAAAACACGCAGGTGCTATTTGGGACATGGTCTGCTCTCCTCAAAACCTCAGAAGTTAAATAAAAACAATACACAATGATGGTTGCCAGCCTTGAAACCTCGCGGGCAGTCCGCTGCCATGCAACAAGAAACCAACACGGAAACAGAGCCAGCGAAATGCGGAACACGGTGAGACTTCCTTTAACCGTGTGCACTTATATGGAGAGCAATGTTTCTCAAACACAGGGATTGCGTAAAATCTGCAGAACGCTGTGATGGACGTCTCCTGAAGGCAACAAGTCAAACAATTAGAAGTCACATGCGCCAAAAGAAAATGTGAGGATCCCCCCAGAGGCGTTGCTAGGGAGGGCTAATAGTGCTATAGCTCAGGTCTTTTGGTTTTAACCCCGGATAGAAGCTCAGGAGTTACAACCAAAATGCTAGCTAGCCCGGAGTCTCGACAGTCCCAACATTATCGTAGGCCCAGATATTTTCTAGACCTAGGAAAACCCCCAGTTCCTTAAGTAGCAAAAGAAAATGAGCTGGGGGCATGGCCCAAGGGGGCAGGCGCAGGAGGGGTCACCTGCTCCTGTTAGGCCATTAGGCCACACCCTCCCTTAACAAGCCCACCTCAATGGGTTAGAGACATCTCCCACCTATCAGGATGCGCTTTGCAGAGATCAGTACCCTCTCCCCATTGCAGGAGAGGGTGCTGATCTCATCATCTATTAACAAAAGGATGCCTAGTTGGGGACAGTGCCACACCTGTTCGCCCTTAATGGTGGCTCTGTCCCTCGCCAGGCATTTCTTTAGCAAGAAATGCCTGACGAGGGACAGTGCCACCATTAACGCTGAAAAGGTGAGGCTGCTGGAAACCAAGGCCTTCCTAAAACCTGTAGCTCCCGCAAATGAACAGGAGCTTCAGGCTTTATAAAAAAAGGCCTTGGTTTCCAACGGCCTCACCTTTTCTTCATAATGGTGCCACTAGCAGACAGGGATCTCTGGTGCCATTGCCACAATTATGAAAAAAATGATTTTTTTTCCAAAGCTTGTAGCTCTTGCACATGAAAAAAGCCTTGTCTCTAGCAGGCTGTGTTGCCAGGGGACAAGAGGGATCCCCTGCAGGGCCACATCTCAGAACCATATTTTGGAGCCTGCCGGAGCTCTGGCCCAGCTAGCCCCGGCCCATTAAAAGCCCTCTGGCACCCAGAGGACTCTATGTAACTCAGACACCAGTTTTCCAGCTCTTGGGTTTGAGAGTTGTAGTTACATTTAGCTTAACTGAACAGATTTGAAACAAACAGCTGTCATTACACCACAGATGAGTGAGTGGAAAGCACGAGGCAGGAAATGTGAGGTCTGGTGACATAAGGGCGCTCCAAAATGTGGGCACTTTAAGTAACACGTTAGGTTTGTTTGCTACTTGACAGCGGGCGTTAATGTTGTTCAATCTGAGCCCCTGTGTAGTAATAGGATGATAGTGAGGACCTACTCATTGAGAAAACTAACCGTGTGTGCTCGCAATCAATATGTATGGGAAATATAGCCGCTGCTTGTGGAACGTTCTTGTTCCAAAAGGGACGGCTAACAACCCACCAAGGAAAAGAAATACATTTCCGGCATAGAGAGTGGGGATTATTTACCCATAGAAATGAACACAAAACTGATGGCCAGTCATGTAGTGAAATGGAAAGCATTTCTAGCAAAGCAACTAATGTAATTAGGTTGTTTTGAGCACTAGTATTCGAGGAGTGGTGGAAAAAGAATTTTTGTTAGAACTTATGGGGCCTCTTTTACAAATAAAGCACAGACTTAGCTACTGCGAGCAAGAACATTGTGCGGACCAAATGAACAGTGCCAGGAGCCGATTCATTAAATGAGTGCAGAAACATGCAACACAGAGAAAAAACGAGTAGCGCCCGGAATGGCTCAACACGGTCCCATGACAAACATAACATAGAGCTCTTGAACAATCTTTGTGCCGGACCCATGGAAAAAAGGTATCAAGTCCTTGTCACAGTACCCCCATTAACCTGCGCCCCAAACCCCTACATTAAGGCAGCATCCACTAGTCCACCCTCGCCCCTGTAGCCCCAATAACCTGTGCCCCAGACTCCTACATTAAGGCAGCACCCACAAGTCCACCCTCATCCCAGTACCCCACTAACCTACACCCAAACCCCTTACATTAAGGTGGCACCCACAAGTCTGCCCTCGTCCCAGTACCCACACTAATCTGTGCCCCAGTCCCCCACAATAAGGCAGCACGCACAACTCCACCCTCATCCTAGCACCCATGCTATGCTAACCTGTGCCCCAGTGCTATACATTAAGGCAAAACCAACAGGTCTGCTCTCTTCTCAGTACCCACACGTACCTGTGCCCCAGCCCCCTACATTAAGATAGCACCTACAAGTCCACCATTTTACCAGAGCCCACACTAACCTGTACCCAAGCACAACCATGGCCCACTTCACTGTGGAGCACTAGCCTACCTCAACTCCTCTGGTCTGTGTCTCACATAAAGTACACCTGGCAGACATCTTGCTCCAATATGATCACTTGGAAGAAGCGCTTGTGAATCCTGTACAGTCACTGCTTTGGATCTATGTGAAAACACTGATTTTGCTGACCCCTGCCCGAAATCCAGACTGATCCTCCTGCCCACAACAAAAGAACCCAACCTGACTCCCTGTCTGACCAATAGTCCTCTGTAAGGGGGGGGGACTAGCCTTAGCTTTTTTAAAAAAATGTTAACATAAAAATATGCCAGTAATTCTGCTTATGAATGTGAGCTCTGCTAATCAGATTCATTTTCAAAACTGCTCCACGCTGAATAGCAAAGTCCACCAATTAAACTCTTCTGATCACCACATTGTAGTTTGGCAATGTGGCAGTTACCGAGTTGTGGGGTGCAATAGCCCCTGGATGCCATGAATCAAAAAGGCCAGAATCATTGGTGGGCATTCCCCTGAATAAAAGGCCTGCGCTGAAATAATGTTAAGCAAAAGCCGTATGGTACCTATGCAAAAAGGAAACAAAGTGGGCCTAAGAACTTCAAGATGCTAAAAAAATCGAACTGCCTTTCATGAAGGAAGCAAAATACACATGGACTTAATATGTAAATAAATCTATGGAGAGCTGCACCGATATTTCCATGAAACAGGGTGTACAGAATCTGTACACAGTATCAAAGGAAAATGCCAAGATTGTGTTTCAAGCAGTTGCAGTGAAACAGAGTTAATTTCATGTGCAATTTAATTAAAATGTAATTTCATTTTTCCCCCAAAGTGACAATCTTCAAAGCAAAATGTTCACCAAAACCAGAAAAAGTGTGACTATCATGTTCTTATCTAACAGCTATATGCCAGGGATTACTGAGTAGTGACACTTATATATATTTGCTGAAACTGTGTGCCTTCTAAGAGCTTATTTAAAAGTAAAACATGAATTTAAAGGCAATTTGCGGCTGGGCACATGAAAGTTCAGTCTTCAGAAATCAAACTGACCTCAGCATTCTTCTCCCCTTTGCTGTCACGAAGACAGACCTTGGTGTCATCATCAATCAGCACTATGTCTTAAAAATACAAGCACAAATACAAGGACTAAGGTACTCTTAGATGGGAAAGGCAGGGCAAACCAGATAAAGTTGGGTCTGTTCTGGCCACACTGGTGACCTCCGGGTCACAGCCCCATAAAACGATGCATTAGCTTAGTCATTAGCCCTTGAAGGGGCAGGCTAATCTAAACACAGATCCCTCTCTTGACGTCATGCCTGGATCGAGCAGAACTGGTACTTAAAAAAGGTTGGGGTCTAGCAAAATGAGTAAAGAGACTGCTCATTGTTTTAAATGAGAAAATCAAATTTTATTGTATGAGATTGACAATATACATGGCACAATAGTAATTCAAGGCTTTTCAGAAACGAGACAGCTAACCCCTTCTGATCATAACAAAACAATATTTGTGGAATAAACACAACTAAAGTTATTCATGAAAACGTGATGTGGCCCTCCCTGTAAATTCCAGACATGTTAACATTTGATAAAACATGACAATCATAATTCCTATGATTCCTGTAAAATGGTGTATTTTTCACTGATATGATTCGGGAGTAAATGAAGAAAAACTGTACCTCTGCACAGGAATGACATACAGACTTCTGACCATTCTCATCTGATTTGCGTTAAATTGAGTGTTCAAATATGTATTTATACATTTTAAATTGTGGAGATTAAGGGCACTTGCCATTTAGTGAGATTTCTATGTCCCGAACCAGACTGAGTCCCCTGTCGAAGTTAGATGATGAAGTGCTCTCCTCCCATTGTGTCCCAAAGCACTCCCACATTCCCTTGTCCTATCAGCACACAGGGTGGAGTGGGGTAGTGAGCATAAAGAAATCCCTTTTGCGAGAATCATGACATATTAGTGATGTCATCTGCCCTATAACTAAACCAACTTGCCTCAGAGCAGGCCTTTCCCCACTAATACCATGAGGTGATCTGCTGTCGAAATGCGGGATGAACATCCTAACCTTGCAATAGAGCCAGGAGACATAAAGACTGACTAGGACCCTTGGAGGAAGGAGAGGAGACATTTGACTGATCACCTTGGCTATCCCAGCAGTGTGCCCTGAAACCCTCTGATGTCCAATCCAGGCGTTTCCTGTAAGTAAACATACCCCAAGCCATAGATTGCATAAGCCCTCTATTCTATCAGAATCACCTTAGATATTTTTCCCATTGAAAAATCCCCCATTCGCCTGTGTAGATCCTTAGAATATTTCTTAAAGTAAATCAATTAATTGCCCCATTTAATTCACGGGATTGGTATTGTTGGTATTGAAAACCAACAATCTTTTGCCAGTGTGTTGTGAGCCGGTATACTCATAAAGATTTGCCAAAAGAATTAAAACCCAAGCCCGGTTTCCACCTGTGTTCCCATTGTAAGGTGCAAAACAAAATTGCCTTATTTTCCTATTGTGCTATGAAAAACAAATTCCCACTTGCATTTTCTTTCTTACATTGCAATTGTGCTAAACATTCCAAAATCGATGTTCCCAGTTTGTTCTGATAATAAACATATAGCCCTGTGTGTCTCTGTTGGTGTAACAAAAACAAATTCCCATTTCTTGCTATGCTTTCCCATTGCAACTGTGCTACGTACTTTAAAACCGATTTTAGCCATAATCTTCAAGCCTTGTGTGTCCTTTTAAGTGCAAGAAAAACAAATTCTCTTCCTTTCTATGCTTTGCCATAGAATTTGTGATAAATAATGTAAAACCCATTTTACCATTGTGCTTTGCAAAACACATTTTCCCCTTTCAACACCTTTCAAAACACCTTTCCCCCTGTCTCCTATTTTGTTTCTGTGAGCACCACCCAAATAACTAGTTTCCCCTTGCATTCCTACTCTCTGCCACTGCCTTCCATTTAAAACAGTCACACCTAGTGGATGTCTAGGAGGTGAGGGGTGCGGGGAGAAAAGGATAACTGTTCATTTTCTTGTGTGCTTTGAACTGTTCTTTGCTTGTATTGGGGGTGATAAAAACGGTAGCTATTGTAACTACACAGTCTGGTGTCATCTCTGCATTGGTACTTTACTAAAAATGATAATTTGTATTGGTGTTGCCACAACACTGGTGGCTGCTGTAATCTGTTTATCCTAATTTGACTAAATAAATTGATTAACCAATATCGTATTGATGCACACCGGCCTGGTACCTAGTCTATTGTGGCACAGGGTATTTGTTGGAATTGTGCATGAGACGATTAGAGGCCTTATACAAAACAAAGACCCTAATAGGGGGTAGAAGGCCTGAAAGGAACTGTACAAGCATCCAAGTATATTCCAGGATCCAGACTGTTATTTTAGTAGCAGGAGGGATCCTGGGCCCATAAGTGGCAGTCCGAGGTCAAAAAACACACCAATACACACATACACAGCGACTGCCAGCCATGCAACAGCCAAGACTCGTTTGGATGCCCTGGGTCCCTGCTGGATGCCACTTTAGTTTCCTCATTAGATGCAGAATCATTTCTTTTTGGCTAACATCTTTGAGCGATGCATGCTGGGAAATTAAATCTCGGAGGGTGCCCCACATCCAAAAAGATGATCAATGATCCTTCACTCACTTCAGGAGAGGCCCCACCCACAGTGGGCTGTGACATCAACTTGGTTGCTAATGATTGTTTTCACTGACTAAGCCTTATGTGTATCAGCTGTATGGAACTTTGTTTCATCCCGAACACATTATTTGTGCGCAACCCAATTTGGATATCTCTGGGAAGGCTTCCCATTTTCATTAAGTGGCAGTAAATTTCCCCATTGGCTTATCTAGGAGCCAGTGATTTAATGGCAAGCACCACCAGGAGAATCGAAAGCTCACATCAGGGTGGTAATTATCAGAGACTCATTCATACAAGACAGACAGAAGAGAGGACACTGATAGAATAGCCAGGAGACGTCTACTGATCCACCAAAGTCTCCCACCATCTTGGAATCACCCATTGCTCCCTAAAGTACAATGCTCCTCAGCAACCTCCTGCAGGCAAAGCTCTCTGGGTCTGACATTAGCAGGAAAAAGACTCTGAGCACAGCATCCTGGATTTCACCCATCAAGAAGGCTGGAACAGGACCATTCTCTTATTTTAGGAGTTTGACCGCCCCTTCTGCGGAATCATATTTTGACTACTGGAGAAAAAGCTTTTCACATGGACATTTATTTGTGGTACCATCTGCCTCAAAGCCCTCTTCCACGAAGGTGGAAATAATGGTTCCAAAAAGGCAAAATGTCCTTTCCCTCACCCATCCCAGTGGAACATTTGGATTGGCCTGCTGTCTGGACAAGGTCTGCTGCAAGCTGAGACCTCTGGTACCCAACAACAATCCTTCAGTCCTCTTCAATCCTCTTTCAAGCCGATTCAACTGTTTCAAGATATTTTTCAAACCTCTGCCAGCATCCACAGGTGCCTTGAAAATTGAACACTTTAAGATCGGATTTCAAGCTGTTGAGTGGCTGAAATGACCATTGCCTGCCTGCGCTCCAGCCATTTTCGAGCAGATCAGTGCTTAAGACCTGCATTGAACCATTGGACCTCTCTGAGCATGGCTCAACCAATACAAGAGAGTGATGTTTACTTGACCATTGCATGCCTGCTCTTCACTTGATTCGAGCCAATCACCACTGCAAAAGTGCATCTCATAGATGAACCATCGCGGCCCGCCTCAACTGCCCCAACACACTCAATCCATTGGGAATAACTGACTCAAATGTCTTGATGCTAGTAGAACCCATCGAAAAGTGCACAGAAGGCTGTTTCAACACTGCTGAGCGACAAGAACAAGTGTATAATGGCCCTCATTACGACCCAGGCGGTAAGGGGTTTACGCCGGCGTAAACTTCGCCGACCCTTACCGCCTGAGTACGAGTTCCCGTAGCGCCATGGTGATTTTACCGCCTGCTTTTTGCAGGTGTTAAAATCCATGGCGCTAAGGGACCTTGTTGTTAATTACGCCACCGTAATTTACGGTGGCGTAATTAACGCCTTCCCCACTCCCATTATGCCCTATGGGGCAAAAATGGGAATGGGGAAGGGTAAATGGGGATTGGGGACTTACCGTCCCGCCAAGGTCGGAATGGGGCGGTAAGTCCACCAACCACCATGGCGGAGTTGGCAACTTAGCGCCATGGACCATGGTGCTAATAGCACCATGGTTCTCCGCCAAGGTCGTAATGAGGGCCAATGTATTGAAATGGTTCTGTGCCCCTGGCCTGCCTAAATGAACCTTAGTAAAAAAAAACACAACCTACCTTTTTAAAAACATTTCACTGAATTTGACTTTGCTGCTGAAAATATAGCCGGTGTACTCCTGTCTCCAGACCCAGAGTGCTTCTTTCATTAAAAAAGTCTGAATATCCTGTGTCTTTTCTTTCGGGGTTGGGTTATTAGTGTTTTTTATTAGTTGTGTGCATTATTAGTTTAATTAAAGACACCTACATAGTTGTGCATACTTTTATCTTGGTGCCCCAACACAATTGTAGTTTGGATGCTTCCGTGCTAGCTCACCCCCCTGCTGAAGTGAATAATCTGCCCTCGGTCCATGTTCTCATAAGAGGCGAAATTGCCATACTTGACAGACTGACATTTCAACTTAATTTTTGCAATCACTTCTGCTTTAGTAGTAGTGTGGGACTAAGTAGGATTCTAAATTGGGGAAGGGCCATTATCCCAAGGGATAATGAACCCTCTGGAGGTCTGGGAGGCTATTAGCATATGGTGGTAATAGTAATATATGATTTGGATTTCTGTGGTGAAGTAAAAACGTTACTTTAACAGTTAGTAAACTAAATAGACAAACTTAGTAAATTACATCTGTTTTTATTGTGTAGTATTTAAATAATGTGTTCTTTAGTTAAGCATTTAAATTACAAACTTGGCTATAATAGAGCAAGACTACCAGGGTCATGCATTAGGACCCACGTACACAAAAAGTAAACAATGCATCTCTAAGTAAGTGGAAGAATTTCCCAATGTTTTACCTTTGACTCCAGAAAAGAAGTGTCTTGTTGAAAAAAATCTTGTCTGCCACTGCTGTTTACCTGTTTGGTTTTGATGGTAATATTTTTAGAATGCAGTCAATATCAGTAGTTATTGACTGCACTCTGACCATTCTGGTAGGCTGTGATAATATGTGTTAGCAACATTTTAAGACGTTCTGATTGTCTTATTGCCTAAAACATTCAGGAAAGACGATTCCATGCAAATTTCAGGAGTTATCAGCCGATATTAGCTTGGAATTTTCTTTCGTGCCCAGTTTGGCAACCAGCTTATCCCCTCCCTTTGGGCCCACTCCTGTTCACCTAACCACCACAGGCTGTGTGCTGTGTGCAATTATCCTATTCACTTCCCTCTCTTTGGCCCCATGTGTGGCACATCTCACCAACCCTGCATCTATTGCAGTGCAGCATCGTGGCATCTGCCTTCCCTCGTCTCCCGGTTCCCTTAGAAATGTGTAACTGACTTAGCAATGCAAAACTGAGGAAATATGCACCTTCCCTATTTGCTAACCGCCAGCTCAGCCAATTTGTATTTGTATTTTTATTTATTTATTTATATTGAGCAGCCTACCCACGGGCATCAGGGCGCAGGTTTGGAAAGGTTACAGAGGGTTACAGAAGGCAGTTACAAATTACATAATATATATATATATATATATATACATACATAGAAAAGGACATATACAAATATATACAAAGGTAGTTAGTCATCTCAGTATAAACAGAGGTAATCGAGGTTGCAAATCATGCGATAGGTGTTTACCAAAGGGTGGCCGAAGCTTCGTCTTGCTCATAGAGCCATTGTTTTGCTCTATATTTGAAGGATTGGAGGGAGGAGACATTCCTGAGATCATTGAGTAGTGAGTTCCAAAGCTTCCCTGCCAGGACTGGGAAGCTCGAGCCTCTGGCAGTCTGAAGTTTGAAGCTAGGAATGATGAGTGTGTGTGCATGTGCAGATCTTAGAGGTGTGGGGGCTGTGTGTTGTGTGAAGCGCTCTGACAAGTAGGCTGGTGCTGCGTTATTCTGTGCTTTGTGGCTTAAAACAATTGTTTTGAAGGCGATCTGCCGTGCGATGGGAGCCATCGTAAGTTGCGTCTAGTTGATGAGATGTGGGCGCGCCTAGGTATGTTAACAGCAGCCCTAATGGCATTATTCTGGGTTACCTGAAGTTTGTCAATGTTTCTTTGACTCGTACCAAGGTAAAGGGCATTGCAGTAGTCAATTTTGGATAAAATGAGGGTTCTGGCCAGGATCAGACAGTTATCCATAGTTAAGAAGGGACGGCAAGCAGTGATTAGTGTGCACGCGTATGCAGATGCTGAAACTACTGAATTTGTTTGTCTGGTGAGAGAGAGGGTGGAGTCTAGGTAGATTCCGAGAGTTTTAGTGACATTGATGACCTTAATGTTGTTACCATCAATGTTGAATGCATCATATTTGCTGTCAAGTTTTGAAAGTTTGGACTGAGAGCCTAGGATGAGTAGCTCAGTTTTCTCATCGTTTAGGCAGAGACCGTGGTGGGCCATCCACGCCTGGATGACGGTGTAAATTGCATTGAGAGGTTTGACGTCAGTTACATAGTCACCAGTGATAGGGATGAGTATCTGGGTGACATCCGCATAATTTGTGTAGGTGACACCCAGATGGTCAAGAATATCAAAGAGTGGTTTCGTAAAGACGTTATAGAGCGTGGGTGATACGCACGAGCCTTGTGGGACTCTGCAAGGGACATGTGCTGGGTCAGCAGCGGCAAGAGATGAGCAGACTCTCATGGATCTGTTGGCAAGGAATGAGCTGATCCAGGAGGTGGCTGCATCGGAGAAGTGGGCAGCCGTTTTGAGATGCTGGCAGAGGATTTGGTGGTCCACCAGATCAAAAGCGGCGGATAAATCTAGGAGGAGTAAGAGCGCTTGTTTGCCCTTGTCTTTCAAATCCTCAATTTGCATTTTTAGATCTATTAGAGCTGTCTCTGTGCCGTGTCTCGGCCGGAAACCAGATTGCCTAAATCCTAATAAGTTGTTCTTGTCGGGATAGTCTTGAATTTGGAGATATGCAGCGCGGTCCAGGATTTTGAGAAGGTACGGTACCGTGGTGATGGACCTATGGTTGGTGGGGTTACTAGGGTCTAAGTTCGGTTTTTTGATTAAGGGGATTACCCATGCATCCTTAAGGTTATCTGGTACTATGCCAGATTTAAAGGAGTAGTTGATGAAGGAGGTGATAAAGGGGGCAAGCTCAGGCGCTGCTTCCTTTATGATTGGTGCTGGGCAGGCATCGCCTTGACAATTGGATGGTTTTAACTTCTTGATGATATTTTCCACTTCAATAATGGTAAGAGGTGAGAAGCTGAAAGGTTTGATTGGTTTGATTGGGGGGATGAGAAGTTGGAAGGTTGGGAGTTACCTGCTGAGTCAAGTAGATGTTTTTTTTTTAGTGTTGATTTTAGCTTGGAGTGTAGTGATTTTGTTAAGTAATGCTTTTTGAATGTTGGCGCACCATTCGGTGTCAGGGGTGCATGTGTCAAGGGGGGCAACTGGGGACTCTAATTCTTTGAGAATTTTAAAGAGTTCCTTAGTATTGGATTGAGCTTGTATGATCCTGTTATTATAGACTTCTTTTTTGCCGCTAGTATGGCATCTTTGTACGAGAGGGTGATGGCTAGAAGGTTGATTTTATTTACTGGCATAGGTGAGTTTCTCCAGAGGGACTCAGCTTTACGTTTATCTTTCCGAAGTTGTCGTAGGTGTGGGGTTAACCAAGAATGAAGGTGGTTGCGTGGTTTTTCTTTGCGCTGTTTAAGAGGGGCAATGGAGTCCAATGCTTTTGACATAGCTCGATTGTAGCTGTCCACCAAGACGGTAGGGTCAGCACAAGTTGTGGAGACCGAATTTAATAGTGGGAGGATGAGTGGAAGTAGTTTCTCAGTTGTGATATCCTTCTTGTTACGAGTGAGTGTGGGTGGCGCGGTACAAGGTTTGTGCGCGGATGTGCAAGAATTGATGGAGAATGTTATTTTGTGATGGTCAGACCATGCACATGATGACACAGAAAGTAGGTTTAGTGCGCAATTCATGTCTGAAACCCAGTCCAATGTGCGACCCTTGATATGGGTGGGTACATTGACATGCTGGGTTAGGCCAAAGTCCGATAGAATGTTGGCAAGGTCACAGGCTTTAGTGTCGTTCGTGTCCAGATAGCCTAGGTTAAGGTCTCCAAGTAAGATAATTTGGGATTTAGGCTTAGTGATAGATGCTAGGATGGAAGAGATGTCTTCTACGAATGTGGAAGTGGGACCAGGTGGCCTATAGATGAGGTGCACTGAGGCGGTATGATTAGATGAGATTGGGAGTTCAATCGAGAATAGTTCAGCTGAGGGCAGCTGATGACTGTTAGCCACTCTTAGGTTAAGAGACCTCTTGAATATAAATGCTAATCCACCCCTCTTAGTTTGATTGGTGTCCCTATCACACCTGATAATAGAATAGCTATCGGGAATGGCGAGGGTCAGGGCAGGGCCAGACGCCGCATGTAACCAGGTTTCTGTGATTGCCAAAAAATCAAGGTTTTCAGTCACAATGAAGTCAGCGATGTCTAGCGCATAAACTGGGACAGAGCGGGCGTTAATGAGCGCCCCTTTGAGTTTAGCTTGGGAATTGGGGATGTTGGCTGGGGAAGCCTCTACCGATAGTGGGGCATCTAGGGTCTGGGTTAAGTTGGCAGAATTGACCCTAATGTCTTTGTTCAGGTGGTAGGACCAGTGGTGACATCTGGTTGCTAATCTTTGGTTCCGGACTGTAGTAGGACAGGGTATACTCTGTCGGCTTGGGGATAGGCAACTAAGTAGGCATAGTAGTGAAGGTTCGTTGGTGGTGAATTTGGACCTAGCGCTGTCGGGCAAGGATGATGTCGGGCATGTCAATTGTCAATGGCCATGCAAAGCAGCCTTTTCTTAGTTAGGGGGTGGATGGCCCTGGGTGCTAAAAGCATTAGCACCTTGGGAACACTTGAATTCCTGGGCATTATGTGTGAAAGCCTTGATGCCCTTGTGCCTTGGTTGTGCTTTATAAATCTTTAAATAAATTAATAAATACATTGACTAATGCCCTCACTTTGCTCAGGTTGTTAAGAAGGGGTTTGGCGGACTTAATGACTGGGAATTCCAGTGTCCTCGGGCACTAAGGCTTAAGTCCTCAGGAATTACCCATGTAAAGCCCAATCACCAAGCTGACATCGTCATACACGCTCCGTCTCTTTCATTATCTCTCTCGCTACCTAATTCTTCCCTTTCCCTGACCCTCACCTCATCACATTTCACTAGCTCTCTACATCTTGAAGGAATCCATTCTGTACATCGTTGCCACACATTTGAAACTAATTTCGGCACATCTCACCTCTCCCCAAATCATTTGAAAGAATGGTCATCCAGCAGTTCCGTTACAAACATACATGATATGAATTGAAGTTAGATCTGTGTATTTAGCTGTCTCTTTTCAAACCATGTGAGTCCTCCATCTGTACACTCTTGTGATATCTCCTATAGGGCACCGCTAGTTTTAGGAATGAGATCTTCATCATGACAGATGTTTACATAATTTATTTTTTCATGGTACTATTACTTTCTCTTCCGATAATCTCTCTTTAGTCGGGCTGCAAGAGCTAGCATTTCTGAATGTGTCCATTCTAGCCATATTCCAACATCTACAACTCAGTGTCCCAGCAGTCTGACAATACCACTATTTTAGCTGTGTGGCTTTGAAGTGTCTGTAGCTTAGAGTTTTAAAATTATCCATTCTTCCCTCTAACAGAATTATTGAAATGTTTATTTCATTATGTGACAAAATGTCTTTCATAATTATATAGTTTGGTACTTAGCATCTTTTTAATTCTTTCTTTTAACTTGATTTAACTTGAACCTTTTAGTTCAATGGAGCCAGATAGCACGCCATTTGGTATTAGCTCTGTTGCTAATACTTTATTCTGGGCTGGCAGGATAGATTAGTGGCAGCGCACTTGTCGTGCAAGCAAGCCAGCACCAAATAGCACAGCTTCCATACCTGGCCCTTTGCTTAGAGGATGGTTTATGGCATGAAGCACGTTATAAAATACAATTTTTTGTACAGGTTGCTCCGATTTCTGTTTGAGAGTGTAGTATCTGTGATACAACTAATTCTCTGACCACGATATTCCAATTAAGGTTTAATTGTGTTTTTATATTAATCACTTCGTACATTACTCTGTTAAATCGCTCAAGTGAGCCATTTAACTCCTGATGATACACAGAGCTGGGTTTAAGGTGAAACCCATTTATCTGAGAAGTGATATTCAGTAGAGAATATCGTCAATATGAATGATATATGGAGAGCATTCTCTCGAAACATGTTTTCCATAAAGTCTATCAACTTTCTGATCCCCATAGCCCTAATAGAAGAAATGCCTGCCTTTTTGGACCAATAATAAATGAACACTATGCAATACTCACTGCATTGCCACACTGGAGAGGAATCACTATGTCAAGCCCTACCACTTGACCCTCATCATTTCAGGAACCTTATCATATGTTGTAGGTATGCACTGTTTGATCAATCCTTCGTCGCTTATTTGACAAGACGTGCACTCACAACTTATCTGCTCTATTTTGCCATCCATGGCAGGTCTCAAGAGACCAAGTTTGGTTTTTGCTGAGTCTTAATGATTCCTTGGCTTTCTGCAGCGCTTGTAAAATATATCTGTTTCCTGGTGTGCTGTGGTAAAAAAAATGTGATCATGTGTTTTTGCCAAATACATTTTCGAGACATGATATGACGCAAAAAAAAAATAAAAAAAAAATCACAACCACAATCATCTAAAAATAAACAACCACAATCCTTTATTTTAAAGACACTGGCCTCATTCTGAGTTTGCGGGTCGGGAAATAAGGGTGGCGGTAAGCTTACTGGCACCGTTGTTTCTGGACCGGCAAACTACGGGTTTGCCTACCAGAGCCGCTGTGCCCAACAGATCTAACCTTACATCGGTCACGGTAGGCAAAGCCATCATGGAAGCACTGGCACCATTAACAACAGTGCCAGTGCTTCCCTGTCCCCGCTCCCATAGAGTCATCCATGGGAATGGGGATTAACAGAATTACCTGCGCCTGACTTCCCGGCCGCCAAACCTGTAGTAGCCCAGTGGCACCGGGAAGTCAGGCAACAGTAATATTTTACAGGTCTGGCGGTAACCTGCAGGTAGCACCGGTAGGGTGATCACTGGAGCTGTAATGAGTATCCTCTTTAACTATTACTGCTTCATCTTCAAACAATGCATCTTCACTGTATTTTTCTGTAATGTCATGGACATGAATATTAATGACATATTACACACCTGCAAGCCCATGCCACTGGAGCATTGGCCATTGAAGTGAAAAACTGCCCAGATTAAATAGTACCTGTAAGGATGACGGAGACTGTGCATGCACATTGCCAATAATCAGCATGTTGCGATTTGTAGTCGTTGGAACACGTTAACACATTCATTGAAGCATCACGTGTGATGTTGGCCAAGGCAATATCCGTCTTGTAGCCACCAGGTGTCCTTAGAACCCAGGTTATACTAAAGTGAGAATTTCGCTTAAATGTGCAGTTGCAGAAAAAGTTGAGAAGTAGCCCAGTCACTAGGCTGCCATTTGCCAAAACACTGCCAAAACTCGGAAAAACCAGGACCTGCCATGTAGCTGTGGGAAATGAGCTGAGAGACAGTGGGTGTGTGACTTACTCTGGAACTTACTGCAAGCCACCACTATACTTTATGATAGTGAGTCTGCCTGTGGCTTACATGACACATGCTGCTTTTCCCTGTGACCGGTGTTCCATGATTCCTGTTTGGAACTATTTATAGCTTAGTTTCTGGCCTATACTTGTGGCAGGCATTTTAACACCTAATACCATTTTTGGTACAAGTTTCCTCAGACACCCCCATATTACACATTTTCAGCATACCAAATCCTTTTCCTATGAGAACATTTGGAAATACCACACAAAAGAAGCCCAGGGTGCAGAGGCCTACCAGGAAAGGTCTTGAGGATTTCTGGAACTTGAGGAGATCCTGATCAAGGCCGAGAGAGGCAGGAAGTCCGTTCCAGAGGGAGGCACCTGCATAGGAGAGAGATCTACCCCCAATCTCTGCATGGAGAAGCGACTCACCTGCAGATAATCAAAAGTAAACGGTTGGGGGGGCTCTAGTAGGATCGTACTTAGGAAGAGATTTGGAGATAGTCAGGTCCATACCTCTTTTATACACTCTTGGTGGAGGATGCTCTAAATCTGAAATCTAACAACAAAACTGATGTAGAGGAGGAGCCAAGTGCCTCTACCGGAAGAACCGTCCCATATTTCCTATATGTTGGAAACCAGAAAATGCAACATGCAGAACACCAATAATGGTCCCTATACCAAGAAAGGTCCTTGAAACAAGGTATGCATTGAGAAATCCCTAAATGATGTACCTGCGGAGAGATGACAGTCTTTTAAAGGAGATTCCAGAAGAAGTGTGAAGATGAGTGAAAGAGAAGACTGGTGACATCACATGAAGCAGAAAGGACACACCAAGAGATCCCAATGAAGAGAGTATATAGACCCTATTAAATATGATGGCAAAGTAAAGAAATGAGCACCATTTCACGTGTGAAATGAAGATTGCACGTGCGGACAGCACTGAAGAAAAAGCAAGCCGTTTTATAATTGTACAGATGCTGAAACGCAAGTAGACTAAGTAATCATAAGGATGGCTTTACATAGTGAATTGACTGCAGGCGGTGTTGCCATTATATATATGTTTATAGAACCTGGATGTTCCACGACACACGACGCATTTTAGCAAACTAGGACTCCATGAACAGAAGGCAGAAAGTGTGGCACAAACAGCTGAAAATGAGTAGATTGGAGAAAGGAATCTTGCTCCAATCTAGCCGGTCAAGTGGCACAGTGAGTACAGTGCTCGCTTTGGCATCGTGCAGAGCTTGCTAATGCAGGTTTGAATCCCGGCGGGGCAAAACTCAGCCTTTCGTCCTTCCAAGGTCGATAAATGAGCACCACACACCGTGGGTAATAATAAGCAGCGCTCACATACCTGAGGGTTTGTAGCGCTATATAAATGCCAAATTATTATTATTAATAATGTCTGGCCCAGAATATAGGGTTGGGGCAACCAAGAAACTGGTTATCTATACAATGAACGTGAGAAGCGAGACAAGCTTCTGTTGAGGTGTAATGGAAAAACACTAGAAGCACCAGGTTGTATTCATTTAATAGTGTTAAAATCAAAGAAGGAACTCAAAACATGGTCTCCTGTCACATGGTCAGATGAAAATAGACTTTGTGCAAGCTACATTGAGACGTGAAGATAGGACTATGTGCACACTTCCTTCTATTGTCAGGCACAGTGATACTTGCAAGGCCGAGTTCAAAGAACTAATTGAATGGCAGACAGCAGGAGTGATGATGGATGTTGGGCTAATTGGGCGGGGAGGCACGGTCAAATCCAACCCTCCAGCACCTGGGGTACCAGCTTGCGTGCTGCTAGCGAGTAGAATATTCCAGAAGGGTACAGGCGTGCTAATCAATTGTAGAGGGCCACGTAGCAAAGATCCCTATATTTTGAAAGCCAATGAAATGTTGTTTATTCCATGACAGCGAACATGACTTGCACTCAGGGTGGGCATAGCTGGCCACCTGACATTAGAGATCCAATCAAATGATACCCCCATACGAAGTATAACTAGATGTTCCCCTTAAGCCTATCAGAACCCCAAGTAGTTTTTTTTTTTTTTTTGCCCCATAGTATGAAGTCACGTACGATGAATTCTTGCTATAAAACGAATGTTTTTTTCTGAAATGCATTGAGACTTATGCTGTTGACGCCCGTTGTGATCGCTGTTTTAAACAATTGCAATTAAAAACAGTTATGTTTTGCCAATTTCCTGAGTTGGTCATATTATTGGTGTAAGAGTAAAATCTGCATCCCCATCCATCCCATAGAGCGGCCACCTCTCTTAAAGGGCCTATGGGTTCACGTGTTAGCAGAGGGAGGATGGTTCAATGAGATCCTTCGATTAGCAAATCTCGATATTTTTGGATAATCGAATACCCTCTTGCATTTAGCCGGAAGATCGTGAAGTTTCCTGTGGAGAACGGCCAATATAGAACTCTTGCAAGAAAATCGATACAATTGGGACGGGTCCCTCTTTGACGAAATCCCTCCTGGTTTTCACAGGTGCTGAGCGCACTTGAACGGATGGTGGTAACAGAGAAAAGTAACGGGGGTTGTCTAGTATAAATGAGGAAGTTAAAATGAGGAGCGCTACATAGAGCCCGATTTCCTACCTCAAGGCAGGTTTAGATGGAGTCATTTCACAACCCCAAGGTGGTAATTATGCGGCACATGAACAGGTTCATGATAGGGAATGACTTAAACTATAATCAGGGTATTTTAGGGCTAGGAGAAAAGGAGTAGCATGGTGAATATGTGTAAAGTCGACTAGTTTGTCTGTTTGTATATTTTGTAATTGAATAGAGGTGTCGAAGAGCGACAAGAAGTAAACTGTGAGGTTAAAGAAGAGACAAGAAGTTATTATCTATTCTAGGTCATTGTCGGCAGCGATTGAACAGATCGATTGAGATAATTGGGAAGTAAAGGCTTTGAGCGGCAAGGTTGGAGCACACTCATATTTGTTGTTTTTCGGAAACGTATCTGTTTAACTAATGATAAGTATTGACAGACAATTGAGACTTGTCATAATGGGGGATGTTACTCCACTGATGCATCTGTTCAAGACACTGCCAAAACATGCATGCACCCATGCTCAAACATTATAGTGTGGAGTGGGTAAAGGGCACAGCAGATAAAAAGTTCATGCCATGGCCACAGGGGGATCAGTGTCAAAGGCGGTTTTGCAACACATGACCACATACTTGCATGCTGTGTACAGAGGGAAGAGATTGGAGAAGAGGCTAGCTATTTTAGAGCTTTGGAAAATGTACCAGGAGGAGCGGGAAGATCTGCCCCCTGAGGAATGGATGCTTAATCAGTGTAGGGAGGAAAGTGTTGAGCCTTCTGCTCCCCTTAACTCACCCCAAAGTGAACGGCAATGGTACAGAAGATGTAGAATTATATCTGTTAAGAGAACTAAAAGAGGCAATGGGATATAGTAATCTGATATATCAACCTCCTGCCTATAGCAGTGACGATAGTCCAGGAGAGACCAAAAGAAAGGAGGAGATCTTTAAGTCTTACAAGAGAAAGAGGAGAAAAGTAACCGACTGAATATATCTGCAGACATAGAACAAGAGATTAAGAGATGGAAAGGAGAAAAGGATAAGGCTGATGATTTAACAATCATGGAAAATGAATGGATGAGTCGACAGATATTGCTTAAGCTCGATGGGAAAAGTATTGAGGAAGTTAGGCAAAGGGAAGATCAACACAAACAGGATAGAAAAAACAGGGAACGAGAAAAAAGATTGAGAGAAAATGAGCATAAGAGAACTAGAAGACAAACACGAGAATAAATGTATCAAGAGGAGCAGCAAAAGAGGGAAGAAAGGGCAGAGGCACAAAGGAAGTATGACAACAGGCAGAGGCCAATCAAAAACAAGATAGGCAAGAAAAGAAGCGAGAAGAGAAGGAAGTGCAGAAATGAACGGAAAAAACAATGCATAGGTGAAGGGAAGAAGAAGACCATAGAGCAAATGAAAGAAGGGAAGAGAATAGACAAGAAGAGGAAAGGGTTAGATGGGATGCGAGAAGGCGATGAGAATTAGGTAAAGAAACAGAGCAAAAAAGAAGGCAAGGGGAACATGATATTGATCGCATTCAGAACGAGTTAATGGAACTGAGTCCAGTAATACCATGGGGTAATATAGCGGAGTTCCTCCCATCACAGGGAGCAACATCAGGACCATCTAGGATAACCCTAGAGGAGAATTATGACATAGGGAGCATCGGGAAGAAAATCAGTAAAGCCTATCAAGACTTAAGAGAAAGCGGCAGATTGGAAAGCCGAGGAAAACGAGAATAATCCCTGGCCGTACAATCAGGAAGCGAATAAAGAGACCTGTTTCGTCTCGAGTATAGAGCCTTGTCTTTAGACAGGCTGACTTTAAACAAGGGTGACAGGGACATAAGCCATGCTAGCTGGGGACTAGATATGTCAGACGAAGAAAGAGAAACCTTCCATGGGAGGAGGGAGAAAGTGCATGCTGTCCCAAGGGATGTCAGCAGACAGACAAGGAAGGTGCTAAATTCAGTCATTTTCCAAGTGAACCATTGACAGTAAAAGTGTACTGAAATCACAGATTCTCCACGTGGCCCAGAGGAAACTGGGCCTCACCGACTGACAGCAGCTAGGAAATGTATTTCATGAAAAAGGCAACCCAGCAACATTTCTTTCAGTTCCACAGGACAAGTGTGATTAAAAGTGGCAACATATAACAATTTGAACTGTGCAGAGAAAACTCCAAGCAAAGTCTGAATACTTTTTTCCAGACTGCAGAAAAATTCCATCACTCATGGACATAAATGGTGCTGAGTAGATGTGTATGCTGCAAAGGAAACTCTGATGTAAAAGACTGAGATTAAAGGTGCTTTTGCCATGAAGAAATTGCAAAATTCGCCTGTTTAAAAGCATGTTTTTGTGAAGGGCTTAATTCCTATAATTGTCAAAATCCCCTACAAACTATGTTCATTTGATATCTTTTAAGTTAAAGATTTTAGGTGAATCTTAAAGTAACCCAGTTTGGAGTTAACTGCTTAATTCTGATTGGACAGTGCCCAGCCTGGGAAAAATGACACTTCATGTTGACATTCGGCTGCTACCAGGAAGGCTTAATTGATTCTGGAGGTTCTCGCATATTTAGAAAAAGACCTCATTAGACATTCGTCTTTGGATGAGCCAAGGACAATGGAAGGCTGAGCACTGATCTGTTCTGGGGAGTAGTAGGAAACTTCCCTCTACATCCCACCCTGATCAAACGGATTTGACATCTGCTGTTTGTTGCAAGGAGAGAAAAAAAGGAAAAAAAATCACTGCTCAAAGAAATCTGTTGTTTAAAATGCCTATGTGTGATTACGTTTTGAAAACCTTTAACTTTGCAACATGAAGGAGGACCAATCTAAAAATTGGTAGTTGTAAATCTAATATGATGCTCTTTCTGTGGAGATATTAGTAAACACTGTACAACATGAGGGACCAAAGTTACATGAAAAGAGTAATTTTGGCTAAATTATTGATGTTGCAAATATAATATTGTATACCCGCGTCCTAGGGGTAATCACCCAGCTATGTACTGAATTAGAAATTGTTAGGCCACATTGTTATAATTAAAATTGACAAAATTCCACACAACGACAAAGACAGCTCTCACAGAGATGGGAATTGGACGTAAGGATAACTCACAAAATATATAATGTATGGGCCTCATTACGACCTGTGTGGAATGCGTTTAACGGCGCCGGTAATGGTGCCGGCACCATTAAACGCTTTCTGCACTATTACGAGGTTCCCTCGCAGGACCCGATGTGGATGTCTGGTTTTAGCAGACATCCAGAGCGGGTCCCGCGAGGGGACCAGGGAGCTAACAAACGGGCCGGTCGTAATCAGCCCGTGGTTAGCTCCTGCACCCATTCCCATTTGAGCCCTATGGGGGCTCAAATGGGAATGGGGAAGGTCCGGGCCCGGGTTTCCCTGAAGGAGGAATTACCAGGCCCTCCAAACTCGAAATGGCCTGGTAATTCCCCATTCAGGGAACCCGGACCCGGTTTTGGAGGCAGCCATGCCCTTATTAAGCATGGCTGCCTCCAAAGTCGTAATGAGGCCCTACGTGTCCGAGTTTATTAGGGGGGAATAATTATAGAAACGTGCATTTGTGCAAAAGTTAAATTGTGGTTCAAATCAATGTGGGAGTTCCTAAATCACATCATAAATATGACAGCTCTTTTCTAACTTCCAACCAGAACAAGGCAAGTTCATTTGACCACTCACAGCTGTGGGGGTGTGGTTTGAAATTCTGCCCCTACCATAAAGTTTGTGATGTCACTTGGCATGATAAATATAGGAACTTCACCACACACAGAGACACAGTGATTACTGACTTCATCCTGATTTCTGCGCAGCGCTTTGTTCCAGAATTCTTCATCTAACAGCTGATTCCAGATATCTTTGCAAAACCCAGGCCTCAGCATTTGCTGAACTCTTTCCAGCTAGGCCCAAATCCATCCATCCTAAAATTCCAGAAAGAAAAAATCAATTCTGATCCAGTCTGGCTTGCTACCATCACGCTTGCCTGCTGAAACTCGCCATCAAGCTAATCTACCCTGTCCAGTGACCAGAAGGGCCAATCCAATCCAAATCCAGTTGAGGTGCCAGTCCAATTGACCAGAACCACCCAGCTGACTTTCCTGCCAGAGGTACCCTGCTGCCGGTAGACCAGACCCGTGATGACCAGAACCCTGACGGTCCAATCTTAATTACAGTGGACTGTAAGTATAAACAGGAATCATAGTAACCCATAGTATATTTGCTTGTCCTATCCCAATCTCAACCTATCCCATCTTTAACTTCAGAACTCTAATATTGGCAGAACCATTCTTGTGCTGATTTTTTTTCTTTTCATTTGTTTCATTAAACCATAAGCCATTAGTGATTTGGGGAAATAAAGTAATTCCCATACAGAACGGAAACCAGAGTATCACATGTGAAGAGCTACAAGAGGCTGTGCGTAACTTTGGAGATTCACGGGTGGCATTCTCTTTTTCTTAGTTATTAATATAGATTAAATAAAACCGATCTGTCATTTTTAAAACCGAATTTCTACTTTTCTCTGCTCTATATTTTTCAAATACGCCTCTCACTAAAACTTGAACAACTGCTTCAATTGTATAGATAGAAACATAATTTCACCTCTCAACTAAACCTACAACCCTTAGCTACATCTACAACCATTGCAGAACAGTGCATTTTGTATTAAAAATCACATAGTGAAAAGTAGGCGTGAATTTGTATTTTTGTAAAAGTTTTACATGTGTCTTTTCCCATCTAAAGTGTTTCTTAACTTCCATTCTGATCTAAAGTGTGTACTGTTGCTCATCTTGTAGCTCATGTTTGCAAGGCCTGTTTAGTGTTGCTCTAATAGGAATTTTTATCAATTTAAACCTTTTTGCACACTTTTCATTGTTTCACAAAGCCATTTCCAACTGTGAGTTTTTAAGGTGTCAACGTTCCAAAAATGTTTTCTCTCTTGTTTGGGGAGGGACGATTATATTCAAACACTGTATTCTGTTGTTCATTCCTGAATACCTGCTGCTTACTTACATCTGTGTAGAATTGCTCATTTGTGAATTGAGAACATTGTAGGGGGAAATCTAAACCTAAGCGCTATCTGTTCACAAACCAAAACATTATTTTCCCTGTGTTTTATCTTCTGTGCGGCTTAAAAGTGAATTCAATTGCCTTACTTATTACCTTCTGAATTGTTTTGTCACCACATTGGTGATTGATGCCCCATATATATATAAACATTTTAATAAATAAATAAATAAATAAATATTTACCTTTATCAACCAGCCTGATTCCTGGTCCACTGTGACATGGGGGGTATTTTGAGACGGGTGTGATATGAGTGGTATAGCGCTCAGAATATTGAACCTATAGACATAATAAATAATTATTTCATTTGTGCTTTACATGCTAGGTGAGACGCGGGTGTGTGTGCCTGATTGGGGAAAGTCAGGGAACTGGATCCTCAAAAATACCACCTACCAAAGGATCAGTTTGTCAAATTTGGTGGGGAACTCCAGAAAAGCAAGCCCAAAAAGAGTATCCTAAAAACCTCTTCCCAGGTAGGGCAGTGGGGTGGGGGGGTACTCCGCCAATCCTGGGAGCAGGGGAGACTCCTCTGAGCGCCACAGGCATCAGGAAACTAGGCCCCCACATTATGAAATCCCTGCTCAAACTCGCAGAATCAGGGAGAGCCTAGAGGATCAAATAGCCACCTCCTGTAGTAGTGCCTCTGATTCAGAGGATGAGTGGACTCGGGTGGCTAAGAACAAAAAGGCCAACAAAATTAAGAGGGCTCTACAAAATGATCCCCTGAAACAGATCAAGTCCATTAGGAGCGCTATAACTCCCTATAACAAAAATGCCAAGTATTCAGTCTGGGAACATCTGGAATTATACAAACAGATGATGGATACTTTTCATCTGAAAGATAGTCAGAGTTGCATCCAATATGTAAAATGGACATTCTCCCCTGAATACGCCTGCTTCTTTGTGGGGCTGGAGTATCAGAACCACTCCAGATGGTCCACCTACAGGGCGGCCATTTTAAAACATTTTTCTGTCCACAGGAATCCCCAAGAGGCCCGCATGGCGGCCTACAATCTGCAGTGTGGGGAAGACCAGGCCCCACAATAATTTGTGCAGGAACTTAAATGTGCCTTTGCGCAGACCACCAGTAGGGTGTGCACAGACAGTTGGGAGTTCATTAACACCTTCTTCCATGCACTCCCTCAATACATCATGACCCAGCTGGTGAGGGACTTTCACGAGAAGAGATCACTGGACTGGGTCATTGAACAGGCAACCCATATTTATGAAGTGCAGAAACCTGTAGAGAACAAAAATACCAATAGAAAACCCCAAACTGGCCAACACCCCTGCTGCTGCTAAGGTGGCAGAAGTGAAGGTTGCCTCCATTTTAGATCTGGAGATGGGGGGGCCTAAAAATATTCCTGTACAGAATTCATCTTTTAACCAAAGATTCAGAAGTCCCTCGGGCCAATCCCAAATAGGTAGTCAGGGAGGTAATCCCACAAATGGGACCCCTAACTCCCCCTCATTATATTAGCCTCCATCACAAGGGCAACAAACCCATCCTGCGGTATGTGTGGACCCCCCCAGCCCAATGGGGGGATCCAATCCGGTAGGCAGTGCCCCGGGAAACTTCCCTCCTAACTTTCCCCTGGTGGGGAGTAATCCTCCAAATGCCGGGTTGAGCTTCTTTCACCGGTACCCCCAAAACTTCAACTCGCAAAACAACCCTCCTTTCTTTCCCCACTTTCCTGAGCCCAGACAGCCCAATCCAGGAGAGGGGAGGCCAAGGGTGGAGGGTTACCAGAACTATCCCAACCAAGGGTATTATGGGAGAAGGGACAGTTCCCCTTCCCGTGATCCACCTAGGAGGGACCAAAGACCCCCGTACCAGCCAGAGCAGGTGTCCCAACTGGAGCACCAGGTCCAGAACTTGTCCCAGGATCTGGGTTGCATGTTGAGGGCTCAGCAGAACCCTCATATGAACATGGCGGCCCAGAGCTCCACAAACCAAGGGTCCGGTACTCCAGATCAATGACGGGGAGAGAACCCTGACACACCCACCGGTTCCAAAGGAGGAGGCACGGGAGCAAGGAGGGTGTAAAGCCTTAGAGTAGGCTTTCTTCCCTACTTGTGAAAAGCCCCTGGAAACCCAGGAGCCAGAACCAAAATCTCCTGACCCCGAAAGTGTGCAACCTAAGGAACAAAGGGCTGGTAGGAGAAATAAAGGACCTAAAAAGACCCATTTTGTGGAGGAGGTTAGTGTCTTCCAATTTGAAGGAAATGGGTCCTAGAAGACTCTGAGAAAAGGATCTTCTCCTTCAGGGATGGTGGAACTCCTCCCAAAGAAAAATGGGTCCTGAGAGATCCTTATAAAGACTGGGTAAATGTGGGGACTGAGTTCAAACCGCCCATCATTGAACCCCAGAATGACAAGCCAGAAGGCCACCTTGCCCAAACTTACTCTGGGGACTGCCTCCAAAAGGGGGGGGGGGGCGGAATCAGAACCAGGAGAGCCCAAAACTCCCCCAATATCCAACTGCCATATTTTTCTTACAGATCCCCAAGCTCCCATACAGAATCCTGCCAAAACTTCACCTGTGTCAGAATCAAGAGTCAAGAAACTGAACCACCTACTGGTCCAAAATGCACATTTTTTTTGTTGCCCCCTTGAGGAGAAGGAGGGATGATTGTATGTCCCGGTCCAAGTACAAGGGCAATGTTCATTTTTGGCACTGGTGGACACTGGATCCCAAGCCACCCTTCTGTCAAAGAGGGCCTTTGATCAGCTGAATTCAGGAAGGGGGGAGATATACCAGATGCCTCTCACCTCTCTTCCTGGACAACTTCAGAACTTCGATTGAATGAAATTCCTGTCGATGGGAAAGCAGATTTAGAAATTAAAATTGGGCAACACAAGGTGAAACACCCAGTCATAGTTGTGACTCCGAAGGGCACACCATGTTTACTGGGAAATGACATCCTCCGTAGACTGTCACCCCTAATAGACTGTGTAAACAAGGTCCACTGGACCCAGACTAACCGACCAATAAAATTCGAACATAGTGTCAACCATGTTAGTTTAAATGGCACATGCCACATGTTTGAACAACAACCGGATCATAATGAATTCCATTTTCAAAACAACCAAATCCCTGACGTGACAGTAATTGCAGTAGGACAACACACTGGTGATGGGACGTCCTCTCTAATTTTTGAAAATCAACCTTCCTTCCAGTCCCAAGTGGCAGTCCACACAGGAAGGAAATACTTTGAAATTTTATTCCAATTCGCAATCAGAAAATCCCACTTCCATAATTCAAAATGATGAGAAACCAGCTCAAGGCTTAGCTGACATTCAGAAAATTAGAGAACAGTTGTTTATCCCTATTCAGTTAATTGAGGGGAAGGACTCTGTACTCGCTCGAGTGTGCGTGAACAACGGTAAGAACTTCATCAGCGAAGCCATGTTCCGAAAACTCCCAAAGATCCATCCATTCCCACATTTAAATTGATAGGCAAATGAGAAATGGACCTGGAAACTCCCAATTCCAAACATCTCCTGCCTAGCAGGTGTATGCTCAAAATCTCTATAGGCAACAAAAGTATAGTACATAAATGTTGGGGTCGTGTGCGATGTCCCTGCTCCATTTTATTTAGGCAGTGACATTCTCAATCATTTTGCCATTTGTTTGGACCTGATAAACTTCAAAGCCTGTTCCCGATTAGCGGGTAATACCATGAACTTTGAGGATCCAGAGAAAGCATTTTGGTCAGCTCAAATGCTGCCATTTGCAGTTGAAGTTCAGATGGGAGAGGAAGTCACCATCCCAGAATGGAACTGACTATTCCCACTTAAAGTAAAAATTAAAAGAGGACAGAAACTGAAAAATTCTGATGCATATATTCACCTCAACACCCATCTTCAACAGCAAGGGTTGGGGGTAAACCCAACACCACTAGTCAAGTTAGATAGGAATTGAGTACCTCGGTCTGAGACCAAAACTGAAGGAAACCCATGGAGCCGTACGATGCCTTCAAGAAATACCTTTGCCAGAGTGGAAGTATTTGGGAGCCCCTTAAGAGGAATGAAATGTGCCATTTTTGAAAATAGGTCCAAGACCACAGGAATAGTGTTAAACTCTTGACTAGGTGGTAAGTCAGTAATAAAATCGAGGGACAACGTGTGCCAGGGTGCTGGTGGGATTTCCAATGGTTGTAATAGCCCAGCCGGTTTCTGCTTGGATGACTTGTTTTGAGCACCCACTCCACAAGATAGGATGAATTGGATAATGTCTTTACGCCACGTGGGCCACCAATAATTTCGTTTTACCTTGGCTAGGGTTTTAGCGACTCCGGGGTGGCCCTCGATCAAGGAATCATGATAACCGGACATGACTTGTTCTCGTAGTTCTTGGTTTGGTAAGAATAAACGATTCCTGAAGTAGGGCAACTGATCTTTTATTGTGTAATGTTCTCTGTGTGCACTCCACGCTTGTAATTGCTCCGGACTCATCAGGTTTTGGATTTCTTCATGTAATTCTTTCTGAGTTATGGTTGCTGTGATTCCTAGGAGCTTGTCACTCGGGATGATTGCTATTGGGTCAGGGGTCTGATACCCTTGCTCTTCCACCCCCATGTGGGAAAGGGCATCGGACTTCCTGTTTTTCACCCCTTGTCGAAATGTAATCACGTAGTCATATTCAGCAAAAAAACGAGCCCAACATAGTTGTCATGAGGATTGGGCCTTTGCCGTTTTTATTTACTGGAGGTTCCGGTGGTCAGTTATTATGGTGATTGTGTGTCTGGCGACAAGAGGTAGTGCCGCCATGCCTTAAAGGCTGACTTAATGGCCAGGAGTTCTTTGTCTGTGATAGCGTAATTGAGTTCAGGGGGTGTGAATTTACGCGACCAGAAGGCAACAGGGTGTAACTGGCCCGTTTCCGGGTCCTTTTGTGAGAGGACGGCTCCCATAGCCATGCTTGAGGCATCCGTTTCCACCAGGTATGGGAGATCAGGGCGAGGGTGGCGTAAGATTGGGGCAGCTGTGAATCTTGCTTTGAGTTCCTGGAAAGCCGCCTTGGCTTCTGTTGTCCACTGGAACTTTTTGTTGCTTTTCCTTAGTAATGATGTGATGGGATGCACGATTTGCAAAAATCCTGGGATGAACCGGTGGTAGAAGTTTTCAAAACCCAGCATACTTTTAACCCCCTTGAATGAATTTGGGGATGGCCAGTTCAGGATACATCTACCTTGTGTACATCCATTCGGATTCCATTAGGGCTGAGAATAAAGCCCAGGAATTCCACCTCGGAGACTTGGAATGAGCACTTTTCGAGCTTGGCATAGAGCTGGTGCTGACAGAGTTTCTCCAATATGGATCAGACGTGTTTAACGTGGTCCTGCTTTGATGCGGAACATACTAGGATATCGTCGATGTACACTAGAGCACAGACATCAATCAATTCCCGTAGGACATCGTTCATGAAGAATTGAAATGCAGCATGTGCATTGCAAAAGCCAAAGGGCATTACTTGATATTCATACAGGCCGTATTTGGTGCGATATAAGCGGTTTTCCATTTGTCCCCCTGTTTTACACAAACAAGGTGATATGCCCACCTGAGGTTTAGTTTTGTGTAGATTTGGGCATCTTTGACTTGATCAAGCAATTCAGGGATCAGTGGCAGGGGGTAGCGATTTTTTATGGTAATCTGGTTCAGTGTGTGATAGTAGATGCACATTCTCAAGTCCCCCTCCTTTTTCGGTACGAAGAATAGAGAACTGGCTGCTGGAGACTTCGAGGGATGGATGAACCGGTTGGCCAGGTATTGGTCAAGATAGGCCTTCAGGTGCTGGTTTTCTGGTTCCATGAGTGCATAAATTCTTCCACAAGGGATTTGTGCGCCGGGTATCAGGACGATTTGGCAATCGTATGGTCTATGCGGTGGAACGGTATTAGCTTGTTCTTTCTGAAAGACATCTTGAAAGTCCTGGTATTCACTTGGTAGGGTGCCGATTGCCACAGTCGCAAGCGTGGAGGTTCTGTTGTCTATTGGTTGTTTCTCTTGGCGATAAGATGTGTGGGCGCAAGTCTCGGGAAAGGCCAATTATTTTGCTCGCCAATCTATTCAATGATTGTGAGCTACCAACCATGGCATTCCAAAAATCAACCGGAACTGTGGTGCCTTAATGGGGTCGAAAACGATAGATTCTTGGTGTCCATCCTGGCACAGAAGGGTTAAAGCTGAAGTGCATTGGGATACTGGACCAGAAGCTATTTACGTGCCGTCGACAGTGGTAACAGTGTCGGTGGTTGATTTAGAGTGTAACGGAATCCCCATCTTTGCCGCAAGATCCTGGTCGATGTAATTCCCAATGGCTCCACTGTCTATGTACGCTCTTACTGCGTGCATCCAAGATGGTTGTTGGTGATTGATCAAGACCACAAAATGGGAGGTCTGCAGTTCACTTTCTTAGCTCGACAAATGGACCCCTACACTTTCCGGGCTGGGGAGTTTTCAGATTCCTTGATGGTATCTTCCTTGTCCGTGGCCCCTACCGTCCCCCTCGGTGGCTTCACAGGGCATTCTTCAAGGAAATTACCTGACCTTCCACAGTACAGAAATATCTCCTGCTGCCTCCTTTTATCCCTTTCCGCTTTAGTCAAGGTGGGTCTGACCCCCCCGATTTGCATTGGTTCTCCGTTGTTCAGGCAGTATTGTCCTTTGCACGCACATACATAGGGCGAGGGTCCGATCTGGTTCGATCCGCTCTTCGGTCCTGCAACCTATGATCCAGTTGAACAACAAGGTCAATGAATTCTGAGCAGTCTTTCGGGGGATTCACTACTTGTGCGAGAACATCCTTGAGCTCCCCCCGCAACCCCTGATGAAATAACATGGTTCTCTTTTCCACTGGCCATTCTGCTTCAACTACGAGTCTATTGAAGGTGGCTATGTATGTTAATAGGTCTTGATTCCCTTGGCGTAGGGACAGAAGTTTATTGACTAATGCCTTCCCATGAGTACAACAGGCAAACAGCTTTTCCATCTCCTGCTGAAAGCCCCTGAAGTCATGCAGCAATGGATCGTCTTGGGCCACAAAGGGTACAGACCAGTCCACGGCGCTACCACTCAGGTAGGATAGCACAAAAGTGACCCGTGATTGTTTATTTGGAAAGGCCCCTGGCCTACAAAGGAAGTGCAGGTGGCACTGTTTCATGAACATTGCAAACCTCTTGGGATCCCCTGCAAATCGTTCGGGCGGGGCCAAAGGAACTGCCCCAGGAAGGGTTATCTGAACGGGATTGGCTGATGGCACTGGCATCGAGGGCACGCTTCCCGGTAATGGTGCATGCCCTGCTTGTGACTGGAGAAGTTGATGGCTTAAATCATCAGTGCATTGTTTGGCTACTATCAGCTCTCTCCTCAGGGTGTTGGTCTCCTGCCTGGCTGCATGTACTTCGGAATGTAGCTGCCCCAACATGTGGGCTAACTGGTCGGTTTCTGACGTTTCCATGATGCCCAGGTGGATTTTGATGTGAGGCTTTGCATTCTGTAACGCTCACCTGGTATCCACGGGGACGTCACTCAGCCTGTTCTGACCTCTTACGACCTCGAACACTTCCCTGGAGGCTATTCAACTGGAGACTGGGCCTGAAACACAGGATTGGTAGAGTTTAACTCCCTATTGTCTATGTGTGCTTGAACCCCTTCTTCCCGGGGTCCAACCCTTCCCTTTGATCAACACCTCACCTTGTTTTCTTGGATAGGGTGCTCTCCATCCTGCTTTCACCGCAGGGGCGCGTTGATTGATGCAGGCTCGTTGCTGCCTAGTTACTTCACTGGCAAGAGTCCGACAAATAAGTATAATGAGTCTTTTAAACAGTTCTCTAACTTCGTTCCTTTCCTGCCTTAGATGATGGCCGGCATGCTGCTGAGATGAGTAGCACTGAAGTAGTGAGGACGCGATGCGCAATGCACCCCTTTCGTATTTGCATTGAACTGAGTTATTTTTCTGTGTCTTTTAGGTGCTGCAACGTTTTCAGCATGAATGCTGAGTATGAAGAACAAATGTGGTGGGTAAGCGCGATATGTGGCGCCTATGGATGTTTCCACGCTAACCTGGAGTGTATTTTCCCTCTTGCAGATGGATGAGAAGTTCCAGAGACAGAGTTCCCCCAGAGCGGCTGGGATTCAGGTAAGCGTTTGAAGATCGTACAGTATTTAAAAATAAGCAAAGATTTGCAGAATGCTTACTAATATCTTTTTTCTGTTTGTTTCCCTTTTCCTTAGGAAGCGGCGTGCCGGGATGGGAATGACACCGCCGAAGATGCCGGCAGAACAGAAGGAGCGATGAATGATGGGCAGAAGCGCCGCAAGGTAAGACTGTTCCTAACGGTGTTCTTGTTCTTGCAGGAGCTGAGCGCAGAAGAAATATGCAGGCCTACTGGAGACCGATCCGAACACGGTGAGTGTCACGCTGCAGGTGCAGAAAACGCAAAGCATGTTTCTCAGCTTGAGTGTGGCTTAAATAGTCTCTGGGCATCCAAGGTGTCTCTGGGCTAAACCACAGCCAAAAGACTAGACCACACATGCAGTTCTGGGAACCGAAATATGTGGGAGCATCCATCTTGGAGGGTTTAAGGGGCCAAACTAGATTCAGTATGACTAGCACCCTACAACTATTTATATAAAATGCATGATTCAGCAAGGCTTATTGGGCAGTAATTTTAGATTGAGAATAACCGCACTACAGTAACCGTCTTGAAATTTTAAGAGATTAGACTGGTTCTAGCCTGACTCGAATACTACAACCAGACCATTTACCTGGTTGGGATAATACAGCCAGATCCACCATAGGGGGGAATGGCATTTCCGTTCTATAGTGGTGTAACCTGTAAATCTTGAAACACCTTCCAGTGACACATACACTAAGCAAACCACTATTCCTTCCCATTTTCTTTAGAAACTGTTTTGATGAAGAATAAATTCCATGAAGTACGAGTGTCCTTACACAGAACAGATTAGGTGCAGCCATACCTATCTACAAGAGGTTGTCCAAAAATCAGAAAGCACGTGCCAGTGGCATCAGAAAAAGGTGTGTTAAAAGTAAACCTGTTTTATGGTATCAGAAATGTAATATTACAAATTACAATCCCGTGTTGTTAAGCTGTCTTATCTTGAACAAGTGTTGAAACACTTAGAGTGTAAAACTATCTATATGTTTTTACCGTAGGAATTGAATTTTGGAAGAAGTAGTATCATTTAGCCCTGAAGATGGACTGTCAGAAAAGTCCGAAACGCGTTGGCAACACATTGATAAATCTTGATACTATTTTGTTTTGTTGACTATAACTAGGAAATCTGTTTGACTACTTTTCTTGTTGCTACTCTAAAAAATTAGTTATTTTTTGTTGTTACCCTAAAGGGTCTTTGTGAATTCATGTACAATAAGATATCGTTAACTGTACAAATTATGGATCGTGACCGATTTTGAAAGTGAAAAAAAATTTTAAAAAAATTGTTTAGGTTTGATTAAAAATAACCCATGAAGGGTCTTTTTACTTTGCCAAAAGTTGTATTGCTTTACATCAATGAATTAATATATTTATTGTAAAACTCTGTGAAGTGAACTTAGAAAGGAAAACACAACTGCTTGGCAACCTTATCGGGTAGCAGCGATCACACATCTGACCACTTTATTTACCCTACCATCTGTGAACCCTAGATAAAAGAGATCGATACCTTTAGCTAAACTCAGAATCGCAAGCAGTGGGAGCTTTATCGGAGCTCACGTGCCTGCCATTGACATATTTTGGGATTATATTCCCTTGGGAGTGCACTAAGGGTTGGCAGGTAGTAATACATGCCTCTCTCTCTCCGGCATCCATCTTGTCCCCATCAATGCACTACAAGTCCAATCCCCAATGTTATCCTATGGGAGTGAGTGAGTCTGGTGCCACAAGTGCCAAGTCTGACTCCAAGTGGGTATTTGGAGGGAATGAGAGGCCCTTGAGGGCCATGTAGGTGATCGTGGCCTGGATCCAGCCTGACATCTTGGAGGGCTGGGGAGATGAGGGGCAGGAATCATGACATTCCCCATTCAGGGAACCCCGGACCCGGACCCGGTTTTGGAGGCAACCATGCTGCCAATAGCGGCATGGCTACCGCCAAACCCGTAATGAGGCCCATGGTCTACTTGTACAATTTCCAAAGGAACCAAGCGAAGGAGCGCAAATTTCTGCCTAGCTGGTGGGGACTGTTTGAAATTGTGGACAGAATCTCACCAGTCACCTACAGAATCCGCATCCCCAAGGGAAATTTGTCAGAAGGGGAAGACGGGTGGTTCCACATAAACCAGCTAAAGAGTTGCCATCCCAGGCATACTTTGTGGCAAATAGAAGAGCCTACCGGAAACCCAGAGGGAGATAATCCGGACACCTATGGAAATTATTAAATTGTCATTGATTACATGCAAGGAAATTATAAAAATTGTCATTGAATACATGCAGGGAATATTGTCAATTGTTATTGAATGCATGCGTCTATCCCACTGCTGAAATCCCCTTGGGAACAGGAGCGGGAACATTTTCTAAACTGAGTTATGTTGTGCTTTCTAGTATTGGCACTAAATACAACTAATCACCAAAGAGGAAAAACACAAAAGATCCGAAGTGTCGCTCCAAACTGGAAAAGAAAGCAGGGGAGAAGACCGGAGTATCTTCCCATCCCAATTAGAACCGACGAGGAGAGCGTGTCACATCTATCACTGACGGGAGAAGCAACCAGATTTTTTCACATGGACAGAAAGAAAAATCCCACGTGCCCAACTTCCCCATGACTGGAAGTCAAGCCGAAGTTGGGGGGGTTTGTGGGATATTTGTACCCATGCCGATGTTCCCCACTGCACCCCTTTTCCAATGAGGAAAGAAACAGCCAAAAATGGATGCGCTAACCCCTGTGCGCGCAAACATCTGCAAAACTGTGTATGGTTCATAATCACAAAAGGCTGCACACCCCTGCCACACACAGTCAAAGTTGGGGTAAAAACAAAACTCGCTGCAGGAGAATGCTAGTGGGTGCTGTTACGTGTAACATGAAGTAAGGCCACAGAATTGGGCTAAAAACCGAAAATGTCTTTAAAAATGCAGCTTCCCCAATCAATTGCAACCTTCAAAGTGCTGTTTTGGTGCTAAATTCAGTCATTTTCCAAGTGAACCATTAAAATTAAAAGTGTACTGAAATCACAGATTCTCCAGGTGGCTCAGAGAAAACCGGGCCTCGCTGACTGACAGCAGCTAAGAAATGTATTTCATGAAAAAGGCAACACAGCAACATTTCTTTCAGTTCCACAGGAAAAGTGTGATTAAAAGTGGCAACATATAACAATTTCAGCTGTGCAGAGAAAACTCCAAGCAAAGGCTGAATACTTATTTCCAGACTGGAGACAAATTCCAGCACTCAAGGACAGAAATGGTGCCGAGTAGATGTGTATGCTGCAAAGGAAACTTTAAATGTGCTATTTCGATGAAGGGATTGCAAAAATGTGCCTGTTTAAAAGAATGTTTTTGTGAAGGGCTTAATTCCTATAATTGTCAAAATCCCCTATAAATTCTGTTCATTTGATATCTTTTAAATGAAAGATTTTAGATGAATCTTAAAGTAACCTAGTTTGGAGTTAACTGGTTAATTCTGATTGGACAGTGCCCAGCCTGGGAAAGATGACACCTCATGTTGACACTCGGCTGCTACCATGAAGGCTTAATTGATTCTGGAGGTTCTCGCATATTTAGAACAAATACCTCATTAGACATTTGTATTTGGCTGAGCCAAGGACAATGGAAGGCTAAGCACTGATCTCTTCTGGGGAGTGGCAGTAAACTTCCCTCTACACCCCAACCCTGATCAAGGGGATTTGACAGCTGTTGTTTGTTGAAAGGAGAGAAAGAAAAACACTGCTCAAAGAAATGTGTTGTTTAAAATGCCTATGTGTGATTAAGTTTTGAAAACCTTTAACTTTGCAACATGAATGAGGCCAAATCTAAAAATTGGTAGTTGTAAATCTAATTTGATGCTCTTTCTGTTGAGACAGTGAACACTGTACTACATAAGGACTAACGTTACATGAAAAGAGTAATTGTGGCAAAACTATTGATACTGCAAATATAATATTGTATTCCCGCGTTCTAGGGGTAATCGCCCAGCTATATACTGAATTAGAAATTGTTAGGCCAAATCGTTATGATTAAAATTGACAAAATTCCACAACGACAAAGACAGCTCTGACAGAGATGGGAATTGGAAGTAAGGATAACTCACAAAATATATAATGTATGTGTTCGATTTTATTAGGAGGCATAATTATAAAAATGTGCCTTTGTCCAAAAGTTAAATTGTGGTTCAAATCAATATGGGAGTTCCTAAATCACATCATAAAGATGACAGCTCTTTTCTGACTTCCAACCAGAACAAGGCAAATGCCTTTGACCACTCACAGCCATGGGGGTGTGGTTTGAAATTCTGCCACCCACATAAACTTTGTGATGTCACGTGGCATGATAAATAAAGGGACTTCACCACACACAGAGACACACTGATTCCTGACTTCATCCGGATTTCCATGGAGCACTCTGTTCCAGAATTCTTCATCTTGCAGCTGATTCCAGACTTCTTTGCAAAACCCAGGCCTCGGCATTTGCCCAACTCTTTTCAGCCTGGCCCAAATCCAACCATCCTAAACTTCAGGAAAGAATAATTCTGATCCAGTGTGGCTTGCTACCATCACGCTTGCCTGCTGAAACTCACCATCATGCTAATGAAAAGCCATCAAGCTAGTCTACTGTGTCCAGTGACCAGAAGGGCTAATCCAAATTAAATACAGTTGAGGTGCCAGTCCAATTGACCAGAACCGCCCAGCTGACCATTCCGCCAGAGGTACCCTCCTGCGGTAGACCCGACCTGTGATGACCAGAACCCTGAGGGTCCAATCTTAATTACAGTGGACTGTAAATATAAACAGGAATCATAGTAACCAATAGCATATTTGCTTTCACTTGTCCTTTGCTTTTTCTCATTTGTTTCATTAAACCATAAGGCATTAGTGATTTGGATTAAATAAAGTAATTGCCATACAGAACGCAAACCGGATTATCACACGTAAAGAGTTACAAGCAGCCGTGCGTAACTGTGGAGATTCACGGGTGGCAGTCTCTTTTTCTTAGTCATTAATATAGTCTAAATGAAACCGATCTGTCATGCATAACTGCTTCAATTTTATAGATAGAAGCGTAATTTCACCTCTCACTTAAACTTAGCATCCTTTTCTACATCTTCTACCAAATACTGCATTGCGGAACAGTGTATTTGACCTGTTTTTATTAAAAACCGCATAGTGAAAATTAGGCGCGAATTAGCATTTTTGCAAAAGTTTTACACATGTCTTTTCCCATCCAAAGTGTTTCTTAACTTCCATTCTGATCTAAACTGTGTACTGTTGCTCATCTTGTATCTCATGTTTGCTAGGAACTGTTTAGTGTTGCTCTCATAGGAATTTTTATCAATTTTAAACCTTTTTGCACACTTTTCATTGTTTAACAAAGCCATTTCCAACTGTGAGTTTTTAAGGTGTCAAAGTTCCAAAAATGTTTTCTCTCTTGTTTCGAGAGGGACACTTATATTCAAACACTGTATTCTGTTGTTCATTCCTGAATACCTGCTACTTACTTACATCTGTGTAGAATTGCTCATTTGTGAATTGAGAACATTGTAGTGGGAAATCTAAACCTAAGCGCTATCTGTTCACAAACCAAATAAAGTATTTTCCTTATATTTTATCTTCTGTGCTGCTTAAAAGTGAATTCAATTTCCTTACTTATTACCTTCTGAATTGTTTTGTAACCACATTGGTGATTGCTGTCCCATATATATTAAAATGTGTGTTTGATTTGAATTTTAAATAAATAAATAAATAAATAAATAAATAAATAAATAAATATCAGCCTGATTAATGGTCCACTGTGACTTGGGGGGTATTTTGAGACGGGTGTGATATGAATGGTATATCGCTCAGAATATTGAACCTATAGAAATAATAAATAAGTACTTCATTTGTAATTTATTTATTTATTTAATGCGATTTAGTTTAAGAAAACTCAAACCTTACACATATTATACAAGTAATAATCCATTCAAACAAATAAAATTTAGCAATTTATGTACAAAACATCACATCCCAATATACACCACTTCAACAATCGATATAATATTTCAAACATATAAAATACATAAAACTTAATCAGTGAATCGCATAACAAATAAAATAATTTCTACGTCAGCTAATTCGCCACTTTAATTTTTATATGGCCTCCTTCAATGAATGCAGATATCAACTACAGTATTTTCCCAGTGCCAACTCTTTCCCCTGGGCCAGGCAAGATTATTACTGTCTTATCGATATCGCAGATCGTCATTCCTAACTTATATTCAACCTTAAGCCATATGTTGTAGAGGACAATTAATAAGCTCATATTCCCCGAATTTGTACAGTGACACCAAAAGGACAGATCTTCCAAAGTTTCCAGGTTATGTACATTTTTACTGAGTAACAACTGAGTAATATCAGCCATTTCTTTGCATTCAATTAATAAATGTCTGGCTGTCTCCAGTTTATCCATTTGCTTACAAAGACAGCAAAATCGATCTTTGATAGGAATCTTTACTCTGCTCCCCAGGGCCATCATAGTTGGTAACTGTTCCATTCTAAAGAGAATGATAAATTGTCTGAGTCTTTTAGCTGGACAGGGGTTCAAATAAGTCTGTGGCTGCATACAGTTATAGTTTCTAAGCTGAACAAACTGATAACTCTTCAATGTACTCAAATGGGCAAAGTTCTCTAGCCAGTCCCACAAGGCAACCCTCTTTCCAAGTCAATTTTGAACAGCCTTCAAAAAGCGGACTCCTCTGTGGGTCCAGCCTATCTCTGCTAGGTATTTTATAATGGGTTCAAATAATATGCCAGTGATGTAGCTTTTAGTTAATTCCTGATGCACTGCCGTCAGTAAGGGATTGAGGGTAGCACCAATCATCTTCAGAAAGAAGTCTGCTCTCTTTTTTAATACCACTGCTTTTAGTGAGGGAAGTCCTAATTCTAGTCTTATAAGGGCCATCGGCACACCGGGGTGCAACCCCAAGATACGTCACCAGAATTTACCCTCAATGACTTGTATGAAGCTAGATCAAAAGTTAGTAAGGCCTCCAGGCCATAGGTAATCATGGGAATAAACACTTGGACATATAATTGTTGTGTTGCCCACAATGTAAAGCCACCCTGTTTGCAAGTAAAGTTGGCCATCAAGGCCCTGGCTTGGGTAGCTCAAATAGTACATGTTTGTCTGCTGATCTTATAATCCCCATCCAGTTCAAATTATACCCCTAAGTAGCAATAAGAAGGGGCATACATGCTAGGCGAGACCCGGGTGTGTGCTTGATTGAAATCCTTAACACCCCACAATGGATAGGCAGACAATGGAAGCCGATTGCAGGATTTGGGTTCACGCAGTTCCCCTTATTGGAGAAAGGATGGGCCAGACTGCAGTATATTCCCTGGCCACAAATGGATAAGGATAATTTAAGGTGTAAACTTCCCAGTTTAATGGCTGGTGGGTGGGGGGGGTTGGATTTATGAGTTAGAAAAATGACAGGAGGAAATAATCTGGCATTAGGGGGCATTAAGGGTCTCCTAGCAGACATTCTTGGGGAAAGGGCTGATGACATTTGGACGAGAGCAGGCTCCTCAAGTGTCACGGCACAGAGCACAGCACAAGATAGAGCGTCATTTAATAATTGTAGAGCAGATGTCTGGAGGGCACTCAGGGTACAGTATCCTGATATGTCAGATATGGGTGCAATTATGGCATGTTAGATGAAAGATGATGAGGATCTGCTTCATTACATTCGAAGTATTCAGGAACGGTGGACTCTTGAAATGTGGGAGATGTGGGGGAAATCAGTGGCAGTATTTTACCACATTCTGTGTCAGGGATTGTCAGGACAGGTGCAGAGACAGCTCAAGAAATATGTGGAAATGGAAAAGAAGACATGGATAGAGACACAGTTGACTATAATGCTTCACTGCCGGCAGTTACAAGAGAAAAATAAGAAGAAGGACAAATTTCTAGAAAACTAGAGGAGGCCAAGTTAGCTCAGAAGAAATTGTCAAAGTACGCCATAGAAGCGGCAGTACTGATAAGCGGAGTAGGACTGGGAATGCAGCAAATAGTTGGTGCATCACAGGCAAATAATGAACGCCAGATGGACCAAGGAGGGAAGGGGTTCATGCCACGAGGCAGAAGAATGGGTGGAAACAGAGGAAGGGGTGTTTTTCAGAATAATCAAGGCGGCTCTCAAAATATGCAGAATGATATACAGAATATGCAAGGGGGATTCCATCAAGGAGTGCTAGTCAGAAGAGCTCCTCCTATATGTTGGGCATGCAGAATGACAGGGCACTTTCGCACGCATATGTGGAATCCAATGGTATGTACAGAATGGGAACTTCTCAAGAGGGGGACAGCCCAGTCCACTAGGGTTAAATACAGTCATATTGCGAGGGGAATTGGCCATGCTCGAAGGAACCGATGATGAAGGCAAGCCATGGAGAACAGTGATTGCCATTGAGGAAGGGTGTAGATTGACTGATGTCACTGAGGAGGATATGTTTAGAGATGATCCAGCAGATGATGAAGTAATACTCAAGATGAGATTAACATATTGGATCAAAATAGAGAAAAGCGAAATCCCACTGCGAATGGTTATAGTGCGGCAGCGCCCAGCATTTTTTGATGAAAATTTGGAAAAGTTCCAATCTCTTTATGGACTACATGCCCCTATAATGTAGGCCTATTGAAAGGGTCAGGGGAGGTTAGGATTAAGCTGAAGCCAGAAGCAATTTTACCTTGAGCAATACAATACCCCATGTGTCGTGAGGCGGATGAGGGTATTTTTAAGACTATTTCAGCACTAATGGAACAGGGTATCTTAGTGACATTAGAGTCACCATTGAATACTGCGGGGTGCATTGTGAAAACAATTGAAAGGAGATTTGTGGAGACTAATTCAGTACATGAGACCAATTAACCAGATTGTAGAGGCAGAGTTTCCTTTAGTTCCGAACCCGGTGATGATACTATGTAGTACCCTCATAGAGGCACAATATTTCATGGTGATTTATTTGAAAAATGCATTTTTCTCAATCCCGTTGCATAAGGACTCTGAAGACCTTACGTCGAATACGATTCATTAAACTAAGTTGAAATCCACTTATTTGCCCCATGGGTACTGTGAGTCTCCATCGATCTTTAATAGGGTCCTGCAGATGGACGTAGGCAATATTGATTTGAAAAGTGTTGTGCTGCAGTACGTAGATGACATTTTGGTTTGTAGCATGACAGAAGATGAGTGCAGACGAGATTCGATTCAGTTAATGATTATTCTAGAGACAAGGGATGTAAAGTAGACAAGGACAATTTGCAATATTGTCAAGAAGAGGTGCTGTACATAGGTCAGTTAATCTCACATGAATGGAAGAGAGTCACACCTGAACGAGCTGAGGCAATTTTAAAAACAGTAAAACCACACACAATAAAACAAATGCAGCGGTTTTTGGGATTGTGCAACTATGTTAGAGTGTGGGTATTTGATTATAATTCATATACAAGACCCCTTTTGCAGGCTCTGAAGAAAGCACAAGTGAACAAGGAAATAATAGAATGGACTAAGGGAAGGGTGGATTTGAAGAATTGAAGAAAGCAATTTGTACAGCTCCAGTTTTGGGAATTCCCAACTCTGATGAGAAATTCTTCTTGTTCTCACATACAAATGGGACAGTCATGACAGCAGTGCTTACACAGAGAACTACATTGGGGGACAAACCCCTGGCGTATTACAGTGGGATTTTAGATCCTGTAATGAGAGGGCACTTTCCTTGCGAGCAATCGCTGGCAGCAGCCCTATTCACTGTAGAGAAGTCTACTAGTAATATGATGGGGTGTTCTACGACATTGTTTGTTGAGCATGCTTTCTTTGCCATTTTGGAGAATCCTAAGGGTACATTGACATCTCGGAGTGCTTCCGCATATGAGATAGTTATATTGAATCCAGCAATCAAAATAGTCTGGTTTAAAATATTGAAACCTGCCACGTTTGTAGCTGACCCTGTTGCAGAGGGTGAGTATGTGAATTATTGCACTAATTACGAGGAATTATATGATGATATTCCTCGCAGAAAGGAGAATGTGCTAGCAGTAGAGGAGATTCTCTTTATTGATGGGTCTTCAAAATTTGATCAAACTGATGGAGAAAGGCATTCAGGTTCCAAAGTGGTAAGACATAGAGCCAATAGGGATTTTGAGGTTGTAGTAAGTGCAAGACTACGTCTCACTTTTTGGCACAATCAGCAGAATTAGAGGTACTTATTGTCGTGCTCGAGAAACTTGCAGGGCAGGAAGTGGCAGTATCCAGTGACTCCGCCTATGTGACGTCAACAGTGCACACAGGGTGAGCACGGTAGAAAAGGAGGGGCTACCTTTGAGCAGACGGCACTCCAGTGCAACACTCAGCATTATCGGACAGGCTTATCAAGGCACTACAACTCCCAGTAGCCATCGCAATAGTTAAATGTGCAGCATATACTAAGCAAACTGACTTTATCTCTCACAGGAATGAACCCGCAGACAAAGAGGCCAAATGTGTTGCATATTCACCAGATATTTCAAGTTTTGATACACCAGATGTGAAGGAGAAAGTGGTCACAATTATGATTGTAAATGAAGGGTTTAATCATTTGGAAATGGAGGGGGTGTTCTTTATCCCCTTCTGAAGCATTGTGGCGACAGGACAGCACTGGAATGACAGTGATTTGTGTAGCCTTGTTAAGGGTAGTGCTTGAACAGCTGGACTACCATGTGCATGTAACTAGAGAAAGCCACGCAGCAGCTATTGCTTAGGACTGGTTTGTGCCAAACCTGTTAGAACACATTGCTTTTTATGTAGTAAATTGAATCACATGTCAAAGGTTTACTGCTGGGCACACACTGACAACAATCAGAGGAGTGATTCCTTGACCGAATGGTCCTTTTCAGCATTTACATATTGACTATGTTGATATGCTGCAAGTATGTATTGGATACAGGTATATGATGGTGGTGTTGTGTCCCTTTTCTAGGTGGATCGAAGCAGGTTCTTGTACACACCCTGATGCCACATGCGCAGCAAAGTTTTTAGTGTGGGAAGTCTTTCCCAGATGGGGAGTATGTGAGATGCTGACATCCGACAATGGGCCCCATTTTGGTAATTAAGTATTTGAACAGATTAGCTGATTGCTTAGAATAATACACAAGTTTTGTTCTGATTATCACCCACAAGCAAACAGTATATGTGAGAGACTCAATGGTCTTCTCAAAGAGAGAATTGCTAAATTGAATTTTGCATTGAAGAAAGGATGGCTGTATTGCATGCCCCTGGCATTATATGCATTAAGGAATCAGCCTTGGTCGGACCATCACCTCACACCCCATGAGTTAGTGACAGGGAGGCAAATGAGAACGCCTCTGTCTCCTCCATCGAGGAGCAGAAGTGATGCCCAGAAGACTGCAGAATTGTTAGGAAATGAGTTACATACTTATTTGACATGTATGACCGCTAGTATCTCTGTCATTTCAGATCGACTCAAGTGCAAGGGATGTCAGTTACAGGACACAGATGAAAACCATTCAGCAACCAGACTTCAAGAACTATTTCCTATACATAGATTGTATGTGGGGGATACAGTTCTAGTGGGAACCTTCACAAGAAGTGGCACAAGCCCCATTTTAGTGGTCCCTATATTGTGGAGAATGTTACTCCCCTAGCAGTAAAAGTCCAAGAAAGACGTGCATGGATACACTTGGGTGACGTGAAACCGTATGCCAGTGAGACTGATGCACCCACAACCGTTGATTTGGAAGCAAGAGAAGAAGAAAAAGTTGAGCATGTGCTGACTCGATCGATGATGATGAAGAAGAACTCTAATATTGCTGATTAAATAAATGCAAGTGTGCATTTTGCCTGTGGTTTACACAGGACACTCTTTATTGATATTTTAGTAGGAGTGCTAAGCAAAGTTCTTGAGTCACAGAAATCTTGGACTTTAGAAAGTGTTGATGTGCTAAATATGTCAAATCTAGACTTTAAGTTTGGCTACTTTAGAAGGGAGCAGTTTCCCGATTCATTCCTTACTGAGATTCTCTTTGGTCAATCCCATGGTCCTATCTGATGTCGATGTCCATAGGCTCCTTCTCGCTCCTCGCGCCTTTTATTTTGCAAGCTTAAATTGCTCTTCTTGGGCGCAGTACTGACATATGTGTGTTTCTGCACAATCGTACAAAATGGCCCTGCAATCAGGAGGCTGCTTATGGAAATGGTTGAACAGATCTTGCAGTTGCCTGACCATCTAACAGAGTTGCTTGATTAAAAAGGTGTTTTCTTTCCTTAAAGCAGTACACAGGCACAGTGAGGTATGTTGGAAGTGGAACAGTTTTGGAAAGTGAGCAAACTCAATGACAGGTGGAGAATCGCACATGCTGGGGACTGATGTCCTGGCGTATAATATATGTGTGATCAGCATGTATTATTGTTTTCTGATTTTGCTAGTCCATACTACTACTTCATTGGCCCAAGTAAGGTAGAAGACCCTTTACTTCTTCCCACTCCAGTGACTTATGCATAGTTAGCTATTGCAAAAAAACAAGGCTATTTGTGATTATCCCTACAGCAATGACACATGTAAGGTCACCCATTTCTCTGACAAGTGTTCCTATGATTCCCCATGTAGGAAGGACTCTTATGGATGTACTTCATGAACATTATGCACGCACTCTCCTTGCAAGAGGGAGACACAGGAGAAGCACAAGGGTAGATTATTATTAGTTAAATTATTATCTAGACAGTGCAGGACATTTAGGCAATAAATTGTGGTATCACCACACGCGAGAGTTGGAAAAAAGGACATCCAAGGAGAGTTGCTATGTTTGTGCCCTCCTACCTTATGCTATGGGGAATTCCAAGATATCCATGGCTATAGCAGTAGAAACCCAGAAAGCCCATTGCCTGACGCACCTTGCACTCTGCCATACTAGAGGTCAGTTCCAGGGTCAAACAGCATCCTTGGTATGGGTGACCACGTGGATAACTCCAGAAGATCATGATTATGTGCAAGCTTCAAAGACAAGAGCGAGAGCACATACCAAAGATCAAGTGATAAGATATGAACAGTCTGGAATGAAGGGAGCAGCAATCAGATGGGAAATAAACAGAAAGCTCCCTTTGCAAGGAGAAAATTATGAAGAAATACGAAGATGCAAGGAGAGAGGGCAGCTGCAAATAAAGGCAAACGTGCTTTCTCCAGATGGATGGGAGGAAGGTCTGATTGCATTTAGGGCATTAACATTTACAAGATACTATGAGCCAGCTATAACGGCTGCAGAGAAAGAATGCAAACAGCATTGGCCAAAGATTGCAAAATTGCTGACATGGGTTGATAATAAAGGAGGCACACTGCAGATAGTGCCTCTAGCCAGCACAGAAATGTGTTTCAGCAACAATGACACAAGAAAGGTTGGGATGAATCAGCAGTGCAGTTGAATTCTCAATTTACCATAATTGATAATGGACCACTATTGTGCCTGTGGATACAGAGCTTACATGAAGTTGCCCAAGGACTGGGGAGGGCTGTGTTCTATAGTGATTGTCCATGTTCCAGCATTGGTGATTCCGAAGAGTGTCCCGAACATTGGGGAGTTTCCAAAAGCAGTTGCTCACCTGAGGAAGAAGAGATCAATTGAATTCCTCATTTGAATAAAAAGAGAAAACTACTTTTCAGCTAAATAAATAGAATCTTTAAATACTATTCCATATGAACACAGGTTGTTCAGTCAGACTTTGTCAGTATTCGTGACAATCTTCATGCCAGGGATCCAGATGATGGTGAATGCGGAATGGTTACAGATTACCAGATGGGAGCTCCTGCAGACAATCAACACTACCATAAAAGGATTCAACGCTATTAAGGAAGATTTGAGAGCCATAAGACTGATGACTGTTCAGAATAGATGTGACATGGACATGATTACAGCTGTGGATGGAGGTGTTTGTGCAAAAATTGGAAAATCATGTTGCACATTCATTCCTTCTCATGATGAGGAGAATGGGACCTTGACAGAGGCCATAATGATGCTGACGAACATGCACATCAAGATGGAAGATGAAGTAGAAGATAATGCAGATGTCAGCTGATTTGAATCAATCTTCTCAAGGGTTTCTAACGGATGTCAAATATCTTCAAGTTTCTCAGAGCATTGCTGGTGATGATCATGTTTGGATTCTGTGTGAGCAAAATAATAATCACACAGTGCAGGAAGATAGCAAAGAAAGCGGTAGGAATGAAGATCATGATTGATACCGAGTCGGGGGTTGTACCCAAAGAGCTGACAGATGAAGAAATCAAAAAGTACATAGAAGCAAGTATTATTGCACCTGAGGGAACAAAGTTTCTGTATCCAAGAAACCACAAAAAGTATGTGGGAAGATGGATCTATTGCAGCCCAAATGGACAATGTAGTCTCATGACCTGGAGTGTGGATGAACATGTTAAATCAGCAGAATCTCTGAAAGGAGTAATGCAGATATGGACTCCAAAGAAGCACTTTTTCAGGTGAGTATGACTAGATGTGAAGACTGATGGGAGAGTGCTTGATGAATCAACCAGTGGGGGGGTGCAGAGGAGGAGCTAAGTGCCTCTACCAGAAGTCCTGCCCCCATATTGCCTACATTTTGGAAACCGGAAAAAAAAACATGCACAATGCCAATAATGTTCCCTATTCTGTGAAAGGTCCTTGAAACAAGGTATCCATTGAGAAAGCCCTATATGATGTACCCGGAGAGAAATTACGGTCTTTTAAAGGAGATTCCTGAAGAAGTGTGAAGATGAGTGAAAGAGAAGACTGGCGATGTCACATGAAGCAGAAATGATACACCAAGAAAAGATGCCAATGAAGAGAGTATATAAACCTTATTGAATCTAATGGCAAAGTAAAGAAATGAGCAACATTTGACATGCGAAATGACGATTGCATGTGCAGAAAGCACAGAAGAAAAAGCAAGCTGCTTTATAATTGTACAGATGCTGAAAAGCAATTAGACTAAGTAATCATAAGGCTGGCTATACATAGTGAATAGACTGCAGGCGGTGCCACCATTGTATGTATGTGGATAGAATCTGGATGTTCCACGACGCATTTTAGCAAACTAGGACCCCAGGAACAGAAGGGTGAAAGTGTGGCATAGTTGAAGAAAACAGCTGACAATGAGGGAAGATTGGAGAAAGGATTGTCTGGCCCGGAGTCAAGGGTTGGGGCAGCCAAGAAACAGGTTATCTATTCGAGAAGATAAAATGAACGTGAGAAGCGAAACGAGCTTCTGTTGAGGTGTAATGGAAAAACACTAGAAGTGCCAGGTTTTATTAATTTAATAGGGTTAAATCGAAGAAGGAGCTCAAAGCATGGTCTCCTGTCACATGGTCAGATGAAAATAGACTTTGGGCAAACTAAACTGAGAAGTCAAGATAAGACTATGCTCACACTCCCTTTTATTCTCAGGCGGAGTGATACTTGCAAGGCCGAGTTCAATGAAATAATTGAATGGCAGACAGCAGGAGTGATAATGAATGTTGGGCTAATTGGGTGGGGAGGCATGGTCAAGTCCAACCCTCCATCACCTGGGGTTCCAGCTTGCGTGCTGTCAGCAAGTGGAATATTCTAGAAGGGTTCAAGCGTGCCAACCAATTGTAGAGGGCCATGTAGCAAAGAGCCCTATAGTTTGAAAGCCAATGAAACGTGTATTCAATGACAGCGGCAATGACTTGCACTACGGGTGGACACCCCTACATGTTCCCCTTAAGCCTATCAGAACCCCAAGTAGGTTTTCTTATCTTGCCACGTAGTATAACGTCACGTATGACAAATGTTTGCTATAAAACTAATGTTTTTCTATGAAATGCATTGATACTTATGCTGTGGGACGTCTGTTGATGCCCGTTGTACTCCCTGGTTTAGACAATTACAATTAAAAACATTTATGTTTTGCCAACTTCCTGAGTCTGTCTTATTATTTGTGTAAGAGTAAGATCTGCATCCCCATCCATCCCAAAGAGCACCACCTCTCTTAAAGGGCCTACAGGTTCAAAGTATATAAAATTAATTGTGCACATTCATATTTGTGATGAAGGTCAAAAAGTGCTAAAGCAGGCCCTTTTGAAGGACAGCCTTGAGCGTTCTTACGGTTTTATGTGAAATTTCCGAATATTGAAGGCCGCACCCAAAAAATACAGTTTTTTAATGTTCTTTAACATTCTGAAATGTCACTATTTCTCCTGCCCTCACTTCCCTTAGCACCTACCCATACCCTCATTCTTTAACTCTGGGGGATTCAAACCCCCGCATCTCAATGCTCCCTTTGCTCCCCCATTAGAACCTCTACCCATCCCTCCACTCCCCTCACAGGCATACACATATACACTTGGACTTACCTGCTGCGTCCATGGCTCCGGTCTCCTACCTGGCCTGGACGTGCCTGTCAGCCCCTCTGCACACTCGTGTGTGGCAGGGGTGTGACAGTTCACTTAAGAAAGACTGCTCAGCAGTCTTACTAAAGTGATTTCTTTTTTCAGTCAAGTGAAAAAGGGCTTTTAACTTGATACCATATGTTAAACACCATATAACTCCAATCCACTATGTGGGTGAATTAAAAAGCGAGTTTTATGCTGAAACACTATGATCAACGACGACCGGAGATCATCGAAGTTCAAGGTAGGCCTGTGGAGAAGTGACCTTCTTGGGTAAAAGACGCAGTAAGTAGCTACCATCAAGTGCTTAGAGAAACAGAGCAATACTTTGCTTTAGAAGCCAACTCTTCTGATGAGAGGTGTATAGGATATTCTACGAACATTACAGTTGACGTTCCAACCTTTTAGCCCACACCCAGTGGCCACTTTACCCCATTGCTGATCTACGGGCTGCTGGCCAAGCACCAGGCTCCACCAGGCCATCCAGAGACCAGCTTGTACTTTACCAAGTGCATGAACTTTGGCCATTCCCTAGGCCCCAACAAGCAACCTAGAGCGTCTCCTGTGCTTAACCTATGGCCTAGCCCAATGGTCACCTTATCACCATTGTGCATCCATAGGCCACTCTACATGGACACTAGCTGTGCCGAAGATCCATGAAGCCACCTTAAGTGGCCAGGCCCACTGACTGCTTTATCTCACCTGTGGGTCTGTGATTCAGTATCCATGGGTGCAGGCCATGTCCAGTGGCCACTGCGACCATGTTAAGTGGCCAATCTGCCAGCTATGTAGCCAGGCCCATTGGCCTCTTTATCTCCATTGTGGGTCGCTGCCCATGACTGTAGGGCGGTGCAAGTCACCAATATGCCCAGAGTATGGCCTTCTGAAATGGCCAAGGATACACCAAGACACGCAACGTTGCCACAGGTCCGGCCACAAGCTTTTGGATGCAGTGTTTCTAAATGTGTAGACGTCACACTGCACAGTCGCCTGTTGCACCTTTCATTTTGGACCAACATATAATGTTGTCTGAAAAGTAGTCTTGCAAGTGTTAAACTAGTACTGTGTACATGGGCAGCTAATTCAATAATTTTCTTGTAAGGAGGCGAGGCTCAATCTTGAGTCAAAACCGTTCACTGGGACAGAAGTGACATTACTGGAAAAGGTGATCTGCCCCAAACAAATAGTATTAGGGATGAAAGGGAGGGGGGTCTGAGGACATTCCTGGTTCCAAATTCTTCCTTTTTTAGACTGACCATACACATTCTCTCTACTAGCCCTCCGTACTGCCAGTCGCTGATATCACAATGGCATGATGTAAAAGGAAACTAACACTTTGAAAGAGCAGCAAAGTTGCACTCGTTTTAATCCAACATATGCAGACACAGCGCTTTTACTGCTCCAGGAAAGGGTTGTGATGTTTTCCAAGTTATGGCTTTCTAGCACACATTCTGTATAGTTTACAGTGTTTGCAATTTTAGTTTCCACTATAAAACATAGCTTTGTAAGTACCACAGTGCAATGTGAAAGGAACCCTAAAGTCATGAATTAGTGAGCATCACACATTTGACAGGGGCCAACTTGAGACACCTCCCTTATGCAACGTCACCTTCTCTTAGTCCTTCTCTGAAGCATCTCGTTGCGTTATATGAAATCAAGCTGCACTGCTTGTCTTTCTAAAACTGTAGTCCAGCTTCTCTAAAAAGGGCTTAGTCAATACAGATTGAAAAACAGCACAGCAACCTGCTAGATAATATATGTATTACACTAGCAGTTAGTTTGAGCAAAAAACAGTGTGCCACAGCAAGTGGAAATCTCATTGTGAGGTGGAATTTGAACCTTTCACATGCATTGTGACCAATTATGACCACGATTTGTCTAATTAGGGCCACAATTAATCACTTTCCTGTGTAACTGAAGAATAGCTACACAGGATTATGCTAGGCTACTTACAATGAAGCCATGATATGCCATTCATGCTCTGAAGTTTCCATCACCCTTTCCCCCCTCCAGAACTCTCCTAAGGGGTACAATAATGAAGCCCAATATTTCAGGGTGAACGTTATAAGTCTTAGTTACTCTTATGAGTTACACTTTGTAACGGTTTATTGAGAAGCCACCCTCAACCCAGGGAGTTCCTTCCCTCCCCACTCACATGGTTATGCAACAAACTGTTTCACAGATTCTTTTTTGAGCCCTTTCTCAGACACATATCATGCCCCTTGGATCCCTCTCCCCGGAGCTGACAATGAGCCAAGAGCCAGGCCAGTCTACGGGAAATATATTGGTATTTATTTAAATGAAAAGTAATAGAAATCAGCATGAACATGTAAAAAAAAGAAAACAAAATATCCGTGGCATAACACAATCAATTCTCTCAGCATAAATAAATCACAAAGGTGAAATGACAAAGAACACAATCAGAATTTTTCCCTTACTGCACGTTTCAATTCACTAACTAATTACACTGGTCAATAACAAAGGCACTTATGTAATGTTGTGTGATTTGGAATTTTCTGCAGGCTTAAAAGGGTAGCAGTAGGATTTCAAGATTGGTAAAAATACTTATGACAATCATAATTTCACCCACACTTTTGGTTCAAAATAAACACTGGATGATGTATCACCTTGTTTTTCATACCACACATTGCTTTGGTCTAGGTTGGGAAGTCAGACAGAACAATTGGAATGCTTTTGGGAATTTTGGATTTCAGACCACCCTTAGTGAAATGCCTATGTTGGGGAAGCTGGATAAAAAGTTGGACTGATTTAAGAACAAAGACACCCCTCTTCCTTAAAGAATTTGGGGTCAGCTGGACAACAAGGATAACCAATTAAATTATAGGCTGTGGTTTGCAGTGCATATTGGTGAGTAGCTTTGTTAATTTCAGATTGTAACAAAATTCACCCCGTAGTGTTCTGCCAAATGGCGAATTAAATTAATATTTTTGGTAACATAGGCTAAGGATCAATACAGTTTTGCCGCCCTCCCCACTTTAAGGTTAAGGAAAGCCAGCTGAATCTCAGGACACTATGGAAAGATAGGGCAGGGGTCTGGTCATTCCACTGTCAAAGATGGCCTCCCGCTCTCCACCACAGGACCCAGTCAGCTTTGAGGCTTCCCTAGAGATAGACAGCTCCACACAGATACACTCTCATTAATCTCCTCTGGTGTCTCTTTACAGTTGTCAGATGGTAAGTTCAGCAGCCTTACTGATGGTCTGTCTCTTCTCTCTGTTCCTGTCTTTTTCCTTTGTCTGTCTCTTTGCTAGTGCAGTCCCCCTTATATAGCAACGATGACACCACCAATTTTACAATCTTGGGGAAGTAACCTGCAATAATCCCTGCCACTAGGATTGGACAGTTACCCTTCTCCTTCCTCCCAAACCCAGCCTCCAAGTCGGGATTGGTTTAGGGGGTTGGAGAAACATATGGCAATTCCCATTTGCCATCACCCTTTGTTCTCCCTTCAACTTTTTGTTGAAAACTAGTTATGTATCACAACTTCATAATGTTACTAGCAACTGCCAGACTAAACATATTTTCTATTTCAGCTAATAATGGAGAATTAGATAAGCTTACCACCAAATATGTATCACATATGTAACGCTCACCTGATTCCCGCAGAGGCGCCGGTCTTGACTGGGTGAATGCCGTATCTTCAAAGGTGATGTGTAACACACGGTTGGCTCTTTGGGCTGGACCTCTGTGCACTGTATGTCTGACTCGAAGAGTAAGATGTCTGCAGATAGAAAATATGGGATTAATGAACTGGGGTTATTGGGTGCCTCTCTCCTCTTCCCTTTCTCTTCTCCTGTAGAACCCCAAAGGTTAACGCCCTCACCTTAGGTAAGTGAACGCCGAGCTCTCCATCTGCCTCGGGGCAGGGTGTCGTAACCAGTTTCTTCACTGGATAAGGGTGCAGGCCTCTTGACCTCAGAGGACTGCTGTCCATCGTTAACTGCACGAACGGTAAGTTCTGGGCACTTCAATTGTCTTAAAAGTCTTTTGTAATGATATCTCTTGTTTTGCAGGGTTCCGGCGATGGCGGATGGCGGGCTGAAGAGAATTGAGGATCGAACCCGCGTGAGGAATAGAAGCGCCTGGAAGCACGTAAGTAAGCGCTTGTAGCCTGCTTCACGATGCGCACTAACTGTCCCTTTTATCTTGCAGGTACAAGTTCGGAGCTTTAGAGAAGCTGAAGGGTGCTGGAATACCCACTGGATTCGGCATGGGAAGGAGTAATGGCACGTGAGTAATAAAGTTGCCCAATGTCTTTAAATGCACCTCCTTTTGTCTTTCAGATGCAGGATGCAGCGCCGAAGACCTCCGGAGCGTGCGAAGAACTGGTAAGCTTTTGTCTTTCAGATGCCGGAATGCAGTGCGAAGACCTCCGGAGCATGCGAAGAGTAGGTAAGCCTTTGTCTTTCAGATGCCAGAATGCAGTGCGAAGACCTCCGGAATATGCGAAGAGTAGGTAAGCCTTTGTCTTTCAGATGCCGGAATGCAGCGAGAGGCGTTGGTGACAGCCGATGGACCAGGTAAGAGATGCGCTGCCACTGAAGACCGTAGTGCTAACCTGTTCTTTCTTTGTCTTTACAGGTGCTGCTGAAGACTGGATTCCAGGATGATAAGCCTTTGTTCCCTTAGGCCCAGGATCAGAAGCTGAAGACACGATGAGCGTTCTGCTGCAGAGAATGCAGAATAACGCAAAGCAAGATTCATCCATTGGGTGTGGTTTAAATAGCCTCCTGTAGTGCTTAGGTCTCTCCTTCCACAGCCTCGCCTAGGTAAGAAAAGAGTTCCTGCTTTCCAGAAGAGTTCCAGTGTTCTGAACCTAGGGAGTGGCTCCTGCCCCACCCAACAGGAAAAGTAGTCCCAAACAGAAGAGGATCAGGGGCTCAACTGGCAGGTAAGTAAGCAGCATGGTCTGCTGCAGGTAAGTCCACCCAAACATTATGAGCCCGGCGCTTCCAGCGCTGGGACTGGGCATCTTTATGAGCCTGGTGCCACTGGCGCCAGGACAGGGTCCAAAAGGTCCCAATTGGGACTGGCTGGCACTCGGAACCGGGGTTATGGGTCTGCTTCCAAGGGAGTTGGGCAAGTCCTGATCTTTTGGAAGCAGAGATCATGACAATAAAGCACCGTCCTGTAGCACCTTTCTGCCGTTTCTGTAAAAAGCACAACAGTTATGAATATGTGAATTGTTAAGCATATCCCCAATTTAAATTTCCACCCATTCACCAACTATCTTATTTGAAATATGTTCAGATCAGCCAGAAACCTTGTTTAACTGGTCCTTACAGTTCCCAGAGTCACAGGAAGATGCATTTTAGATCCCAAAAATCTCCTGGAAATTACATAAAAAAATGGTACAAAGATGAAATCCATTTGCCTTATGATTGCTGAGAAAAAGGCTCCCAAAAATCTCCTGGAAATTACATAAAAAATGGTACAAAGATGAAATCCATTCACTTTATGATTGCTGAGAAAAAGGCTTAGATGATAATAGTCCTTTTAGTTAAATTGTGAATCTTCATGTGGGACAAATAGTCCTGCTGAAGCTTCTGGGGTTAACCTGTTTCTTTATCAGTCTACTTAGAGTTGGAAACTTCCTCTTTGAAGTGGGTGCCCCCATTTTCACACATTGTAGTTGTGCTCCAGCCAAGGGTGACTTTTCTTGAAGTCCATTCTTTCAGAGCCAGCAGGTCTGGAGAACATTGGGCCTCATTAGGACCCAGGCGGTAAGGGGTTTACGGCAGCGTAAACAGCGCCGACCCTTACCGCCTGAGTACGAGGTCCCTTAGCGCCATGGAGCTTTTGGCCCTCATTACGACCCTGGCGGTAAGGGGTTTACGCCAGCGTTAGCTGCGCCGACCCCTTACCGCCAACTACGAGTTCCCAAAGCGCCATGGTCACTTTTCCGCCCGCTTTTTGCGGGCGTAAAAATCCATGGCGCTATGGGACCTTGGTGTTAATTACGCCACCGTAATGTACGGTGGCGTAATTAACGCCTTCCCCACTCCCATTGAGCCCTATGGGGCCGAAATGGGAATGGGGAAGGGTAAATGGGTCAATGGGGACTTACCGCCCCGCCAACCTCGGAATGGGGCGGTAAGTCCGCCATCCGCCATGGCGTAAACGGACTTTACGCCATGGCGGAAAAGTCCGTCGATGGCGGAAAAAATCCGCCAGGGTCGTAATGAGGGCCTTTAACACCTGCTTTTAGCAGGTGTTAAAATCCATGGCGCTAAGGGACCATGGAGTTAATTACGCCACCGTAATTTACGGTGGCGTAATTAACGCCTTCCCCACTCCCATTATGCCCTATGGGGCAAGAATGGGAATGGGGAAGGGTAAATGGGGATTGGGGACTTACCGCCCCGCCAAGGTCGGAATGGGGCGGTAAGTCCGCCAACCACCATGGCGTAAACGTAGTTTACGCCATGGTGGTAAAGTCACGGCCCAGGCGGTAACTTACCGCCTGGGTCGTAATGAGGCCCATTGAAGTTCTATGCCTTTAGCAGACACGTTCTATTGTGGTTGTCATTAGATTGGAGATGTGCCATACAGGCTGGAAGTGGGACATGTCCTTGTGAAGTTTTGCCCACAGCCAGCAAAAGGGTCTGCCTTGGGCTGACATATTCTTTTTTTCATGAAGACAAAGTTGCTCTTCAAATGTCACTGGAGTGTTGTGGGTGAAACATAATATACATCGCTCTTTGTCAGCCCACATATCATGTTTTGTTTTCTTGACATTTTTCTGTGAGCAGTCATATTTTTTTTACTTTAACTTTTTTCAAACCGTTTTTATTTGAACACTGATGTGCAGGCTGTTTTTGTTTTCAATGTTTAAAAATCCTGTTTTCCATGTGACAGGGATTTTTGATTCCTCCTTCTTTTGTTAATTAAAGTTCTGCTTGTCCATTGGTAATTACAGGTAGGCACCCTTTCCACATGGCTCATTAACTTTACTTGAAAAACATAAACACATGCCAGACAGTTTTTGTCTCAGTGTTTAAAATCTTGCTATTCATGTGAAAGGACTTCTGTTTGGGGCATTTAAATGCAGCCCACAGCTTCTGCAACTATGTCATTCATATTAGTGTTGTGCACAATGTAAATCCAAGTTACTTTCACACAATAAATGAACTTTCAGTTAAGACTATCAACCAGTGGTTTTTCAATTTAAGAAAATTATTTGATTTTTAAAATGAGATTATTAAAAATAATGTTATTTTGATTTGTGTTCAGTCTGCTTGAGAGAACAACAGACTACTACACCATACAAAAATGTTACTTTGTTGTGTAAATTACCACCAAGTCCCCTATTAATAACCTAAGCATGCCTGTGCAGGCCCCGGTTGTTATTCATGGCACTGAATTTGCTGTTGCCAGGCGGGAGTCAGCCCCCTGGTTCAGGGAGGGGATTGAGGGGGTGAGTGAAAACCTACAGCCCTCAGAGTCTTTTCCAATGTCCTATGATTGCTGCACTTTCACCCTGTGAACATATGTTGCCCTCCAATTGACCCCCTTTCTCCACAAGCTGTTGGGAATGTGCACCTGTTGCCTCCACTCACCACTGCACCCTGTTCAGACTCGGGCCCTTATTCACAGAGCGTTTTTCCAATGGGGTTTTGCCATTATAAAAAGCTTCTGTGGGCCCATATTCACAGAGCATTTTCCAATGGGGTTTTGCCATTATAAAAAGCTTCTGTGGCCCCTTATTCACAGAGCATTTTCCAATGGGGTTTTGCCATTATAAAACTCTTCTGTGAATTAGGCCCTCAATCTGATTCTGCTAGCGATTTAAAGAGCCACTGCGCACCTTGGATCCAAACTAACCGCCCAACCCACCTATGCTGCATTCTCCCACGAGGAATACATACTGAGTGCAATTTGAACATATGTAAATACTGTCCTCGGGCTCTCAATGTTACAAATACTATTGCTCTGTTCCCCTGTCCCTGGTAAACTTACCCACTCTTACTCCGACATCACCCGGTATACCTCACTCAACCCAACAATGCTATTTGGCAAATGCCCCTTACACAAGAACTGACTGTAGTTGCCCACGTTGTAAGTCATTTCAATTTGAAATGGCATCCTGTTCGTCAATAAATACAATAGTTAAATACTAGAATTCTAAAGGAATTCAGAATCTTGCCAAGTTTGACTCAAAACGATTTAAAACTGCTGCTGTGTTCAGAGACAACCTTGTGTATTCCCTGGATGACCTGCCACCCAAAAAAGACGGCAATACACATTTAAGTATTAGAATCAACATAGATTAAGATTTCACCCTCTGATTGCCAAGTCATGTTAACGTGGGATTTCACTCAGGCGTGTAGCCATGTTAGTTCCACTGTAATGAACATGCAAAGCAGACTAAGAAGGAACCAGCGTGCCGTGATAATGCTGAGAGACTAAAATAAAATCCAAATTAAATAAGAACATTCCACAAACCGGATTTAAAATATAAGTAAACAAAACATAGCTTGTCGCAATGAATTTCAAATCAACGATACAATTAAAGCAAAATGTAAGGTTACAAGGTTAAAAAGCACACGTTGTTAATAAGCATGTTTACACTAAGCACACACTTTTGTTATCAGGAACTATAGTAACCTAGCAGGGAATTTGGCTTTAAAGAACGGGCAGCCCTCCCAGCGCTGCCTTTTTTGTTCTGCCATTCGTTCCCCTACTGAACTTTTCTCATGTCACTTGCTTTGCGAAATTGGGACTGCGAAATCCCTTCTGAGTGAGCACTGTTTTGAATAAACTCTCTAGTTATGACAATTATGCACTGTGCACCGTGAGCATTTACTTTGCGGTGGGTTAAGCTGCTTGAATCCAGGACATCCGCCCACCAAGTAGGGCACTTAGCTTGTTTTTCAAACGTAATCCCCAATTCGTCCTCTGTGTGCGCCTGAAAAAGTGAGTGAGCCATGTGCAATGTTGTTTTTCTCTCTTCCACGGGTTGCCATTTTGCCTCTGATCAGCTAGGCGGTGGATTACTGCACAGCGCCTGGGGTCTTTCACACCTGTGGTGCATATCTGCATCCAAGCACCAGTGGTCATCAGAATCGTTCACACCTTTTCCTGCTCCAATGCCCTTAAGGCAGGCAGAAGAGGGATCCTTGCCTTCTGGCTCTCGACTGCTCTCTGGATGTATGGGCAAAATCATCACCATCTTTACCCAAGCCTCCTACCCCCTTGGGGCTTATCCTAACCAACCTGTGCAGTACGGATTGTCTGAGGGGCCCTCTAGCACACAGCACCAGTGAGTGATTGAGTGATAGAATCTAAACATCAACATTCCATGAGCAGATCACAATGGGCCTTATTAGGACCCAGGTGGAGGACCATGGTGCTAGTAGCACCATGGTCCATGCCGGTAACTTACCGACTCCGCCATGGAGAAAGGGGGAATTACCACCCCATTACAAGGTTGGCGGGGTGGTAATTCCCCCTTCCTCCATGGCCCTTCCCCATTCCCATTTTTGCCCCATAGGGCTCAATGGGAATGGGGAAGGCGCTAAGTACGGTACCGCAATTTGCGGTACCGTACTTAGCACCAAGGTCCCTTTGCGGGTCCCTACTTTAATGGCTGGTAAAACCAGCCGTTAAGGTTGGGTCCCGCAAAGGGACCTCGTAATCAAGCGCTAAGTGTTTAACGGCGCCGCAGGCTTTTACGGCACCGTTAGCGCCAGGGTCGTAATGAGGCCCAATGGCCTCATTACGACCCTGGCGGAAAGTGACTGACCGGACCGCAACAGCGTAAATAGCGTTTCCGCCATTGCACGAAGGAGCAAAGTGCGGCCAATCACGACCCATCGGGCACGAGCATTACGCCATGGCGGAATCCGAAAGGCTGCGATGGCGGAAATGACCCCAAAACGGCCCTTACCGCCGCCGTACGCTGCACCAGGTGCAATACCGCCACCCATCTTAGCGGTCACCGTAATGAGCGGTCACCGTAACGAGCGTGCACCGCAAATTACGGCCCCCGTAAATATACGGAAACGGAAGTAAAAGCATGTGGCCGGAACGGGAAACAGCACGCCGCACAACTATAAAATCCGAATCCCAACACAACCATAAAAAATCCGACCCTGACACACATCCCAACCCGTTAGCAACCCCAGTTAAAAAAATAAATATGGGAAAGGTAGCCAAGAAAGCGTGTGACCGCAAGCGGCAGGTACACTTCTCCCGAGAGGAACTGACCGTGCTCACCGAGACCCTCCAGGAAAATTCCGCTGTCGTCTTCTCCAGTCAAATGACCAGGACGGCCCTTGCCAACAAGAAGGCCATATGGGCCCTGGTGGCACAGCGCGTAAGTGCGGTGGGGACAACACCCCGCACGCCACAGCAATGTCGCAAGCGGTAGGACGACCTGCGGATCCGCGTACGCAGCATACTTTCTGCGAACAGGAACATCGCCACAGCTACCGGGGGGGGTTCAGAGTCGCCCATCAAGTTGACCCCCTGGGAGGAAATCTGCGCCTCCACCATAGGAATGGAGAGCATAGAGGGAGTCGGAGGGATGGAGAAAGGAGTGCCGACATCCGGAGAATCAGGTAGGTTGGCCAAGAGAAACAATGCGAAATCCACAAACCACGAACATGTGCAGTACCATGTGACCCCATAGTGCAATACATACTTTGCCCTGACAGCGCCCTCTAAAAGTCAGAATGAACAAACAAATCAATCAAGAAGCCATAAACAACCCCTACATGTGCAGCATGCACCCCCTAACTGCAGGCAGCCAAATGAATGCATCCTCAATCCACACGAAAATGAGACCACCTCCAAGGCCCAGTCCCAAATCAGCCTCATGTACCACCCCAATGCATTTGATACGTTGCCATTCCAAATCCGACAGACCCATAACTAACGCTCGCCCCTCTTTACTCCACCACAGGGTCCGATACCAACGACGAGCTGCAGGACACCCCTACCAGCACGCCTGCAAAGAGGGCCAGGACCAACGTCCCAAGAGCCTCCACCTCAGGTGCAAGGATCAAGACACGGCAGCAGCAGGAATCAAGTGGCAGCACACTGGAGGGGACTGCAACAGGCACCCCAGCAGCCAGCAAGTCCACAACCCCAGCACCACAGGTCCCCCCAAAGAACGTATCTGATGGCACTGCCTCTGGTGGTAGCAGCACCATAGGTGACACAGCTGTCATGCCAGCATGCTCCGACACGGAAAACAGTGCTGGCGACGTAGGTACCATCCATGACCTTTCCCAATCCCCCTGCATGTTCCATCCCCTACACCATGACGAAACCACGCAGGGGCACCCTGAAGACGACGACTGGCCAACCCCCACAAGTCCTGTGCCAAGGCAACATGTGTTGAGCAGCCCCCCTGTCACACCACCGCAAATGTCCATGGCCCAGCAGAGGCAACAGTCCCTCGACCTGCTGATCGAGCAACAGCAGGAAGCGTCCACGCTACTCAAGGACCATGCAAATGAATGCGGGGGTTCCAGGGCAGCCATGGAAACATCCACCGAGACACTCAGGGCACAAATAGAGAAAAGTAGTGAGAGCCTCAGGGGAGAAATGGAGAGAAGCACCGAGAGCCTGAGAGCACAAATGGAGAAAAGCACCGAGAGCCTGAGGGGGGAACTGCATGCGACGTCCAAAGACGTTTGTGCTGAACTTGCTGCTGTGCGCCGTGTGCTCTCGGAGCTCTCACAAACCCTCAGAGACATGCATGGACGCGAGCAGGCAGAGACATCATCCGTGGCAAGTTCCGTCCAGGGCAGCCCCCAACGCAGATCTGGCAGGAACCTGCGCTCCACGGGCAGGGGTGCCCCTGATACCCGTAGAGGGGGCTTGCAATAGCGTCTACCCACGGACAGCATGCATATTTGGACACTGGTGTTGGGGGGGGAGGTAGTAGGGTGGAGGGGGTGTGTTGGGCTTCACTGGGTGGCGGGTCCATAGGGTGTATAAATCAAATCACATTAACAATACAGCACCTCATTATCATCCAATGACATGTGTGGACATTGATATTTGCGTACGAGGCCTTCATAGGCGTACAGTCCACAATGTGCCTGTACTACACACACACAGTGCCACAGGTCCCCTTTCCGTGTAATAGGCACCATGCGTGGTTGCTAGAAGCATGCATCTATGATGCTCTGTCGGATTGCACGTACATCCTGTGCCTCATGGACTCCTTGAGGTGCCTCCACATCCCCACCCTCATCATCATCATCATCTTCAGGTGCATGCAGTACAGCGTCAGGGGGCATGGGCACATTCCTACGTATGCACATGTTGTGCAGCATGACACATGCCATGACCATCTTAGAAACCTTCTCATGGCTGTACATGAGTGCCCCGCCAGACCTGCTGAGGCTGCGGAAACGAGCCTTCAGTAGGCCGAATGCCTGTTCAATGACCACACGGGTACGTGAGTGGGCATGGTTGTAGTCCTCCTCATGCTCGTTCTGTGGGTTCCGGATTGGTGTAAGGAGCCATCTCTTCAGTGGATACCCGGCATCACCTGTATGAGACGAATAAAGGGTGTCAGTGGAATGATAGTGCTAAGTAGCCCCCCCCCCCCCCCTGCAAGGTCATTGACGCATCAAATGGGCCACGATGTCATGCATGGAATGAGACTCACCGAGTAGCCAGGATCTGTGCCCTGCGTGTCTCTCCATGTAGCGTGGTATTCTTGTGTTCCTCAGGACCATAGAATCATGGGTAGATCCTGGAAATCTGGCACAACAATGCGTAAATATCTTGTTGGAGTCACACACCATTTGCACATTGATTGAATGAAATTGTTTCCGGTTGCGGTACTGGACCTCCATGGCATGTGGGACAACCAATTCAACATGGGTGCAGTCGATGGCACCAATGCAACCCGGGATGCCGCCAAGTGCATGGAATCCCACTTTAGCGTTGGTAATCTCCTGGTACGTGCGTGGTAGTGTGATGTGGTCGTCGGCGTGCTTCAGGAGGGCATCGTGCACTTGGAAGAGTGTCCGTGAGAACAGTGGCTGTGAAATGCCATGCAACTGTCCCACTGTGTGCTGGTAGGTGCCTGTGGCCAGGAAGTGGAGTGCAGACACCACCTTCAGTAGGGGTGGGATGGCGGTTGGGCTATCTATCATGCTCACGAGGTCAGCATGTGTCATGTCCACAATGGCGATTATGGTGTCCCGGTCCAAACGGTAGAGGGTGTGGATCTGCTCAGCAGTGAGGTTGAACGGATCGGCTCGGAGGCGTGGGATTGCGGGCCGCCTGCGTGGTGGTAGTGGCAGTGCTTGTGGGCCTTGCTGACCCTGCCTTGCCCTCCTCCTCCTCCTTCTCCTCCGTCTCCCCTGTGCGCCCGGTTGTTGTACCTGTTGTTGTTCGTCGTCTTCTTGTAGTTGTAGCACTTGCAGTGCTATCTGGTACCCCAGGCCCAACATCGCTAGTCCTGCCGGTAGCATTTTGGAGTGGGAGTGGTTGTGGGAGGGGTTTGGGTCTGCAATATATGTGCTGTCGGCCTGTATGGCCTCCACCTGTGCTGATTGAATGAATCTGTGGCAGATGCAATCCCTTCTGGCCGAGCACGTCCCGCACGTAAGGCTGCATTTGGCCGCATGGCATCTTGGGATTTGAATCATGTATCAAATCCCGATGGCAGTGTGATGTACTTTGACTGATCTTCATGCTATGCTCCCATTGTTACACATGCTATGATTGCAGCCGCTTACATACCTGTGAAGAGTCAGTGGTATGTAGGGCTCGATCGATGGCCGACCCTCATGCAGCACAGTAACGTACTTCACCGACGGGCGTGGCGTGCCATTTGTGATTGCATCCAGTTAGCATCATGACACACAGCCGCACTACATTGATGTAATTGTGAATGCAAGCGTTCACAGAAGCCTTTTCGACGTAATGTTGCAAGTGAGGAATTCGAAGGCCAGCATTTTGGGTTTTGAAGTAGCGGCGAGGATACGCCCACAGGTCTGGCTGGAAATGTAACGTTCTATTGTAGAATGTCCTTGGGACATGGCCCATAACGAGCAGGCAATGAATGATATGAATTGAATGGGATGCGCAACAGCGTAGTGGACGATAAGGCAGGACGTTCCCAAATCCATCTTGCTTCACAACACTACAGATCCGGCCAGGGGCACAGTGGTTTTTGCGGACTGCATTACGCACAGACGCGATGGAAGTTTCACATATTATGTGAGTGAATATTCATGCGTTTTCATTGCGGTATGAGGGAATGATGTGTGGATGCATGGACTGATGATTCCGTTTAGGGTCTGCCATGTACATGGGTTTTTTGATTCACTCCCCTTCCCCTGCGTTATGTGATGCAAGGCTGCCATAGTGGGACATACGTCTATCTGCCCTTGTCGGATCCTCCCTGTCTCGACGCGCCTTCATACACTTGTGTCTGGGCACGTTACTAATCCCATGTCATGGGTTCTATCTTGACGGACGCATGCACAGTAACCGACGTTGACAATGGTGTATTTAGCTCGATTGGTTTCGTTATGATTCGATACTGATTTAGGGGTGTGTATATTCCTTTGGAGTGGGCTAGCATGCATATGGGTGTGGATTTGGTGTGTTGAATGAAGATTGTAATGCATCATGAGTCCCGTAATGCAATCGGTTGATTTGTGTTTCTTTTGGGTGACAGGTATCTCCTGCCCTATTGCAGATGCCATCTCTACGCCACTCCTCCAGATGGTTTTTACTCTCGACTCCTGCAGCTTCGGGTGAATCAGTGGAGCACCATTTCGATCATATGGGACGATCGCCAATGGGCCACATGCCCTTACGCTGTACTGGTGGCTAGGTGCAACATTTCGGCCTTTCAGCTCGACTAGTGCCTGCCTCATGGGACGGACCTGCGGTTCTTGCCGCTTCCATGTGGCCTTTTGGAACGTTGATGTAGGCCCTGTGTGCCATGATGGTACAGGGCGTCACACAAGTGGAAGCCGGTCAATTATTGCAGATGCAGCCCTCGGTGATGATGGTTGTTTTGGTGGTATTTTGCAAATTGCTGTGGGGCCTTTGTCATTTGGATGTGCATTTAAATTGTATTCCGATATTTGTCGTGTTGCGTTGTTCTTTGCAGGTGATGTGGCGATTTTCGCTTTGTGGCGGTATGTATTGCGTGATGATCTGCATTGTGTTCCGGCTTCTGAGTTGAGTTGTGTGGTACAGTACTGGCCGCGTTTGCCTACGTAGCACAGTATGGTCACGGATAGGGGCTGCCATTGTGACTGTTTACATGATGTGCTGTTCAGGGGCGGGGGATTGGCTTTTGGCCGACTGGTGCCTGTCAGCCAGGTCGATTGGTGGAATGATGGGTTGTTCAGAATGTGGCTGGTCACAGGTGACTGTGTTTGCGTGCGTTTGTTGGAGGGGGACTGGGGTCATGTCCATTGGAATAGCTTCTGTATTGATGCCATCTGTGCCCTGCAGCTCCCATCGGCCCCTCTTGGGATGAGCCTGGCTGCTCAGTCACTCTGCCGACTTGTGTGGTACATGCTTCTGCTGATGGTTGGTTTGTTTACTGGCATGAGTACAGGGCTGGTGCAATCCCCCTCAGGATGCTGTTTTGGATGTTGCCTTGCGCTGGTGGCAAGCGATGGGGGGCTACTGTTGTTTTGTGTCATGTGTTCTTGATTTTCATTTTGATGTATTGTAGCTTCACATGCCTGTGCTGCGTCAGTACGGCTATGGTGTCATGCCGTACATGGATGCCCACTCACGGGGCGCTTTGAGCCCCTGCATGCTTTTCTACGTTGGCATGCATGGGTGAATTGTGGATTTCACTGGTTGCATAGTGTGAGTACATTGCGCCTGCCAGGAGTTGTGCAATGAGGCCAGGGAGTGGAGTACAGGCACTCAGTGGGCCATTTACGGTTGGTTCGCGTTGCCGTATTTCTCGCCATGGCGGAATGGTACTTTACGACGTGCTTGATGGCGTTCAGTACATGTCCGCTAGGGTCAGAATTCGCGTACCGTTGCGCCATGGCGGTGATTCCGGTTTTGCAAGGCGCGCGTGCGCGTACTTGGTGCAGTTAGCGTTGCCGTTCACTGCGGTGTCGCTAATGGCATCGTACTTTACGGTGACGGGTCATGATCGCAACGAGCGGTGTTCGATGGCGGTATTGCATTTCCGCCATCATTTTTCCATTTCCGCAAGGGTCGTAATGAGGCCCAATGTGTTTTAAAAAGACATTCAGCTTAAAAAGGATAACTATTTAAAACTAAAAACGTGGATGATGGATATCTAAACATGTACATTTCAAATGCTTGGGTTCCTTTACTTCTGAATCGTCTCAGATTTTGTTCCTGAATCCACTTGTGTGGGCTGATCATAGGATGGAAGCGTTTGTACTCCTGCTACCCCTCTATATGTCCTCTTCACCCTGAATCATGTTATCCATGCATGACCATGCACGGCTCCAGAATTCCTGTTCCTCCGTGCGTGCATTAATCACGTGTCTCCTTCCACAATCTCCACTTGCCACCACCAGGGTAATTTCTCTGCACTAGGACACGGTGGGTCTGTTTCAAGGGTGCTGCCATAGTGCAGTACCATGCACTTGGTTCCGATAATAAAACTGGCATGTGTGGATTTGACAGTAGAAGGCGAAGCAACACATGGGTCACCTGCCTGACGTGATTTCAGTTTCTGTTCTCCACCAAAAGAGACCATATGAGATGGGAAGCATTTTGGCAATCTTAGAGCAGGGTGATAACACCCTACGATAGGGAAATCTATGCGAAAGAAAGTATGCAAAGGAAGAAAAGTGCTAGTTTAAAAACAAATATATGAGTGGTAACCTGTGCACAGCATTTAGAAAAAATTAAATGTGCAAGGAAAATTTGCAATGTTTGCAGCCCATCTACAATAAAGTATATGTCCAACATTATTTGACAAGGTACAAAAAAGGAATTGCTGTGTTACGTGGAAGAATCCAGTACATTTTTAAAATGGAGAACTGTCCAATCTGAGATGAAGAGCACAGAATGTCACAGGAGAGGCAAAAAACAAATGTGGGCTTTGCATTGTGTATATTTTCCTGTACAGGACTGAAAATCATCTTTATATCAAGAAACCTGCACAGATATCTAAAATAAGTTGTGAAAGGAGTTTAATTGGCAAGAAAATGTTCTAATGCTGTTCTATTCAGAATTTAGAAGCCACATGGAAAAAGAAATGACTTTAAAGGCTGCATTGGGGAATAAGGCTACTTTGCCCAATGGTATTGTGAGGAATTCAACCATCCGCATGGTGTGTGTGCGCTCGCCTGGGCTTTGTTGAATTTTAAATGAAATTCAATGTTGGTAGATCAGCCTCCGGAAAATATAGGGGGCTAATTCGCACACATGTTCCTATGCTCACTGCACGACATACACATAGACCATTGTATTCTGGGTGGACACAATCTATAGGTGCCCCCCCCCTTGTCATTTTTAGTTGGGATATGACAGCAAAGAGTACATCATATCCTCTCAGAAGAGGGAGGGGAAAACCTTCCTCCTGCCATGTCCAGCCTAATTAATACATCCATCTTCTGCCAGTGAAGGAAGGCCAGGATTTCCAAAGTGGGAAGCAAGCTCCTCCCCTAAACATCTCCCAGGGTACAGAGGGAGATACTGAATACAGAGGACCATCCAGCAGTTCAAGAACTGGTACCCAACCAGCACAAAGCATGCCCTGCTAGGCTCTGCAAGCAAGATTCCTAGGTGGGTAGTGCTAGAGAGTCTCCAAACCAAACCAGGACAAGGCCAGTGGCTGAAACACTATCCTCAGCTTTGGTCCATCCACCTTAAAGTATGACACAAGTCAGTGAAGAAGCTATATCATGCAGACACATGACAAAAACTTTTCCCAAATCCACATCAAATTGATTAAATAAATGGGAGAACCCTCTGGTGTTCCAAGAGATAAATTCACGTGGACATTCATTTCCAGAAATTGATGGCTAATGCCAGTCTGTTTTGCCATTTCTCGTGTTGTTTTTAAAAGTCTGATCAGTGTGTGATCTTTGGCAGTCGGTAGTGTGGTCAATCCGCCGCGGGTCCAGGCGTCTTTGGTCCTTATGGTTGAAATTGGCATGCCTTGGACTTGACTTTGGATTAGCAAGACTAGGGCTTATTGGTTCGAGTGAAATATCGAATCCATAGCTCAGTAATTCGTCTGCAGCATTCAAGATGGTATTGCGGACTAAGGCAGACGAGATATGCAAAAGAACTTGATCCCAACAACGTTCAGTTGCATACTCCACGTTTTTTATGGCTTCGGATGTAATTGTTCGAAGTGATGGGATGCAGGTGAATAGTTTCATCACATTTCGACGATTCAAGTTCAAGTCGTCCTCGTCTTGATGAAGATTTTGCAATCTTAATTTGCAGGTCGAAGGTATGGTTCGAGAACTCAATGATGTGGAAGCCTTTGAGATATAGCGTGCAGACTTATTTCCTTGAGAGGTGGTATGTTTTGGATTCAAACAAGATGACTTTTGTTCCTTATTTTGCTCAGACATCTTTAACTTATTATCAGATTTCGCGTTTCTGCTTGGTGCTAGAACTCTGTTCGAAAGACGCCCCACTTGTGGAACTTCCCATGCCACGCCAGGGTTAACGGTAGGTTGATCATCCGAAATGTCGTCAGAGTATGTAGATAGATCGCAAATATTGATAATGGATTTAGAAACATTCCCTACAAAGCGTTCTGGATCGGAGTACATTCTTTGACGCTTACTAGAATGGACTTCCAATGGCCCAAGAGCGTATGTTGATTAGACTTGATCTTTTGCGGTGTTGGCAACAGTCTGTTTGGTTGTATCAGCTCGATTGACAAGGCCTGGGTTTGCAACTGTTGGTAGATTTCGAATCAGGTTTTGTGTGTTTAAAGACGGTACACCCTTCCTGGTTACCTGCCTCGATTTTCTTGGTCTTGTTTGAGTCGATGGTCCCTTTAAAAAACGTTCAGTGGTTATTAGTTGACCTTCTTGTTGTTTTGGCAGTCCTTGGAAAATACCAAAGGACACTATGGGCATCGTGTCTATGTGTATCACTGGTGGATAAGTCGGTTATTGACACGTAAATTGAGCAGGAGCTGAAGCATTGCAAGTTGAATCAGACTTATTCTTACCTGATACAGAAGCTTGATTCAGTTGAGGCATTATTAAGGGGGTGACCTTGGGTATTGAGTTGGATGTAGGTCTGGGTAATGGCCGCTCTTTTGGTTTGTTCGAGCCTTGACTCATGGACTCTGATGAAGGAATTAAACTTGCGTCGGGTGTTTTCACAGATGATAATCAAATTGTTTGGGTTTCAACTCTAGAAATCGTCTCAGCAGTAGAGTGCCGCATCCACTTCACTGCCTCGAGTAGACCGTCTGCAAGAGAGTCATTTTGGCAATGATGGTGTGCGGCAAGGTTGCTTAGGCGCTCTTGCCAGCGCAAGGTTCGCTCAGCTTCCTGAGTCAGCTGACTTTGTAGAAAGTTTGTAACTGAGTTGAAACTGTCCATCTTTTCTTTTAGAGAAATGATAAGTGAAGACTGGTCTTTGTGGGCCTCGTGAAGAGATTTGTACATCTTCAAGAAAGGCAAAAGTGCAGCTGACGAGGTGGCCAAAATGATATTGTAGATCTGCATGGCTGCTGCCGACGAGAGGCTAGGCTTAGACTCGGCACTAGTCTTGTCGGCCGTGTTTGAATGGTTGCTATTTACTGAGTCAGACTGGGGATCAGATGTTAAAGATGAGTCTCCATTTACATTCATAACAGCACTTTTTAGGGCATTTGTTTGGTTTAAGAGCGTTCCCCTGTTTCTCGATAAATGCACTGGCGACATCTTGTGATGCTGGATACAGGAATTGTGTGACGGACGACTTGAGGCTTGGATTTCTCTGTCATCAGAGCTACTATAGCTGTGTACTGGGTGTCCACAATGTGAGACAAGCCCCGACGAGAGGTCCATCAGCGCACCACAAGGAGGTTTTAGAAAAACGTTACTTGACTTGTGGGCCCGGCTGGAGGAAGTTTCCTGGACTCGTTGATTCTGGCGAACGGACGGAGAACTACTCGTTCACGACGTTACGTCGTCAGTCTCAAACAATTGAGTCCGTGGGTAAGTGGAGATGGCACAAGGCAATGTTTTTTTAAAAGATTTTACTTCAACTTCTCAACAGGAGGTGACTCTTTGTTCTGTGTTATTGGAATCTATTTGATTCTTGTTGTTTAGATTTTTACTGTCGTGCTGCCGGCCAGAATGGTGTCGTCTTGATCATTGACGAAGATGACTGGTTCTTTCGAAAGTTTCGAAGATGGTACGTCAGAATCGTTTAATGATGTGGAGTCTTCCTCATCTTGCGAGGCTTCCATTAACTCGGCGTCTGTCAAGTCGAATGAGGTAAAAAACTCATCTCCTTTGTCAGAGTGAATTTGGTTTACCGCGGCTGGTGATGCAACATTTCGTTGAAGGGGAGGCAGGTCGAGCAAGGATAGTAAAGGTCTTTGTGGAAGGTAAGCCTCCTCTTTGTTTACGTCTGTTATTGCAATTGAGATTTCGACCTCGCTTACTGGGTCAGGCTCAGTCACACATGTAGCTACAGAGTCGATTGACGGGCTCGACGGTCTCATTTCAATGAGACACTCGTCGACAGCGGTTACAACTGCATTTAGGTCAGCGTGGCCAGATGATAGCAGGCAGATTGTGATATCGGGATTGTCAAGAGGGATGGTCAAACTCGGTGAGCCTGCAATTTCAACCCCATTACCAAATATAGAGGTTTCTGTACTAGCAGGAAGTAAGTCAGTTGATAAACATTCAGAAAGCTTATTCTTTGGTACAGGTGAGGGACTGTCGCGGTGGCAGAATTTCATTTGTACTGTACGGGGATCCAAACAATTCTCAGTCACACGTTTTCGTGGCACTGAGCTTACCTTTGAGGACTCGAGCGACGAGTCGGCTATCAGAGCGGTCCAAGGGTTCTGCATCCGACGTTGTTGGATTGTCTTTCGTCGGGTGAGGGGGCCAGTGCCTGGGACCGCCTGGCCACTCGTGCCTGATTGCGCCGTCATTGCGGTTGCACTGTTGCACTGTTCGCTAGGAGCCTCACAGCCTCGACGAGCCGTGGACTGCCATAGACTGACTCTACGCTCGACTCCGCGTGCGCTCCGCGCTTGGGTCGAGTTTAAGTAGAGTACGCCCACCGACACCGGCACCAGCAAGTTCCTTAAAGGGACAGTGAGGGGGGACTCCAAAAGGCAACACAATCATGTCGCTGCAGCTCCTCTAAGGCAGAAAAACACAGTCGACTGCCGTAGACTGACTATACGCTCGACTCCGCGCGCGCTCTGCGCTTGGGTCGAGTTTAAGTAGAGTACGCCCACCGGCACCAGCAAGTTCCTTAAAGGGACAGTGAGGGGGGGACTCCAAAAGGCAACAGAATCACGTCGCTGCAGCTCCTCTCAGGCAGAAAAACATAGTCGACTGCCGTAGACTGACTCTACGCTCGTCTCCGCGCGCGCTCCGCGCTTGGGTCGAGTTTAAGTAGAGTACGCCCACCGGCACCAGCAAGTTCCTTAAAGGGAGAGTGAGGGGGGACTCCAAAAGGCAACAAAATCACGTCGCTGCAGCTCCTCTCAGGCAGAAAAACACAGTCGACTGCCGTAGACTGACTCTACGCTCGACTCCGAAGCTATATCGATAAGCATAAACCAGCATCCACATTAAAGGACATTTTTGAGCCAGACGAGCCCCTTGAGGTGCAACTGACTGCATCACTGACTGTTTATCACGCCGTAGTCACTCACATTGTCCGAGAAGCTTCGATCAGTGCTTCAGACACACCATCCAGTACTGAGACAATGATTGCTCATCCAGCCTCACTCACTGAACTGCCTGCAACCCGAAACCCGCAGCTGTCTCCCATCCTGAACTCTGTTGCAGAAGCTGCAAAGCTCCCTGAAACAAACTCTAAACTGTTGATGACCAAGAACAGCTACAGCCCAAGGCACATTGTGGTTCTGTCCCCTAGCCTTTCTCTGAAAGCCCCTAGTGATATTTTACCACCCATTGCTCTCTTTGTGCTGAAATCAAGTATCCTTGAACTATTGTGATTAATTACTTTGCTGACTACCCTCCTTTCAGTATCCAGAGTGCATCCCTTTTCCTTCTTGAAACTGTCTGTCCTCTGCATTACTTTACATAGTGGGTTGTATTTTGTAGTGTCATAGAACTGTCTGCTGTGAAAATAATGAAGTAGATATTTGTATAGAACCTTGACTGGACACACCTTTTTATCATTGGGTAATAATTGTATTTTCGCTGTGTTGCAACTAAAGCATGATCCACTATCTTGCAGAAATAAGCCTGCTGTTCCGTCTACAATACCAACATTGGACAAAGAGGTGTATAATGTGCTTGTTTGCAATCTGTTTGGATTCCTTCTGGTGTACTAGAGGGGTGGGGCTGATTGATGGTTTAGAAACAGATATTCATCCCAGGACCACTTCTGCCTGGAAGTAGATTCATCACAGGTATTTCTCCCCCAAACCACAGCAACACAACAACATGACTGAAAGGGCTAGGGTGGGGGGCGGTGGTAGGCTTTCCAGGAGAAAAGTGTGAACCTTGACTTTTAAGCCAACCATAAATGCAGATGACTCTGCTTGGTGTTGATTCTAAGGAATCTATGCCCCAATGAGCAAAACAAATGCTATTCATTTACAACTCCCTTCTGTTTCAGAGCTTAGGCTAAAACCTAACATATTCAAGAAATAGGCCCTATGCAGCTGCCAAATAATCTGATCTCCCATCAGCCAAGAGAAGAAAATGTCACACCTGTGGAGACTGAATGTCTGACAAAAGGTGCCTAATGTCTGGCAGAGAGACTGCCAGGACCCCCCTTATTTTGCATATTTAAGTAACTTTGGGTCTTGCCCTTAGTTACTAGGGGAATCCAGAGGTGGACCCCTTGCTCACTATTCTTAGAGAGGCACAGCTCCACCCTACTGATGAGATCAAACCAGACCAAAACATGTGTCTGGGGTTGCTGTTGGTACTCTTGTTCGTAGGAGAATTGCCTAGCATTTCGGTGCTGGACAAAGACTGATATGTTTGGGATATTTCTACTCTGTGACAGATAGTGAGCTAAAGAATCTGGATGAGCTAAAGAATCTGGGTAAGGCTCTCGCAACCAGGACTAATGTCTAGCAGAGAGACTCTAAGGACCCCCCTTGTTTTTTGCATATTTAAGTAACTTTGGGTCTCACCCATAGTTACTAGGGGAATCCAGATGTGGACCCCTTGATCACTATTCTTAGAGAGGCACAGCTCCACCCTACTGATGAGGTCAAACCAGACCAAAACATGAGTCTGTGGTTGCTGTTGGAACTCTTTTTCAGAGGAGAATTGCCTAGCCTTTCGGTGCTGGACTGCCCCTGGGCAGGAGCAAAGACTGATATGTTTGGGATATTTCTCCTCTGTGAAAGATAGTGAGCTAAAGAATCTGGGTAAGGCTTGGAAAAGCCTTGTCGTAACCATGGAAATCCACAGTATCTGTGACTTATGCACAGCAACACAACATTGAGAACCCTGCACTGGTGATCAACGGCAACGCCCACAGCACTGAAGGAACAAGTGAGGCTCCCTACAATTGTAAAGAACTGTACATTTAGTGATGGCCTAGTTTACGACATACCTAGTGGCCATTCAAAATGCTGTGACCCCAGAGACTCAGGGAACAAATGCTCAAAAAGAAGGAACAGAGACCTGGCAGAATATCCTCAGAGGCTGAATGAATGGCCAACATAAATACTGGGCTGTAACTGTCAGGTAAAATGGTGTATGGCCCTGCTAAGGGAATGGGATGGTCATAGATCATACACCCAACAACAGGCACCACATGCAATCAGGAGTGAAAATAAATTGAAACTGAAAACCCATACTCAGCCTTGGAAAGGACATAGCTGAGTATGGTTTGTTGTTGGCAGGCCCTGTGGTTGGGACCACACACGAATAATGATTCCTTGTTGTGCACATTGGGAGGAAGGAAGCAGCGAGTTGGAACAGTGAGAAGGTGGGAGAGGAGGTAGAGGAAAAGGGGGAGCAGGAGGAGAGGTAATGGAGACAAAGAGAAGAGAGTTTATTTGATGAAGGTAAGAATAACTAGGGAGTGTGATACCAAGAGAGAAGGAGGTTCGGTAAGGGAAAATAGAACACAGAGAGGAGATTGGAGCAAAGATAGTGCAACCACAGAGGAAGGAGGTTGAGAAAAGGGGGGGTAGAGAAATGAGTTTGTAGGAATGAAAGTGGAACATCAAAATAAGGAGGAGTAAGGAGTAGTAAAATGAATGTAGTATGTTGTTTATGTGTTTATGTTTATGTTTATTGTGTTGATATAGCGCTTTACACCAAAGTTTAGGAATGAACAGGACATAGATGAAGACATAAGGAGGATTGAGAGGCAAGGGGAGTGTACAGAAGAAAGGGAAAATCTAGATGCGGTGAAGAGGGGCAAGAAAGAGGAAGAACTGGAAGGAACAAGAATGAGCTGGTGGCGAAGATGGGAGATGTGAAATGCCTGGTCTTTGTGGGGCATTTATGAGGAGTTTGGAGAAGGACGTTCTCTGGAGGAGAGCCAAGTAGTTCAATAGAAGTAGAAAGTGCCAACGCCAAGAGGACCCACCCCAATTCTTTTGGAGACTGTGACAGAGGTGGACAACAGAACCCCAGTACCTGTGCCTTGCCATACCCCGGCCTATGGAAGTCTGATACTGCATTCTACAAAACAGAACTTTGGGTTTCTGATGCAGGGGCCTCTTAAATGCTTGCCACTGGAATTAGTAATCAAGGAGGGCAGCATCCCGATGAAAGCAAAAAAAAAGGAGGAACCAACCAGCCAAGTTATATAAAAAAAAAAGCATTGGCAATGCCAATAGTTTTGGTGTTTACTGATGCTCTTTGCATGTTGCATTTATAGGCACCTGAGTGCAAGGAGGAGAGTGCAGAGTTTTAAAGGAGGATGTGCTAAGGGATGCAGAATGAGAAGAGGAATAGAGCAAGGCAGGAAGCCATTGATATAGGGTGCCATTGATGATGAGCAGGAGGAAAATGGGTTAGAGTGAGAGGTAGGATGAGAGAGGAAAGGGAGAGAGGATAATGTGAATGGAGGAATAGAGGGGGTAGAGTGTGGTAAGGTGTGTGGAGGAATGTGGATATTCTAAGCGCACTCACCAGCCTTAGGTAAATATGCCATATATGTGATTAACCGCCCCTGTACATGTTCAGTGTGCACACTCAGCAGCAAACTCTATGCTACCCTGTGTGTTATGGGGGATTTAAAAAGTGTGCCTTTGCCATTTCCATGGCCGTGTGGCACTGTGTGTTCACACAAGTCCCCTACATGCATGTACAGCTCACTCAACTTGCGTGAGCTCACCGGCATACTCTATTTAAACTCTGTGCATCATACGCCGGAGTCCACTGTCACCAGGCCATTACACATGTTCTCTTTGTGCATTCACAAGTTCCCTGTTGTACATTTTGCATGCACAGAACCCTTACCCCTTTTACACTATGTGCATGCTCTATGTAGTGGTCAAATTGTGCAAAGAAGTAGCAGAGCTATGTTCCCTGCTTGCCCTCACTTCACTTTCCAACAGCCCCATACCTGCAATGGCTCTCCACCAATAAAAGCCCAATGCCTGTGCCCTGCCTTTCCTCCATTCCACTCCCCAACACTGAGTTTTAGATCTGAACTATCAACACTGAATTAAGCAGTGAAATAAAATGACCACATGACTTTCAGTGATTTCACTCAGTTAAGGGACATGCCAAGGACTAAAGCCACACTCCCCATCCATCATCTACACACACTGCATCAAACCAAGGATGGCAATCCTCTAATAAAACAACACACAAGGTAACCGCTCCTGCCAAGTTTCACCCCTCACACCACTTCTGGATTCAGGGGAAGGAGAGCGGGAGGCAGTGATCTTTTATGGTCCCCAAAATGCAGGCTGCACGCCTCTCTTTAATCCTGTTTGTCTTTACGAGATTAAAGGTAGCTGTGGTTACGAAACACCTTTCAATGTGACATGCAATCTGTACACGAATAAAGACATGCCACAACACAAGACGCCCTGAGCCCAGACCTGTGTTGAATGCTCACCTCTCATCGACCCCCCCACAGCCTCCCCAACATTTTTTGGTTTTCCAATAACGCACCAAGCTTGCCCTCTGCATTGATCTTAATGGTGGGAATTCCAATGGATGCCAGCTGCATCTTAAATGTTTCCTCCAAGTGTCTTTGTTATCAGAGCCTTTTGGCTTAACCGTCGTCTTTTAATTGTCCTGGGTCTTTGGAGCTTGGAGTTGCCAGCTATTTGGAGCTTGGATTTACCAGCTATTTGGACCATTATAGAAGTTATATAACTGAAAACCATTGAAAAAGGGCTCAACTGTAATTTTTACAGGGTCACAGACACGTGACAAGGAGCTTGGCTTTTCAGCGGGTGAGGTCCATGGTGCAAGTTGGATGTGGCAGCACCCCCCGAGGGATGCGGGTTCAGTAGCCACCCATCACTGAACCTCCTCAGCTCCGGGTCTGTGGGCATGGAGGGGTGCATCGCTGGCATGCAGAATGTTGCAAGAAATAGCACTCGGACACATGGCAATTTCTAGGCAATAAAGTGCCCAAACACATGAACATAATGCAGGCGCCCGGCAGCAGCGCCAGCCGGCAAATGGCTGCTGCTTTAGATCGAATGAGATCACTCTGCGGGAGACTTTAAACAGAGTCTGACAGTAGCTTAAGTGACAAAAAGCATTGATGCCTACTAATGCAATAATAACTAATTTTTCTCCTACTTCGGAGCGGGCACAGCTCCCTGGCAAAAGCAGCAGTCCGGCCGACGTGAGCGAGAGGGTCAAGGCCCAGATGGTGCTCCGGCCATTTCATCACCATGCAGTGCAGATTGCCATGCCAATGCCATACACTGCTCCCAAGAAATTGCTCTGTTTTGGTTTATTTGCTCAACCCACATCTTTAGATGCAGCCTAACATATACCACGTCCCAATGGGAATGGGGAGAGCGCAAATAACGGGCTTGCGAATGTCTAGCCCATTATTTGCACCCTGGTCCGTTAACGGGTCCCATCCACAACGGCTGGTCAGACAAGCCGTAAATGGAGGGACCCGCTAAGGGATCTTGTAGTAGGGCGGTAAGGGATTACCGGCACCGGTCTCCTTACCGGTGCCCGGTATCCCTTACCGCCCACCTTCGAATGTCTAAACCGTGTCCTTGCTGATCACGACATCTTCCCCTTTCATGCAAACAGAACACACCACTCACGGTTTGTTTAGTTTGCAATGTCCTCAATCAGTCTCACAGGACTTGTGATGCATTGTTTTGGTCTTCCATTTAACTCCACTGCAGGTCCAGACTCCATTGCTCCTGCATCATCGTCTCTTGACTTTTCTTGACTGTTCTCTCTTCCACACTTTCCCCCCTCATCATGCTCCTTCTCTCCCTAACAGTAAAGCTTAATTTGTGACACGTTTTCGTATGATCATCCTACCGGGAGAATGGACAGTCATCATGGATCCCTTTATATGCGCAATGACTAGATGAGCAGGATCACCATTTGATTCTGACTTACACTCTTGTTTCCAAATTACAAGAACTTTGTTCCCTGTTTGAAATGTTGAGGGCTTAGCCTTCCGTTTTTCATCAGCATATCTTTTCATCTCCCGTTTCCTGACGGCATCCCCGATCTGCAGTATCATGAGGTAATTTTCCTGAGACTCTTCTCTGTGAGGCAGTCTCGTTTTTACTTTCCTTTGATGGGCACCTTCAAGGTTTTCCATGTGGCAAGTTCCTGTAGTCCTTGAGCATGATGCACACTGCTTGTTTCAACAACATCTGACTCAGCTCATTTTATTGAATTATTTTCTTGAAGCTCTCCATACATTTCTCAATCAATCCGTTGGCTTGTGGCCATAGCGGTGTGATCTTCCAGTGAAATATACTCATGTGGCTCATGAATCGTGCAAACTCCAGACTGCTGAACATAGACCCATTGTCTGATTTTAATATATCCGGAATGCCCCATGCCAAGCATGTGTTTGCCAATTCAGGGTTTAGGGTGCTGTCAGCTGCGGGATAGATCATTTGTAGAAGAGGGAAATGAGAGAATTCATCCATCACCACCATCCAATATTTTCCATCTCCAAGCGGTCCGAAGAAGTGATCCGCCACATGTGTCCACAGAGCCTCTGCCATTTCTGACATCTTGAGTGGTTCCAGATTGTAAGGCTATGATGTACATTGACACAAGTGACATTTTGTTACTGTGCTTCCCACCATGAAGTCAATCCCTTGGGACCACATGGCATTTTTTATTTGTCTCTTAGTGGCCACCATGACTCAATGACCTTCATATGCTAAGTCCAATACCTGCTGGTGTCGATCAGTATGTATCACTATTTGTGTACCATGCAGTACAAGGCCCTCTGCAGGGATAGGTCCAAATGGTGAGCAGTCAAAATGTCGAAAATAAAATGTAGAATGACAATAATGTCGAAAAATAAATGTAGAAAAATAAATGTCGAATTCCCTCTTTTTTAATTATATATTTATTTTGGGTTACAGGAATAAAAAAAATGGGTAAAAGAAAAAAAAAAGAAAAAAAAAGGGGGGGTTGGGGAGAACCCCCCCATTTCGAATAAAAAACGTCATAAAATAAAATGTGACTTTTTTTTCTACATTTATTTTTCGACATTTTGACTTTCTACATTTTGACTTTCTACATTATGACTATAAACTGGTCCAAATATAGGCAGGACAGTCAGAACCTTCCCTGTCCTTCTTTTTGTTCATGTGCAGAATTATCTGTTGACAGGCCCAGGCATTCTTGCTGTCTTCTGTAGAACATATAACAAATCAACAGCACTTTCTAAAGCGTGATAGGGAAGCACTCTTTTCATCCTCTCACCCCTTGAGGCATACACAACCACTCACGAACATCACTCATGCTTGTTGAGTACAATTGATTCCAGAATCTGTCCGCCCCCCGCCCCTTTCGTGATATCACATAATGCTTGGGCACAACCCCCCAATCCTTGTCAAGCAACCTATACCCCTTGTGTATTTTCTAGTCCCCCTGCAGTCGTTGACAGCTCACCTTTCACTTGTCTGAACGCTTGCATTTCTTGATGGAAATCTTCTTGGTTTTCACGTGCATACTCTAGATCGCTATCTCTCCATCTACGTGACACTATGAGTTATTTTACTGTTTGTAATATTCTATCCCTCATGGTGTGATCAATCACCATAGTGGCTTCAGAGATCCTTTCTGAGTGAGGAAATCGATGTACTCTTCCGCCATGGACAGATCACGTTCTTGCTTCAGGCGTGGGTGTCGGGACATGAAATGCTCTTGGTTGTACTCCTCTCCTTGCTTATGAATAATTGTGAAGTTAATATTGCAGCCTAAACCCCCACCTCTCAAATGTAGGAGGCATTCTGCACTGAGGGTTTCTGTAGATAGTGACCAAGGCTTGGTGATCAGTAATGACCATGAATGGTTTCCCCAGCAGAAACATCTGGTGTGTACATGCCCAGACAACCGCTAGTCCCTCCTTTTCCAGCTGTGAGTACTTTCTTTCTACGTCTGTTAGACTGTTGGAGGCATAGGCGACAATGGCTCTTGGGATTTCTCTTACCCGGTCTGTGCAGTGCCAGGATGGCACCCAGGCCTACCGTGCTGGCACCCACCATTAATTCAGTTCCCTTAGTTGGATCAAAATAAGCAATGCACTCTACTGATCCAATGCTTTTCTTAATGTGTGTGAGCGCCTCTTCACAGGATCGGTCACATTGAAACTCTTTTCCTTGCTTGGTGAGCTCTCTTAATGGCGCACTGATGCTGGCAAAGTATTCCAGGTATCTACATCAATAGCTAGCCATACCCAGGAATGTCCTCACCTCGCTCACGTCTCGTGGGGGTGAAATGTCTGCGATGGGCGTTACTTTCTCGAGATCAGGACTCATTCCATATTGGGAAAACACATGTAAAAAGAACTTTTCAGAGTTTAGTGTCAGCCCCGTTTGAGAGAGCACCAGGCACACCTGATGCAGTGGTCGATCGTGTTGTTCAACTTCCACACCAAAGACTAAAATTTCATCATTGTAATTCAGTTTTTTTAATGGTGGATTACTCTTCTGTCGCTCTTCTGAAAGATTTGGGCAGCCAACGATATCCCGGAGCCTAATCGTTTGTAATGAAATAAGCCTTTGTGAGTTGTTATGTACCGTGACTGTTAATCCAAATGAATTTGGTGGTACCCTTTGTACAAATCGAGCTTAGTGAATATTTTGGCTCCATTCAGTGAACTAATCATGTCGTCCAAATGCATACCAGGACGTTGTTCCCGTTAAACTGCTTTGTTGGACTGATGCATTTCCACACAGAGACACATTTTGTCAAACAGTTCTTGTTTGAGTGCTGCCACCACATGCGAGAACAATCAAGTGGGATCACAGGGCTGTTCAATTATGTCCTCATTCCACAGGCATTGAATCTCTGTCTCCACTAGTGGTTGCAGGTGAATGGGTTTCCGTCTAGGTTGTTCCGCTACTGGGGGTACGGACCCATCTATGTGAAGTGTGGCTGGGTCTCCTTTCAGGCATCCAATGCCTTTGCTTAGTTTGGGAAAACAATGCGTCTCCTGGACCCCTGTTGCATGGTGTACATCATAGCCGTGATTTTCATTTCAAGGGCCGTTAGTCTGCCTAACAGATTACTTCCTGGCACTTCTCTCTGAAGGATATGCAACTCTGCCATGGATTGTCACCCTTTATAGCTCAGTCGCATCAATAACTTTCCATGGTTTTGAAATGGTCCCCTGGCAGCCCACTGGCATACCTTCAACTCTGACGGTATCAATTTAGGCAGATGTGCCATTTTGCGAAATTCTGATATGCACATAAAATTCAATGTGTGCCCCGTGTTGATGGCGAACTTGGCAAGGTTTTGACCTACTAGGATGTCAATAGCTCCTTCTGGTGGAGACACCACATCATTCATCCTGCAATGAGGAATAACTGGGTCATTCTGACATAGGAGGACCCGGTAATTCCTCCTTGCAGGAACCATATAGGGCTCAAATGGAAATGGGGATGCAGGTAATAACGGGCAGATTTAAACTGGCCTGTTATTACCTCCCCTCGCGGGGCCCGGAAAGGATGCCTGGTTTTACCAGGTGTCTGATCCGGGTCCCGCAAAGGGAAGCTTGTAATCGGTGCTCCGTAATGAAGGGGGCCGGTCCTGTACCGATCCTCTTCATTACGGGAGCGCCAGGGTCGTAATGAGGCCCAATATCTCCTTCCAGGGGAGTCACCACATCATTCATCATGTACGCGTATTTGTGTTGGCTTCTTTCGTGCAATGGTGGGGGTGATGGCGACCACCCAGTGTCTTGCCGGATTTGACTTACTACATCTCTTCTCGCATTGATGTCTTCTGTCGGCCCTGAAAAGCACACATTGTATTCCGGTTTGTCCCACTGCTGCTAGTTCCTTGCGTCCGGCTCTGTGGCGCATTTCATACTCTCACCATGTGGTTTTCCCTTCCACAGTTGATGCATTTGTGTCCGCAGTTAGGGTATTTTCTGCCTTCCTCATGTGGAAATGGGAGGCCACACCTACAACACTTTCCAGTGGTGACATACTTTCCGGACGGGAATTCCACGAGTGTTGCCTCTTCTGCCTTCACTGATGTGATACGCTTGCTCTCTCACCTGCCCTTTGCTTGTCTCTCTCTGTGTAGCCTGTGAGTCTGCTCTCGCTTCCATCTGTGCCATTTGCAGAATGGTGGCAAGGGTAAGAGGTTTACAGAGTAGCTTCTTTCTAAACGTGGAAGACAGGAACCCTTCGATAATTCTCAATCTAAAGGCTTCTTTATTCGAGAATCTTTTTAAGTCACAGTGGGCCACCAATTTGCAAAGTTGTGTCTCAAACACAACCATGTACTCACTGTCATTTGGCGGATTGCATTGAATGAATGTCTTTCGTGGTACACATGGCTTTGAGGGTCAAAATAAGAGCTTAGTGCCTCTTTGAGCCCCTCGTATGTTTTTACCTCTTTCAGGTGGGAAGGTACGGGATCTTTAACTTCATCTCCCACTAAGTTCATGAGCAATCTCCTGGCAAGGTTGTCTGGAGCCTTTCCTTCATAAGCCGCCATGTAGTTCTCAAATCTCTGCAGTCAATTCTCAAATCGTGGTCCCAGGGATTGCTGATCGCTCATGTCAAAAGGGCCTGATCGGTGAAGCACAGCTGCACTGCACTGTGCCCTTCATTGTCAGATGCTTTGGAGAAGAGCAGGTGAACACATTCTCCTTGGTCTCTGACCCCTTAGCACCGTCCAATTGGAATGACTGACGAAGAACTACAATTGAGAACCCAAGCAGGAATCCCTGCAATATTCCTATACCACGTCGAGTATATGAGAGATGATATGCACTCACGCAACCATTTAGAGTGTACCCACAAGCTGACAAAATGGAGGAAAGTTACCAAGAAGGATGCTCTTTGCCGAGCTGTCGAAATGCAGCCATGAATAGAATGGATGTACGTTAAAATAAAGTTTGACGACAGTGAAATAATGCCATAAAGAAGATGTAAGAACTGCTGAATCTATATGAAAATACTTAAGGACAACATAACTGAAACGCTAAGAGAAACATGTCCATCATGTTACAGTAATCATGGATATAAAGAAGAATGAAGTGACTCACTGGTCAATAACTGTAAATATGCTGAAACACAAGGTAGAAAGAACATATAGAATTTTGCTTATCAGAGGTACATGTTCAACGTTTAGGACAACCATTAAAAGAAGATGGATGAAGGCTTATGTCAATCAATCCAGCTACCTTAAAATACGAGCCCATAATCTTAAAGTGAAAAGATGATGAAAAAGTTGTTTTTCCCTTGGAAAATAAAGGAGTACATTGGCATACGACCGAGGATGCTATTTTGATTGATGAAGGCAATGTACAAAGGGAGTCCAACAAGCAGACCATGTGCGAAGGACATATTTCTCAAGATTAGGAGGAACTAGAACATTTACGGATGCCAAGTATTGGACAATTAAACGTGTATAAAGCTTATATGGGAAACAGCAAGCAAGTCTCTAAAGGCCAAGAGGAGCAACTGCAGCCAGTATAATTGAATCAAATAGTGCTGAATACACTGTCAAAATGGACACATTTGTGTTCTTGTAACACGTGACAAAGAGCTCGCAAACAAGCGTTATTCATTAGGCTTGAAGCTAAGATAATGGTGTGCCTACACTCCCTTGAATCTTCTGAGACAGTGCAGACTGGCAAGGTCAGCCTTCAAGCAGAGGACACTGGCATGAGGCCTACTGATGAGAGAGGGTAGACTATTTGGTAAAACAAGGTGAGAGCTGACTCAACTCCAAGCACCTGGGTTTCTTTTCTATGCACATGCTGCTAGATGAGCTGAATGTCCAAGGTTGGATTTGGGTTGCCAACCAATCAGAAAAGCCTGCCATTCACTTTTACATACAATGTTGCAAGTATTATCTTGCTGTCATATTCTCTGCTGTAATCAGTCTCATACATATTTAGAAGTAGCTGATGGCATGTTCTACAGACAAGGGACTGCGAATGGGAGACTAATATTCACACATTCTATACGTAGACATGTTCCCCAATTCCAATCCCACCTCTCAATAGGTTTTTGCAATGTGCCACGTAGGATGCCATCATAGATAACGAATCTAGTATTATATAAACTAAGTATAATCAAAAAGATATTGTGATCCAGCATGAATCAATTTAATGAATAATGATGCACTCTGCATTCTTTTTTATTGAGATAAAAGCAGTATTTTACCATCTTCTTTTGAGTCTGTCCGGTTATTTGGTCTGAGACATTGGGCCTCTTTACAAGTTAGCCGGTCCGGAATCTGTTTTTTCCGTGAAGGCGGTAACACCGTTTCAGCGTCCGCAAGCATGCGGACGTAAGGTGCAATTACGGTTTGTTGGTCGTGTGCACCACACCATTGCGGAAATGGTGTCACCGCCATAACACAAACACCCACAGAGGTGGATGCACTGGGTACAATGGCAGCGGTACATCCGTTTCCGCCACGTCCGTACCGGAAATGGAAATACTGTTTCACTGTGATTTGAAAACCAGAAAGAGAGCGGCAGCTATTACTTAAACCACAATCCACTGCAATCCTCAGTAACCACTATGCCTACAGCTCCAGTGACTTGCTACAAACTTCCACTGAGATGACATCCTGGATCCCAGCCACCCACCAGCGCAAACCGCGCTTCAGCGAGGCTGAACTGACAGTGCTCGTTGATCATATTGTGGACAATGCAGTACTGCTGTTCAGTGCGTACCAAAACTGCAGCACACACCAGAGGCAGAAGGAAACCTGGGCAGCCGCTGCAGAGAAGTGCACAGCAGTCAATGTGACAGTGCTCATGATAAAGTACTGCCTCCAGCCTGGGACGATCTGCGGCTGTGTGTCTGCAACTTATTGGCAGCACACAGGCAGCACAGCACCGGCACAGAAGGGGTACCATCATCACCTTTGAAGCTCCAGACCTGGGAGGAGAGGTGCAGCAGCAGCATGCAGCTAGAGGGGATCGAGGGAGTAGGTCAAGTAGAGGTCATAGCCGGCACACCTGCTGAGGCTGGTAAGAACACAGAGTGCAAAACCATGAGTGCAAATGATGGAAGACCCCCCCCCCAGGCAGGGCCTAGAGGCACACAACTCATCCACTATTCACCCCCACCCCCCAGGCAGGGCCTAGAGGCACACACCACATCCACCATTCACCCGCCAGGTAGGGCCTAGAGGCACACAACACATCCACCATTCATCCCCCCCAGGTAGGGCCTAGAGGCACACAACACATCCACCATACACCCCCCACCGAGGCAGGGCAAAGAGGCACACAACACATCCACCATTCACCTCCCCCCCACCAGGCAGGGCCTAGAGGCACACAACACATCCACCATTCACCCGCCAGGTAGGGCCTAGAGGCACAAAACACATCCACCATTCACCCGCCAGGTAGGGCCTAGAGGCACACAACACATTCACCATTCACCCTCCCCCCGCAGGTAGGGCCTAGAGGCACACAACACATCCACCATTGACCCTCCCCCCCAGGCAGGGTCTAGCGGCACACAACACATCCAGCATCCACTGGCATAACAGGGGCCCCCGCCAGCACATGTCCCCAGAGGGGGCCTCACTAGAGGAAAAAAAGAAGAAAAATATTTTTTTTTCTTTTTGAATTTACTCTGCATTCATAAAGAAATGATTTCTGTAACAGAAATAATTTCTTTATGAAGTCAGAGTGAGTACAAAAAGAAACGTTCTTTCTGAAGTCCGAGGACTCCCCAACCCCATGACATGGACCCAGGCTAGAAGCTTCCATGTCATGGGTTGGGGGGGAGCCCTATAACTTCAAAAATAAATAGTTTAGTTTTTAAGTCATTGTGCCTTCACAAAGAAATTATTTTTGTTATAGTTCGGTCCTTAACAGAAATAATTTCTTTATGAAGTCAGAGTGACTTCAAAAAGAAACAGTGGGCCTCATTACGGATTTGGCGGTAACCGTGCCGGTGCTACCAACAGGTTGCCACCGGACCGTAATGATTTACCGATGCCCAACTTCCCGGTAACACCGGGGGCTTACAACCCCGGCAGTCCGGGAAGTCACGCGCCGGCAAATGATAAATCCCCATTTCCATCAGCCTTTATGGGAATGGGGACCACAGAAGCACCAGCACCGTTATTAACGGTGCCGGCGCTTCTGTGAAAACTCTGTAGGTGGGTGCCGTTCTGCCCAGCAGGTCTGACCAGCCGGGCGGAACAGCAACCACCCGCAGAGCTGTAACATGCCGTTCTGGAAACAATGGTGCCGGTAAGCTTTCCGGCACCGTTGTTTCCGGAACGGCATAGTTGTAATGAGACCCAATTTCTTTTTGAAGTATTAGGGCTCCCCTCAACCCCATGACGTGTGCGTATATATGAGTGTATGGTGGAAGGGTGCACCGTTAATGTATAGATGGCTGCCTGTGTGAGTTTATGGTGAAAGGGTGCACACTTTAATGCACGGGTGGATGGCTGGGTGTGCCTGTATATTGAAAGGGTGCACACTTAAATGTATAAGCGGCTGCCTGTGTGAGTGTATGGTGAAAGGGTGCACACTTAAATGTATGGGTGGATGCCTGGGGGTGTTTGCCTGTATGGTGAAAGGGTACACACTTGAATGTATGGATGGCTGGGTGTGCGTGTGTGTATATGGTGAAAGGTGTGTGTGCTTGCCTTCAGGGGCGCAACAAAACCTACATTCGGAGGGCTAACCTTTCAAATGTTGGGAGAGGCGCTAACTTCATGGGCGGTGAGGGAGGGGCAAACTTATTTGTTTGGGGGCATCTAATTTCTTTATGCATTTTAATGATACTATTCTAGTGCAGCTTCAATGTTACAAGCAGTTAAAGGGATAGTCCATTAAAAAATGTTATTTAAAAATAGATAGGCAACATTAAAAAAAAAATACTAGCACTTTTTTTTTTTAAACTTCCGCCTGTGCTGGCTTTTGCGGCACTAATGAAGGAAAAGCCAGCCAGCTGTAGTAAACAAAAGCTACCGCTGGGTGGCTTTTCCTTCATTGGTGCTGTACGCGGAGGACGGGGACCGGAGACCAGAGCAGGAAAGCTGCAGCTGAATCTCGGTAAGTTGCGGTATGCCGCAGTGTTTCTGCCTATAGCTGATTTCCCATTTGGGGCTCTCGGGCTCCCCACGGGGGGCCCGAGAGCCCCAAATGGGAAATGCTAAATGCTGCAGTTTCTGCCTAAATCAGCTTTCCCATTTCCCGAGAGCCCCAAATGGGAAAGCAGATTTAGGCAGAAACACAACCGCGTTGTGTTTCTGCCTGCCTTGGCTTTCACTTTGGGTTTCCGGTGCTCCCCCTGGCGACCGCAAACATAAATACAACGTTTTAAAGCTGCATTTTTATTTCTAAGTTTTCCGGGCTCCCCCGTGGGGAGCCCGAGAGCCCCAAATGGGAAATCAGCTGTAGGCAGAAACACTGCGGCATGTAAACACAACCGCATTGTGTTTCTGCCTGCCTTGGCGACCGCAAACATAAATACAATGTTTTTAAAGCTACGATTTTATTTCTACGTTTTCTGGGCTCCTCCAGCCCGGAAAACGTAGAAAAAAAAACGCAGCTAGTGCTTATTTTTTTTTTAAAAATAAATAGCACTTACCGAGATTCAGCTGCAGCTTTCCTGCTCTGGTCTCCGGTCCCCGTCCTCCGCGTACAGCACCAATGAAGGAAAAGCCACCCAGCGGTAGCTTTTGTTTGCTACAGCTGGCTGACTTTTCCTTCATTAGTGCCGCAAAAGCAAAAGCCAGCACAGGCGGGCATCCATTTCACAAAATGGATGCGCCCATGTGCTTGCTTTAGTGAATTTTGAGCTTTAATAGCTCAAAATTTTACATAGGAAGTTTTAAAAAAAAAATTGCTAGTATTTTTTTTTTAATGTTGCCTATCTATTTTTTGAATTATTTTTTTTACTGGACTATCCCTTTAACTCTCTCTTTTAAGGTGGAAAGCACCCACTTATGGACTGCTGTGAGAATGAGTGGTCTCCGGTTCGTTCTCTACCCTTTCAATCCCTCCCCTGTCATGCAATTATTAAAACCACATCACGATTTCTATTGCCTAAAAAATGTGGCATTTGAATGCAGGTACTAATAGTGAAATGCTTTATGTTAGTAATTGCTGCGCTCTTGTTAACAGCGAAACCAAGGTGCCATTAACAGCTGTGTCCTGTTCTGTCTGCCAACTGCTGGAAGATCCGTCAGGTCGAGTCAACATAGCCCAAAATTTCACAGGGGGAGGGGAGTGTTGAATCCCAGTCAACTCATTGGTGTTGCACTGATACTTGTGTTCAATGCCTTGATTACTCATTACTCTTAGCCCTATTCTTCCTCGTCCCAGTGTGTATGAGACAGTACTTGTGTATAAAGCCCTCTGCCTCATACACAAGTACTGGGATGAGGTAGAGGTACATGGAGGTAATGCCTGATTTAGCTACCAGTAATCTTCATTACTCCTAGTCTCACTCTTCCTCATCCCAGTACTTACCTATGAGGCAAATAGCCTCATACGTAACCTCTGGGACAAGGAAGAGGGCCGTGAAGGTAATTCTGCACCCAGGAGCTGAATTTGGAGTTTGTGGTAGGGTTGGGAGGGAGAGGGGATGTGTGGGGGGGAGTCAAGATTGTGCAACAAATAATAATGGCTGTCCATGTCCAGGCTAAGCAGGCACGATATGTGGTATTCGTCGCTAGAGGCGCATTTTGGTGCATCCAGTCTAGTCATTCCTCAGTTTGGTATGACTTTTTTTTTTAACTGGGCATTTATGATAAAGCAGTCCTGCTAAGTGAATTACCTGGCTACACTGCCATTTGGGTGCTGCCAGTCTAGCCGTTTCTTACTGCAGAATTGTATATTTTTCTGGGCATCTGTGATCAAATTATATGATATAAGTCATTTATAATGTGCCTGTGCACAAGTGCTTCTATGCGCGACAAGACGAGGGAGGGAAGCTAAAAGGGAGGACAAGACAAACAATCTTACCAGGCCTTGTGTCATTCAGATCATGCAAGTGCGAGAATGAGAAGTGCAAGGGGAAAGGGAGGGGGGAAATGCAAGGGAGAAGGGAGGGAAAAACAGGGCAGAAATGCTCTGAGGAAGTGCAAAGAGAACAAGGGACTGTAGGGTTACAGTTACAGCCCCTAAGTGTGTGGTAGGCAAAGAGGCAGTGCAAGGGTGACTGATCACGAAAGAGTTTGGACTTAGTGAGACTCTGAGGGTAGCCAAGCAACCAGTTGGTACAGCAGATAGGTAGGTCAGGTAGGCCAGCAGGGGAGGGAGAGAGAATGCAGAGGAGAAGAGGAAAGTTTTGAGCTGCTTCCGGACCTTCAGGTGGTCCAGATCAAATTTGAGAGGGGCAGGGAGGCTATTCCAGATTGCGGATTGTGCAGAGGAGAGAGATCTACCCCCCAATTTCTGCCTGGAGAAACATCTAACCCTTATGAGTTGTAGGTAGCTGAGCGAAGGGCTCGAGAAGGAAGATATTTTGGAATAGAGTGTTGGATGTAGAGCGGGCCCCAGGTCCAGAAAGCCTTGTTGACAATGCATAGGGTCTTGAACTTGATCCTTGCAGCAAGTGCGAGCCAGTGGAGAGATTTCAGGGCTGGAGAGATATGGTCCCTGAGCTTAAGGCCAAGGATAAGTCTTGCAGTCCTGTTTTGGATAAATTGCAGAGGGTGGAGAGTAGAGGAAGGCAAATTGAGAAAGAGGCTGTTGCAGTAGTCTAGCCTAGACAGAACCAGGGCTCTGGAGATAGTGAGCTTCTGGGGGAAAGTGAGAAAGGGAAGAGTCCCTTTAAGGAGGAGCAGCTGGTAGTGGGACGTCTTGGTGACATCCGAGTTGTGAGGAGAGAAAGAGAGAGTGGTGTCAAAGATGACACCCAGGTGGTTTGTCTCACAGGCTTGTGAAGGAAGAGGGCCCAAGGTGGGCGGCCAGAGTGAGAGAGGGAAAGCAGCTGCAGGAGTCCAAATGTAATCTCCATCTTACTGACATTTAGGCAGAGATCCTTTTTAGGCATACCAATCCTGAATCGCGGATAGACAGTCAGGAATGAGCGAGAGAGGAGAGAGTCTGAGGGGAACCTGAAGGAAAGCAGAGTGTCATCCGCATAACACTGAAAGTTAGAGGAGAAGGTAAAGATCAGGTGGGCCAAAGGGGCCAAGTAGAGGTTGAAAAACTAGGGTGAGAGGATCGAGCGGAGAGAAAGGGACCAAGTTGGACCTGGGAGGGGCTGTCCAAGAGGAAGGAGGTCAGCCACTCAAGGGCCTGATCTGTGATGCCAAAGTTCTCATGGAGTTGATTGATCAGGATGGTGTGGTTGAGCATGTTGAAAGATCAAGGAGGATGTGGACAGAAGGAATGCTGGAATCAAGGTTAGAGAGCAGATCTTCACAGGTGTTCAGGGGAGCAGTTTCCATGACTCTGGTTGCTCTGAAGCCAGACTGAAGGTCATGGAGACAACCAACAGATTCTGTGTGGAGAGTAAACTGGGAGATGGCTAGCTTTTTACCAGGAAAGGGGTGATGGAGACTGGGCGATAGATGGCCTAGCCGGCAGGATTGGCAAACGGCTTCTTGAGGAGTGGGTGCATATGGGAGTACTTAAGGGGAGAGGGAACGTTTTAGTGGCAAAAGAGTGATTAAAGAAATCGGCCAAGGCTGGAGCGAGGGTGTCAATATGGTCCTTGATGGTTCTGGAGGAGCAGGGGAGTACCTGTTTGGATGACACTTTCAGGTGTTGTTGGAAAGAAAGAGGAGAAAGGAGGAAGAGAGGTAGAGATGGCCTAAGGGGGTCCGAGAGAGGAAGAGGGAGAGGAAATGGAGATGGAAGACAGGATGTCCTGAGTTTTAGCAGAGAAGTGAGATGACAGAGCCATAGAGAGAGCCTGGGAGGGAACAGGAGAGGTAAAAACTGCAAAAGGATTGACCAAATCCTTGCAGATTTTAAAGAGTTTGGCCGTGTTGTTAGAGGCCACAGGTTTGAATGTGTGTTCTCTTCTTGATGAGTGTAATTGCTTCAATTGGCATTTTGGTGCAACCAGTCTAGGTATGTCTAAATGTGGCCTGGCATGCTTTACTGTAACGTTATTACATGTCTACACTGGTCTATATTGTGCAGCCAGTTGGACATGTTTTCATTGTGGAATAGCATTTTTAATAGCAAAGCATTCATGTTCCTGTGCACTGTTGGTGACTTTCATCGATTTGATTGTTGTTACCCTACAAAACAATTGCAAACACTCTGGCTTTTTAGGCAATTTTTCTCAGAAAGCGTGCTGTATATCGCATTAAAACACATATTTATATCTTTCTCCTAGTTCAGTGTGCCGCATATCCCTTCAGCAGCACGTTTGCGCGTATTGCTTAAGCATGATAATCTATGCCAGCCCAGAGTGAGGCGCGACCAGTGATTTGTTGCGAGTTGGGGGGGGAGCCCTCAGCATGGCTTGCAGGGGGGACCCCACATTTTGTGTTATACCACTGCACCATTCACACCACCTCCCCAGGCAGGGCCTAGAGGCACACAACACATCCACAATTGACCACACCGCACACAAAACCCCCATGTGACTACATCACCAGGACAGGCAGATTGTGTGCAACTGTGTGCAAGCTGTGATCCACACACCTGAGTGCATCACCCGTGTGTACATGCAAGTGGACCAAGTATGAGGAGTGCTTTGCATGTGAAGGGCCCATTCACATCCTGTCACACGACTATCAGCATGCCCTACATTCCCCATAGGCACATCAACCGACAGTGACTCGGCAAAATGGCCAACACCAAGGGGGACTGCACTTGGCCGTCAGACAAGGCCATCTCAGGACGCCACTGCCAGCACCTCCGGCACACAGGCATCTGCCACAGTGATGGTGCCCGATGATAAAGACACCTCCATCCCTGCTGCGCCTGAAGTCCAGCATGTGGCAAAACAAAACACACCTGCCAAAACACACCTGCGGCCACTTGCATTGCACCCAACGGGGGCCCTCAAACAACCAGCGACAATGATGCAGCCAGCATCAGAGTGCACGGAGAGAACATGGCGCAGACGTACCCGACAATGCGAATGAGGGGAACAACACCACTCTGGAACAGGTGGTCATATTCAACCCCACGGGACCTCACAGTCCATTGCGGTCCCCCACATGCTCCATCCCTGAAATCTGCGCCCGCCTACAGCGCATTGAGGAGCATCAGGCAAGCCTGACCCAGCTTGTGGAGCAACAGCTCCAGCAGGCAAGGCTGCAACGTGAGGAGGCCCGACAACAACAGGAGAGCACTGCCACCTCTGTGTGCTGCCTCTCTCGTGCGATCAGGCGGTTTGCCACGACAAACATGGTGTTTTTACAGTGAGTCAGGGAGGGGAATTAAATCATGTCCAATATTGCAGAGTCAATGCTGGTTGCCCAGCAGCCTCACCTGGGCTGTGTGCGCCTACATACCCTGCAGGGCCCTCTGCCAGCAGCACACCATCCAGTTTGTTGACCAGTAGCCCTTCTAGGAGGAGGTCATCACGGCTGGTGGGACCTTCTGGAAAGAGCACCCATGGCCATAAGCGCAGGCGATAATAGGCTGGGCATTACAGAACTATTCTCACACTAGTTGTGATGGGCTCCGGGTTGGTGGGTGGGTACAATGGGGTGGTGGGGGTGGTCCTTAGTGGGGTTAGTCAGTTGGGGCCTTGTTGTTGGGTACGTTGGGGTAGTGGGGGTGGTCCTTAGCGGGGTTAGTCAGTTGGGGCCTGGTTGGTGGGTGGGTACATTGCGGTTTTGGGGTGGAAATGTGTGTTCTTGATTACAATCTAATACCTGTTTCTCCTGTTTATTCTGTAATATACTGGTGTCAAAATGCAAATGACGAGTGGACAATCTCATTTGGTGTGTATTCCATCCATTTACTGTAGTGCCACCACATGAAGTGCTCAATGTGCACAGGAAGTGTATCAGAAAAGAAATTGTCTATGTGTGCTGCAGGTGCATGTTGTCCATCAAGGGCACTCCGGCCTGGTAGACCACCCATCCCATCATCATCATCACCATCATCATCATCATACTCATCCTCATCGGCTGCCTCGATGTTAGGGGGAAGTGGAATGTTCCTGCCTATGCACAGATTGTTCAGCATTGCACATGCAAGTACTATTTTCCCTGCCTTCACCGGGCTGTACTGCAATGAGCCACCAGACCTGCTCAGGCAGCGGAACCTGGCCTTCAGCAGTCCAAAGGTCCACTCTATCACTCCAGGTGTGTGTAGGTGGGCCTGGTTTTAGTCCTCCTCATGCCTGTTCCATGGCCGTCGTATGGAGGTCATCAGCCATGGCGTCAGTGCATATCTGGAATCACCTGCATGGGAGTGAAGGCAAAGGCATATGTCACTGTTTGTGGGAGTACTGTCTGAATCAGATGGAGTCCACTCATGCCCCTTCTGGTAATCCGGTGTGTGAATCATCTATTGAGCTCATTTGGATCATATCCCAATGCTGGGGTCTGTGATGCTTAGATTCGTGGAGCAATGTTGGGCAACAACATGTTCCAATCATTGTAATGCACTTGAGTTCTGATGTGGTGGGTGACTCCTGTATTGTGATTTGATGGGCAGATCTCGTTGTGTGCATGGGAGTAGCATATGTACATTGGGCGGGGGAGGGACTCACATCCTCATGTTGATATTGCATGTAGTGCCAACCCATGGCTAGGTGTGCATGGAGGTAGGCAGGGCATGTTCTTGCGTGACATGGCATGGGGCAATTTTGGACTTGCCACAGTGAGCTGTGTGGATTCTGGTGCTTGTTCACCCCCCCCCATACACAGGGGTCATGCATTGGCAGTTGTGCTCGCCCAACAGGCTGGGACACTGTGGGCCTTGACTGTTACCCCGCTCCACAATACACAGGGGTCATGCATTGGCAGGGAGGCTGTTCATCCTCAAGATTAGTCCCCAACTAATTATTCAAGTGTTGTACACCACCATCCATCTTATCTTTACTTTCTTAAATACCATGCATTTAAACATAGACATAGTAATGTACTTACTTGACAACATTTTTAGGTTTCGTAATCAATCACTTTCATAAACCACTCTACAGCTGAGTTCCATAAAACCTCTACCTTGAGTGAGAATCATTTGCTTGAAATCAAGTTGATGATATGTTTCTTACCATTTTGCCAAAATACCTTCATATGGGTATTCCAATTATGTACACCCAATTCCATCCGGTGAAAATGTGCCCTTTTAAATAATTAATTTCATTCCTACATTTTCAAAACATGTCTTCATTTTAACAATTTATAATGATGCAAAAATATATGTTGTATTTGATTCGAGGTTTCGATTTTATACCCATAACGTGAACTCAACTGTCATATTGATGATCCGGGGCAAATCAAATGGTAGGACTGCGGTTCCGGATAGCACATCAGCCCTGGGGATATTTGTTTATGATGGCTTTGCCGTCTCCATTGGAACTGCATTTGTTGGTTTGGGATTATCCAGATCACTACTGCAAACTAGTTTCGGAAGGTTACACATATGTGAAGTCCCTCCTAACCTCTTAGACGTCACTTAATAATGGAGAATATTGAATTGCTTGCGGTAGCGTGGGCTGCCTCTGCTAACACAACTGTTCCTGCCAGACAGCTTACCCGTGTACTGAGCGGGGCATGGAGGTCGAAGCACCCTTCCTCAGCAAGCATGGAAGACCTCTGCGCTGTCCTCTGCCTCTACGTATTTGGTGCAGGTGCAATTTATGGATGCTTGTGTTCATCCATGTTCCCTAGTTGGGTCTGTGGCTTGGTGGTCTTAGAGATAAAGGACATGGAGGTCCAAATTTTATTCAAATGCCAGTATATCTGCTCAGCCGGTGACTTCACTGAGGCCAGCAAAACATGTACAATTGTGTTGGGTGACAGAATGCATTGTTATCTCTCTGTGGCGCTATTCTTACTCACCCCACCCCACCCCTATCCTTTTTGGATACGCTTGAATAGTTTGTCCTTTTGTTCCCATTTGTTTTGCTTGCTTTGGCTCTTGTAACATCACTTATATGTTCATGTTTTTGTTTCAGGTTTTGATTATTGAATAGCTAGGCTGTAGAATTTATTTTGAAAAGATTCAGCAGCAGTTTTAAATACAGTTTTACAAAAAAAAAATGTGCCCACACAATTCAATTTTGACAAAAGAGGAAGCAGCCAGTAAATTAAGCACCTGTGTCGTGGAAATGAGCAGGGCTTTCCCTTTCATAGCATTTCTGACCCTGGATAACCACCCAGGCAGCTCTCTGTAATTCTGTGTCTGGGTGAGTTGTCTTCTTTCTCTCGAGGTTCTTTTTGCGTCAGGGCAGAAGCCAGATTACACCAGATCCAGTACAAGCTAAGAAGCTCAGAAACACAAGAGATGTAAAGAGAAGGAAGAAGAGTCAGCAATGGAGCAATATGTGCAGGTGTGTGTGTGTGCTTGTGTGTGTGGGGGGGGTGGTATATATGGTGGGCATGAGAGAAGTCCTTTTCTATGTCGATCTCGTTTAATAGCGGCGTGTTTTCATATTGACTTAAGGAATATTGCAAGTGTGGTAAGCAACATGATGTTTGTTCTGTCCTGACTTTTTCTGTACTATTCATTCCAATGTGGAGGGACGTCCCTATGACAATCTTTTGGAAGACCCATGGTTGTGAAGTTTTTTTTTTTTTAGAGGAAGGAGTGACTTCGTTTTGAGATAACAGGTGTGGTTAATTGGCACGATGCCGGTATTGATTGGATACAAACAGGCACCTGTTTTGAAATTTAGACTCACATACATATGGATATTTAATTTCCCATGTGTGTTGTTTTGTTATAGGGGAGGACATCCACTGTTACATAAGGATTAGACATGCTCAAGGATTGAAGACTTGGGATACAGATTTAGTGAGGAGCATTAAACTGTAATAGATGCTGAGAGGGCTCATCAAAGATAAAGATCTGTAGTGTACAAAACCAATACCCCCTGACGAATTTCCAGTTATTTAACAAACTAAAACTTGAAAGGAAAGAAACATGTTTGGCAAATTGTTTTATATGTTTTTTTTATATATACATTGAGTATGCATTTGGGTTGATGAGAATGGTTTGAATTGTATGCAAGTGGAGTAGTGCTTTGAATGAGATATGTCCAGTGTGCATTTGCACAGCACAAGTCATAGCAAGAAACTGAAATAGATTCCTGAACTGATGTGTTTTGTTCAGATCGCTCTTGTTACATTGTGATTACTTGTCTAATTAATGGCTGTTTGATCAGCATCATCATGGTTTTAAATTATGGAATACAATTATTAAAATATGTATTGTTAACATACTACTTGACTTATGTGTCCTTGATGCTTTAAATTAGGCTGAAGTAGTGAATGTCTTCCCTGATTAGCAAACCTTATAAACCACAAGCTCTTTGTGTTTGTTGATTAAAGTTTGCTGACCTTGACTGAGGTATTGCTTGGTGGTTTACATTTCCCTTTGCCCCTTCAAGTGGTTTTGTGTGTTCACGCCCTCCCCAAGCACAGAGCTGACTCTCTGGCTGTACTTCATTATGAATTTTACCTTTCCTTTCTTCCAAAAGTTGTATTGAGAACAATTAAAACCACTTATTCTAAGAGAATGCGCAATTCAGAACAACAAAAAAACACTCTAAGCAGTCTATTGGTTAAACTTAACGTGGTCAAAAACAAGCCCCCCAGGAACACAGTGGTTGCCTGGTCTTCACTGACAACTGTACTGCTAAAGCTATGTAATGTCCACTGACACTAGGAAGACACAACGCACAAGAGACCACAAAGAAGGGGACATATGCACACTGGGCAGTTGTAAAGAGATGAAAGGCTAATCATTACATTTAGGGAAGGCACACAATATATATGATCAAAATCTTCATAAAGCCCATGCTGCTGATATGACACTATCTTGCTTGCCGAGACCGTGAGTTGGTGTGCAGTGCTCAACTGTCACTCGAGTGTTCAACTACCACACTTTCAAGATGTGTTTCTTAGGTACCAGTAGCACCCTCTAAATCCATTTGCAAATAAGCAAAGAAAACAATAAACATGTCTGAAGAAAAATGCATCAGGATTAATGGATTTAGGAATGGGAATTCCAGTTGCTAGTTCTAGTCTTTGGAACACGTCGGCACAGAAAGGTGACACCTTCTTACATATCTAGAACAAGTGTGTTCAGGTCTCCCTTCCTCTTACAATTCCAGCAGCTGCCATTAGAAAGAGGTTTGCTTCTTTGCATCCTGACGGAAATCCAGTAAGAATCATGTATGTTGCTTCAAATCGACTTCTATCCGCTCGGGTCGGAACACATCTAGAGCCACTGTTCTTTGGTGAGGGTTGAACCCAAAGCCGAATTTGCACATGGAACTACTTTGAGGGACACGAGGGGCACTCTGCTTTGTTCTTAATAGGCGTTTATAGAGAGTTTAAGATGAAAGGGGAGCGTAGAGAGGCAGATGGACTATTCCCTGAGATTCCTAGAGTTGTGTTTCCGGTTCACTTGTGAGATCACAGAGCCAGGCGGCTAACTGTTGATCTCTAGATCACTCAACAGCCACCAGCCTGTACTTAAACTTGAGGTATCGAAAATCTATCAGATTGTTATGAAATAGGACATCCTTGACATACCACCGTCACAGTGCTTGGAAGGTGACCCTGTTGATCTTTTACCCAATATTCTCCCCTTTATCCGAAATAAAGAGTCTTTGGATGGTTGGAAGATTTACTTCATTATTGAATGTCCCTTTCTGTAGTATCTCAACACAGAATGTACCGTGGCCAGAGGTTTGGATAAGCACAGGTTCCAATGGCAGCAAACAGGAGATTGCAATTGAGGTGTTTGGGTTGTCAATAACCCAATAGTGAAGATTGTTCAAAACAAAAAGGATAATGGTTCTTACCCAGGTCTGGGTAGCAGAAGTCCCAACATTGCACAAAGGTCTGCGCATTTGACAACTGTCTGCAAGCTTTCTTACCCCACTTCCACATGAAGTTACTAACAACCTTCTACATTGTTTTCAAATCACTATGAACACACTTTTAGTCAGAAGATCATCTTGGTGGTCATAATTTTACTCTAGCAAGCCAGATTCAGTTTACCCCATTAGGAACAATCAGAGGTAACCTCTAAAATAGCATTATTGATATTTTTGCAAAGACTATCAAGAGCATACTTATAAATATCCATACCAAGATACCTGACATCTGTCTGTGCCCCGTAGCATTGAAGATCTTCAAATCAGCATCTCAGGAGACTACTCCTGATAGGTAATATTTCTGATACAGACTTGTTTTTAAAATTACAGATCCTCTAAGTATGCCAGAAGGAGATTCTCTGCATACAGGATAACATGAACCAATTTCCTACACCTGAACCTATGAAATTATTAAATTGCAGCTGGGACAAGGAGAACTTTGCCATGCACAGTTATATGCTGGGAACAGGTCAGGTGACAGTCCAATTACCAGAAACTGGGTTTAAGTTCCAGTGTGCAGTACCTGGTACACATTTGAAAACAAATCCGAATCCTAACCTATTCAAGACTTCTGTGAATTACAACCAGTAGATGTGGTCAAATGCTTGTTTTCTGCATGTACAGTAATCGCCACATTCAGCCACTGAGCAAATGTTATGGCCAGCCTCTTTCAATCGGCATTCAGGAGGGAAATCAAGTAAATAGTCTCACATTTAGTATGGCCCTCCCATAGTTTGGGAATTAGTGTGATGACAGATGCTTGCATTGAATTTAGTAGGTCACCCCTCTCAGTATATTCCAAGAACAGCCTTTCTCTAGCAATCTCACTAGAGGACACCAACATGATCAAGGAAATGACTATCTAGCCTTCTTTCCTGGGACAGTCGTCCAGCCACCAGTCTCTAGCCTGACACTAGAGAGTGGTGGGTGGATCAGGGACCTGTTGCTGGATCACCTGCCGTGTGTCCCAATTTGAGAGTATTTGGGAGGCATGAAGAGGGCTCATTCATTCAATTGTATGAGGAGGGGTGTAATGCAACTTGCCTTTACACTGCCTGTCCTCCTCTTCTCCATACAAATGCTCCAGCACCTGCATGAATTTAGGCACTAGCCTAATGCAGGCAGACCTCATAGGGTCCTATTGAACATGCTCCATGCCCTGCGTGCATGGCATGGAGTGTGTACAATTACAATTAAACCCTCCCGGGTATGCTTGCATGTCGAGTAGGGTTACATTTCAATTATGAGCAGTGCTTGCCATGGCAAGTGATGCTCACAATGAAAAGTAAACACTGCCTGGCATGCCAACCACACAGCGTTTACTCTCACGCTTGTACACTGCCTTTTGCCCTTTACATTTTTGCCACGCAGTGCAAATGACGAAAAGTTGATGGCGGGGAGCCGCCTAAATTAAATTGTTAATGCAACGGCACAACCATGTTAAATTGTGCATTCAAGGAAATTGAGCACCTTAAAGACAACAGTTTAGAGTTGCCATGCATGTTCTTGGAAACAGGAAAGCAAAGAATGATACAATAAATGTGAGAGAAGGTTTAACTTAAAATAATGGGTAGCAAGGAAACAGAGCAGACTAGAGCTCGCAAGAGCAGTTTGTTTGGGTTAACGATTGAGACTAATTTGGGTTTGAACTTACCGGGAAATCAGCAGAACAGATAGATGTGGTGGTCTCGTTCTCATTCTGAAGTAATTCTCTAGAAGGTCTGGGATCCCCTCTATCGACAGTGAACACGGCCAAATAGCATGCTCTATGTTATGTTATGTTATGTTACTTTTCATTTATATAGTGCCTAATGTACCATTGGTAGGGTCTGAAGGCGCTGTCTATGGAAAGTTACCAGCTCTGCATGGTCTACAGCCATGCTTTAGCTCATTGTACCTTTCCCAGGGGAGAAATATCTATTTGCATATCAGTCTGGTCCCACCCAAAGTAAGCCAGCCTAATCCAAACATGGGCCCTTTGCTCAATGTGCCTTAGCGAGGCTCAGCTTCATCTCAATGAGGAGGCCCAACAAGTCCCAAACATGTGAGCGGGGTTGCTGATGACGCTTTTGTTCAGAGGAGAATTGCCTTGAAATTTAGTGCCGGTCTGGCCTTGCGGGTGGGAGTAGACTAATATACAAGTGGATAATTATCCTCTGTAAAGGGTGCAGTGAGCTACAAAGTGGTTGTAGACCCTTCTGAGTGAAAGAAATTCCATAGAACATGGTATTTGACACAATCCTGTTTGATTCTGAAGTCACCATGTGTGTATACATTCTCTGCGTTAATGATTGCTCTAATGATGAAAACTTATTTATGGTCAGATTTAGCTGCTTTTCAAGGAAAGTTTGGCAGAAGTATGGCACTCTGACCCGGCTGCATAAAGCTCCTTAGAGGAAATCCTCTGTTTAGCCCTTTTGGTTTGGCTAATTTCTCTGCCACGAGATCCAATGATATTGTCAGGCCTTCTCATTTATTATTAAAGGATTTGATGTACGTGCATGTGACATGTGGAGGAACGGAATGGGAGCTATGTCTCCCAGAGCTGAGATATAAGTTCCAATTCTCAATGGCTGAGCAGTCAAAGGCAACTTAGATAATTAGATCTGGGCAAGAAGAGGCTCCTCTGATCTCCCCGATAGATTGACAGATCTCTTGAAGATGCCGTCCAGGACTTAATTGCTCGTGTAGAGCTAGGTTTGGTTTCTAGTAATGGAAGATGAGTCATGCACTAAGATGCATGCATGCATTTGGAACCACATTACATTTACATTTAATTGGGCAATTAGTCACTACTGCCAAAACGGTTTCAAAGCACTAATAGAAAGGCCCACAAGGGGGAAGGGAGTCAAGACTACATGGTAAATGTAGTGTTCAAGACAGGTTTTTTAATATGTTTGGAGCTGGGTTTCCTCCTGGATAATGGTTTATAAGAGTTCCCGAATGGTGCTATTATGGATTCTCAGGGGTACCCAAAACCTTATCACTCTCCGTCTTAGTCTCTTGTTTCAGGTTTTTACCAGGTAGGTCTATTCCAGGATTGCAGATTTTGGTGGCTCTCACGAGGAGGGAGATATACAGCCTGAGTTTCTTCTGCATAATAGTATTTACGTAGGACTCTTGGAGAAGCTGGTCCCTTTGCATTATGGCAGAGAGAGGAGGGGCATTCCCTTGTCTCCCTAAGGGCTCAGTACTCTGGACCCATCTACCTCTTCTTCCCAGCATCTTAGACGTGGCCCTCTCTTTAACTATCTATACATTATTTACACTCTCTTTTGTGGACATTTTTCCTTCCAATAGCACAGCATAGATCAAACCAGGCATGCCACAACCTTCTTGGTAAGACCATCTCTGTTTACCCGCACCTCAAACTGCTGCATTCTGACATCCTCCTGCTTCTCTTCAATCCCCTCTAAATAATCTCTTAACTCATTGTTCTTTCCCAACCACTCCTTAGTGTCTTCCCATCTCCTTCTTATTTTCTCCCAACACCTCTGTCTCCTCTCATCTCCAGCCTCCTACGAACACTCTCTGCATCATTCTTTGTCAGGTTCTCCATCACCTAACAACTCCTGATATTCACACATGTCCTGATGTTTTCTCACCTTCTCCTTCTGGTATACTCCAAACTAGGAACTCCTTCTCCAATCACCTTATACTCTCCAAACATCTCGTCACTGTCTTCACCAACCTACACCAAACTATCAATAGCCGCTTCTGGTACTATTCTTCATCAACCTCCCACCTACTATGGCCAGTCTTCTCTTGGTCCTTCCTAACATCCTCTTCATTGTCTCTAACCTCTTGCCCACTATTTCCAACCTCCTTGTCATGATGGAGACCCCCAGGTCCTCCCATTTCCCCCCTGAGTGCAGTCATATCCACACATAGGAACCAAGATGCATAAGAGAACAACACAATTGCAGAACAAGAACAAATGGGCCATCCTAGTGTGTGGATGGCGATTAATGCTCCACTCAAATATGGCAACCACTATAGGCAGCAGGATTCAGCAGAGCCCAAATCTCGTGAGAAGTGTGCAACTCACAGGCTCCATGTTGGATGGCAGTGCTATTTAAGCCCCTCCCATTCATGCACACATGCTCAGCATTCCGGCCACAAATACTGCAACAGCACCTGTGTATCTAGCAGCTCACTTGAGAAATGTACCTGGACAAATCTGCTCACAGCTACTCCTCTGGCTCCAGACATCTAATGGCAACCTAAGAAGAAGAAGAAAATACGAGTTACTCTCCAGAAATTCCCTGTAGACATCTGGTAATCGTTCATGAACTCTCTATCCCTCTGCAATACTGACAGTGCATCCTGCCATCGCAGCAGCCCCCGGAACATCTTTTTTCCCAGTTACCACCTGAGGCCTGCTCACACCATATTCTGAAACTAGAAGGGAATAAAGCTACACAGTCTACCATAGATTGGACAATTTAGTACGCAACAAAGAGACACTAATAACTCTTCCAGTGGAGCACCACTAACAGAGGAGCAAGAACTACCACTAACAAACCACATTTGACATGACAAAACAAGGAAGGCAAGAAGAAGCCAGCCCCAGCAGGACTGGGCTGTTGAACCAGTGATGTAACTGGTTCAAGAAGCATCTTTCAAAGCCACTTTCATGCACTTCGCTGAGTCAGCCAATACTGCGGAGCACAATACACTTATGGCCATTCCTTTCTCTCCTTATAGAGGTAAGATCCACATCAAGGACATAGCTCAGGGGTGCAGCCATCCATACAATAGCATCACCAACCGTTCCACCCTAAGCTCATTAGTGCTCCTTCTGAGTGCCATTCGTGGTTGGAGCGGGAGTAGTGCGGGTGACCATGAGTTGCTCCAGAATGTTCATGCAAGACTCTACATATGAGTGTTACACTCCTCCTTTTGATCACCAATCTTCTATGTGCTAACACCAACCTTCTCTGTGCTGTCAGCAAAATTCTCTTCGGAATTGCCAAGCTCCAAATCTTTTCTCCATCCTGCTGGGTCTTTATACAGAATAGGTTTCTACAGGTGTGGTCTCACCAAGCCCCCTTGTTCGTCCTTACAGCCTACTGAAGTTCTTTTATTTTTATTTGTAGTCAGTACCAGCTCGTCCTGGCCTAATAATACCAACCTCTTGGATTATAGCCTCTTTTTTCTATATCCTTGTTCAGGTTTTTCCTTCCCCGGCTCACCAAAGCTCATTGTCACTCACCGTCCCAGACATCTCTTCCAATTTCCTTCATGTACACTCTGTGTTTACCAAACTCTGCTAAACATCCCTCTCCAGCTTTGTCTCCTTCTCAGAATTCAAACATCTACCGCCACAAGCATAACACTTGGTCCTTCGATTCACTCATATTCGGGACTTTCCCATCGGTGAGAAGCCATCCATTAGTTAAATCCAGGGAATCTTTTCCCAAGGATAAGGTCGTCTGGATGGTCTGGATTTACCAGAACCCGGGTTTCCCAAATGTCTTCCCCAATTTGAAAGGACACCCATGGTCCCAAATTGAGCATATGGACCCTTATAGCCCTGCTCCCTCCACCTGGGTTTGGCTTACTTTGCATGCTGCACCTGTGTCCTGGAACTAGTGAGGTGCTGAGGTTGGCTACCACTTATAGGCTCACCTGAGCGTACTCTGGAGTTTAGAGACCAAACCAAAAATGCATATGGCTTGTCTGTTATCTTGCAATCCCATGTCCTGCTACTGAAAAGCTCTTCCTGTGAAAGACACTGCACCCCTTCTTAGTGTGTGAAAATGAAGCCGAGTAATATTATAAATCCTTCTAAGTGTGACATGAGTGCTTGTCGTTGGTAAAATTACGTTATATCACTATCGAGAGAAAAGTCTGTTAACGGCAATGGATTGGTAATACTGTATTTTTCACATGTTGAAATTCTTCTGGCAAACAGGAAACCTGAAACATTGTATCAGGTGTGGGAGCTCGAGGGTCAGAGACCATTTGTCGGGTCCTTTGAAGTGAGTTATTCTCAGCTGAGGGACCTTTGAAACAATACCAATGTAGGTTTTCAAAGCATCTTGTGTTCATGAGTCTGTGCCTGTATTTTATCTCTCTCTTAGAGTTTGGGGATGGCAAGTTGGACCTTCAGGTTCTAAAACCTGGGCAGGTAGTCTGTATGGATTTCTCTTGTAGAAGCCAATGAGGATATACTCCTCATATTACCGGGGCCCATCATTCTCTAGTTTGATAGGCACGTGGTTCTATTGTTCACCCCACTAGCTATCCTCTAGCAGAGACTCAAAGAACACTGAGCTGGGATGCACCTCTGTCTATTAATGATATTCTCCCGCCCTTGCAGATCCTTGACACATTGGCAACAATGTTCCCTTAGATGCTCAATGCCTCATCCTGCACTACTATTTCACCAGACTCTGTCCAGGCTGCTATTTACATTTTGTGACACCTTGAGCTAATAACATTTTAAGATCGGCCCTCAGCCTGGATTTTAAAAGCAGCCCATACTAATTAATGGCTGTCAGTTTCGGTCCTGTGCCGAATGCCTGGCGGGCCAATCCATCCATGCAAGTAGCTTGGATATACACAGATTGGGGCTTTATTACAAAAAAAGTGGGTTGTAGACATTGAATTGGAATGATCCTAGGAATCTGCTGATACTGATGGAGTAATTCTGCTATGGGTGATGTCTTTGTCTTTTTCCCAGGAACTGCAACATCCGCCAGAGCTACCAACAGAGATGGATGAACAACAGTGAAATTCTCAACTTTGTGTACTTCATCTCTAAAACCCACAAACAACACACGAAAAACAAAACTACATGACCCTGATCTTTGAAGAACTGAAGGGAGCTGGAACATTTTAAACATGAGGAAAAATGAATTCCTTACAACATTTACAAAAATGGTAATGTGCCCTAACGATGGCTATGACATATTTGTTGGCTTTTTTCATGAAAACCATGGGCCACACATTACTTATGAATGGTCTACTGGGTATAAGACATATATTGCATCTAGAAAATAGGATATCAGACTATTTTACAAAAGTTATTTTGTATATATGTATTTGTTCTTCTTTAGGGAGATTGTATTATATAAAATGAATTGGGCTTTTCATTTTTCTACTATCTATGTAGAATGGATTTTGGATAATTGCCAACATATGTTTAAATGTCACTTATATGACTACAATATGTGCCTGAAAGATTCCCTTTTATTTTCATGTTTTAAAATATGTTTTCAAAGAGTCTTGTTACAAGAATATGCGTTGGCTTATTAAGATAAGAACATTTTTTCTACACCTGAGTTTGCAATAAAGACACAGATGTATTCTGTATATTCTGGTTTTGTTCCATTTAATCCACATTTTGATATACATGTGTTTGCTTTTTTTTTTTTTTTTTTTTTGGAATGCTTCACGAATTTGCATGTCATCCTTGTGCAGGGGCCATGCTAATCTTCTTTGTATCGTTCTAATTTTAGTATATGTGCTGCCGAAGTAAGCACATTTACATGTGTTTGCATGAGTATTGTAAGGGCATTGAAGAAGGAAGCTGAAACAAGGGTGGCATGTTTGTTGCTATAGACTTTATTGATATAAAATAAACCCTTACTAGCACAATATCCAAGAGGGGGTTCACTACCTCAAACTAATACTAAAGGGTCTATCAGAATTCCCATCCAAATTAAAGTCTGCCGTCCTGTGTCAGTACTTAGTTCTATCCCTCAAACTACAACTAAAGACTAATGCAAATTACTACCTTCTCCTGGTATATGGGTGGCATTCCCACAATGGTCTCTTACAACAAGGTCCTGGCCGAATGAATCCCTTCCCCTAGCTTGTAGCGATCTAACAGAAAGTTACTTATGCAGGATAATTACTACTTTCTCCTGGTATATGGGTAGTGTTCTGAAAATGTCCTCTTGTAAACAAAAGCAAAGGGTAATTACACTCTTCCCCTAGCTGGTACTTCAAGCATTTTGCAGTCAACCTTCTGGACCAGGAGAATGGCTCCCTTCTCCTGGCACTGGTCTGCTTTTTCCAATACAGTTCACAACAATGCCAAGGGGAATGATTCCCTTCACCCAGTGTTTCTTCAGGATACTTGAAAGGATTCTGTTTTCTCACCAGGAGAATGACTCCCTTCTCCTGGTGTTTGAGAGTTCTTTCACAACTTGGGTTTTATCTTGGTATTCTTTCCTGGATTTACAATTATATCCGGGTCCCAGAACTTTCTGTGGTGGTCAGTGGGCTTATATTTGCCACTGGTATGAAGAAGATTGCTCAAATGCACTCTTCTCTTCTGTTGGGGTCCCAGACCCTTCTCTGATTATTAGTGGACTTATCTCTTGCCATTTCCTCAGATCTACTGTTTGATTTTGTTTGGGTCCCAAAACCTTCTCTGGTGGTCAGCAGGCTTATCTCTGCCACTGGAATGAGGAAGAATTCTTCTGATGCACTTGTTGCTTTTATTTGGACCCCAGACATTTCTCTGGTGCTCAGTGGCTTTATCTCTGCCGCTGGTACGAGGAAAGTTCCCTTGGATGCATTCTTTCCTTCTGTTTGGGTCCCAGTCACTTTATGGCCCTCTTCTCTGCTTCACGCTTGACCCAGCATGAAGCAGAGACCAGTTTCCTCCCCTCACATCCCTACCAGTCCGCCCATGCTTCCCGTTACCTTTGGGGACTTGCTTGCATGGCGCCGGTCACTGCAGGGACTGGGGTCGGTCTCTTTCCCGTTCCCTGCAGCTGTCTGCTTTGTCACTGTTTCTGTGGTGGCTTTGCATGTTGTGGCTTCTTGCAGTCTTGACACCGTTCAGGGACTGCACGGTCTACCACCTCTTGGAACTCGTGCCACTACCTCGCCTGCTTCCCACTTTGCTCGGTCCTGCCGACACAGGACCCATTACGGACACCCTCAGCCACTCGCCAGTGTCCTCTATAGAGCCCTCTCTTTGCATCGAGTGTAGACTTCGAAAATCACCCGGGTTTCTCCGACTCGGAGGGAAGGCAAAGACATTGAGTCCTTCTTCTCTTTCTATATTATTGGGCTTACTCCATTCCAGCATAACATCAATACCTGTTGTCAATGGCTCCTGGGTGTTCCTCATGCTTCCTGTGAGCCACCTCATCTTAGTACTAGGACAATCAGTAATCCTTATGTTTTCTGTGCTCTTCATCATCCTAGTATATTCTGTCGTAGATGTACCCAGGCGCTACAAAAATACATTGATTTACTTTCAACATAGTGGTTCAAAATGGAGGTGGGGAGGCTAAGACATGTGGAGGTGTGATGTTATACAATGGGTTGTACTCAAGGTGGCCGTCCTTATCCCCAGAGGGGGAGTCCCTCCTCATAAGGTCTTCCCGCATTGAACCACCCCTAAGGAGCCTATTGGGTAGAGGCTGCACCTCCCTAGCCTCAAGTAAAAGGGTTCCTCCTTAGGGAGAAGTAACGATACCTGAAAAATTGTCACAGTATGTAATTGGTTATAATGTTCAATATTGCTTTGTTTCTTTGTGAGGGGACATCCAATTTGTAATATAGAATTAAATACTGTACACACTATCAAGGAAGGGAATGCCTGCTTGAGGATACACACTTACTCCAGTTTGCACATGGGTTTCTGAACAGTGGGTCCTTTGTGTTTGCACCCACTTTTTTTGCTAGAAAAACAGTAGGACTTTAAAAGAGCAGTCACCAAATCAGAAACCTGGATGAAGGAAAGCTGCACACCATCATAAATGATTGCTGTATTGGCTAACATTAATCCCAAAAGTGTCCCTATAACTCTGCATGTCAATTAAGCTAGTTTGGAAAAGTTCTCCTTCAGAACATATCTAGAGTAAGCATATGTATCCAAGAATAACATTGGACTTCTCTAACTAGATCTGATAAAAAAAGTTTTCACCCAGAACAAGAGTCTACAAAGGTGTCTTGAAACTTTATTAACCTGTGTAGCGGAATTTACAGACGCGCCACACAGCAGAACAGGACTCTTTTCACAGGTAAGGGATGTGGTGCACAATAAAAATGCTTTAAATGTATGAATTTGGAGGCAGCCAACCCATCTCCCACCCCCCTTAACGTACACCCTGTGTCGCAATGGACCATGAACTAGGCCAGTGTGAAATAATAGAATATTTATTTATTTTTAATTATGAATAAAAATCAAACACATTCAATATAGGGCAGCAATCACCAGTGTGGTGATAATTACACAGGAAAATGATAGAATACACTTAGTTTAACCTTCTAACATAAGATACTCAATGCACAAATTAATGAAAGCAAGATTTCTTTTCGGGTTGTATTTTCACATAGCACCACAGTTAGGCATTCCCCGTGCAACACTCCCTCAAACCCCTGTCAACCAAGTTTTGTGTGGGTGGAGAGGAGTAGCAAGGAGTCAATCCACATGAAAATCCGACCTACCACCCTGAATGGGAGGCCAAAATCAGATTAAGCTCTGTGAAAAATGAGCAAAACGGCACTCGGAATTACGGAATAGTTATTTTACATGTGCGGTTGAATGAATAAGACAAGAAGGTGTGTGGCCTTACTAACGAGACAAGAAAACTCGCAAACCTCAAGACAATGGCCCTCATTACGACCCTGGCGGAATTCGGAAAACGATGGCGGAAATGCAATACCGCCATCGAATAGCGCTCGGTGCGACTATGACCCGTCACCGCAAAGTACGAAGCCATTAGCGACACCGTAGTGAACGCCAACGCTAACTGCACCAAGCACGCGCGCGCGCGCCATGCCAAACCGTAAACACCACCATGGCGCAAGGGTACGCTAATTCCGACCCTAGCGGACATGTACCTAACGCCGAAGTACGGCATCCCGAATCAACCGTAAACGGCCCCACTGAGTGCCTGTACACCGCTCCCTGCCCACAAAGTACAACTCCCCGTAGGTGCAATGAAGTCACAATGCAACCATTGAAATGTACAAGTCACCCATGCATGCCAACGAACAAATGAAACACAAGAGGGGCCAATGGGAGCTGCAGGGCACAGATGGCACGAATACAGAAGCCATCCCAATGGACATGACCACAGTCCCCCACCAAGAAACGCACGCAAACACAGGCACCTGTGACCAGCAATATTCCGAAAATCACATCATTCCACCAGTCCACCTGGCTGACCGGCATCTGTTACACAAAACCCAATCCCCCGCCCCTGAGCATGACAACATTCAAACAGTCATATTGGCAGCCCCCATCCCTGACCTCACGGGCTTCATAGGCAAACGCGCCCAGTACAGTACCACGCAACTAAACTCCGAAGCTGGAACCCAATGCAGATCTCCTCACAATACATCGCTCCCCAAATAGGAATATGCCACATCACTTGCAAAGAAGAACGCTACACGGGCCAAATCAGAATAGAAATTTAATGCACAACAAAATCACCAAGCCCATACAGCCATCAGGCCATGAACTCCAAAACACATTTCACCATTGTGGGCTGCATCCGCAAGAAATGACCAGCCACTACTTGTGTGACGCCCTGTTACATCATGGTACACAGAGCCACATTCACGTACGAAAAGGCAACATGGAAGCGCACACAACCGCAGGGCCGTCCCAATGGGGAGGCACTAGTCCAGCTGAAAGGCCGAAATGTTGCTCCGAGCCACCAGTACTGCGTAAGGGCATGTGGCCCATTGGCGATCGTCCCATAAGATCGTAATGCTGCTCCACTGATTAACACGAAGCAGCAGGTGTCGGGAGTAAAACCCATCTGCAGGAGTGGCATACAGATGGCAGTGGCAAAAGGGGAGGAGATACCTGTCAACCAAAAGAAAAGAAAAAGAACAGAATGGCCATCAGAACTACATTCGAACAACTCACTTCAATGATCACACTAAATCCACAGCCATATGCATGCTAGCCCACTCCAAAGGTTCATCACCACCCAAAAACCACTTGCGACTCATAACTATCTATATCGAGGTGTAAACACCATCACAAACGAGTGTACCTGTGCATGCGTCTGTCAAAACAGAATCCATCAGATGGGATTGGTAACGTGCATGGACACAAGTGTCTGAGGGCGCGTCGAGACAGGGAGGGCTCAACAAGGCCAGATAGACGATGGTCCCACTATGGCAGCCCTGCATCACATAGCGTAGGGGAGGCGGATAGATTCCAAGAAGCCCTGTACATGGCAAACTCTGTATCAAATCACCTGCCCATGCATCCATTCATCATTCCCTCATCCCGGGATTAAAACGCCTGAATATTTACTCACATAACATTAGAAATATCCATTGAGTCTGTGCGTTATGCAGCCTGCAAAATCCACAGTGCCCCAGCCCGTAATTCCAGTGTTGTGAAGTAACATGTATTTGGGAACGTCCGGCCTCATCGCCCACGTCGCTATTGCGCATCCCAAACCATTCATATCAATCATTGCATCCTCGCCATGGCCCCTGTCCCAAGGACATTGAACAATAGTACGTTATATTTGCAGTCAGACCTGTGGGCATTTCCTCGCCGCTAGCTGAAAACCGAAAGCGCCGCCCTTCGAATTCCTCATTTGCAACATCACGTCGAAGAGGCATCTGTGGCCGTTTGAAATCACTAATTAATCCATCGAGTGCGGCTGTGTGTGAAAATGGCAACTGCCTTCACCCACAAATGGGACGCCCCGCCCGTCGTTGCAACTCGGTACAGTGATGCATGAGGGTCCACCGTTACTCGAGTACTACGTTCCACTGACCCTTCACAAGTCTGTTCGCGACTGCACAGATAGTATGTGAAACAATGGGACCACAGCAGAATGAACATATGAACCAATGTTACACGGCCATCGGGTACAAATACATGATTGCAATAGCAAGATGCCATTCCCCGAATTGCAGCGTTGTGTGCGGGACGTGCTCGGCCAAAGGGGAGAGCAGTTTGCACAGGTGGAATGAATCACCACAGGTGGAGGCCATACAGCCTGAAAACACATAAATTGCACAGCCAGTCTCCTCCCACAACCACACCGAAATGCTACCGGCAGGACTCGCGATGTTGGCCCTGGGGGACATGATAGCACTGCAAGTACTCCAACTCCAAGAAGAAGACGAACACCAACTACAACCGGCCGCACGGAGGAGACGCAGGAGGAGGAGGAGGGCAAGGCAGGGCCAGCAAGGGCCGCCAGCACAGCCACTACCACCACGCAGGCAGCCCGCAATCCCACGCCTCCGAGCACATCCGTTCAACCTCACTGATGAGCAGATCCACACCCTCTACCGTCTGGACCGGGACACCATAGCCGCCATTGTGGACATGACACAGGCTGACCTTGTCAGCATGATAGATAGCCCAACCGCCATCCCACCCCTACTGAAGGTGGTGTCTGTACTCCACTTCCTGGCCACAGGCACCTACCAGCACACAGTCGGACAGTTGCATGGCATTTCTCAGCCACTGTTCTCACGGACACTATTGCAAGTGCTCGATGCCCTCCTGCAGCACGCAGACGACTACATCTCCCTACCACGCTCGGAGCAGGAAATTACCAACACAAAAGTGGGATTCCATGCACTTGCCGGCATACCGGGTTGCATTGGTGCCATCGACTGCACCCATGTGGAATTGGTCGTCCCACATGCCATGGAGGCCCAGTACCGCAACCGAAAACAATTTCATTCTCTGAATGTACAAATGGTGTGTGACTCCAACAGGATCATTACACATTGTTGTGCCAGATTCCCTGGATCAACCCATGATTCTATGGTCTTGAGGAACTCTACAATACCACGCTACATGGAGCGACACGCAGGGAACAGATCCTGGCTACTCGGTGAGTCTCATTACATGCATGATAATGTGGGGTATGTGATTCGGCAATGACCTGGCAGGAAGGGGGGGGTGTGCGTACGTAGCAATGGCATTCCACATCATACGTTTATCGTCCACATACAGGTGATGCTGGATATCCACTGAAGAGATGGCTCCTCACACCAGTCCGGAACCCACGGGACCAGCATGAGGAGGACTACAACCATGCCCACTCACGTACCCGTGTAGTCATTGAACAGGCATTCGGCCTACTGAAGGGTCGTTTCCGCTGCCTCAGCAGGTCTGGCGGGGCACTCCTGTACCGCCATGTGAAGGTTGCAAAGATGGTGATGGCATGTGTCATGCTCCACAACATGTGCGTACGTAGAAATGTGCCCATGCCCCCTGACGCAGAACTGCAAGCACCTGATGATGGTCATGATGAGGGTGGGGATGTGGCAGCACCTCAAGGAGTCTGCGAGGCACCGGAGGGCCGTGACATTCGTCAGCATCTCATTGATGTATGCTTCTAGCACTCACGCCTGGTGGCTGATACATGGACACGGGACTCGTGCGTGTGTGTCTGGGACATGCACAATATGGACTGTACGCCTATGATGGCCTAGTACACAAAGATCAATGTCCACACATCTCATTGGTTGATCGTGCACTGTTTATGGCATATGTGATATCATGTTGTACACCCTATCGACCCGCCACCCAAGTGAGCCCAACACACCCCCTCCACCCTCCTACCTCCCCCCCGAACACCAGTGTCCACAGATGCTCATTGTCAGTGGGCAGTCGCTATTGCAAGCCCCCTCTGCGGGTATCAGGGGCACCCCTGCCTGTGGAGCGCAGGTTCCTCCCAGATCTACGTTGGGGGCTGCCCTGGACGGAACTTGCAACGGATGATGTCTCTGCCTGCTCACGTCCATGCATGTCCCTAAGGGTTTGCGAGAGCTCAGTGAGCACACGGCGCACTGCGGCAAGTTCGGCACATACGTCCTTGGACGTCGCATGCAGTTCCCCCCTCAGGCTCTCGGTGCTTCTCTCCATTTGGACTCCCAGGCTCTCGGTGCTTCTCTCCATTTGTGCCCTTAGTGTCTCTGTACCTCTCTCCATTTCTGCCCTGAGTGTCTCAGTTGATGTTTCTATGTCTGCCTTAGTGCCCCCACATTCATCGGCATGGTCCTTGAGGAGCGTGGCCAGTTGCTGCTGTTGCACGATTAACTGGTCGAGGGACTGTTGCCTCTGCTGGGCCATGGCCATTTGCGGGGGTGTCACAGAGGGGCTGTTGACCTCATGTTGCCTTGCCACAGGGCTTGTGGGGGATGGCCAGTCGTCGTCTTGTGGGTGCCCCTGCGTGGTATCCTCATGTTGTACGGGATGGGACAGACAGGGGGATTGGGACAGGTCATGGATGGATCTGACTTCGACATCCCCGTCTTCTGTGTCGGAGCATGCTGCCATCAATGGGGTGTCACCTATGGTGCTGCTGCCACCAGAGGCAGTGCCTTCTGTGGCATCCGTTGGGGGGACCTGTGGTGGTGGTGTTGTGGGCATGCTGGCTGCTGGGGTGCCTGTTGATGTTCCCTCCTCTGTGCTGCCACCTGATTTGTGCTGCTGCCGTGTCTTGATGCGTGCAGCTGAGGTGGAGGGTCTTTGGCCGTTGGTCTTGGCCCTCTTTGCAGGTGTGCTGGTAGGGGTGTCCTGAAGCTCGTCGTTTGGATCGGACCCTGTGGTGGAGTAAAGGAGGGCGAGGGTTATTGATGGGTCTGTGGGAATTGGAATGGCATTGTATCACATGCATTGGGGTGGTACCTGAGGGTGATTTGGGTCGGGGCCTTGGAGGTGCTTTCATTTGTGTGTGGAGTGAGGGTGCAGTTGTTTGGCAGCCTGCAGTTAGGGTGTGCCTGCTGCACGTGTAGTGCGAGTTTTAGGGGTTTTTAATTATTTATGTATTTATTGTGGGTTTTAACTTGCGCTATCAGGCCGATGTGTGTGGACGTTCTCCTGGACATGTGTTTCTGTTGCACTATGTGGACACATGGTACTTCACATGGATGGACTTTGTGGATTTGGCATTGTTTTATCTGGCCCACCTACCTGAATCTTCGGATGTCTGCACTCCTTTCTCCATCCCTCCGACTCCCTCTATGCTCTCCATTCCGATGGTGGAGGCACAGATTTCTTCCCAGGGGGTCAACTTGATGGGTGATTCAGGACCTCCCCCGGTGGCTGTGGCAATGTTGCGGTTGGCAGAGAGTATGCTGCGGACGCGTATCCGCAGGTCGTCCCATCGCTTTCGGCATTGCTGTGGGGTGCGGGGTGCGGTCCCCACCGCACTTACCCGCTGTGCCACCAGAGCCCATATGGCCTTCTTGTTTGCAAGTGCCGTCCTGGTCATTTGTGTGCAGAAGACGACGGCAGCATTCTCCTGGAGGGTCTCTGTTAGCACGGTGAGTTCCTCACGGGAGAAGTGGACCTGCCGCTTGCGGTCGCACGCTTTCTTCGCTACTTTTCCCATTTTTCTTGGTTTCGCTAGGGTGGATGACGGGTTGGGGTGTGTCTCAGGGTAGTGTTTTTAGTGGTTGTGTGGTTTTAGTGGTTTTATAGGTGTACGGCGGGATGTTTCCCGTTCCGGGCCCATGTTTTTACTTCCGTTTCCGTATATTTACGGTCACCGTACTTTCCGGTAGGCGCACACTGCGGTGTCCGCTGTGATGGGTGGCGGTATTGCACCTAGGGCGCCGTACGGCGGCGGTGTGGGCCGTTTTGGGGTCATTTCCGCCATCGCGGACTTTGCACTTCCGCCATGCCGTGGTGCTCGTGCCCGATGGGTCGGAATGGGCCGCACTTTGCTCCTTCGTGCAATGGCGGAAACGCTATTTACGCTGTGGCGGTCCGGTCAGTCACTTTCCGCCAGGGTCGTAATGAGGGCCAATGTACTAAACAACAGGTATACAGTGTAGAATAACAACTTTGGAAGGAAAAACAAAGTGCAGCAAGTATCACACGTGTCAAAATTGCAATTGCTTCATTTCACAGGTTTAAAATAGCAAAATGGCTTTGAAAATGAGCTAAACAGACCTAATCAGACATTGTTTTTAATGCTAAGGTACAGACACATAACAGGTACTGTACTAAAGTGAAAGGGTGACTCTGGATAGGGACAGTATGGGATTCTTAGGAAAAGTAAAGTGGTTTTTAAAATGAAAGCAGTAACACGGGCGAAATCGGTTTTAGGAGGAACATGTCAGGTTCCACTGAGACTCTATTTTAGTGGCTAGATTATCAATGAAGAACACTGCCCGTGAAAAGGTTCATTTGCAATTTTAACCCATTCACGCCATTTGCCTCTTTATATTGGAATTAATACATTTATTCCAAATAGTATTAAGGAATTATATAGCGGACTGAAATGATTTGGAAAGAATGGCGCTAACACATGGAGATTAACAAGGTTTTTCCTATGGACAGGATACACAGAGGATTCTGACAATTTTAAGAATGTACAAGGATGCTTATTGGATTCCCTGTAGGGTTTCTTATAGGGTTGGACAAATACAAGGTAATAGAGCAAAGGATGCAGCTTTTGGTATTGGGGAGGGGTAATACTTACAAGAAGCACTTGATTGGGGTAGTTTGGGATGATAACCAGTTCTCTGGGCAGTGGGACAAGGGTCTGGTCACTGTGCAGTGGAGAGGCTCTCCCCTAGGGACACAGCGAGGCAACTGGGGTCTGGTCTCAGTGGACAGTGAGGTGCATCAGCTGGGCAAAGCACATCTGGTCACTGGATAATTACAAAAGGGTTCAGCAGCTTTTCTCCCTTTTCCCTGAATTATTGGGATTTATGGAGGGTTTTACTTCTGGATAAGAGGTTAAGCGTGGATGAGAGGTTCTGCCTGGATCTACTACCTCTAGCCTGGCTCTAGAGTCAGGAGTCTTGCAGGGTGAGTGTTTAACTGTGGTTTAACTGTGGTATTATCTGAAAATACTACCTTAAAAGTAATCTTGCTTTCATTCATGTGTGCATTGAGTATCTTATGTTAGAAGGTTAAACTAAGGGTATTCTATCATTTTCCTGTGTAATTATCACCACACTGGTGATTGTTGCCCTATATTGAATATGTTTTATTTTTTTCATAATTAAAAATATATGAATGTTCTATTATTGCACACCAGCCTGGTTCACTGGGTGTACGTGAAGGGGGTGTGTGAGAAGGGTTGGCTGCCTTCTCAAAGCTGAATCCAAATTCATAAATTTAAAAGCGGTTTTATTGTGCGTCACATCGCTTACTAGTGAAAAGAGTCCTGGTCTGGAGTTTGACACACCTTTAAATTTTGCTACACCAGGCTACACTGTTTTATACTAAAATTCCTGTGTATCGCACACAACCTTCCAATAGACCATGATTGCTCAACCACAGATATCACAGGGGAAACAAGGAATATACTGGCCTCTTCTATCTTCTGTAGACAGAATTCCCACCTCTGGATCAGAAAAAGCTTTATCAGCAATATCGTAATTACTATTCACTCACTCATGGTATCACAATCTCGAGAAATGTCTGATATTATTGCAGCTCAGCTCATTGTTTTAGAAATCAAACTCACAGTCACCTTTGTCAGCAGCGGAGCATTTTTAAACTGTAGCATTCCAGTCTACCCTAACACTGGGCCTCATCTCACTGATTATGGGTTTGTAGACCTATGGGAGAGGGCACTGTGTGGTCACAGCAAATTTGAAATCCCGAATGAGAATTCTATTTTTTTTGTGTGCACTTATATGTTGGGGGAGAGCCTCCACAGTCTCCCCCCATAGTCCCCACAAATATTGTAATACCCTAACCCACCCCCACGTATAATTGCTGCCAAATGTGCAGCTAAATCTTCAACCTTTTCGCATTTGCAGTAATTTTTTGATACGCAGGAGAGACAACCACGTGCATATGGATGGCATCACTACTTCCAAAAAGTGGTGTCAATTGTCTCAAGGATATTACTTTCTACAGTAACACAGACATTTCCAGATGAAGGCATATGGGACTTTGGAATGGGGAATAATTATCTTCTCATAATAAGGTGGCAATGCCACTGTTAGCACCAGGGGTAACTGTAACTCCTTGCGGTGATGGGAGAGCTACTAATACACTAGACTGATAATGGAGCCCACTGCATTTTCAGCTTGTGGATTTTGAGGTATTTCTTCCACTGCCACATCAAGGTGCCCATCTTCAATATCCCCCTGGAAATATCTGCCGCATTTGTGGGGATTCTGTAAATTGAACACAGTTGGAATCTCACATGATGGTGTAGCCTCAGAACTCATTACTTAAGCTCAGTGACTTAAACAGATTAATCTACTCTGCTGCACATGCTGTTGCTGCCCCTTATGAGAAAAGATGGAAGGAAGTGGGTGTAGTGCGTGGAAGAGAGGGTAGGAAAGGAAGAACATCAGTGTACCCACAGGACAGAGCCCCCACTGGGAAATCTCCAGGTTTGCTTATAGCCCAGACCACCACTGAGGGCCCAAAATAATAGTTGGCTGCTCTACTGCAAGTACTTGGTAATGTTACCAGGTATCAGCTAGATCAAATATAAATCCTAGAGATTAATGAATGTAGGAGACATGCAGACAGTCCAAAAAGACCAAAGCAAACAATGAAAAGAAACATAGAAAAATTGAAGGAATCTGCTAGAACAAATTAATGTTGTCTGTCTGTGTTTCATGTAAGAGAGTGAGACTATCTATTGCTTGATGGCACTGAGGTAGCCCCTCAAGTGCTGAGCATCAGCTAACGATGAAACCCTAATAAAGGAGTGTGTAACGTGTGGCTCACCAGTTATTATGGATTACAACTCCGCCAACCCCTTAGACTTAGCTGCATAATCGATGGTGAGGGATCATGGAAGTTACAGTACAAAGGTATCGAAGAATCTGAAGTTTGCTGACCAGTAAGGCTAAACATCGGACATAGCATAGCATTCTGCATCCGTGCACTCAAGCAGATACAGCTCCAATTGCACCTTAAAGCAACTGCAGTTAGTAAAGAGAGGGGCAAATACTGTTTTATGTTCCTTTACTCCATCACTATCCCCAAAACGATTAGTATTAGGTAGTTGCTATTCCTTACCAAATATCTGCATCCAAAAAACATGATATGAGCAAAACAAGTGTACAGGGAGAAAGGAAGTTTCACTCCTAGTGTCAAGTAAACATGGCCTTCTTAGAACATGCACATGACAAGAAGTGGCACAGATGGTCACATACTCCACAATACAAGACCCTGCCACATTATATTGAACTAAACCAAGTCCCAGCAAATAGCATTTACCATGCTTACTCTACTTAGTGTAATTTTCTTACTGTATGAGCCAGATACCTCACAGGACCCACAGGCTACAGAAAAGTGGAATGTTATTGTTACAAAGCAAGTAAATAAACCCATCACTGGATATAATTTAAACCAATGCCTCCAAAGGCGAACATCTCAATATAGGGCAGATGCCCTCACCCTAAGGTCCAACTGTTCCTCACAATCTGTGCTTGTGTTCCACTCTGTGAGATTTCCAGTTAGCTCAACAGAAAAAGGTAGGACACCTCACAGGGAGGAGAAGAGGACTTAACAGAATCTTGGGGAGGGAATGATTAATTATGCTTCTGTATAACATTTTAAAAGTCCACCTGGCATGCTGTTCCACTTCCAAAGCATAACAGAAATCCTATCTATTTCAGGTCTTCTCAAAGAATTCAATGGCATTACATTTCATTTCAACTTATGACTCAAAACTGTAATGTGATAGGTTTCTTGATGGGTGAATGCGAAATGCTGACTGTGTGATCTGAGAGTCAGCTGAGTCACTGAGTGTTTCTGTATGGTGAACTGGTGTGAGATTCAAATAGGAGAAGGTTGCTTCCTATGGATTTTGACCTACAGTTTTCTCATTTTTTCTCCAATATGCAACTCATAAAAGTTTAAAGAAGCTTGTTTGCATTTAAATAAAGCTGGCTCTTTAATTCTTCCTTCTTCAGAAGGTGATTTTTAAACTTAGAATATCTTCTCCTGTGGGGAGAATTAAAAGCAGACGAAGACTGCCTGAAGTGAAAGTGAGAGGTACTGAAAATCTGCCCTGTTCCTTCAACTATGGGCCATATAATTAAATTTTTTGGAGAAATATTGTGCCAACTGACTAAGCAATTAGGTGCTGCTGTTTGTAATGGACAATACCTAACACTAGACATGGAGACTGTCTCAATGTAAAGCTACATATACCAAAAGAAGGCATCACTTTAGTCAGTGACACTTTGAAACACAATTCTGTTGTTTAAGGTGCCTAACAAATGCTAAATAACATTAAAAAAAAAAATAACAGGTTCAGCAGTTACTTTCTCCCTTGAAAGAAAGCACTGAAAACAGGATAACTGTACCTTTTGTGCTCACTACTATGAGTAACAGTAATACATTATCCTGTAGTATTGGGGAGATCGGACAACAGGTCGACAGATACTGCTTTATTCCAAATAAATTATAGAACTGCATTTCAAAAATGGAACAATGCTACAAACATCATCATTTCAAGTTAAGTTTTCCTGCTGTATATGAAAAACAAAGCCAAACTGTAATGTTCAAGAATATGCATACAAATATATAAAAGTGATGTTTTGTAAATACATTTGTGACTTTTGAACATTATACAAGGGTTTGCATCTAAAATATTTTAAACAGGGAATACATTATATTAAATGTGTAGCTTATCAATTGTTATCTCAGATAGCATTCAAAAATGCATGTTTTGATATTTTCATTTCAGCATTATACTGTGCTGACTTCAAGTTGACCAGAATTTCGACTCTGACTAGCCCTCCTGCTTTTGTGAGTGTCCGAGGGAAAATTATATTAAGAACAAACCAACATACCAAGAATATGAAATATGTAGGCTTCACAGAAGATTAATATCTATAGTGTCAAGGCGGTTCATTTTACAATCCAGCTTCAAAGGCAAAACCATCCGTTAAAAGTGACACTTTTGAACTTTGGCTGGCAATACAACTGGCCATTGGTATGCTAATGCAATGAGAAAAATGGGGCCTGCCAAAAAATGCCCAATTAATCATTAATCAAGGCCTCACAAAATGCTGTTTGCATATATATAATGTGCTGAGCAAGACTCTCCGATTTGAACTACAGGGCATATTCAACCATGAACATCTGCACTGGTTTAAAATAGTAGATGATATTTACCATTGACCTTAGATGCAAACATGAATATTATTCGTAAGCCTGGGACTATCAGACTTAGAAACAACTAAATGCATGAATTTTAAACATCATAGGCCCTCGTTACAAGTTTGTCATTCTGGAAAAAGTGCTGATAACTACAGTTACTAGCATCTTTTCCAGACTTGCAAACTACAGGTCTGTCGGTAGGGGCAGTGAACTTCCAGCAGGCCTGACCTGCCGGTAGTTCAAGCCCCTACTGGCAGATTTTGCATTGAAGCACCGGCACCATTGCTAACAGTGACGGTGCTTCAGTGTTCCCATTCCCTAGGAGACTCCACGGGAATGGGTACATGCAGTTCCTCCACTGCCCGTAATATCCCGGTATTACCAGGATATTGGGTGGAAGAAATAGTAAAGTGAGTCTTTCAGTAACCTGTTGGTGCTGCCGGTAGGTTAACAGCAGACTCACAACGAGGGCCATAGTCTCTTTTTTAATTTGATATAAAATGCAAACACTATGCAGTGATGAGAAACTATGACAAAATCAGAAAAATGCCTATCTTTATGAAGCAATATAACAAATACTCATGGTGTGCCTCTGGAAATACAGATTACAGAAATGCCTACTTCATTACATTAGCATATTGCTTCTGTGAATTATGCAAGACAAACAAAATGACATTCAGTTCTGCAGTGTATTGTAATAAGCTGCATCTACTGCTCATATCACAAATATAGAAATTATATTAATCCAATGAAGATTGGGGGGTATATTCAATATGAGTGTCTAAATACAAGGCAGGAAAATGGAACGAGTTTGCATAGTGTGACATAATGATGATATTAGCATAGGAATTTTGTACACTCCAAAAATAGTGTGATCACAGAGGAGAACATTTCCGACATTGGAAAAAGCTGTTGGAAAGGACTACCTTTTCATGGTCAGTAGCAAACAGTCTGCCCAACCGGAAGGGGGCTGATCTGGTAACATCTGCAAATTAGAAGCCTTTTCCAGGAGTGAGACTGAATCAGATGGTGGCAGACTTCACCTGTACCAGAGACGATGGGGGGCAGAAGCCTAACTAATGCTAGTTCCATGAACTTGAAGAATTACCCCAAAGTAAGTACACAAATTCCCTAAAGCAAATCAGATTTGCACTAAGCATTTTCTATGCTAAGTCCTGGAAGTAGATTGTTTGGAAGTGCTAGGGGGTGCTGATTCCAATAGAATCTAGGAATATTCTAATGTGAAATGTGTTTTGATTCTCATTAAACTTAAGAATCTTGTGTTATTAGTGCAGTTTCAAACTGGCACCACTTCTATGCATCCTAAGTGCAGTTTCGTTTTGTAAATCGAGTCAGATAAACTGAAACCCATGTATTATCACAGGCATGGTTGGCAATTTAGACTGTGAACTGAAGGACCCATACTCATAGCCTGACAGGGAATGTATTAAAAATGTGGAGGCTGTACATAGTAAACAAGAAATATTTTGGGATGGATGGAGCATAAAAGAGACATTTCTATTCTCATGAAAATAGTATGAGTGTAAATCCCATGGCCCTTAAATCTGAAATTCCACAATGAGATTCAAAGTGAATTGAATCGTCAGATATATTTATATGTTTTTTTTTTATCTGAAAACCCATCTCTCAGGTTGAAGATGGTGTGCTCAAAAGGTGTGCATTATGAACTGAAAACATTATTTCCCTAAGCAAAAACCTGCAGAATTCCAATCACGTTTATTGTAAGCATAATGTAAATTGCCCCAACATGTTAGTGGCAGACAGCACCAGTTACAAGAGAAGTATGAAAGTTAAAATAGTTGTTTGATTCCAGCATTTTTTGGTGTTAATGGGGAAAGCATAGTGTGTATAATTTGCAAATATACATTCATGTGTAATTTTGCAATTTTTTGATTTAAAGGAACTGTTGACATATTAGCCTATAAGTGGCAGAAGTGAAATTAGAAGACCTGTCGTAATTTAGAACTAAGTATAGATTAATAATTGATTTTGTAAATTGATGAGATGAGATTGAAGCAGGCAGATTATTTTTGTTTTTTTGGGTGAGCTGTCCGTGATCTGTAACACTGTGGTGAGTTCTCCTGCATAAAACCTGGGGATTACCTTTAATTCAATTATTTAAGCACATTTGCATTCTGGGGTGGGACTATATAAGTATAAAGCATTTGCTATGGGTTGCACACCTAGTAAAAGAAGCTATACTTTGACCAAAATATATCTTAAACTCCCAAACAGTTCAGTAGAATATGAAACAACCTCTCCCTCCTGCCTGCTCACCGCCAAACTACAATATGGACTTGGTGCTTCCACAAAAGAAGCACACAGTGGTAGTGCACTGACATGGTCTGGTGAGGCCCGGGGAAAAGAATTTAGTGAGGCCCATTGCTATTTTTTGCACCATGATTAGGAGTGCAAAGACGTTCCCTTAAACTTTATATGTGGCGGGCATGCATATGTTGATGTGGGCCTCTGGATGCAGCTGGGCTAAACTAACAACTTGCTGTGGGTTAATTCAACATTCATCAAAATTATTTTTAGGCTAAATATGAAGTAATGCAATGTAAATAATCATGCTGCCAATAATGTTGGCATGACTGCGCATGGTTCTGCATGTAAGGAGGTCATGTTGTGTTAGTCGGATAATGGGAATATAGATGCAGAAATGTGTGATGTTGTTGGATGCAGATCGGAAGTACCCATTACATGTGTGACAATTTGAGAATCTTTATATTGTTTGTGGTTGGTATGGACCAGGCAGGTTGCAGAATGGTTGTTGATAGAAGATGTATATGGTCTGAGTCTGTTAAATGTACTAGAACTGGCCGATCAAACTGAAGGAGTGTTGGTAGTGTAAGGATGCAAGATTCTAGTAGTCAGAAGTAGTTTGAGAGAAGAGGGGATGGAGGAGGGGTAGGGAACTATGGTGTTGCTTCCTGGCTCTTGCTTGTAGATTTCACTAAGATTCAGGTGTGGACTAGTGTCATGCAGCAGAGTATCTGTCAATCAGATGGTAGTAAGAAGAGGTTTGCAATTGCTTATTATAAAGTAGACCAGATTTCTGGTCTACAGTTTTCAGTCAGTTGCAATTATCATACATTTCTTTCAAAGTGGCTGATCAAAAGGCCTAGTCTTGAGCTGTTTCCTGAAAGTCAGATGGTTCACTTCTCGGCAGAGAGGTTTGGGTAGCGTGTTCCACAGTTTAGTGGCCAGAGCTGAAAAAGAGGATCCTTCTTTCCATTTCTTGTTGACGTTTGGGACTAGTATTAGTGCAGCATTGTTGGACTTAAGTGTTTTGGAGGTAGTCTAGTGTTGAAACTTATTTCTGAAAGAGGAAGGGCCCCATCCATGGCATTAGTGATGGGAATTGCCCAATGTTTTGAAATGAACACTTTTTTGGTGGGTAGCCAGTGCAGAGTGTGTAATGCGGCCGTGATACGTTCAGATATCTTCCTTCTCAGAATGTGTCGTTCTGCTGCATTTTGAACTATTTGAGGTTTTCTCATCAGGTAATCTGGGAGTTCTTGATAGATGATGTTGGCATAGTCTAGTTTGGACAGTATTAGAGAGATTATGGTCATGGCCCTGTGGGTGAATGTTAAGTTAGATAAGAAGTGGTGTAGCCTGTACCGCTAGGTGAAGCAGCTTCTGGCGATGGCTCTTATCTTCAGATCAAGTGTCAGGGTGTTTTCTATTGTGGTACCAAGATTCCTTATTGAGGTCAATAGGACTGGGAAAGACCAATATTGTCAGGCAAAGGGATTGTGGTGAGGTTAGAACTGGTAGGGTTGCAAGGCAATCCTGGATAAGGTGTATAATGTTCAGATTTACTCTGTTTGCTGTCATCCACTCGTCCACATGTACAAGGCGGTTTTTGGTGACGGGTGGTTCACAAATTTGTGGAATATGTGTGTGTGTTTTTCACGTAGTTGTAGAATGAGATACCAGAAGTATGAATGATTTCTAGTAGGGTGTTATGCAGATTTTAAAAAGTGGGGGTGAGAGTGCCGATCTTTGGTGTACTCCACAGGGGTAAAGCCAGAATTGTAGGGCCCAAGATAGGGATTTTTTTGTGTACCACTGAGAAAGGAGGTTATCCAGTGAAATGGTGTTTCTTTGATACCAACATCTCTCAGTATTTTTAGGAGGGTCTTGTGACTGATGGTTTTACAGGCAGCTGAGATGTCTAGCAGTATGAATGCTCTTTGAGTCTTCATCCATAGTGTTTTTCTGTGTATCCCAGATGGAGCACAGAGTTGATGATGTACTCTTAGAAGGTCTAAGTACACTATGTGTCTCATTCAGAGAGGGGATTTACCCATAAATGAATTTTTCCAGACATTTCTTGTCAACAGGGGTGTTTGTTGGCTAGGTCATATGGGTCAGCTCTTGGCTTTTTAAGAAGAGGTCTGATGAATGAAGATTTAAACTGAGCTGGGAATCTTCCATTGATGATGGTGTCATTGAGGAGGAATAGGAAGATGGGCGTAACGTTTCGATATTTCATGATGGATTGGTAGAAATTCAGGACAAGTGTTTGGTCATAGTAACGTAGTTCAGCTGGGTGTTTTGGGAAGTATTTGAAGATAAAAGCTGTCAATGATATCTGGAGGTAAGGTAGTGGGAAGCAAGCAGAGTCTTGGGATATCTGATCACAAGGGGCAGTGAGGGCAGTTTACAAATCCTCCCTTGGTCTTTTTTTCTGATTCTTATTCTGCTATATTTCTGGTTTCTAGGCCTCTTGTTACTGTGTTTTCACCCTGTAGCTGTTGAGGATCATGAGAGGGGATGATATGGTAGGGAGAGGTCAGAAGGATAATGGTTACCTTCAAATTTTCTTCAGGGCTGCATTCGTGGTTGGCTCTTATCCCTTTATGACATTGGCCAGCTGAAAGATTATGGAACTGTCCCGAAATGCTATAGGCTAATTAGATTGCAGACTCTACAGATGAGGCTGTAGATGAGATGATTTATCTGGAGTCAGGTTTTGTAAAGTACTGCTTCATTGAAATACTTATGAAGAAGTGTTTGTGTGAGATGAAATACACGTGAAGGGACTATTTTCAGTGAGCTAGGACTAGTTATGAAGGATTGGGTAGGAGGGTTAACTGGTGTGTTGATTTAGCTTGGCACTGGTTGTTCAGGCAAATATGCGTAATCCAACCATTTATGCATTGAGGTTGTAGATGAATACCATAACCTATGCAGTCAGTGCGGGGACAGCTCAAAATGTTAAGGTCTATAATTGATTGGGATATTAATCCTATATGTGGTTGGTTCATAGGCATATCTTAAAAGTAAACTAGTTAAGTACTAGGTATATAGGCAGCAGTAATATGTCTACAACTATTAAGGTATATAATTGATTGGAATATTAAGCCTTTATGTGTTTGGTTCATAGGCACATCTTAAAAGCAAACTAGTTAAGTACAAAGTATATAGGCAACAATAATACGTCTACAATTATTATGGTCGTGCACACACACACATGCACACACTGGGTCCATCTCCCTAAAAGGCTATGGATGAAGACACACAATGAATTTATGCAGTAGGTAAATAGGTGCAAAGGGCATCACTCTAGCATGTAGATGTTATGAGCAAAGCTTGTGATGTGTTTGGTATGCAGGGTGGTGCAACTATTGAAATATGGCTGTGCACTAGGTGTTTAGGTATCAATATTAAGTTAAACAGTTGTTTGGAGGCATGTATGTATGCAATTGAGTTCATCTCACTATGTGCTAGGTATCAGGCACCAGAATGAGTTAATTCAGTTATATCCTAGACATGCAGGTTGCAGTAAACAGAGCCATAAAGGTGTGGGACCTACACAATTATTCAATCTAGCTCTGTGTTTGTGTATGTGTACACCAACAGAATCTACGTGGCTATGTTCTTGGTATACAGGCACATATAAAGAGTGTAAATTCAGCTATGCATTAGGCATGTAGTAAGCAGCATGGTGAGTACCACAGTTAATGTGAGGATTGATGAGGACTGACTCAATAATTCACAGGTTTTTTGTAAGGTATGAGTGCAGCAATATAGTTTGCTGTAAAGATCTAGAGGAAGCTGAACACAGAACCTCAAACTAGCTATGCAGGTCAATGGACCAATGAAGCTATTTGTTTGATATGAAGGTGGCAGTATAGTTAGCTATACGGGTGTAGTGGAGGCTAAACCTGAGGATTCAGTCTGGGTGATTGCTAGTCATGCAGTCTAACACAATGAGTCAATGAAGATTTGTAGCTGGAATCCTAGGCAAAACAGAGTCAATCTAGCGATTTGTTATTGGGTCAGCAGTATAATGAGCTATTCAGAGGTAGTAGATGCTAACCTTAAATATTCAGTCTAGATAAATGCTAGTCATGTAGTTTAACACAATGAGTCAATCAACATTTCTATTTAAAAGTCAATCTAGGTATGTGTTATGGGTCAGCTCAATGACAAGCTATACAAATGTAAGGTTTTAGTGTAGGCTACCACAATGATTCAATATGACTTGGTGCTATGAGTTCAGGAACATATATGATCGAGACAGATGTGGGTGCATATACAAACAAATTACTCTATATGACTATGTCTTTGCTATTCAGGAAAACAACAGCGACTCAGACCAGATTGTGTGCCATGTGTGTGGGCTTAATGATAATTAAGTATATAGATTCTTGCTGGAATAATGATCCAATCAAGCTGTGTGCTTAGGTGTTCAGCCATAGATACCAGGATTCAAACACATTTAATTGTGCAGATTCACACAGTCAGTAGATTCAAACAAGTTATGGTGTATGAGTGCTGGGAAGAGTAAAGTGTAGATTCATCTTACCTGCATGTTGTGGTTTCTCTGACTGAATGGTGATTGCAACAAGGACAGGGCAAACAGGAGGCACCCCTATCGTATGCCCTTTTCCGGCTGCCTGGAGAAGGCCGTGAAAAAATGGGAGTGGGGGATGGCTCAAGTGACTTCCTGGGCCTATTGAATGCCTGGATTTCTTAAAGGACTGTGAGGAGAGGGGTGACAATAGCTCCTTGCAAAGTGAAGTCTATTGTTATGTTGCATAACACATAGAGGTGACCAATTCCAATCCAACAGCACACTAAAGGTGCGTTCTGAAGGCATACACACGGAAGTGAAAATCGAGATCAAGCTAAAAACAAATCCAAAATATCGAAAGCACGATACTCAGACAGCTCCTTCCAAACGCCAACACTCGTCTTCATACAAAAGACAGTGCTCTGGCTTTACTTTTCTGTCTAAATCTGGAGACTGAACATATTGAAAATCTTGCAACGTTTGGGTCATGTTCGTCCAACACATGTTTTTTTTTACGAGTATCTAGGCTCATGAACCACGAGTTAGTTGAAATCTGTGCACATCGCTGTGTTGTGAGCTGAGGTATGACATTTTCATCTCAGTAGTCCCATCCTTATTTCACATATTTTGGCTTTTTCCAATGTGCTATATTCACAAAGGTACAGCTGAGAGTAGTGTGTGTCTATATAGGCCTAGAACTTATTATGTAGAGTCAGCCTAATTGTTTTATTATTTTTCTGTACTAACATACTCCATGTTTTGATCTAGTGTGGCATGGATTTTTCTATATACAGGTATACAAGTTGGTATCAAATCATATGTTTATGTAAAGTTTTTCATGTTTGAATGTTCCTACTTTTAAGCACTGTAATGTTATTTATTACTGCCAACTGCAATAGCACTTAATGTATCAACCTCCGAATGACAGAGGGCTACTTCAGCCTTGCTGAAATATGAACTTAAAGGGTGCAGGCTGGCACGGAACAAAGCTGAGCTTTTAACACGCTAAACCATCCATTTGTGATGCAGTATGCATTTTAATAAACGTTGCACATAAAAAGGACATTTATTATTATACCTACCCACTACCCTTCCCTGTCCCCTCCAGTTCTTTTTTAAACAAAATGTAACACTACTATTAGCACGTTTACTAGTGTGCCATGACATATTTGTCCTGCTTCTAAGCACTGCAATAAAAGTGTATCGTTACTAAGAAATGTAACCCCCGGAGACAATCCATTACCAAAAGTTGTGGTATGCACATTTAAGGAGAAATAGCTGGTGATATAGCTCAGCGGGTTAAGTGTTCACTCATTGGAACTACGTATGATCTGCAGATCAGTGGGTTGGAATCCTAGCAAGGTCTACTCAACCATTTATCCTTCTGAGGTCGGGAAATTAATATTCATTTTGGTTGCCTGGTAATAATAATTTTAGATGAGTGCTCTATCTAAAGTGCTTTGACAAAACAAAATCTGGATGAAACTAATGTAATCTGTAAGTGCACCCCATATATGACTCCTGGACACACCACTGTCCCGGCCCACGAGCGATCTGCTGGCTATGAACTACATCAGAAACACCCACAAAATAACTTATCTGGATATGCTCCCTCCTTAGAACTAGATAAGGAAGTTAGGATGGGGTGTTGAAGACATTAATAAGGCCAGAGATCATAGGATGCAGACCGTCCAGGTTGTTCAATCAAACTGCAGAGACTCCAAGAGGGAGGGAGGTGATTTTGCAATTGCTTGTCTTAAAGTAGCACAGGTTTCTGGTGTACAGTCATCAGTCCGTTGATATTATTTTAAAACTTTTTCAAAGATGTTGGACAAAAAGTCTAGTCTTGAGCTGTTTCCAGAAAGTCAGGTGGCTCTCTTGCAGGCAGAGAGGTTAGGGTAGTGTGAGGAATTCAACCACCTGCATGGCGGGTGTATACTTGCATGGCTTATGTTGACATTTTTAATTAAATGCTATGATAAATGTAACGGTAAATGCAATGACAAACACATAGACATGTGTACTCTGAGTGGACACAGCCCACAGCCTACTGGTACAGTCAGCCCTGTCATATTTAGTTGGAATGTGAAAGCCAGGATTGCAGTCATCCCAGGAAGGGGCCAATATTCCCCCTGCCATGGCCAGCCTGTTTAACTAACAAGGGGTCCATGGATTCATCCTGCTCTTTTGTTAGGCACTGCATATGGTGGCAGCGATTAACATACCAATTGAGCATTTTTCCAACAGGACCAAATGGGGCCTGGCAGCAGAGGTCAACAAAGGAGATAGAAACTCAACAACCTTTCATCTGGAACTGTGTCAACTTGAAGCCAACTCCCGCCCTCAGTATTGATTACAATGAGCTTTCATACCTGGGACTGTTGTTTACAGTAGGTATGCCACCCCCCTAGGTGGACTACATTCATAAGGTATGAGAATGTGCTTTTCAGGAGTCAGAGAGTCTGTTCTCACTGGAGCTTCAAGGTAGACTGGCCACTTTAACAGGGACCAAACAGTGAGAACCATTAACCAGAGAGACTCTTTGAAAACAACAGACAGGAAGATGGGTGAGACTTAGTAACAAGGGAGTGAACCCAGCGCTCGTCCTGCTGAAATAAGGAGTCCACCATGTTTTGTTCTAGTAAAAACCTTGTTCCTGTATTTACCCCTTTACCTTTCCTGTTGCAAAGCACTCTTTTTATCACCATGGCCATTTTAAGAACTCTTGGGACATGGGGCATAGGCACATTCGCCCCCCCCCACCAAGCAAAAGGAATTTAGGGGTCCAAATATCTGGTCACGTAGACCACATCACAATCACCACCCATAGCTTTATCTGCTGCCTCTCAGACATCAAGATAAGCATGGGTACTCCTTTCCAGTCCCATTACTCTCTTTCATCTTTCTCTCATCAGAATGATGAACACGTATAATTTCAGGGGCAACACTAGCAGTCCAACATTAGTGTACTTGAGTTCTAGCATAGGTACAAATTTCATCAATCTCAGCCAGGATGAAGATGTACTGGCCATAATATAAATTCAGGACACAGATTGTATGAAAAAGGTTCACATAATCCAGAATAGACAGACGACTCAGATTAGTTGCCTCAAACAGTGCAAAAGTGCTCAAGCATGGATACAGGAGACCAAATAGAAGCAAGGAGAAAGCTACACATACCATAACATACATAGGGGATCAATATTAGATGCTACGATGAGGTGTTTTGTCTGTATCCAGAGTGCTATTAGAAGAGGGGCATGGTTTTCAAGTAGTATTGCCATTTGAGAGCAAGGAATAAAGTTGTGGTGTGCAATATTTAAATGATAAATGTTATTATAGATGAAGCAAAACTATAGCCAGTGAACCCATGAGTGAGGCTTTTTTGAAGATCATACGCCGAAAACAAAATCACTCTGAAAGGCTGACAATTTTAAAAGGCTTAGGAGAGTTCCTGCCATGAACTAATATAATCTAATTTTATAGAACTCATTTGGAAAAGACGCAAATCACATAATACAACAAGACAATTTGGAAAAACAAAATGTTATAGAAGTATATTATGCTAAATGGAATGATTCTAGCTTTATTGTATCCATCATCAAGGGAAGTCTATAAGTGCCATCTTTCTGACTGATGTGATCTTAATCAATTTTATCTGGGTTTCTCTTTTGTATTTAAAAGATTTAAATATGCCCAGAATATGATGTGTGAAATTGTTATTCATAAACATGCAGAACAAACTTAGAATTCTACAAAAAAGCAAAACGTTCCTTTGTGTTAAATAAGCAGACCTTAAAACATGCTTGCCAGTGTCCTGTGGTACCTGGTCAGCTTTCTTCTTTCTAGAACCCCACCCACTCGAATGGCCTACATAAAAAGAAAAATCAGGTAATGCGCTCAAGAAGGCCACTGGCATGTGAAAAGGCAAACCTTGTCACAGAAGACAGGACAGTACTAACAGTGATATAAGATGATTTGTCCAGGATCATTGTGTGTTTGCTGGCAGTGCCAGGATATGAGTATGACCACTTTGGTTCCACAGTTTTGAATTTGATTACCTAATCATTGCTCGTGACTAGCACTTTATGCTGATATTTAGGGGTCGCTGCATAGGTTTTACAATCACCAGTCTGAAGAAACCGATTTCTAGACCTTCACCTTACTTATGCTATGTTTGTTTTTATAGCAACCACTATCTGGTACAGGTAAATTGCTGATAATAGCACCTGTAGCAGTACAAAACAAAGCATGTATACATGCAGGTTTATCAACTTCAGACATAGGAAAGGCTGAGTCGTCTTTGCTTGAATTTGCTTTTCGTAATCTCACATATGAACACAGACCTCTGCAATGAGTGCTTAATACACTGAGCTACCTTCTGATTCATCACAGCACTCAGATTTATCAATATGCATTTTGACTTTGGCTATTGCACATGTCCAATATGATTCCTGCAGAAAGATGAGAATGCTATAGTAGTTCTGCTGTAGTGAATGCCCAAACTATGTATAACACAGAGAGATCATTACAGGATGAATTAATCAGAGTAGAAAGTTCTTGCCAACAACAGACAGGCAATAGGTTTAGCCTCCGCAGCACGGCATAAAATATCCTTATGTCTGCTATTTATGTTTGGTGAACAATGGAAGCAGACTTTGTTAGATCGGGCAGCTTTCTGGGTCCCCACTCCAAGGAAGGAGCCTGGGGAAAGTACCCCTTTTGCACCCCCCCCCATGAAGACATCTCTGTTATGACCGCACGCATAGAGGATATTTTTTGGTAGGGACTCCAGGATTGGCTCTTTAAGGTAGGCTTAGCCTACACCAATCACTGTGGCCGATGTGGCTTTAAAAGAGAACTGAGCCCCTCTTTTTGCATATCATCTGAAGATTTCACAAGAAGAAAGAAATGAGAACTCAACCTTGGACCCAGGCTGAAGATAAAGTCTGCCTTACATCTTCCGCCAATGAAGGGATGCCAGGAAATCCCAAAAGGGAAGCAGGATTGCTCCCCTAAATATCTCCCTGGGAACAGAGGGAGATACAGAACTTGCAGGATCCTCCAGCCTCCCTAGAATCGGTACCTAGGAGCACACAGCGTGCCCTGGTAGGCTCTGCAGCAAGCTTCCTGGATCTGGAGTGCCAGAAGGTCTCTGAACCTAAAACCAAGCACAAGGTAGCTGCATGCAACACACTCTTCATCTTTGGGCCATCAGCCTTAAAGGACGACACAAGCCCATTGAAGAAAATGGAAGAAGTGCCCTGACAAGCACCTACCACCGTCGACCTTAAGGACATTTTCGAGACAGTCGAATATCTCGATCTGCAACCAACGGCAACGCTTACTGTTGTCAAGCCACCATCACTTGAAGACATCCGAGACGTCTCGACCAGTACTTCAGAACTGCAGATCAGCACTGAGACAACGATTCCTGACCCCATTCCCCCATATAAACCAGCATGTAGTCATTCATCCAGCTTCGCTCGGTGAACCATCATGACACCCAAACTCTGTCACAGAAGTCTGCAAAGTGCCCTGAAGCTGACTCGACCCTGTCAAGCACCAAGAAGATTTACAGCACAAGATGCATTGTGGTTTTGTCCCCCTAGTCCTTCCCAGAATTCCTGTAGAGACATTTTAAGATCCATTGCTCCTTTTGTGCTAAATACAAGAAACTTTAGCAAACTGTTGTGGTTATTAACAAAACAGACTCCCCTCCTGTCTATATCCAGAGTGTATCCCTTTTTCTTCTTTGAAACGATTTGTCCTCTGCATTCCTTTACAAGGTGGATTGTATTTCATAGTGTTGTTAGACTGTCTTTTGTGATTAATTAAGTAGATATTCTTAATATAAGCTTGAATGGACACTACTTTTATCATTGGGTAATAATTGTATTTACGCTGTGTGGCAATTAACCAAAGATCCACAACTTTTCGGAGATAAGTTTGCTGTTCCGTCCATGTTACCACAATTGGACAAGGAGGTTTATAATTTGCTTGTTTTTCCAATCTGGTGTATTAGAGGTATGGGGCTGATTGATGGTTTAGAAACCAATATTCACCCCTGGACCACTGTTGCCCCGGAAGTTGATTCATCACAGGTAGAGTGTTCCACAGTTTAGTGGCCAGAACTGAAAAAGAGGATCCTCATTGCCATTTCTTGTTGAAGTTGGGGTTGGTCAAAAAGCCTAGTCTTGACTAGTCGAGAAAGGGGTAAAATTGAAGAAGCTGCCATGCTTCTTTTGTAGCCAGCCTGCGGCATGACATGTCACTGCTAGGGGAGGGTGAAGAGAGGCGTTAGAAAGGAGGGAGTGGACTGTAATCTGATGGCACAAGCAAGTTAACACCTTGCTTTGAATGTATAGGAGCTAAAAAGCGGATACAGTCATAGGTCATTGTTAACAAAGTCACTCTGCCAGTAAGGAGGAGGGGGGCAGTAGGGCCGTCTGTAAGGCCAACGGAAGAGTGAGGCCTTGGTCAGGATGTCCCCCACCCCCTCCCTCATAAGGACCCCAGTAAAGTGTGAGGGGCTTACAATTATTTCCTCTGTAATTCAGGACAGACATACTTGTTCACTGAGCAGATAAAGGGTTAATTATTGAATGTATTTATGTGAAGAATTCGAACATCCCTGTAGCTCTCCGCTCCCACAAGACATTGGGCCTCATTCCGAGATTGGAGGTAGCCATGGCGCTATTTGCGCCATGGCTGCCTCCAATACCAGGACCGGCACCAGTCTTGTTCAATGGGGACTTACCGGTGCAATCCAACCCTGGCGGGACTGGTAAATCCCCATTGAAGAAACCATTCCTCATTTCCATTTGAACCCCCATAGTGCTCAATGGGAATAGGGAGGGCAATAATAACGAGCTGCAACTTGCAAGCCGTTATTAGCGCCCTGGTCCCTTAGCGGGACCCGTAAGGGACATGTGGTCAGACCACACGTTCCTTACAGTCCCCGCCAATGGACCTTGGAATAGGGCAGTAAGGGATTACCTGCACCGGTCTCCTTACTGGTGCCCGGTATCCCTTACCGCCCAAGTCGTAATGACACCCCTTGTTTTGTTCCTTTACTTATTTATTTTTTGCATTTGTGACACCAACACGCAAACAAAATGACAAGTTAACAAACATTTTAGAGGAGGGGACAATTTGTTTTGGATTGGCAAGGTTTTCAGCTTCTTCTTAATAAGCATTGCAATATGAGAGGTTTGAAAGTGCTCGTTTACAGTGATTATTACAAACTCAGCCCAGTAACCGCCCATGATAGAAATGTCCCAACAACACCACATGGACAGGTACTGGCCCGGGCGGTGGGAAGGTTGGGATTGCCAGGAGACCAAGATCAGTGCATTGGGCTTGGCAGGTGGTGGGCACCTACTGATTGCTACCCTCTTTGGAGTGGATGTCCAGCCCTACTCTGATAACCTGCCCAAAAAAAACTGTTTGTTCCTGGGAGTGAATACTGTACTGAATACTGGGAGGTGTTAATACTGTAGTGTTAATAACAGGATGTCAGGGTGGTCATGGATGGTAATGGCCGACTGGCTCGAGCCTGGTAGGCATGAGTGCAGTGAGAGCCCTTGCTAGGATTTAGGGCCATTTCCATCAATGTCTCCCCTCAAGCCTGGCTAACACTACTAGCACCAAGGCTCAAACACTGGGGTACTTTTAGCCTTTGTTTTCTATGGGATAATCAGTAGTAGGGGTGTACAAAAAAAGTAGTGGAACTGTGACTCCAGTGGGGGATGGAGTAGACTGGAGGGAGCAAAGCGCAACACATGTTTCATGGAGTAGTGGACGTGCCAGATAGACAGCCAATTGGTTGAAACAGGTTAAAGAAGGAAGTCCTCTGTATGTTTTTAATTCATTCCTCTCAGGTTCAGTTCGTTGGAACATTTATAGTTGGCCTTTGGGAAATCAATTGTCTCTACTTGCTGATTTAATGGAATGGAAGCCATACTTTAACTCAGAGCCGAACAGCAGGTGTCTCAACAGGAGCCTGCAGCTAGCAAAGTGTGTGCTGTCACTGATGAATAGAATTTGGTAACTTATTACTAAGCCTGGATCACAAGACTAGAAACCTTCATCTCCTCTAAAGAGATCGATGGATAAATAGGCATGGTGCTGAAATATTCCACAGGAGTGCATTGTAATAGTCCAAGCAGGGAAGGAATTGGGCCGGAATAAAACAGAGCTGTGCTCCTGCAACAATTTCGATACCGGAGCATGGTTTCTAATGGACCTGGGACGCAACCCCCCACCAAGTTGAGGAACCTCACTGTTCCTGATTGATGCAACGGTTCTCTATGCATACAGGTCAACTGACTGCATCTGAAAGTCATCCTTTGCTCAACAGCCCAAACTCAAACAATGAAACAATCCAAAGCTGTATATATGTCTCATGCTTAGTACACATTTTACTGTCATGGTGACTATTCAGACAGATGAAATGGCCATCATACCAAGGGCATTGCATGCTCAGAAGGAATGCACATTTTAATTACTTTCACAGACATGTTTGATAAATTGGTGCTCATTCTTATGTTCCCAAAATGCACTTTGTATTTATGCAAAGTAGCTAACATCCTATATTCAGCATATCAACATTATGCAACACCTAGCTGCGCCCCTCAGTCTCACCCACACCACTGACAATAAGACCCCCCTGCGCGCAAAGGTGGTAGGGTGGAGCTGCCTCAGTAAATTGTGTCCATTTCCTGCCCTTTAGTCCAAAGGCTCTTCCTATAACTGCACACTTATCCAGTGGCATGAGAGGCAAATCTCATGCAGCCGCCTCATGTTGAAATAAGATCCTGTGGTAATGGTCTGGAACCTTATCAACTGCAACATCTAAGCATTTAACCTGAGATAACTTGACAAGTTTTCCAAAAGATCAGGGGTGAAATGGCTGTAAAAAGCCATGGAACTGTTAGCATTAAAAAAATGAAAGTACTGTTATTCTGCTACCATTAGCTTCCACTCACTTCAGCCTCTGGAAAAAATACTTTGCACAAGCATACGCGCTGAGTTCCCATGAAGAAATCTACTGAGTTTGCTACCAGTAAAAAGACATGGGAGCTCTGTCAGAGTCCCTTTTATCTTTCCACGGAGGCTGTGGGTGTTGCGAGGTGGAGCGGCATGGTGTGGGACCTGGTTGAAAAGTATGATTTAAGTGAGGGGTTACATCTCGATCTTCTCACTCAATACATTTTCATAAAAAAAACAGGTTCTCTAGCAAAACCACAAAAACTAGGAAAGCCACGCTACAGACAGTGTGTTGTCATTATTCATGCTTGTTATTTTCGCATGATATTGTGTGCACAGGGGTCATAAGAAAAATTGTGTCTAAGAATATAAAAATTGTTTTAATGCGAAATTGGCAATTAGTACATTTTCATTGACAATGAAGATTCCCCCTGCTAATAGCGCAGGGAGCTCTTGATTCTATTAAAGACAAGGAGGCGAGCATTATGCTTCATCTTCTTATTTATTTGCTCTCCAGCAGTTTCAACACAACAAATAAAATGTCCATCTATCCGATGGCACAAACACATTTTTTTTTTTTTTTCCAAAAACTTAATTTCCCATCAGCCTAGGCCCTGAACCCAGTGTCCTGGTCATGTGACCTAGTCCTTCCTCTTCCTGTAAACCTCCTCTTCTTTGACTGTATTCCAACCAACATTGCAAACATCTCCTGAACTGACAACTTGATCCGGGAGGTCTTTGAACTGTAGAACTGTGAAACGAAATCTCGCCTCCAAACTTGCGATCACGATCGATGCTTTCCGATCAGCTCACGTGCTTACTCAGCCGTTCTTCTGATCTTCTCCTAAGACGGAAAAAACAACAGTACAAATTAGGGCGGCGGATACACACCCTATTTCTGAGGAAAAAATGCACTTGTTATTTACTCCGTATATATCTTACTATTACAATATCCTCTTTTATTCTTCCCTCGTGTATCTCGGGTGGGAAATTAATGCTCGCCTCCTTGTCTTTAATAGAATCAAGAGCTCCCTGCGCTATTAGCAGGGGGAATCTTCATTCTATGTCAAGACGGAGGCGAGCATTATGCTTGTTCAAAGCTTCTTACCATAGCTTCTGCCAGTGCATTAATTGGCTTAAAATAAAACGTTCTGAACGTGCTATCACTCGCCCAATCGGCTGCCTTCAAAATATCCTGCAATGTCGCTCCTTGACGGAGTGCTTTGGATGCCCCCGCTCCTCTTACAGAGTGTGCTCCAAACTTCGCCATGTCTATCCCTGCTAGACCCATGACTTCTCTAACCCACCTTGCTATGGTGGCTGTCGCTACGCCTTTATGCGGTTTCCTGCGCGCTATCAACAATTGCGTCGTCCCCGCTGATCTCAGCTCAGCTGTTCTATTTACATATTCTCTTATGCATGCGGCTACGCACCATTTAGGATGATCTTGCATATATGGATACGTTATTGACGAGGAGTCTGTCTTCGTCCTCCTGGCCAGATGAAAAGTCACTCCGTCTGGCCCGTATATCAATCTGTCTACCTCTAAAGCTCTGACGTCTGCCACTCTCCTGCAGGAGATCATGCATAGAAGCATCGCTAATTTCTCCGACAGTCTTCCTAGTGTTAGGTACCTATTACTGGGCCAGTCGGCTAATAGTCGAAGCACTACTGTAACGTCCCATAGAGATTTATACCTCGGTTGCGGGGGCTTTCTGTATTTTATCCCCTTCAGGAGTCTAATTACTGCCACGTTCTCACCCACTGGTACTCCTTCAATAGGCATATGGCCTGTCGATATTGCGGATCGATATACCCCTATCGTACGGTAGGCTTTACCGTCCTGCAGAAGTTCTGCCAGGAAATTCACGATCTCTACTAGAGGGGCCGAAATGGGATGAAAACCTCTCGCCTTGCACCATCTTGACCACTTGTACCAAGCTGCATCGTAGCTCCTTCTAGTCGATGGAGCCCATGACTCTGCGATGAGGCTCGCAGCCTGAGACGAAATTCCCGGGAGATTCCAACGTCTCCTGCTATCTTGCACGCCATTAGCGGCATCGTCCCCTTCACTCTCAGAGGGTGATACGACCCAGCTGGGTCCGTGAGGAGATCTTCCTCTTGCGGCAACACTCGGGGATAGTCCGCCAACAGTTCCATTAACGCCGGAAACCAGACTTGGGACTTCCATATCGGTACTACTATGATCAGATTGGCTTCCTCCTTGCGGACTTTTGTTAGAACTCTGCTTATCATTATAAATGGGGGGAAAGCATATAGCGTTTGCCCTCTCCAATCTTGCAGAAAAGCATCTGTCCCTGCTGCTACTGGGTCCAGCCTCCAGCTGAAAAACCTGCCCATTTGAGCGTTCAGTCTGGACGCAAATAGATCTACGTGAAACGGTCCCCAGAGCTTCTCTATCCGCTGGAATGTCGCTCTGTGCAGCATCCAGTCGCTGGTGTCTGTGAGATGTCTGGAGTTCCAGTCTGCCACCACGTTCTGGGCTCCTGGTAGATATTCTGCCATCACTGCTGTTCCCGACTCCAGACAAGAGTGCCAGAAGTCCTTGGCTATCTCTGCTAGCAATCTGGACTTCGTCCCACCTAAGTGATTTATGTATTTGACTGCTGAGATGTTGTCCATCTTCAGAAGTATACAAGAGTTCACTCTGTCCTTGGTGAAGGCTTTGATAGCAAAAGAGCCGGCCAGGAGCTCCAGGCAGTTTATGTGAAGCTTGAGCTCCTCCGAGCTCCATCTCCCTCCCGTTTGCAGTTCTCCGCATCGGGCACCCCAGCCTGCTCTGCTGGCGTCCGATTCTATTACCATGTCCGGGCGGTCCATGCCTCCATGTTCTGGAGCCACCACTCCAGCTCCGTTCGGGCTTCTTGGTCTAGTTGGACTAGCTGGTGATAGCCGAGCCCTTGCTGTAGGTGTCTTATTTTCAACCTCTGGAGCGCTCGGTAATGAAGAGGCCCTGGGAATATCGCTTGGATTGACGCCGCCAGCAGACCCACAATTCTTGCGATTGTTCGCAGCGATGTGGTCGGTCTGGCGAGGCAGGTCCTTATCTCCCTTCGAATATCTCTGATCTTCCTGTTCGGCAGCTCCAGGGTCGCCGACCTGGTATCTATAATGAAACCTAGGAATTCTATCCTCCTGGCTGGTACAGTTTCTGATTTCTCTTGGTTCACTAGGAATCCCAAAGAGGTTAATAGATTCGCTACCCATCTGGTCTGATATCGTAGCGCCTCTTCGCTGCTTGCCATTATTAGGATATCGTCTAGGTAGATGATGATCCGGATGCCCTTCTCTCTGCCGCTACTGGTCTCATCATTTTCGTAAACGCCCAGGGAGCGGACGCTAGTCCGAAAGGCATCGTGGCGAACTGCCATACTCGCCCGTCCCAGTTGAAGGCCAGGAAGGGTCGGTATTCCTGATCTACTGGGATCGTGAGATACGCGTCTTTCAGGTCTATCCTCTTGAGCCAGTCGCCCTGTCTGAGCGTGTCTCGCAGTTGGTGGGTCCCTTCCATCTTGAAGTGGTTGTAAACTACCCACTCGTTCAAGTCCTTCAGATTTATTACTGGCCTCACTTTCTCTTTCCTGTGGACCAGGAACATATTGCTTATAAATTTCGGAGCTATGCAAGGCTCGATGGCCCGTTTCTCCGCTAAACTCTGAAGTTCTGTTCGCAACAGGGCTGCTTCTGTTCGCGCTGTCACTATCAACCTGGGGGTTCTGTATTGGACTGGGGTCTGAGTGAATTGTATGTGTAGGCCTCTGACTGACTGAAGCACCCAAGCGTCGCAGGAAAGCGCGCGCCAGTTCTCCCAGTACGTCGCTGTCCTCCCCCCTACTGCAGGGTAAGCGGATACTCTCACCTGTGGGAACGTATTGACCTCTTCCCTGTCCTCTGCCTCGTCTTCCTCTGGGGAAACGGCCTCTGGGTTGGAAGAAGGTGTCTGGCTTCTTATCTTCCCAATATTGAGCTCTGTTCGATTGAGGCCTTCTGGCTGACTGATAACGACCGGACGCTCGGCCTCTGTAGCGACCGGTCCCTCCAAAAACCCTTCCGGGGAAGATTTTTCGAATGGAGGCTTGCGCCTTCTCCAATGAGGTGTAGGTCCCTACGAACCTCCCCATCTCCTTTCCGAAGGTTTCGCCGAACAGCAGTCCTTGCGCGGCCTCTCCTGCTTCGTAGGAGGACAGGTCTCCTAGCTTTTGGTCTATCTTCAGAAGCAGTCCCCTCCTACGCTCTGAGGATATGGCGCAGTTCGCGTTACCCAATAGGCATACGGCTCTTTGGGCCCAGTTCGCTAGTACATCCGGGTCAATTTCTTCGCCTGTGTCTTTCGCTCTCTCTGCCTGGTCCATGATCTTGGCTAGTGGGCCTGCTAGATCCAGGACTTTCTCCTGGCAACTCCTCCAGGAGCGGTCGATCCCTTTCCTAGGGTCTCTATTCGATTTCGCCACAAACGCTAACATTTTAGGGTCTAATTCTGGCGCTTCTGCTACCTTCCCTGGGAGTTCCGGTCTGGGGCATTCCGCCCTCATTCTTTGCCTCACTTCCTTCTCTAAGGCCTTGCGCAGCCTCTGCGTCATGTATCGTGCCACTCTCGGGGAGGGCACCCATTCCGAAGATCTCGGGTTCCTAATCTCCTCGGGTTGGAACATGTCTGAGGTTTCCACTTCTAGGTGGTTCAGTTTTCTCAGTCTCTTTTTCGGAGGCGGCAGGCTCCCTTCGTCTCCGTCTTTATCTTCCTCCTCCTGTGAGGATGTCGGAGATTCTGCGAATTCCTCTTCTCGAGGGGCCTCCTCTCCTGAGTCTCCCATATTCTCTTCCCCTGGGTAGGGGGTCATGAGGCTCGGCACCTCCGACTTGGCCATAAAGGCTTCTCTGAGCCTATTGAAAGCGTCGGATGCCTCCGGGGCCTTTGGATTCGCCCCTTCAGGTTGGCCCGGGGGGTCAGAAGAGTTCACGCTCTTCCGGGCCTTCGTACACCCCTGAGGGCTCTCTGGCGTGGCCCTGGTGGACGTGCTTGTCGATGGTACGGTGCTTCTGTCCTTTTGGCTTAGGACAGTCTCGATAGTTAGCAGGCGGTCCTGCAGGGGTCTGACTCCTAGAGCCACTGCCTCTATGAGTGAGTTACCCAGCACGTCCTTGAAGCTCTGAGCCAGATCTTCCGAGTACGTGGCTTCTTGCTCCTCCTCACTCCACTCAAAATCGGCCATGATACGTGCTGGTAGGTGCCTGATAGTACCTGCAAAGGTGTAGGGGCACGTCCACTTCTCACTCCTTTATCTAGAGGCTGCACCTGACTGCAAAGCAGCTTCTTTACTTTTTTCAGTGTAGGCACTGAGTTCACCAATTCGCTCGAATGAGCGCACTCCGGTAAAGATTACAGATCTGTTCCTCGGCGAAGCCCCGCCTCCGCGAGGGCGGGGGAGCTGGGGAAAGACGTATCTCCTCCGGCGTCGCCCGCGATGGGCGTTAACTCTGTTTCTCGCGCCTCCCTCACGAAGGTGGGGGTCTCGCTCCCTCACTGTCGGCGCGAGTGTGGTGTCCTAGGCCGGCCCCTGAGGTGCTGATACTGCAGCACGGGGCCAGGCTAAAAACGAATTAAAGTAAAGGATTGTCGAATCCTCCCTACGCTGCGCGACTCCAGCGCGCTGCGCTAATGATAGGTTATGAGAAAAACGCTATATATCATTGCTATAACTGATAACCCAAGACAAAAAGCTGACAGAAATGCGCAGCTAAGTGAAAGGGTACTTATCTCTTTGGAGAGCAGGAAAAGAAGAGGAGGTTTACAGGAAGAGGAAGGACTAGGTCACATGACCAGGACACTGGGTTCAGGGCCTAGGCTGATGGGAAATGAAGTTTTTGAAAAAAAAAAAAAAAAAAAAAATGTGTTTGTGCCATCGGATAGATGGACATTTTATTTGTTGTGTTGAAACTGCTGGAGAGCAAATAAATAAGAAGATGAAGCATAATGCTCGCCTCCGTCTTGACATAGAATACAAAAAACCTAAAACCATTGTTCTAGGAAAAAGCATATATTTAGAATAACACAAATGCTTGAAAGATTCAAAGAAAAAAGCAAAGAAAACAGAACACAGAAGGACACAAAAAACAATTCAGACAATCAATGCAATCATATGAACTACTGTAAAGTGGGCTAAGTACTACTCTGAAACAGGTCCAGGGTATATATAATATTCTCCTAGAGTGCTGTTTTGTTTATTTGATTTCTTTGGACACGATTAATAAATGATCCTGTTGTTTTGCTGCCTATGTGGGTGTGACAAATCTAATCCAATTTAGATAGCACTCATATATATTTTAGATGAACGAGTACTAATACATGTTTTGGAGTGCCGATGTTTGCGGCATCCATGTCGAGCCTTCCTCTGGCCAAGTGAATCTAATAACCCTGGGGAGGAGGGGGGCAGAAAAAGATACATGAATGTATCAATACTACGTACTCTTAGAAGACACAATTAGTCATTTAGCTATTTTTTACTGCTAACTCAATTTGAAAAATGTCCACATGGTACTCACCCTGTGATACAGACAGGGGTATGCAGAATGCCTGATATTTTCTCCAGACACTGAGGTTCTTATGCTGGATGGACAATCCCCTCTCTTAAAAACATACAGGCCGATTCATGGAATAATTAGCGCGGCGCAAGTGGGCAAAAACGTGCGAATCGCAGTGGAATAGCGAAAATCGCAGTGCAATTGCGAAAATCGCACGAAAAGCAGCGCACGTCGATTCATGGAAGGCCGTGCGCGAGAAAACCAGCGGATGTGCGATAAAAAAGTGCACGGCGCACGTTGGCGCACAGGCCATCTAACAGCGTGCGCCAGGTCACAGCGAAAATCGCACAGGCCACAGCGAAATTCGCACATAGCGCGGCGCATGCAACAAAAGTAGGCGGAACACGGGCGGAACACTCGGAATGGGGAACAACTTGCTAAAACGTGGGCGTCACGGGGGAAGTCCAGGGCACAAGTGCGCGGAACGCCCACACGCTCGCCTACAACACGTATTCATGGAATAGAATAGGGCAAAAAAGCGCACGCTCAAACCAGCGCACAGGCACAAACACGACCGCCACAAGAAAGCAGGCGGTAGCGTCTCTGCGGCTGTAAGAAATGTGCGCCAAAAGGTGCGCAAACAAATAGCACCTATATACTGCCATGATGAATGTCCCATACTGTGGCCCTCCAGGAAAAATGACGTGCAAAGGGGTACCCACAAACACGGACACCCGCTGACAAAAAATACGTGTGTGTGTATACCGGGGTGCGCGGGAAGTCTAACACGCGATTTCAGCAGGGTACGTGCATCACAGGGGTTCGCGTGAAGTTATTCACGCGATCGGGCCTGGGGGAGCGGGCTACGTGTATTTCAGGGGTTCGCGTGAAGTTTCACACGCGATCGGGTCTGGTGGAGCGGGCTACGTGTATTACAGGGGTTCGCGTGAAGTTCCTCACGCGATCGGGCCTGGGGGAGCGTGCTACGTGTATATCAGGGGTTCGCGTGAAGTTTCACACGCGATCGGGCCTGGGGGAGCGGGCTACGTATATTACAGGGGTTCGCGTGAAGTTCCTCACGCGATCGGCCCTGGGGTAGCGGGCTACGTGTATATCAGGGGTTCGCGTGAAGTTCCTCACGCGATCGGGCCTGGGGGAGCGTGCTACGTGTATATCAGGGGTTCGTGTGAAGTTTCACACGCGATCGGGCCTGGGGGAGCGGGCTACGTGTATTACAGGGGTTCGCGTGAAGTTTCACACGCGATCGGGCCTGGGGGAGCGGGCTATGTGTATTACAGGGGTTCGCGTGAAGTTCCTCACGCGATCGGGCCTGGGGTAGCGGGCTACGTGTATTACAGGGGTTCGCGTGAAGTTACTCACGCGATCGGGCCTGGGGGAGCGGGCTACGTGTATTCCAGGGGTGCGCGGGAAGTTCCACACGCGAATAGCCTGGGGGCGAGTGTATTCCAGGGGTGCGCGGGAAGTTCCACACGCGAATAGCCTGGGCGCGTGTATTTCAGGGGTGCGCGGGAAGTTCCACACGCGAATAGCCTGGGCGCGTGTATTTCAGGGGTGCGCGGGAAGTTCCACACGCGAATAGGCTGGGCGCGTGTATTTCAGGGGTGCGCGGGAAGTTCCACACGCGAATAGCCTGGGGGCGCGTGTATTCCAGGGGTGCGCGGGAAGTTCCACACGCGAATAGCCTGGGCGCGTGTATTTCAGGGGTGCGCGGGAAGTTCCACACGCGAATAGCCTGGGCGCGTGTATTTCAGGGGTGCGTGGGAAGTTCCACACGCGAATAGCCTGGGGGCGCGTGTATTTCAGGGGTGCGCGGGAAGTTCCACACGCGAATAGCCTGGGCGCGTGTATTTCAGGGGTGCGCGGGAAGTTCCACACGCGAATAGCCTGGGGGCGCGTGTATTTCAGGGGTGCGCGGGAAGTTCCACACGCGAATAGCCTGGGCGCGTGTATATCAGGGGTGCGCGGGAAGTTCCACATGTGATTTGACAGTGTGGGTCCTCCCAGGTGTACCCTGTACACCCTCCACGGCCCCTGCAGGCAGCCCACACCACAGGGGACGACCCTGCATCCCTGGTCATGTCCCGCAGGCAGCCCACCCACCATGGGCATGCCCCCCAGCAAAGGCACATGTCTCCTTGAACTAATGACCACCAACTCATGTCCCCTTGCACCCCCACCCCCCAGCACTGTGGGGCACCTGCCAGCAGGCCCCCACCCATGTCCAACTCATGTCCCCCACCACCCCCACCCCCCAGCACTGTGGGGCACCTGCCAGCAGGCCCCCACCCATGTCCAACTCATGTCTCCCACCACCCCCACCCCCCAGCCACCAGGGTCACCCTCCACCAGGCCCCCACTCATGTCTCCCACCACCCCCACCCCCCAGCCACCAGGGGCACCCTCCACCAGGCCCCCACTCATGTCTCCCATCACCCCCACACCCCAGCAGTGCAGGGGCACCCTCCACCAGGCCCCCACTCATGTCTCCCACCACCCCCACCCCCCAGCCACCAGGGGCACCCTCCACCAGGCCCCCACTCATGTCTCCCATCACCCCCACACCCCAGCAGTGCAGGGTCACCCTCCACCAGGCCCCCACTCATGTCTCCCACCACCCCCACCCCCCAGCCACCAGGGGCACCCTCCACCAGGCCCCCACTCATGTCTCCCATCACCCCCACACCCCAGCAGTGCAGGGGCACCCTCCACCAGGCCCCCACTCATGTCTCCCACCACCCCCACCCCCCAGCCACCAGGGGCACCCTCCACCAGGCCCCCACTCATGTCTCCCATCACCCCCACACCCCAGCAGTGCAGGGTCACCCTCCACCAGGCCCCCACTCATGTCTCCCACCACCCCCACCCCCCAGCCACCAGGGTCACCCTCCACCAGGCCCCCACTCATGTCTCCCACCACCCCCACCCCCCAGCCACCAGGGGCACCCTCCACCAGGCCCCCACTCATGTCACCCACCACCCCCACCCCCCAGCCACCAGGGACACCCTCCACCAGGCCCCCACTCATGTCTCCCACCACCCCCACCCCCCAGCCACCAGGGTCACCCTCCACCAGGCCCCCACTCATGTCTCCCACCACCCCCACCCCCCAGCCACCAGGGGCACCCTCCACCAGGCCCCCACTCATGTCACCCACCACCCCCACACCCCAGCAGTGCAGGGGCACCCTCCACCAGGCCCCGACTCATGTCTCCCACCACCCCCACACCCCAGCAGTGCAGGGTCACCCTCCACCAGGCCCCCACTCATGTCTCCCACCACCCCCACACCCCAGCAGTGCAGGGTTACCCTCCACCAGGCCCCCACTCATGTCTCCCACCACCCCCACACCCCAGCAGTGCAGGGTCACCCTCCACCAGGCCCCCACTCATGTCTCCCACCACCCCCACCCCCCCAGCACTGTGGGGCACCTGCCAGCAGGCCCCCACCCATGTCCAATCCATGCCCCCCTGCACCTGGGTCCCAACATTCCCCAATCATGTCCGTAATGCCCATCCTCCCCTGCCAAAAGGCCCAACCAACTATCACACCCACCCACATATCAAAGGCAATTACATGTTACAACCCCAATTTAAATAATGCAATTGAACACATGTCTGTCACACACAATGGCTGCAAGTGAATGACAAAACACCCAACATGACATGCCTGAAAGCAATGAGATGATACGACACATTGAAGATTAAAAAAATAATATGTATTGAACAGCAAGTAGAATGGAAATGAAATAAGAAAAAACACAAAGCAAATCAAACAAAACAAGATGAATGTCCAAGAAAATAATCTGAAAAATTAAAATAAGCCAATGAAGAACCATGAAGAAGATCATCCTGGGTCCATGAGCCCAACCAAATTAAACCTAACTATGACTACTAACTAAAAACTGAACTATATACAAAAAAGTGGTGCATTGTCCAATTGCAACCAAAAGAAAAATCAAAAAAACAAAGGAAACCTAACCCTAACTATACAACTATATACAAAGGCAGCGGGCTAATCGGACGGCTCACTGGTTGTTGTCATGGGCCAGGGCATCATCGAACTCCTGGTCAATGGCTTGGAGGCGGGCATGTTCCCTGGCCCCGAGGTCCCGCAGGGATAACGCAGTGTCAAGCTCAAACTCCCTGCGAAGACCCTCGAGGCACTCAGCCCGCATCAGCGCCCTCCGCATGGAGTCCTCCGCCCTGACCATCGAGAGCCGTTCCTCCTCTGCCCGCTGCCGCTCCGCACCTATCCGCTGGCACAACCGCTCCCACACGGAAGCCACTCCCATTCCAGGGTTCTCCTGCCCTCCGGCCGATGCCTGCACCCCTGATGTTGATGGCCCCGAGCCATGATGCCTCCCACGTTGAGCCTGCTGCTGCCTCCGACGCAACTGCCTGTGCCAGCACGACGGCATCCAGGCTGATGGAAACCACCGACGCCGTCGTGCACGTGCCCTGCCCGATGATGCCGTCACATCCTCCATCTGCTGGGGTCCAGTTGCTCTGGTGTCCACCCCTGCTGGATCTCTGACTCCCGACTGTGGCAGGGATGGGATCCCCACCAAGCTGGCTGCATTGGTCGGGGCAGGTCCACAGGGGGCCCTGGTGGCATCTGGGCTGGAAGACGGCAAGGAGAACGACTGGTGGATAGCCTGCTCAGAGGAGGAGAGGGCCGCCACATTGGCCAACACATGCAGGAAACCCCCGAACATGGCCGATCCCAATTGGGCCACGTCGGCACGGTGCACTTCGTGATGACGTGCGTGCTCCTCCCGGGAAGCATGCACGGCATCACGAATCACAGCCGTGCGCATCGCGACCCCAATCAGGACCTTCTCCGCACGGCCAGGGGTTCCCACGTCCGCAGGTGGAGGGGAGTCAGGTGACATGGACATCCCCTCTACCTGCGGACAGGCCTGGGACGGGGCATCCCTGCTGGTGCATGGTGGTGCACTCACAGGGTCAGGGACAGCGACATGCACAGGCCCCTCCACGGTGACCTGTGCTGCCTCCTGCCCCTGGCCCTGGACTGCACCACTTGCACCAGCAGGGATGCCCCCACCAGGCCCCATGTGTGCCCCAGTGGCGGCCTCCTCCTCCTCTGTGCAAACCACCAACCTGGATGGCTCCTCACCGTCTCCCACCGTAGCAGGCCCCTGTGGGGGCTCACCCACCCCTTCCGCTGCAGCCGTGGGGGCATCCCCGCCGCCTTGCTCCACAGCGCCGTCTCCGCCCTCTTCTTCAATAGCCGCTGCGTAGAGGGAGACAAAGAACACAAGCATCAGGGCACTGTACAATGGTCCCCTAGACAGGAAGCAATAGCAGATGAGCACCACTGTCAAAGTACACTTCCATCATGTCCCTCCACAACAATGGGTCAGTCCAGGCAAAACACACACAGTAACAGGCATGGTGCATGCCATGGACATTTCCATGCATGTCCAATGGACTCTTGAAACATTCAATGATATGTAACTCACATGCATCATGGCTCATGCCCATCACATGCACACACTTCACCTCAGTCACATCCATCTGGCCCCAAACACACCAAACACAGCAGATACAAGGGTAATTTGGCTGCATTACTGAATCTGTGCATTGTCACACACATGTGTCATGCATCAATGGCATGCACAAGTCACAGACACGCAGGTCAGGCACACAGACATGGCTACCATATATGTACCTGGCATCAGCACCCATCCCTCACCCCCACCCATGTCCAGGTACAGAGACTGGCATGCTCTCATGTTCAAAATCTGCATAGGGCTCCCCATGCAGCATTTCAACACATGCAACAACCATGTGCATCACACATCACTGGTCGCACATGCATTACCATGATGTCCCTGCACACATACATGCATACATGGCCTATGGCACACATACAGGCAAGTATCATAGAACCAGCACACCGCAACATGCCCTGTCTCACACAGTAATGCATGGACACTTACCGCTCAACTCCAGACGGGCCTCCCTCTCAAGGATCTGGGCGTGGAGCGCTGGGCGTACGCGTTCCAGGACCCTCATCTGGATGGAACTCATGCGGCCCCGGCCCCCCTCCACGAGGCGCCGGGCCTTCACAAGGGTCCTGGACCTCAAGTCCTCCCAGCGCTTCTTGATCTTCAGGACGTCGCGGGTTGCCACCCCCTCCGCGTTGATGGCAACCACACAGTCGGCCCAGATCCTCTGCCGTCCTTCCTTGCTGGCGCGGGACGATCCAAAGAGGGCATCATACTGCCCCAGGACATGCTCCACCAGGACACCAACTTCGGTGACAGTGAAGCTGGTGCCCCTCTGCCCCTCTGGCCTGGGGTTGCCACTGGTGCCAGATGTGGAAGTGCCCGACATGGCAACCCCAGAGGCAGGTGTGGATGGGCAACTGGGTCCTGGGGCTGGGCTGTGGAGCGATGTAATCCCAGTCGGGAGTCTTCAGTTCCAGCAGGGGTGGACACAGCAACTGGACCCCTGCAGATGGCTGATGTGCAGGCACCAAATGGCAGGGCACGGTGGCAGCAGGCAGGCAGGCAGGCAGGCAGCAGCAGATGGCACGTGGGAGGCTGCTCGGGGCACTGGGGGGCAGTAACTCGGCCTTCTGGGCAGGAGCGTGGGCTTCCGTGTGTTTTCGCGTGGCCAGCTCGATACGGAGTGATTTGGCACGTGAAAATCCTGCACGTCAGCGTGAAATCCGAGGAAAGGCCCTTAGCGCGTAAGCGCGTCAGCACGCATACGCGATTCTATTGGACCAGAGTCCCTCAGTGCGTAAGCGCGTCTGTGACGTGACCCGCACGGGTGTTCCCCACTCAGCACGTGATGACGGGGCACACGTGGAGATACTGCACGTCAGAGTGTCATCGCGTGTAATTGGACAAAAGTGCGCGTACACGCGATTGGCCTATGTACGTGTATTTAATGGGTGCGCGGGCACTTACACACGCAAGTACGTCAGCGAACCTGTATCCCGTGGTGCGTGTGAATTTCCACACGCTATTGGACTGGGAACTGGATTCCAGGGGTGCGCGGGTCACACGCTGTATCCCGTGGTGCGTGTGAATTTCCACACGCTATTGGACTGGGAACTGGATTCCAGGGGTGCGCGGGTCACACGCTCGCCTAGAACACGCGCAAAGCATACATTTGCGGACTTTAACAATAACAAGCTCAGACGGCAGGATGAACATACCGTTCCTAGCAGCAGTGGCAGTGGGCTACCAAAGGAGGAGGAGGAGGATAGTCAGGGACAGAATATTCACACCCAGAACCAGCCTTTTCGGGATGCCTGATGACCAGGTGTATGGGAGGTACAGGTTTCCACCACACATCATACTGGACCTGGTGAGTGAGTGGGAGGATGACCTCACATCACCCACCCTGTGCTCCCAGGCACTCAGCCCCCTGGAGAAGGTCCTCAATGTACTGCACTTCTTAGCCACTGGATCATTTCAGCGGACAAGTGCCATAGTGGGTGGGGTGTCACAGGCCACCCAGTCACGCTGCCTACACCAGGTCTTGAACATCATCACTGCACGCCCATCAGTCCTCAGGCACATATACCTGCCCAGAACACCTGCAGAAAGGCATGCTGCCACCCTGGATTTTTACGCTGTGGCACGATTCCCCAAAGTGCTAGGTGCCATCGACTGCACCCATGTGGCTCTACGTCCCCCCAGGGCATCTGAGCACATCTATAGGAACCGCAAGCACTGGCATTCCATCAACGTGCAGGTAGCATGTAATGCCAAGGGAATCATCACCTCAGTATATGCCAACTATCCCGGCTCCACCCACGACATCTTCATTTACCGAATGTCCACCCTAAGCCGGGACCTAGAAGCTGGGCGGCATGGCGATACATGGCTGCTTGGTGAGTATGTATGCCACTGCACATGCATGCATGTTGGATACTGAGCAAGGTCACAACCCCACCAATGATACCAATCACCACCTCCACAGGGGACAGTGCCTACCCTCTCAGCCCCCACATGATGACGCCAATTCGGAACCCCACCACGCCACCCCAGGTAAGATATAACACAGCCCTCATTACAACCAGGGGCATAGTGGAGCGCACATTCGGAGTGCTAAAGTCACGCTTTCGCTCCCTTGACCGTTCTGGCGGGCAGCTGTTATACGCTCCCCCAGTAGTGTGCAGGATCATAGTGGCAGCATGTGTCCTGCACAACGTTGCAACACGCCGGGGCCTGGCCGTGGACATGGTGGTGGCCCCACATCCCCAACCACATGCACAGCCGCTGCGCATGGGAGGGGAAAGGGCACGGGGGAGGCAGCCCGTACACAGCTAGTGGCTAATTACTTCACATAGAAATCACACCCCTGTGGAGTGCACACTGCCCTGGCACATTCCATCTGACAATCAATGATGACTCAACCTGACACTGATCCTGAATGTCTGGAGAATGAACCGGGAATACCATGTCAGCCTGAGATTGTTCACCTGGAAGTGTCACAATGTGTGCATCCCTACCCACACAGACACCACCAATGCAGTTTTGTGAAGTTACACATTGAAGCAGCTAAAATGAATACCCACTTGCAAAATGCAACAAGAGGACAGTGCCATGTCAGCCAACCCAACCCCAGCACCGCCACACGACACACCGTGCCATGTCATGCTAATTGCAGGTAAACAAAGTAATCCCCACAACATGACATCAGTCTCACTATGTACAGTGGCACTATTAGAAACCTGCAACACCTGAAATGCTCACAGCAATGCCGGACCAACAACATACTTGAGCACGTAGTACCATTAACATGACATCACAAATGTTACATATTAGTAGTCTCACCACCTGGAAATGCCTGCACTCCCACCACTACCAACTGTGCAGTGTTGTTGCCATGTAGAGTTGTAGGTGCACTGCTGCCAACATTGTCCCCATCTCCAGACTAGAGGTCCTTGTGTGGACATGAGGAAGGGACCTGCAAATTGGGAGGTAGACACAGAAGAAGAGTTACACATCAATGCAACATGCAGTGTACAACACAACAGCAGTATGCACTAGGAATGTATACACAGTATTGACTACAGACTGCCCACACAGCTCATGGGAGTCCAACGTCACTGTGTAATTCACTGTCACTTGGGCACACCCTTTGCAAGCCCATGGAAACGGGAAGCAGGAGGGGTGTGTGTGACTCAAACCCAAGCATCTGAACCAAATACATTACAAGCCTGCATGTGCCCAGCCACAATGCAGCGTATGCCCACAGGAACCACGGAAGCCAACAGATCGTCCCAAAAAATTGGGAATAAAAGAAATCAAAATAAAAATAAAAATAAGAAACAATCAAAAATGGCCATTGATGGGCCCGGGGGGGTTGGGGAGGCCACCCAGGAGGTCCGAGGACAGGATGCACACCAGAACCCACCTGCGTGGATCCTGGGAAGATAAAACACCTCCATGGGCTCATGGCCCACACGGCTACCCTATTGTGGGAGTATCACTGCTGTCGCTATTATCACCCTGTGCAGCTGCATCCGGAGGTGGTTGCACTATGGGAGGCAGCCCACGCAAGGCCCTAGTCTGCTCCTCCATGGCTGCAAGCATGCGGGTGTGGTAGGTCTGGTTCTGGAGGATGAGTGTGCGGAGGTCCCCATGCAACAACTCACGGGATGCCCGGACCTCCGCCCTCTTTGCCTGCATCTCAGCTGAGAGCGTACGGGTGAGACGCTCCAGCTGCTGTTCTGTCCTTTAGTGTGTTGAAGCCTCAAGCTCAACAAGAGTCGTCCTGAGGTGAAGGAGCTCCTGCCTCAGGGCTTCCCTGTGGCCCTGGGACTCAATGGAGATGGCCTCCTGCAGAGTCGCCAGTGCCGCCCGCCTGTCCCTGTTGGACCCCAACATGTCCTCCCTGTGTGACTGGCAGATGGAGTCGGTTGCCTGCTCTAGTCGCTCCATCAGCCTTTCTGGGGGGACAATGGAAGTGGCCACCCTATCCATGGCCTGAGCCATCATCTCGGATGATGCAGCCTGTTGGGTTGCCATACCGTAAATGGATTGCTCCCATGCGGTATTGCCGGGTGGCGTACGGCCACCACGTCGGCGGGCACCACACCTGTCTGGGGCAAGGCGAACTGCGCCTTGCTGTGCCGGCACTGCCTGAGGCTGCAGGACTGCATTCCCCCTCTGATCTGCTGGCCCAGGAACAGGATCAGATGTCGCGGAGTGTGACCCTGCATCCGTAACCACCGAAGGCGTAGCTGCCAACACTGACATCCCCATGGAGGGTCCTGACCCTGGTGCAGGTGGGTGAGACAGAACAGAATCCCTCCCTGGAACACTCACCTGCGACGGCACGTAGGTCTCATCCGAATCAACACCTGAGTACAGCTCGGGGGAGGTGCAGCCAGAGACACCCCTTGAGAGCACGACCTGCAGCACTTGTGGGTTCTCCCCCACCACCACACCACGTCCCTCACTGGTGGTTGGTCGGCCCTCGGACCCCTCCTGGGTCTGCACCATCTCCACAACCCCAGCAGTATCAGGTGCGTCTTCCCCTGCAAAGACATGAAAACAAAGAAATGGAAACAGGCATTAGCACCATGGCACACAATGAGGGCTGAGAAGCAAGAGAACCAGTACTTGATTGACACATGTCCCACATGACTAAAACCCTCCCATGCATGCACCCTCACTGCGTATGAAGTGCAGGCAAAAGGCACACACTGATGACACCAAGATGGAAGATGAACACATTTTCTGCATGCTGCCTGGCAGTGGCATCACACATTGGCCTGTGATTGCCAGGTGAAACACACATGCCATCACACAGATGGCATGTACCATTGCAATTGAGTGAAGATGGAGAGGAGGGCAGCACCTATTCATTCAGTCCAGTTCCCGCATGTAATTGCTTTTCTAATTCTAACAGGTCAGATTTTTCACCTGGAGCTGCCAGTCTGAAATGGTCCAATTGCACAGGGACATGTGTGTACAAATGATATCCAGGTAACAAAGTCACTCCACTTTACCATACCCATGTCAGACATGTGACTAGTGGACAGCGACATGCCTAGTGAAAGTGGTGGAATGCAAACAAACTGACTGAATGAACAGTGAAAAATAAGCAAATATGTTGTGGCAAGGTGACACTTCAAGGGCAACTGGCGTGCAGTTGGGCTAGATGTCTACTGTTGGCAGAAGGGATACTGCTATGGCCAAATGCAGCTGCGCAGGAAGGATTGCATGAAGCACATGGCTGACCCATACGACTCAGGCGCACACACTCTCACCTGGCACACAAACAGAAGCCCTCACACACACACCATGCACATGGATGACACACACATGCATGTGCACTCACCGGACAATGCCTCGTAATCAGCCAGATCTCCCACGCCTTGGATCTGTTCCTCCGTGACGTAGGTCCCAGCGACTGACTCATGTGGAGTGAGTTCCATGTCTACTACTGGAGACCCACCTCCAGTCACTAGAGTTGCGGCATGACTTGAGGCCAGCTTACTCTTTGCCCTGCGCTTTAGGTCATTCCAGCGCTTATAGCAATCATTGGCTGTGCGCCTCACAATTCCAAGGGCACTTACGATGTCCGCAATGGTCTGCCAGTGTGCCTGGCGTTGTGGAGGTGTGGTCTTGGATCCTGCAATAATGACCATCTCGTTGTCATGTCCGGACACATACTCGACAAGTGCATTCAGTTCGTCATCCGTGAAGCTGGGCTTCCTGGACGGGCCGGACTGTGTAGCCGTGTCTGGGGCATCAGCCTGTGCCGGACGAGCACTCTTCCTCTTCCGCTTGGAAGGTGGTGGTGATCCTGAGTGTCCTGCGCCGCTCTGGACACTAGGGGCAGGAGCCCTGGTGGACTCTGTATCAGGAGTGTGGGATTGCACACTCAGCATGGGAGTTGGTGCAGGCATTGGCTCTAGTGTGATGGTGTCAGGGGGAATGTCAGCAGCATGGACTAGGACCGACACTGTCCTGGCTGGGTGTGTGAGGGCTGGGGTGGATGGAGCCGCAGCTGCCCCTGCAGCCTCTCCGCCCTGCCTCCTTGGTGCAGCAGATGACCTTGCTGCCCCAGATCCACGTGGCATGATGGCATCAACGTGCACCAGCGCACGTGTCGTAGCCCTGCTGACCTGGAAGTCAGCCATGGAGTCAGCCAGGTCTGGTGCCACAATGGGCTGGTCCAACAAGGGCTGAGCATGGATGGTGTCAGCCACATCAGCCTCAATGGGAGGGGGGGAGGGGGGGTGGATTATGGGTGCCCATGACTGGTCCTCCACACATGGGGGGACAGGCTCACCCTGCAAGTTACGACCACGTCCCCTACCGGATCCACCATGGCCACCACTTGCGGCTCTTCCACCTTTGCCACCCTTAGGGAATCCTCGCCTCCCAGCCATGGCACTGATGTTAATGTGCGTATGGGAGTGGATGTAGACTATTGTCCTGGGCAATTGGGGGTCAAAGGGGTTGGGTACCAGATGGTAATTGTACCCTAGTGCTCTAGCAAGGCTGAATGTAACCCCTGGGGAAAGATGACGGGTCACGCAACGCACAGGAGGCCCAAAAAAGGGAGATGACGTGCACGCAACCCCTCCTAGACCACGTGTGCAGAAAGAAAAACCTGCACTACGCTGTGGCACCCAGAAACACAAGAATGAACGTATGCGTGTCACACGCAGCCTAGAATGACCTCTGAAGGGGTAGGCTACACACGGGGCAAGCACAGATGTTAGATACGTGCGTGACTCACCGTCTGCCTGGTAAACGAGCGTGTAAAAGGAGCACGTTTGGTTGGCAACACCCCCGCCAAAAGAAGATTTGTACGCTGTCTGAGGAGACAGGACAACAGTAGAAGGGAACACTGTTTGAGGGAACAGGCCCAGGTAAACCAGTAAAAGCGAAAGAAGAGAAAAATCTGTCAGAGGTAACAGGGAATACGAACTTGAAACGCCGTGAAGTAAATCGCGTGTGAAACGACAAGAAGTACAGAATTCACCCACTCGCTCTCCACGAAAAGCACGTACAAGGAAGTGGTGTTCTACGCGTACCTTTTATACAGGCCCACACGTCCAGCGTCACTTACGCGGCGTGTACGCGCTAGGGCCATTTCCACCAATTACACGCTTTGTCACTTCTGCGTGTACGGACATTTCCTCCAATTACACGCTTTGTCACTTCTGCGTGTAGGGACATTTCCTCCAATTACACGCTTTGTCACTTCTGCGTGTAGGGACATTTCCTCCTATTACACGCTTTGTCACTTCTGCGTGTAGGGCCATTTCCACCAATCACACGCGATGAGACTCTGACGTGCAGTCTTTCCACGTGTGCTCTGTCATCACGTGCTGTGTGGGAAACACCCGTGCGGGTCACAGACGTGCTTACGCGCTGAGGGCCTTTGGTCCAATAGAATCGCGTATGCGTGCTGAAGCGCTTACGCGCTAAGGGCCTTTCCTCGATTTTCACGCTGACGTGCAGGATTTTCACGTGCCAAATCACTCCGTACCAAGCTGGCCACGCGTAAGCACACGGAAGACCACGCTCCTGCCCAGAAGGCCGAACTACTGCCCCCCAGAGCCCCGAGCACGCTCCCACCTACCATCTGCTGCTGCCTGACTGCCTGCTGCCCATGTGCACTGCCATTTGCTGCCTGCACATCAGCCAGGGGTGCTGTTGCTGTGACCACCCCTGCTGGTACCGAAGACTCCCGACTGGAATTCCATCGCTCCACAGCCCAGCCCCAGGACCCAGTTGCCCACCCACTCCTGCCTCTGGGGTTGTCATGTCGGGGCAAACACCATCTGTGACCACTGACAACCCCCGGCCAGAGAGGCAGAGGGGCACCAGCTTCAGTGCCACCGAAGTTGGTGTCCTGGTGGAGCAAGTCCTGGGGCAGTATGATGCCCTCTTCGGAAGTTCCCGCGCCGACAAGGAAGGACGGACTCGGATCTGGACTGACATCGTGACTGCCATCAACGCGGAGGGGGTGGCAGATCGGGACTTACAACATGTCAGGAAGCGCTGGGAGGACTTCAGGTCCAGGACCCTGAACAAGGCCCGGCGCCTCTTGAAGGCAGCGGATGCCAAGGGGCGCCGGGGCCACTTGTCGGAAGAACAGATGGGGGTCCTGGAACGCATATCCCCAGCGCTCCATGTCCAGGTCCTGGAGAAGCAGACCCGTCTGGAGTCGAGCGGTGAGTGTACATGCATCCTGATTGTGAGCAGTGCGTGTGGTGATTATTTGGTATTGTGCAGGTTGCACATCTGTTTGTATGGGGTCGAGTATGGGTGGGGGTGTACATGGCCGTGGGGCTGACACATGCGAGGGCTGTAATGTGTGAGACATGGATGGTGCTTGTGTGTGTAGGCTTGCATGGCAAATGCAGTTGTGCGTGCACACATGTTTGTATGTATGTGTATGTAAGTAGACATGTCCGTGATGTCACGCATGTATGTTGTATTGGGCTGCATGTATGAGCACTCTGTACATGTGCATGTGTGTGTATTTGACAAGGGTGCAACAGTGATGCAACATGGATGCATGTGACTGCGGTATGTGTAAGCCTGATTGGCAGATGTGACATGGATGCCCGTCTGAACAGTGCGACACTTGGCCGAGGTGTACACATGCATGCAAGTGTGGTGGTGTGTGTACATGTGTGGTGCACTTCCTGTGTTGCATGTGATGTCTGGGTCACCTTTGGCTGCTCATGCTGTTGTATGTGTATGGATGGTGGTGGCAGTTGCGATATGCCTGTGGTATGGCTCATGTGTGCGAGTTGCAATGACATGTGTGTTGGGGATTGTGATGACATGTCTGAGGTTTGCCAATGCCACTCATGTGCAACTGTCATGTGTGTATGTGTCCATTGTACAGTGCCCTGATGCCTGTGTTTTGTTTCTCCCTGTGTGCAGCGTCAACTGATGAAGAGGGCGGAGAAGGTGCTGTGGAGCACAGCGGCGGGGATCCGACCGCCAGCCGGAGACGCAAGGCCCGGCTCCCCTCCCGTGTTGTCATCTCGTCGGGGAGTGAGGAGTCCGGTGCCGCGTCCCAGGCCACAGCTGCCGGGGGGAGGTCCAAGAGGCGGAGGTTGGAGTTGGACTCCTCGGCAGCAGAAGGGGCAGCTGGGACCCCACAGGGCCCAACAGGGGAAGATGGCACGGAGTCATCCAGGTTGGTGGGGGGTCGGTGGAGGAGGAGGCCGTGCAAGCACCAGAGACGGGGTCTGGAGGTGGGGATCCCACTGGTGCTAGTGGTGCAGTCCAGGACCAGGGACAGGAGGCAGCACAGGCCGCCGCGGAGGTGCCTGTGTGCAATCCTGTCCCCGATCCTGTCCCTGCATCATCTTGCACCAGCAGGGATGCCTACGTCCAGACCCGTTTCCAGGCAGGGGATGAGCTGACGTCAACTGGCCTTCCTCTGCCTGCGGACGTGGCTATCCAGGTCCGGGTTGAGCCTGTCCTGGCTGGTGTGGCGTTGCGTCCAACGGGCCATGCGAGGTGACCTGCAGTCTTTTCATGGAGAGACTGCACGTCATCTCGAATGGCTCATTGACCACGTCAGCCTGCTGGGACAGGTCACCCAGGCCGGATTCCTCCGTCTGATGGGGCTTGCTCCGACCCCCTCCTCAACTGGACCCCCTACGCGCCAGTCGTCCTCTGTGCCATCTTCCCACCCATCAGTCACCTGGGTGCCCTGTGGAGCTGCCTCTGACGGTGCGGCCAGGCTGGTGGAGGAGGCATCCCTGCCACAGTCGGGAGTCGGTGGTCCAGCAGGGGTGGCCACATCAACAAGTGCACCCCAGCCGGCGGAGGATGTGCAGGCAGCAGGAGGCAGTGCACGGGCAGAGGCAGAGCAGCAGCAGCAGCAACATGGTGGGAGCCATGAAGGCTCGGGGCTTTCGACATCGGAGGGGCAGGCATCGGCCGGAGGGCAGGGGGACCCGGTTGGGCCACGCCATAGGTGCGGAGCGGCGGCGGGCGGAAGAGGCGCGGCTCACAATGGTCAGGGCGGAGAACTCCATGCGGAGGGCCCTGAGGCGGGCCGAGTGCCTCGAGGCAATCCGCAGGGGGTTGGAGGAGGACACAGCGTCGTCCCTGCGGACCCTCGGGGCCATGGAACTGGACCGCCTCCGGGACATCGAACAGGAGTTCGATGATGCCCTGGCCCGGGACACCACAGAGTGAGCCGCTGGACTTGCCCGCCGCCTTTGTATATAGTTCTTTAGTTTTAGGTTTCCTTTCTTTCGTATTATGATTTGGAGTCGACGGACACTGCTCCACTTTTTGTATATAGTTGATTTTTAGGTAGATTTTTTAGTAGGTTTCCTTTGTTCAGTTGGGCTCATGGACCCTTGTTATTTTTGTACATAGTTCTTTATTGCATGGAGATTTTTTTACATTTGACTTTGGACAAAAAATGTTTCTATTTGGATTTCAAGTTTTATTTTTTTCATATGGACATGCAGCTTACTTTTTTCTCATTCACATTGTAGTTAGTTTTCTTTCTTTAGCATTCTTATTTTTTTTCAATACAATTTTGTTTGCATACTTCACTGTGTGGTATCATCTCATTGGTTTCATGCATGTCATGTTGTGTGTTTTCCCATTCATTTGCAACCATTGTGTGTGACGGACATGGCTTCATTAGCTTCATGAACATTGGGGGTGTAACATGTGATTTCCATTTCCATGTGGGTGAATGGGTTACTTGGTAGGGCTTTTTGGCTGTGGAGGCTGACCATTACGCACATGATTGGGGATTGTGAGGACCTGGTGGGGGCTGCCCATGGTGGCAGGGCGGTGGGGGGTGGTGGGAGACATGATTGGGGGCCTGGTGGAGGATGCCCCTGGTGGCTGGGGGGTGGGGGTGGTGGGAGACATGAGTGGGGGCCTGGTGGAGGCTGCCCCTGCACTGCTGGGGGGTGGGGGTGCAGGGGGACATGGGTGGGGGCCTGGTGGAGGGTGCCCCTGGTGGCTGGGGGGTGGGGGTGGTGGGAGACATGAGTGGGGGCCTGGTGGAGGGTGCCCCTGGTGGCTGGGGGGTGGGGGTGGTGGGAGACATGTGTGGGGGCCTGGTGGAGGGTGCCCCTGCACTGCTGGGGGGTGGGGGTGGTGGGAGACATGAGTGGGGGCCTGGTGGAGGGTGCCCCTGGTGGCTGGAGGGTGGGGGTGGTGCGATACTTGAGTGGGGGCCTGGTGGAGGCTGCCCCTGCACTGCTGGGGGGTGGGGGTGGTGGGAGACATGCATTGTTGATCAGTAGTGCAAGGTGACATGTGGGTTGGCTGGGGGGCATGCCCATGGTGGATGGGCTGCCTGCGGGACATGAGCAGGGGTGCAGGGTAGTCCCCCGTGGTGTGGGCTGCCTGCAGGGGCCGTGGAGGTTGTGGAGCATACACCTGGGAGGACCCACACGGCCAATTCACGTGTAGTACTCCCCAGAACCCCTGAAATACACATACCCTGCAGAATTCGCGTGTGGAACTTCCCGCGCACCCCTGGAATACACATACCCTGCTGAAATCGCGTGTGGAACTTCCCGCGCACCCCTGGAATACACGTACCCTGCTTGCACGGGGCCAATCGCGTGTGGAACTTCCCGCGCACCCCTGGAATACACGTACCCTGCTTGCACGGGGCCAATCACGTGAGAGACTTCACGCGAACCCCTGAAATACACGTAGCCCGCTCCCCCGGCCCGATCGCGTGAGAAAGTTCACGCGAACCCCTGTAATACACGGAGCCCGCTCCCCCAGGCCCGATCGCGTGAGAAACTTCACGCGAACCCCTGAAATACACGTAGCCCGCTCCCCCAGGCCCGATCGCGTGAGAAACTTCACGCGAACCCCTGAAATACACGTAGCCCGCTCCCCCAGGCCCGATCGCGTGAGAAACTTCACGCGAACCCCTGTAATACACGTAGCCCGCTCCCCCAGGCCCGATCGCGTGAGAAACTTCACGCGAACCCCTGAAATACACGTAGCCCGCTCCCCCAGGCCCGATCGCGTGTGGAACTTCCCGCGCACCCCTGAAATACACATACCTTGCTCGCACTGGGCCAATCGCGTGTGGAACTTCCCGCGCACCCCTGAAATACACGTTCCCCGCTTGGCGTTTGCTGTTTGCCAGCCCGGTGAACTGGTCCAGGGTTAGCGCAGCCCTTTGTGATGATTTAGCGATTTTGATGGCTTTTCCTTGCGCGAGGGCGTTCTTGGGGGCGTAACTGGCGCTGCTGCAGGGTCGCTGCGATTCTCTGCGCCACGGCTGGTTTGGGAGCCTAAAATCCATGAATACGCTGTGCGCGGAAATCGGTTTTAGCGCACGTGCCTGGCGCAGTCAATCGCACGCGGACACTCTGCGCCAGCCGCTTGCGACACTTTTCTGCGAAATTCTATGAATTACCCTGATAGTGTATCCAACAGTATACACATCCACTGTGGAAAATGATCAAGAACAATGGTCTGAATAGGTGCCATGTAAATGCACGCAAGTGCTTATAGCATTGTAGACAAAGCAAAGTCTAAGTTAAAAGTAGAGGCAGAAGAACTACCTCATGAATACCTGAGAAATCGTTTTCTTGGCCCCAGTGTTGTAGATTAGGGATACATTGTTCGGATTTGCAATGTAGTTTAGATGGCAGCAGTGGGTAACATTAGCTTTCAAATCCTAAGAGGTGGAAAAGACAAATCCAGAACAAACTGTGCTGAGTAAGAAAGCTACTTGACTCAGGCAATCAAGGCCTGGTCACGTGTATAAACAGGCAAAAATGTCCGGGTACGTATCTATTGTGTATTAATTTTAAGTTTGTTCTGGTTCAAGATTTCTAGACAGCAGAATGGCAGGGCATGCAGGACCTACCTGGGCGCAGATAACTTGAAATGGGAGCTCTGTCAGAGTCCCTTTTATCTTTCCATGGAGGCTGTGGGTGTTGCGATGTGGAGCGGCATGGAGTGGGACCTGGTGGAAAAGTATGATATAAGTGAGGGGATACATCTCGATCTTCTCACTCAATAGATTTTCATAAAAAGGCAGGTTATATAGCAAAACCTCGCCATCACTGATGTCAATCGAGGTGGCAAACTAGAAAAACCTACTTGGGAAAGTGATTGGTTAAAGGGAACATCTAGTTATATGTTCCATACTTGTCTGGGAAAGTGATCGGGTCTCTAACATGAGGTGGGGCAACTAAGCCCTCCTCTCATACAGGTCACTCTGAACGTCATCAAATACACAACGTCCCATTGTTTACACAAACTATAGGGCTCTCTATTGCGTGGCCCTCTGAAATTGGTTGGCACCCTTGTACCCCTCTGTACTTTTCCACATACGCCAGCAGCATGCAGGCTGGCATCCAGGTGCTGGTCACTGGTCTTGACCAAAACTTCCCACCAATTAGCCAGTCATCTATCATCACCCTTGCAGTTTGCACGTCAATTAAGGCTTTGAACTTGGCCTTGGACATGTTCTCTGTGCTGGAGAATATGAGGATGTATAGCATACTCTGTCTCCTAGAGTCAGCGTATCACGTCATAATTATCTATGTTCATTCATCCACGTGACTGAACAGCATGTTTTAGAGTTTTGCTGCATTACTATTATTTGATGAACCTCTGACGTCTTCAATGTTCTTAAGTCTCTCCTATGAACAGGAGTTTGTTCTTTTCACATGTTTGTAGCAACTGTCTGATCATTCAGGCCCAAGACAGCCTTGACTTCTTGGTGCTGGTCCAGTCTCGCCTTTATTTGATTCACCTCTGTAATTCAATTGCTTTTCAACTGCAACACACTGGAAAAGACTTTATTTCTCTGGGTCCAGCTCTGCTAAAGTGTACTGTGGAATCGTCCATAGTTCATTCAAATACACATACATATGGCCAGGCCGCAATCTATTCACTACACAGCTAGCCTTAAGTATACTTTGCTTGCATTTCCTGTATCGGTACATGTGTAAAATGACTTAATATCTTCATTGTTTCTGTAGTATGAGCATCTTTATCTCAAGCCCAAAATGTTGCTCATCTTTGTCACTTTCTTAGTGCATATAGAATGTCTATAGCATTCAGCTTCTTGCCTCTTTCCTGGGTACGTCAGCTTAGCTCTTCATGACGTCACCAGTCTTCCCTCTTGCTCAGTTTTCTAATTGGTATTGGTATCTTTACTGGCACTGCACATGTTTTGCATTCTGGTTCCCAACATATAGGCAAAATGGGAGCGGTGCTTGAGGTAGGGGTACTTGGCTCCTTCTCCTTCTCTACAGAAATGCCCAAAATAATAGTATAAAACGGCGCTATTTCTTTCATGCTGCTTCTTTTCCAAACTGTATATCAATTCTTCTTTAAACCACGTCCATGACACTGGTGATGAGTTACTTCACTATGCGGATAATAGTTTTGATCAATGTTGCTGAGTAAATATTCTTTAAAATGCACAATTTGCATCCAATTTTATAATAAAAACTCCACCTTGGATACTATTCAAACAGGGTGATTTCAGTTTGCCATAAGCAACGCATTCTTTTACTTAAACCACACCCGGCACAGCTCTTGCAGCTCCCCTCTGAAAACAGTTGGGTGGCTGCATTTTGTTTTTTCATCTGGTGCCAGATCTTGGATCTGGCGAGAGCCAGCCCAATCCCCAGCGCTGCTTGTGCCATAGAGTACAGCCCACATTCCGAGCCTCCTGATAGGCCAGCACCCACAGCCAGGGTGCTAATGAAAAATCTAAGCTAAGATCACAGCTCAGCAATGACTCTTCGAAGGATGAAGTTCATGCTGTTTACTGTGGCTGTGTCAATCCAATGTTTGTTTTGGTATTCCTATACAATACAGTGTGTCAGAGTGCTTTGACAACAGAGGATAGTGGAAATACTGATGCTATCATGAGCCCCTAAACAAAGCAGAAATTAAATCTAGTTTTAGGTCAAAACAATACACACACGTTTGTCATAAAACAACCAAGCCGGCAGGTGCCATCGTGCTACAGTTGGTGTAAGAGCAATCTTTGGCTTTTGAACTGAGGAGCAGTTTGGGTGGGGGGTGGGGATCCATGAACTCTTTGAAGCCTTGGTGGCAAAATCTGCAAGTACGCAGCAGATCTGAGATTTGAAGGTCTAAACTAACGTTCCCTGTAGTCTGCGGCACTCGTGCCAGTACACTGGTCTAGCGCTAGGCACGGGCAGTCTGTGTGGTCGCCCTTTGTCCTGTGCCAATGGCACCGTGGCAGACGGCAATTGCGAGTTTGTTGGAAAGCCAAACAATACAAATTCCTACCAACTAGAGATTGGAAATTATATGTTCAAGTGCCAATCAGTTAAAAGTGTCCGTCCCTAGAGATGATTTGGTTTACACTGCATGTTATTCAAAGAAATCCTCACTCATGTTATTACTCCATAAATAATAATAATAATAATAATAATAATAATAATAATAATAATAATAATAATAATAATAGTTACCATTATATCTTGCCCAACATAATGTTTCGTTGTTGCCTTGCTTTATCATGGCAACCTCTTGTAATGTAACTTGCCATGATCCCCTTGACTGTATCATAGCTCATGTGACCCCCTATGATGTAATTTTCTTCATTGTCACTACATTGTCAATACACATGCAATTAGGGTGCCCCACATGCTTTTGCCACACAGGTGCTTACAAACCCTATTGCCGGACCTGGCAGTAGCCCTCCCTCCGTTCAATTATTGTAAGGTAATTTCTAAAGTATAGCTAAAGTATAGCACATTGAGGAATGCATGACCTGGAATATTTCATTATGTGGAAAACTGGATTTCTGATTTGTTATCATTTTAGTAGTGAGGTATTAGTAAGGTGCTTCCCAACTCCTGCTTTGATACAGTTGGGAGACCCATGGACTACCCCAGAAAGCTCCCTTACATCATAACCCAGAATTAGTCATCCGGCACCCACTTACAACTTTTATGTCCCTTGCATATTGCATATGTCTCCCTGCACCTGCCTGCGATGTTCCCCAACCTTGGTGCCGATTCATGGAACAAATGTGTGCTGAAAATCGTGGCGCAAGCTGGCGCAAGCGTGAAAAAGCAAGCGCACGCGTGCGATTCTTGGAAGGCCCTACGCGTGTTTCCCCCGGGAAGTGCGCCAAATCTGTGCGTGTCGCACATGGTTGCACATGTCATTGCAACATCCAGAACGCTGGGCGCGAGGCACACAGTGAAAGCGCACAATGTTAGTGCACACACCAAAAAGGGGGTGGAACACGGGGCGTAACGCATGGAATGGGGAACAACGCGTGGAACTAAGGGCGTAACTGGGGATGTACTGCTGGGAAGTACACGGAACGCCCACACACATGCAAACCACTCGTATTCATGGAATTGAATAGGGGAAACCGACGCACGGCCAAAGACACGCACAGGCCTAAACACGTCCGCCACACGAAGGCAGGCGGTAGCATCCCTGCACATTACAAAAGTGTGCGCAAACAAAAAACACATATATATGGCTACGATGAATGTCCCATTCTGTGGCCCCCGAGGAGAAATGACGTGTCATGAAACGCACAGGCATCCCAGAAAAGCAAAAAAAAGAGATAAGCAACCCCTGTTGCCCACGTGCGTGTAAAAAAACACACACAGTACTCTGTGGCAGCCAGGAGCCTAAAAAATACATACTCAATCAACACACAGGCAAGTATGCTCGTAAAAAAAGGGGTACGCGACAAACACGGACACCCGCAGTGGGAAAAATAGTGTGTGCGACTCACCGTCTGCCTTGCGTGTAGAAGAATAACGCAGAGCCAACATCCACTCACTGTGAAGTAATAACGTGTGAACCCTAACACCTGGAAAACACAAGCACCGCTTCCCACGAAAAGCACGTACATAGCGATTGAAACCCACGTGGGACCTTCAACCCGTGCCAGGGAAATGCCCGGGCGTGTCACGTCACAGACGCGCTTACGCGCTATGGGCCTTTCCTCCAATTACTTGCAGTGACACCTGGAAGTGCAGTTTTTGCACTTTTACAATCAACGTGCACACATGTGGAGGCAAACGCCCACGCGCGTTACGTCACAGACGCGCTTATGCGCTAAGGGGCTTTCATCGAATTACATGCTGACGTGCAGTTTTTTTCACGTGCCAAATCACTACGTATCAAGTTGGCCACACAACAACACACAAAAGACCACGCTCCGGCCCAGAAGGCCATTTTCCTGCCCCGCAGAGCTCCGAGCACGTTCCCACCTGCCATTTGCTTCTGCCTGCCTGCCGGCCATGTGTCCTGCTATTTGGTGCCTGCACGTCAGCCATCTGCAGGGGTCCAGTTGCTGTGACCACCCCTGCTGGAACAGAAGACTCCCGACTGGTATTCCATCGCTCCACACAGCCCATTCCCAGGACCCAGTTGCCCACCCACACCTGCCTCGGGGGTTGCCATGTCCGACACAACACCATCTGGGACCAGTGGCAACCCCCCAGCAGAGGCAGAGGGCTGCCAGCTTCACTGCCAATGAAGTTGGCATCCTGGTGGATCAAGCCCTGGGGCATTATGATGCCCTCTTCAGAAGTTCACGCACCGACAATGAAGGACGGAAGAGGATCTGGAAGGACATTGTGGCTGCCATCTACGTGGAGGGGGTGGCAGCCCGCGACATGCAACACGTCCGGAAGCGCTGGGAGGACTTCAGGTCCAGGACCCTCAGCAAGGCCCAGCGCCTCTTGAAGGCAAAGCATGCAGCGGGGTGCCGGGTCTGCCTTACCAAGATCCAGATCAGGGTCCTGGAACGCATACACCCAGCGCTCCACCTCCAGATCCTTCAGAGGCAGACCCGTCCGGAGTTGAGCGGTAAGTGGCCATGCGTACTGATTGGACGCTGTGCATGTTGAGGTGTGGCAGGATTGTTGCAGGTTGTACATATGTCTTGGAAGGCCCATGTATCGATGTGTATGTACAGGGATATGAGCCTGCCGCATGTGAGTCCAGTCATGTGTGAGGCACATCAATGGTGTATGTGTTCAAATGCATGGTGCCCAAATGTATGTGTAGGTGCACACATGTTTAAATTTCTGTGTATGTACTGTGGCATGGTTGTGGTGTGACACATGGATGCTGGTTCCACCTTCATGTATGTGCACAATGTACATGTGCGTGTGTGTGTATTTGACATGTGTGCCACTGTGATACACCATGGATGCATGTGACACCGACATGTAGGAGGCTGACTGGCAGATGTGACATGGATGGCGATGATTTCACTGCGACAGGTGGTGGAGATGTACAGATGCATGTAAGTCTGGTGTCGTGTATGCATGTCTTCAGCACTCCCCATGTTGCATGTGACGCCAGGCTAACCTTTGGATGCTCATGCTGTTGTATGTGTATGGATGGTGCTGCCTGCTGCAACATTCCTGTTAATTTGCTCGTGTGTGGGTTCAAATGATATGTGTGTTGGGGAGTGGGATGCCATGTGTGAAGTTTGAGACTGTCACTCATGTGCAACTATCATGTGTGTATCAGACCATTGCACAGTGCCCTGATGCCTGTGTTCTGTCTCTCCCTGTCTGCAGCATCAACTGATGGGAAGGGCGGAGACGGTGCTATGGAGCACAGCGACAGGGATCCCACTGCCAGTCGGAGACGCAAGGCCCAGCTCCCCTCCCATGTTGTCATCTCGTCGGGGAGTGAAGAGTCTTGTGGCGTGTCCGTGGCTGTAGCTGCCGAGGGTAGGTCCAAGAGGCGGAGATCGGAAGTGGGCCCCTCGGCAGCAGAAGGGGCAGCTGAGACCCCACAGTGGCCTATGGAGGAAGATGGCATGGAGTCATCCAGGTTGGTGGGGGGTTTGGTTGAGGAGGAGGCAGTGGAAGGGCCCACATGGGGTCTGGAGGGGGAGATTCCACTGGTGCTAGCGGTGCAGTCCAGGGGCAGGGACATGAGGCAGCACAGGCGCCCAGGGAGGTGCCTGTGTGTAATCCTGTGACTGCATCATCCCGCACTAGCAGGGATGCCTTTGTACAGACCTGTTTTCAGCTAGGGGATCCGCTAACAACAACTGGCCTTCCGCTCCCTTTGGACGTGGCAATCTGCGACCGTGTTGAGCCTGTCCTGGCTGGGGTGGCGTTGCGTCAACTTGGCATCCGGGATGACGTGCAGGGTTCTCGTGTGGACGCTGCACGTTATTTCAGATGCCTCGTTGACTGCGTTGACCTACTAGGACAGGTCACCGGTGCTGGGTTCCTCCATGTGCTGGACCTTCTACCGACCCCCTCCTCAACTGAACCCCCTATGTGCCAGTCGTCCTCCCTGCCATCTTTCTGCCCAAGTATCACCTGGGCACCCTGTGGAGCCGCCTCTGACCCGGCGACAAGGCTGGTGGAGGACACATCCCTGCCACAGTCGGGAGTCGGAGGTCCGGCAGGGGTGGCCACCCCAATAACTGGACCCCAGCAGGAGGAGGGCGGGCAGGCATCAACAGGCAGGGCACATGCACGGCAGCAGCAGGCTCAAGGTGGGAGCGATGATGGCTCAGGGCCATCAACATCAGAGGGGCAGGCATCAGCCAGAGGGCAGGAGGACCCTGGATTGGGAGTGTCTTCCATGTGGAAGCGGTTGGACCGGAAAATAGATGCGGAGCAGAGGCGGGTGGAAGAGGCACAGTTCACTATGGTCAGGGCGGAGAACTCCATGTGCAGGGCATTGAGACGGGCTGAGTGCCTCGAGGAAATTTGCAGGGAGTTGGAGGTGGACATGGCTTTATCCCTGCGAGACCTCAGAGCCAGGGAACAGGCCCGCCTCCAGGATGTTGAAGAGGAGTTCAATGATGCCCTGGCCCGGGGCGCATGGACTATGCCCCGCCTTTTGGTATATAGTTATTTATTAGGTAGGCTTTTTGGTAGGTTTCCTTTGGATTGTTGGGCTCATGGACCCTGGGTTTTTACATTGTATATAGTTCTGGACTGGATTTGACTTCTTAAAAAAAAAATTACCATGGAGCAATGGTTTTCTTGATTTTTTCAACTTTGGATTTGGTTTAATGGACAAACGCTTCGATCCATTTTTATTTGGATTTAATTGAATTCAGCATTCACATTTTTTCATTTGTTTTGGACATCTGGGCTTTTGTTTATTATTTCTTTTCTTGTGTGATAGATTTTCTTTCATACTTCATTTTTGTGGTATTCTCTCATTGGTTTTGTGCATGTCACGATGTGGGTTTTCTCATTCATGTGCCCCCATTTTGTGTGTCTGATGGACACGTTTTGATGTGCATACTTGTCATTTGGGATCTGTCATGACATGGGGATTTCAATATGGAGAGGATGGAATGCTTGGTTCGGTGTTTGGACTGGGTTGGCATTGGGTGGTATTTGGGTGGCCATAAGGGCCAAGAGTGTGGATCGTGATGACGTGTTGGGTGGAGGGACATGAGTCGGGTCCTGCTGGCAGGTGCCCGTCAATGGTGGGTGGATGGATGGGTGGGGGACATGAGTCGGGACCTGCTGGCAGGTGCCTGTCAATGGCGGGTGGGGGACATGAGTCGGGGCTCACAAGTGTGCTCACAAGTGCATGGTGCCATGTGGGCTGCCTGTAGGGCATGGTGAGGGTTGTAGGGTAGACACTGTGATGTGGGCTGCCTGCAGGGCATGGGGAGGGGGGAAACCGCACGCCCCGAAGGCCCACAATGACAAATTGCATGTGAAACTCCCCGCGTACCCCCAAAATACACGTACCCCGCTCTCGCCAGGACTATTGTGTGTGAAACTTCCCCCGTATCCCTCAAATACACGTACACTGCTCACAAAGGGCCTATCGGGTGTGAAACTGCCCGCATACTCCCAAATACACGTACCCCACTCTTGCCTGGAGTATCGCATGTGAAACTTCCCGCGCACTGCTGAAATACACGTACCACGCTCGCCCAAGGCCTATCGCGTGTGAAACTCTCTGCATACCCCCCAAATACACGTACCCCGCTCGCACAGGGCCTATCGCGAGTGAAACTCCTTGCGTACTCCCCAAATACACGTACCCCGCTCTCGCCTGGAGTATTGCATGTGAAACTTCCCGCGCACCCCTGAAATGCATGTAGCACGCTCGCCCAGGGCCTGTCGCGCGTGAAACTCCCTGCGCACCCCCGAAATACGTACTTGCAGCACATCCACCCTCCCCATGCCCCGCAGGCATCCCATTCACCCTCACCATGCCCCGCAGGCAGCCCATCCACCCTGGCCATGCCCCACAGGCAGCCCACACCACAGGGGGGACTTTTTCCATGCGTTTTACCTGGCACAAGCGGGGTACGTGTATTCCGAGGGGTGCACGGGGAATATTACACGCGATATGCCTGGCGCGAGCGGGATACGTATATTCCAAGTGATCCGCGGGGAGTTTTACACACGATGGGCCTGGCGTGAGTGGGGTACGTGTATTCCGAGGGGTGCGTGGGAGTTTTACACGCGATGGGCCTGGCGCAAGCGGGGTACGTGTATTCTGGGGCATGCGTGGGGAGTTTTACACATGTTTTCGTGGTTGGGGGGCTGTATGCTGGTCCACTGGCTTTTGCGCCATGTACTGGATTTGTGCGATGTTTTTGGCACATGGGGCAGGGTTGGGGGCGTAACTGGCGCTGCTGCAGTGTCGCTGCACCACTCTGCGCAACGGCTGCTTATGGATGTATTAATCCATGAATACACTGTGCGCCTAAATGGGTTTTGGCGCACGCGGCTGGCGCAGACTGCCGCACGCGCACTCTGTGCGCCAGCTGCGTGTGCCACTTGTGCGCTGAATTCTATGAATTACCCCCATTGTGTTTTGAAATACATTTTGGCCAGCCTCACCTCTCACACTCTTCCCGGCATCACTGTTCATCGGGACAAAAAGAAATGCTTTTGCAGTATACCCCATCACCCAGGCCCATATGAGTGTTCTGACTCGCCCAGCCATACCTTAACATCAGTAGACTGCTCCTCCACCCTGGCTGTGTGAGCATTCCCGTCTTTCCCAGGGTTCCATGAGCCAGAAAACAAGCCCACTGCATTAAGAGACGGGGTTGCTTAGCTGCTGAGGAGAGACAAGATGGCTGACAGTCGGTGAGTCGGGGTCATGGGAATATAAAAGTGGGTAGTAACAAGGTGGAATCTATGTGCTGTTTGGGAAGTCTGGCATAATGTTTGCACACAACGTATGCATAGCGCACAAGGAAGGCACTCAGACATCAAAATGGTTGTCCTCATTGAAGACTTTTTGGAGGCTTATTTTTGTAGGCTCAAAACATGAGAATGGCCAATTTCAGATCGACAATTGGTGTGCTTTATATGTCAGATCCTGCACGTGTGAGTTCCATGCTCGCGTGATAAATGAATGTAGGTTTGTTGTATTTCTCTCAAGGCCACACACCCCCACATCTCTCAACGCATACCCCATTGTCCTGTAGTCCAATGACAAGAACTAGGCTCAGCGGATCCCTGTCTTTGCTCCATTATACTTGCAAAGTTGGCGCCTAAGTCTGGAGTAGAACTAGCAGAGTCCTGCACCTTGAGTCCTGCACATATTCCTAGTACCTCAAATATGATGGCAACCCTCATCGCACAGCCCTCTGTCCATGTGAGCCTCCACAGGGCAGTTGCCTAAGCAGCCGCAGGTCCGGCCCTGAGCTTTGCAGCCTAGACCTGGCTTCCCTGAGCCAGAAGACTGTCACAGCTTGTCCTTAGCACCCAGGTAGGTGATTTTCGATTGAACCCGGATGCACTTGCCTCCCGGAAATACTGTATGCCTAGGCTAGTAATGTCCAGTGCTTTAAGTGGCCTGCCATATCGACCAGGTGCTCTAAGTAGGCTGTAATTGAAAAGGAGCGTGGCCTGGCAGGGGGTTGGCGCCAAAATTAAGAAGCAATATTTGCCTCAGCTGAGTGCTGCCCGTTAGGCCACTCCCCGTGGCTTAACAGGAGGCATTCAGATAAGGCCAGTGTTGCAGCCCAATTTGCGGCACCGACTCCCTGCCAGGCACCACTTTGCATCGATCATTACGCTGGGGCCTGGAGCACGAGGGTGATGATACCTACATTTCTAATGAAAGGGGTGCCTTGCATTGGGTCTGTTGCCCAATGAAATGCTGGCAAGGTGTTTTTTGTTCCTAAAGTTTTAAGCTCTTGCATATACGTGGGAGCTTTGGGCTTTAGAAAAAAAGTCTCGGCTTCTAGTGGGCTGGGGCTTGCAGGGGACATCAGGGAGTCCTGGCACAGCTCTGTCTCAGACCCAATTTTCAGAGTCTGCCAGGGCTCTGCCCCGGAAAGCCCATGCCCACTTAAAGCCTTGGGTGTGCCCCAAACTTTGCCCCCCCCCCGCTCTGCCTTTTCCTCTCATTTTCGCTTCTGCTCTATGCAATATCTGTAAAAATATCCCTAAAGGAGATAATCAAAGAACTATTATAACGAATACAAAAACAGAGACGTATTTTATAACAAAACGTTTACCAACGAAAAAATACCAGATTATTTTAGTTTCTATTTGGGGGGTGGCGGGGTGCGCCAATCCCCTCCCGACCCGTTTTAACCCTTTACCTCACCCCCATATATATATATATATATATATATATATATCATACAAATTCGGTATTTGTTCGTTGTAAAAGTTTTGTTATAAAATATCTCTCTGTTTCTGTATTCGTTGTAATCACAAAGAACCGACCCACGCCGCCTGGCCTGCTTGCATGAAGTCCATTTACAGCTCAGTTGCTTCCGAGATGGGCATGGCGCCTTCAAATCAGATAAGAAGATAAGAACCCTCGAAGTTGTCCACTGCGTAGACGGATAACAATTGCGATCAACTAGCATTGATAATACAGCCAGCAGGGCACAACACAACATGCCTTGGCAATGTGGTTCTTTGTGATTATAACGAATAAAAAACGGACAGGTATTTTATAACTGCACTTTTACAAGTAATAAATACACATTTGTATTTATTTTTATTTCGGGGGGCGTTTTCCTATTTTTGCAATCCCACCCCAATCCCTCCCCACCCATTTTAACCCCATACCCCGCCCCCATATATATATTTAATACCAATTCGGTATTTTATTCGTTGTAAACATTTTCGTTATTAAATACCTCTCTGTTGTATATTCGATATAATCACTGGATAGCATTTAGGTCACGGAGGAGCAATGGCTTGTTCATGGGGTGGGGCAGTGAAGAGACAGATCCACATATCATAATCTGAACTGGTGTTCGCAGCTCTAAAATGCAACTCCCGGGTTAAACAGATGTCTGACCACATTTTGTTCGGAGGGAATGTCTGGTGGTATTGGGCGCTAAATCCTACATGTCTTGTCTTCACAGATTCATATTCTGAAGCAGTTCTGCTCATTATTGCATTGTGTTTACTGAACAATATGGATGCCATTTTGAACAGAAGTTACCTACATAGGAAGATGTCAAAGCGACAGAGGGTGCGCTTGTGTACAGGGCCTTTACAATAGAGGTGGCTGTCTGAATATGAGTAAACTAGTTGATGTAGGGGTAGTATAAAGGGATATAGAGAGTGGACAGATAACAACCCCTGTCTATGGCTAGCTGCAAGCAGCTGCTGCTCATTATGAGATCACACCGGAAACTACATACTAAACATAGACCTCCCATTCCAAAGGTCGGACTCATATTCTAAACTCAGTACAGATTTAACATACCGGGAGATGCAACTCATTCTGAATTAAAAGCCACACCTTGCACTTGCCTGACTAATGCACGTGTCATTCAGTGTTTTGTGTTTGTGAAGCGCTCTTGTTGTTTTGCAGATGTATCTAAGCATTATGCATCTGGGCGGGGCAGAGCCGGATGCAGTCCATAGGCGGAAGTGATAGGTAGGCCGCATTCATCAGTGGAATATCAGACGGTCTGCCTAACGCCTAAAGTGAAGGTTTGGTGCATGGTGGCCGAGATCACACGTCTGTCACAGAGACCCCACAGAGTGGTTAGTGTGTCAAGTCCATAGTCTCTGTGTGCTGCCAAAAAATACTGGAAAGAAAGAAGCTATGGAACTTGGGCCCGCCTCATGGCGATGTTGATGATGATGATGAAGGTATTGGAAATGATGATGAGCCACTGACAAAGCAATGCCAGATGGGAAATGGAAAATAATTAATACAGTGAATCTGTACTTTCACAACAGAATGGGTTGCTCAATGCTTGGGGTACTTTCTGTAATGAGAAAGGCTCCTGTACTTAGCAAAAGAATAAAAGGATGTAAACATCTCTGAAAAGGACACAATTCTGGAGGAACTTTTCCCAATGGAAAAAGCATTTTATCCATGTCTCAAATCTTTGCGCAAACCTCTTTGGCTCAGGACAGAATGTATTTCAATCCGGATAGAAGATACATTTCTTTGAAAATGCTCCAACTTCACAGCAGCAGAAAAAGAAGGATGGGGAGGAGATTACCCAGTAGCTTGTTGGTAGTGCATAAACGGTGCACACCTTTTAAACACACAAATATGCAATGAAAAATTCTCTGCAGAGCCAGAATCTCATTAGGTGCCTAATATGCGCTTTGATCAGGTTTCATGTGGTAGTATGAGGAGCTTGATGACATGGGTTTGAATCTTGGATTCATTGTTTGTTGTGCCAAAACATGTTCTAAACCAGTATTCAATTAAGGAGCTAACCACGTGTTTTACTGCGTTCTCAAAAACACCCAATGGGGACAGGCTCTGAAAAAGGAATGCAGATGCAATTCAACTGCCTGTACCGTTGACTTGTGCCTTGCAGGTTAGAATACAATAACATGTTTCTTCCAGTTGTGCTCATTTAGGTAGGACTTCGGATTCATTTAAATGCATAGATCTTGTGGCAGACCCATAAGCCTCTGTTGATTATTGACACAATTCCTAGTCTTTGCTGATGAGCTTTCCAGCATGGCATAAGCCAGACACTTCCTGGAGAGGTGGACCAGAAACAGGGGTGGACTGGGAACAAAATGTATCCCAAGGAAATGTTTTTCAAAGTGGCCTCGGATTACACCATGAGAGAAAACCAAAACCCGCTAAGCAGAGGTTGGAAGTTCACTGTCCAAGAGAGTTTTAATGAATGGGTCCCAATATTGTATTCTAAAGAACATTAAAAAGTAGTTACACCTAACAAAAAAGATGCAAAACATTTCTTAAGATTGAGGTAAATCATACTGGAAGTTGTATAACAATGTCTTTCTTTCCAAGGCAGAGGAGGTTAAGGAGAAATGGAAGGAAGGGGGCGGGTGACTGAGTGAGAGGGCAGGAGGAGCAGAGTACCAGTATACCCACACAAAAGAGGCCTTTGGTGAAGACAAACACAGATACCTCTTCCGAGTTCCCTGTAAGCCAGTCCACCACTGCCTGGTGTTGGTTTGGTCAGGAAAGGTCCCCGCGAGCAAGGAGAGTTTATGTGTGCACACCTTATTGAGGACGGGGGGTGCAGCAAACTGAGTGTGATGTTGCAACTTCATATGTATCCAGTGTAGTTAATTATGGATGGGATATGTTACTATAGTGTCATTCTTGTTTTTAGAACTGATACTATTAGCTTGCACATGTGCAGAAAGATAAGATGTTAAAACCACCAAATGTAACATAAATTCACACATGGGGTGCTTTGCAGTACGTGGAAACTGAGAGACAGGGAAGGTTTTAATGTGCATGCAAGGAAGAGGACTAGTTACAGAGAAAATATGACTGTTATTAAACATGCTTGCACACTGATACAAATGCATAGGGAATTTATGAATCTAAATGTAGCAGGCGTTTTTACATATGGAATAAAACAAGGGCTGTTTGCAAAGCGAACTTTGACTTTTGAAAAACTGATTCAGCAGAATTTCAGAGGCCAGCTGATGGGTAAATAAGTAACTTCAAACTTCGCAGTCATCTCAGTTAGAAGAGCAGGCCTTGAGTACCATGGTCTGATAATTATTCCGGAGGCAGATGTAATTTCTTGAATGCATGGAGCTTGAGGGATTTTGCTATTTTGTTCTGACAAGCAGTACACCATGGGGTGACTCAGTGCTAAAGGCTAAAGTGATTAAAACCCAGGAGTTTCAATTGTATTTTTAGATGTGCTGTGTGTGATGAAGTGGCAGTTATTTAGATTATAATGTTCCAATGAAACCAGTGAGCTGGGTAATGACAGAGTTATCACCAATTCAAAGAGAACTTATTTACCCAGCCTTCTTCTTATCGCTTGGAATATTTATGCAAACCATGTGCAATTAACAGTTAAGGTTAAAGGTTCTCAGACAAGTTATTGCTAGTATTGAATTATGTTTGCGTACAACTGATTAACCATGTGCTCATGTCATGACCTACCACAGACAAATCTTAAAAAGAGTTGTGTTCTAAATATGAGCTGAAGATGGTAATTAAGATAATGGCTATCAAAGAAAATGCAGGAATCAGATAAAGATGGGATTTCTTTGAAGATGTTTTGTCCAATCACGTGTGGGGAGTGGATTGTAATACAGTATCTGGGAGTGTTTTAACTGTTTCAAAAATGTATATAAGATGTCAACTGGTGTGGTTCATTGAGACTTGGGTTAATTTGGTCCTGAAGTACCATCTAAATGCTTCCTGGACGATTGTACAATAAACTTGCTTTACGTATAAAACATGCACTTGTTCCTCAGGTGGTGGGCCTGCTTGGATTAAGGTAATTAAGGTGTCTGCCTAGAGACTGGAAATCTTTGACTAAATGGGACAAAACTATCAGTTTTAAACCCTATCATTCCAAGAACATTTATGATTTTAAAAACTATGGTTTCAGAGTCTTTGAATTAAGAATTCATTATGAAAGGTAACTGAGGAATTCGACCATCCGCACGGCGAGTGGGCAATCGCCTGGGCTAGTTTGATTTCTTTTGTTAAAGAAATTGAATAACAGTAGATAAACAGCTGGGAAATGTATGGGGCTAATCCATACACATTTCCCAATGTTCACTGCACAACAAACACATTGTCAAGTGTACTCTGGGGGACACAGACTAGCGGCACAGTCATCCTGTCATGATCAGCTGGAATGTGACAGCCATGGCTACATCAAAGCATCTCAAGAAGAGGGAAGGCAACACCTCCCTCGGCCATGGCCAGCTTAATTAAAATATCAAATGCTCTGCAGATGCACCCTGCCTATTGTTAATTTCTTTGTTGTGGCAGCACATACTGATGAGAGTTAATTGAAGCAGGCCTGTGAAGAGGCCTTTTCACAGAACTAACAAAGGGCAGGAAACCCCAACACCTTTTTTCATATGCAATGTGTCAGCTTGAAGCTAGCTCCCACTCCTCTTTATGAAGGGCAGTGAATGTCATGTATAGGACAACTGTTTACAGTAGGCAACCTTCCAGGGTGACCCCCTTTCAGAGGGAAGAAGTATGTGATTTGATGGAGACAGAAAGTTTGTTCTCACCACAAACTTCAAGGGAGACCTGTGCTTTTATCAGGAGTCACACAGAGAGCTACATTAACCAGAGAGACACTTTGATCCACAACAGACAGGAGTATGGGTGGGACTTACTAATACATGCTGTCACTCCCTACATTTTCTGTTGCAAAGCACTCTGGTTATGACCCCATGCATAGCAGAAGATTGTTGTTGGGGACCCAGGTTGGTTCATTAAGGTAGGCTTAGCCTGCACCAATCACTGGGGCCCATTCAGCTTTATGAAAGGGCTGAACCCCTCGTTTGACTAATCATTCAACAACTTCAAAAGGAGTAAGAAAAAGGACTAATTTGGACCCTGGCTTAATGTACTGTTTTGCTTAATGCTTCTGCCAGTGAAGGAAGGGCAGGATTACCAAGAGGGAAGCAAGATCCCTCCCATAAACATCTCCCAAGGAATCGAGGGAGATACCAGACTCAGAGGACCCATCCAGCAGCTCCAGAACTGGTACCCAGCGTGCCCTGCTAGGCTCTGCCAGCAAGCTTCCTAGGTCGGAATTCACCTTAATGGACAACAAAAGCCCTTGAAGAAGCTAGGAGGAGTGCCACAGCAAGAATCAACCAGCGTCCATCTTTTAAGGACATTTTCAAGGAAGATGAGCTCTTGAACTATGACCGGCTGCACCACTGACTGTTGTCACGCTGCAGTCACTAAAGCTGTCCGAGATGCCTTGACCAGCATTCCACATCCGCCAACCAGCACAGACAATGATTATTGACCCTGAGCCGCTGTGTACACCATCCTGCAGCTGCCCATCCAGCCTTGCTTGCCAAACTGCCTGCTGCCTGATACCTGCAGCTGTCTTCCGTCTTGAACACTGTTGCAGGAGCTGCAAAGTGTCCTGGATTGACTCCTCTCTGTCGAACATCAAGATCATCTCAAGCACCAGTTACATTGTGGTTCTGTCCTCTGGTCCTTCTCCAAAGGCCTCTAGTGACATTTACAACCCCTTTCTCCCTTGGTGCTGAAAACAAATTTCCTTGAACAGTTAAGACTGATTGCTTTACCGACTACCCCCCTGTCAGTATCCAGAGTGCATCCCTTTCCTTCGTGAAACTGTCCTCTGTGTTTCTTCACAGGGTGGGTTGTATTTTGCACTGTCCTAGAACTGCCTGTTGTAATAATAATAAAGTAGATTGTTTTATACAAACTTGACGGGACAATCCATTTTATTATTGGGCAATAATTGTATTTTCGCTGTGTTGCAACTAACAAATGATCCACGACCTTGCAGAGATAGGCCTGCCGTTCTGTCCAGGAACATGGAGGTCTTATAATTCAATTGTATTGCAACCTGTTTGGATCCCTTCTCGGGTACTAGAGGTCTGGGGCTGATTGATGGTTTAGAGACTGATATTCATCTCTGGACCACTGGTGCCCCAGAAGCTGATTCGTCACAGTAACAGCAGTTTAGGCCGCAGCAGAATTCGTTGAAGTAGACTTTGTCGAATTGTTTTACAAAGTATTTTTCCAAAAAATATATGTGGGAGATGGGTTTAGGATAATAATGTAGTGAGCTTAAGGATGTGAGGTTGCAGCCCCTTGAATATATTTTCGCCACAACCATTCCAAAAAAGAATTTTGCGAAATCTACTTCAATAAAAGAACTTTGATTAAATCACAGAGAACCTTTTGAAATAATGACATTCTTCAAAGAGTGCCTCCCTGTTTAAGAGTAATCTTCTTCTTCAATGAAAACATGTTTTCCCTATCAGAAATGTGTGCCCTTGATACTCTCCCTGATTGGAAAGCGGTGGCATGCAGCTGCGGCATGTTTCTGCCACAGGAGCAATGATGCCTAGCCTCTCGCTCTGGTGAGTCACTCAATAGAGGTCAGATTCACAGTTAAGAGTCTCCTAGCTCGTCTTTGGAAGCATAGGGGTCCCTAAAAGGGCCACAGATGATGGGGTTAAGAGCATCAGTGACTGATAAATGATGTCCCAGTGAAGGCTCCTGCTGATACTCTGCACAGACAACCAATGAAAATGAGAATTCGGATGTGGATCAAACATTTCCAATTTAGGGAATTGTTTCGGTACCCCCACTGCGATCTGATCTTCAAATGCGATTTGGTTGATGCACTTTTATTTATTTCCGCTATTTATAATAAGAAATATTATATATGTCTTTATAAATGTCCCAAATTTGCCTCGATGTCAGTATCTATATTTTAGAGGTCACTTGAGCTCTGGCCTCTTGGCTCACGAACCTGCTGTATTATCCCAAAAATAACACTGGGCACCATTCCATCTCCAATTGGGCATTTGTTGTGTCAACTGGAAGGGTCTCCTTGAGACGGTCGTGTCACTGGGTGTGAGCCAGGAGATGGGAATGGCATGGAGACGCGGGGTCGGACACAGTTTACTGCAGAGCGTGGACCAGTTCCTCCCGCCCATCCTAGCCTCAGGGCCCACCCCAGCTTCCGGTTTCCGGCGGCAGGCAGGTGGTGCTCTTAGTACAGTTTCATCTTCAGTATACCATTGCTTATCACAGCCACCACTGACTCCGAGCCAAGCATGGACAAGGCATCCAGAGAAGCATGCCAAGCTCTTGATGGGTCAATAGGGAGCAGGGGAAATGTGAACCAAATGAGTATTGCGTAGAACTCGTGACTTCTTAATTGGGATACATGCGCAGTGGAATGCGTGTATTCTGCCTGAACTTATAGCCAGTGCAGTGCCAGTTTAATCAACTTAGTCCAGCAAGTGGGTCTCCCTTACCATCATTGTGTCGAAAACAGGGATGTACCTTATTCTATAATATTAGGGCCGGGGGCGGGGCTTCTCAGTTTTTCCGACCAAACTATTTGGGGTACCTAACTAAAAAGGACATCCACACTTGTATTTATATTTTAATAGAAACAATAGCAATACATGACCGTGACTGCTCTGTCTCTGGATATTTGTTTGCAATGCTTGATATTTGCAAGACATCTATCAATCTTAATCACATCTGTTCATGTCTCTGATAGAAACATCTCATTTGCACTGCCAAACCATCACCCCAACCATTCATCCTGCACCCACATGAGGATATAGAACCATGGCTCAAACATGGATGTAGCCATGAGTGACATAAGAAACGCTTCCGCCTTTGGAATGCACTATATAAATGGTCGTTATTCTGATATATATTGCAACACTGCCATGTGTTAATCCAAGTAATAGTAAATCGTTGTGAAGTGTATATCTAACACAACCCCTTCAAGGCAATAACAATGTTGTCAGATCAATAAGCTACGGCACAGCAATTGAAAGCGATTTGCCCAGGATCACATGCTAAATGGAGAAGCTGGGATTTTAGGCCAGGTTTCCTGGTTCTATTGCTAGTACATAAGGCTTTAGACAATTGGGGATCATTAGGTTCATGGTGGTGCGGTTAAAAAGAGGTGGTAAAAGAATTACTGCCACATTTATCGCTCCTCCATACTAGGAGTTTGGTGGTAAAGTAGAGGAAGTACTTCCAGGTCTTGACTGAAAGTACTTTCCATTAAAAATGGGAGTAATTATATGAGGTGGCATTACCAGCCGTGAAGGCTCACGCAAGAAATTAGAAGACCCTTCTTCGCAGCACCAAGAGCGACATTCATCGCGTATTTGAAAAATAGACAATTCACACAGAGGAGGGCACAGATAAGAGGAAATGCAAGCACATTTCCAAATTCAAGTAAAATGAAAAATGTAAACTCTGTAAATAATGGTCCCGAAGAAGGGCAGATTCCCTGTGAGGGGGTTTATTTAACAGAAGTGACGTAAGATAAAGGAGCAGCGTATGCCTGATCTCATAACCAACTGTGTAGTCACAAACAAAATTGCACAACATAACGATAAGAGGTTAGAGGTTAAGCAGAGAGTTTGGGGAGTCTGGGACTCATATCAAAGGGATAGGGCAGTCTGAGGGAAGTGGCGGGGGGCAGCCCCCCCCTCCCCTCGGGACACACGGTTCTTGAACAGAGAGAAAAGCCTAGTTAGGAAAAGAATTCACAAACAGGGCCTCAACGAGGCTAGTGTTTGCAGGAGCTATACTGTATCCCAAGGCACAGTCTCGTGTGTGCAGGAACTGCCTCACGTGTCAGGTGATCACTCTTATAAACTGGCGCATTACATTTGCTCAGTCATAGACCCGTGGGTTTGATTCGGCCTCACATGCCCTGTGCAGTCGCACGAGCAGGGGCATACCCGTGTGTGCCCAGCCATAACCGCCACTTGCCTCTTTGGGGGAGAGAATAGCTCTACGCAAACCGTTCAGGTTTAATACTCCCCTTGCCCGAATCATGCTTTCATCTCCATAAGGTTATAAAATGACCAAAACAAAGGTGGGTAATATTGATGGCTCCGAAACAGGAATTTCTAGAATGCGGTGCTATATAAAACACCAAACACGTGTATCATTATTCACGTGTTAAGCCTCACATGCCCGCCATGCACACTAACCGATAAGGCCTCATAATTAAAATGGAGTCTCATATGCCCCATACAGGCACAAATCCACAAGTATGAAAATGCCTTGCAAGCGAGCATGACATGGCTAGGTCAGCAAAGCTTGACGTGCAGATCCTAGGAACATATGCTGGCTGGATAGCTCACGGGGTAAGTGATTGCTCCTGACAGGGCAGGCACTGTGCAGTTTGAATCCCTGGCCGGCCCATTGGGCCTTTCCTCCTTCTGATGTTGATATGCTGAGCAGCATTTGACTTCCGTAGTAATAGCAACTATTGCTGCATACACATCACTAGAAGTCTGTGTGTGGGGGTGTGGGGGGGGGGGATAATGCATGAAGCACTATATTAAAAACAGCCATTATCATGTGCCCAGTGCAGCTCCCCTCGACCAGGTACCCGCTTATCTCTGGTGTGTATTCTTGCGGGAGGGATGCCTGCACGGGTGGACTGTGATGCCACAAGCAGCCCAGGCATCAGGCGACTGCAGTGCGACTCATAAATTAGTCCCCTCATGCACATCACCGAGAAAGCCTCTGCAGTAAGAATCACTGCCACCGCACCCCCAAAAGGGAGACTTCTGCACGCTTTACCTATACGGGCGTGTGACCCCGTAATGGGCAATGTTCTCTCTCAAACAGCGCTTTACACGGGCCACAGCCAAAGGTTAACGACTTAAAGCAGTGAATGTATTCATATAGTGCTTGCTGGCATGCTTCACAGCACCACCCCTAATATCAACCTTTTATAGAGTAAACAGTCCCAACTACCGCTTCTGGGAACATGAATTCCATTGCGTCACTACCTATCTCAGAAACAATAACTTAAACCCACTGAGCTATCTGACCTGCATGTTCCTCTGTGGATGACTAGTTATCAGCCATTAGCATATGATGAGGGCAGGAGGAGAGTGGTGCTGCAGAAAGAGTCACGGGCAGCTTACTTGCGATGGTGCTGTTTGTATCTATTTAGGTAGCCCTTGGCTTATGAAACAAGATATGATAGGTTATTTATAACGTGCTTAATACCCAGAGGTATTGTGGACCCCGGGATCGAACCTGTGTTGCGCGTGTCGTCTTGTTTCCTAGGCGTGCACGCAGCCCCCGAGGATTGATGGGGAAGAGAGCAGAGGGCAGAAGTCACATTGAGTGAGACAGCTCTAAACCAGCAGTGGACCGTGTGTGGGGGCTTTAATTCTGTGGGACCAGAGTGGGGCCGGTGGGCATTAGCCCACTCTGTTCAATTGCTAGTCTGTCAGAACGCAAGACTGTTAAATCTGATTGTTGCTAGCATAGTGCCTTGAAGGCCACTGGGAGCCTTATGCTCCTTTTCTCTCTGAAACGGATGGTGAGATGGTTGGGCTGGCATTGAGTCACTCTCACACGTGGCCCTCTGGCCAGGGATGGGGGAGAAAGCTATGGTCCCTAAGTGCAGCCTCCTTATGCTTAAGGTGGCAGGAATGGGTTTGCAAAGGAGGAGGGACACGTTCCACTTGTGGCCTCTGTTATAGTCCCAGGGCGGCATATAGGCACTGCTGAGAGTTCCATGTAGGGAAAATGGGGAAAAATTGTACATTCCCAACTTCCAAACTTACCCCATCCGAAGCCACCCAACAACCTAGTATTTGTTGTATAGTTGCTAGCAGAGGGATACGGGGAGTGACTACAAATAGTAGTTATGGCTTGTGCAAGCAATGCTTTGCTTGTCCCTGGTGCCTGGTGGTCTCAATGGGAGCACTAAATGCTACGAAAAGGAGCAACGACTACCCAACAACCTAGTATTTGTTGTATAGTTGCTAGCAGAGGGATACGGGCAGTGACTACAGATAGTAATTATGGCTTGTGCAAGCAATGCTTTGCTTGTCCCTGGTGCCTGGTGGTCTGAAGGGGAGCACTACATGCTACGAAAAGGAGCAACGACTACCCAATGGCATGTAAAATGTCAGCCATTTTACCAAGGAAGTCGCTTATTTGCAAAGGTTCCTTGTCCATGATAAGTCGAGGGAGGAGATTGGATAGGGGGTGTCTGCCGGGTTTACAGCAAACCCAGAGCCACTAAGGTTTATGGCAGCAATGTATTTCTCGGGTAGCGCTTGATACGCCTTTGCAGCCAGCCACAATCATCTGATAAGAGACCCGTGCTCAAAGAAGGATCCCACAAAACATATGAACCCGCGCTTTGCAGAACCCTCAGTTGCTTCTGCGAACCAGTGGGACAGCAAACCTGTTCTTAACAGGAGGCACTTAGTGCAGTACTTCTGAGAACCTGAACTGACCTGCCTGCACCACTGAGGTGCCGGTACATATGAGCCGTCAATCAGATGACATTTTGAAATGTAAGACAACTGTTTCTACCCGCTACCTGCGGGGATGTCAAAGTTTACAGAACCAGGTATTGATGATTGCCTTTCATGCTTAAAAAAAATGTATAAAAATGTATAAAAGAAAATGAAAAACTGCCTGAAGATGTTGGGAACACTAGAAAAAAAAAACAGGGGACGAGTCCTTCACAGAAAATGCTGTTGATATCCTTCCTTTAATAGTTCTTATTGAATGATAATCTATATTATCATATGGGCATCATTATTGACCTCTCAGCCAAACCGAATGTTCAGATTGCAGTCAATAACTACTGGTATTGACTGCATTCTGAAAAGTCTGTCTTCAGGCTGTTATCCAGAGTCTTTCCTCGCTGTTCGTTGGAAAAAAGGAGGAGCCTAATCACCAAAACACTTGCCACTAGCGGAGCATGGCAGAGTGTTTGGCCGAGTGTTCGGCCAGAGTGTGAGCTGGTGTTTTCCTGTGTCCGCACTGACTTCTACAGCAACAGCAACCATCCTGTTCAATTAAAGGTGACCTGTGTTACCCGCTGAGCTTTGTCGCAGAAGGGGGAACTTTGGAGCATTTTGGTGCGCTGTGGCATGGTGTGCTGCAATTTGGGAACCGCGAAAGCTCTCTCTATGGATCCAAACTTATCAGACATTTCGGACATCTCTGCAAACATAAAGGTGAGTGAAGCACAAGAGACTGACGGCAACCTGAGCTTTTCTCCGCCTTGTCCATTGAACATTGTAAATGTAATAATTACTGCTACTACCATGTCGCCGCACATGATGCCCCACACCCCATTTCAAATATCGCCTAAACCATCAGAACCTGAATCTGAAAACTGTCCGGCACCCATATCTCCTGAAATCACCCGCATAGTTTCCCTGTCTTCAGAAGTAGACAGGGAAACAACAATGCAATTTCCAGGCAAGGATTTTTGAACCAGACACTTCCTTTCTAGGAGTACCTTTTTTGTTGGCTGCAGAATGCTATATTACAGACAGAAGTGAAAGCTACAACATTTAGGTATTGTTTTCATTTTTTGACAGATAACCCGTTTACTTTTAAATTACACCTAATGCATGCCTATTATAAAAGAAGAACTGTTCCAGTTCAACCAAGTTGCAATTAAAATGGTTATCCTTTGAAGACTACCATGTTATTTAAATACTGCTAAATGTTACTGTTTGGACATTGAATGAAAAATCATGGGTGTATATTACAGTATTCAGTTTAATCTCCAAGGTGGTTGAAAACCGATGTATTTGGCAAGCGAAACCCACAGGTGATGGCTGGAAGGTTTTGAACAAATCATAACCACGGGCACAGCTCTGGGCAACCCTCCAGGCTGTTGTTTTTCAGCCTGCCAAGCCATTTCCGAAGGGGAACGTCCCTTTGCAAGTGAGGATTGGTCCAACCCCAAAAGGGGTAGATCAGCATCAGCCTGAACTGCAAGGTCACGGCCCTTCTGCAGGAGACTACCAGTATCCCCAGACATGTGGCAGCCTGAGAGCAAGAACCCATTGAATTCCATGGAGGGTATGAAGCATGCTGTGAGGATGAACGAAGTCTGGGGCGAGTAACACCTGTCAAATCTAGGTCAGTTGAGAGATATGACAGGGAGTGTTTGGCCGAGTGTGGCCACGTCAGGAGACTCTCCCATTTGCCTCACAAGTTATCCAGAGTCTTTCCTCGCTGTTCGTCGGAAAAAGGAGGAGCCTAATCATCAAAACACTCACCACTAACGGAGCGTGGCGGAGTGTTTGGCCGAGATGGCCATGTCAGGAGACCCTGCCATTTGCCTCACGAGTTATCCAGAGTCTGTCCTCACTGTTCATCAGAAAAAAGGAGGAGCCTAATCACCAAAACACTCGACACTAGCGGAGCGTGGTGGAGTGTTTGGCCGAGTGTGGCCATGTCAGGAGACCCTGCCATTTGCCTCACAAGTTATCCAGAGTCTTTCCTCGCTGTTCGTTGAAAAAAAGGAGGAGCCGAATCACCAAAACACTTGCCACTAGCGGAGCATGGCAGAGTGTTTGGCCGAGTGTTCGGCCAGAGTGTGAGCTGGTGTGCTCCTTTGTCCGCACTAACTTCTACAGCAACAGCAACAATCCTGTTCAATTAAAGGTGACCTGTGTTACCCGCTGAGCTTCGTCGCAGAAGAGGGATCTTTGGAGAATTTTGGTGCACCGTGGCATGGTGTGCTGCAATTTGGGAACTGCGAAAGCTCTCTCTATGGATCCAAACTTATCGGACATTTCGGACATCTCTGCAAACATAAAGGTGAGTGAAGCACAAGAGACTGACGGCAACCTGAGCTTTTCTCCGCCTTGTCCATTGAACATTGTAAATGTAATAATTACTGCTACTACCATGTCGCCGCACATGATGCCCCACACCCCATTTCAAATATCGCCTAAACCATCAGAACCTGAATCTGAAAATTGTCCGGCACCCATATCTCCTGAAATCACCCGCATAGAATCATCTAGTCACAGAGAAGTATCGCTCAACACAGGTTCCTATGTGAAGCCTGACCTCATGTTACTTACGCCAAGATTTGAATACTTCGTGCCGTCTGATAATGTATCGCCTAATTAGAAACTACAAACGCTCGACCAAACAGGAGATGTTGAAGTACGAGCTTTTGTGAATATTGCAACAAATGCAATTATTGGACAAACGCTTGGGCTTCAAACCTCGCCCTTGCCAGTTAGAAAATCTGCTGTGCAAATAAACTTATCAGGGGATGAATTAATGTCAGTCTCTGATCAAAGTGATAATGGAGTAGCAAAGGAAAACCTTGTAAAACCTGCAGGTGAAGCAACGACTGTCTCCAGTGGCATAACATTGCCTGTGCTTATACCGAAGCACAGAGGGAACTCTGATCTGACAACAAAGCCATTACTAGCTTCACGTATGCCAACCACTGCAGCTATGTCCGGCCTCACCAATAGACCCACTGTTCATCTGCCTGAAATCCTAAGAGCTGATCTTAAGATCATTGATAAGGATGAAACAATAGCTGGTGGTGAAATAAAACAGCGGCACACTATACCCCGAAAACAACTTTCTATGCCGTACTACTTACCAGAAAAGTCCATTTGGAAGCCTGGGGGAGTGGGAGTGGAAGTGGGGAAGTCCCACCTCTATGAACGACAACTATACAACACTCATTGTGCACAGTTTTCACGAGGATACACTGCCAACAATCAAGGCAACTTCGATATTCAGATTCCTGACTAGTTACTTTTAGAATCTACCACCTCACCAGAAACAGCAGGATCCAATATCTCAAAACTCTCAGACACCAGAATCTCAAAAACACAAACAGAATATGCTGTCAGTTTAGGTGCCATTCAATCAAAGTCACAACAATTACACCAAGAGAGATTTGAAGATGCCTCAACTCAGACCTTACCTAACGAACAGAAAGACGATACTTCGATTCAAGCTAACTTTGATCAGAATTTTATAGTTGTTTCCACATTGACCACAATAATGGCACCATTCATTAAAATGCATGAACAAATAGCCAAACAACTAAAAGATCAGACAACAGTCTTGGCTATGTTAACTTCTAAGGTCATTTTTGTTGAAGCCTTTGTAACTGCGATACAGAACGATATGGACACAAGTCAAGCAAAAGTTACCACCTTGACACATTCAATACTGGGTCCAGTCATCAAAGACAGAGAAAATCGACGTTCATCACCACGTCGACAGGGATCAATTGATGTAGGAGTGTTAAATGAAAAACACTTAACATCAATGAAAAATCCTTTTGACCCAGATGACCAAAGACCGCTATGTCTTGAAGAGACTCAAAATCCAACCGAGAAACAAATAAACGGTCCTGTGCCTTCACTGTCTTTTCAGGATACATCCGCTATTTCAAACAAAGAACCAAATGTGATTGCAACAGCAACAACAGATCCAAAAGATAATCTACCGGCCTTAACATCAAAAGATGATGTGATCCTACTGGAATCAGAAGCTCAGGTGTCAAACCCATAAATATGTCAGATATTTGTGAAGGGAGCAACAGTGCTAAAACCGGACACCGGAAAAACATTACCAAAATTCAAGAAAGCATTAAAGAATAAACCCAGGTTAGCTCCTTCTAAGATCAATGACATGCAAGCTCAATACCCAGTGAATCACAAATCCACTAAGTATAATAACACCATGTCCATCAATCCAAACAAGGACTTGAAAATGATAAAAAAAGATCTGTCGAGATCTAAAGCAGGAACAAACCATATTGATTCACAGCATACAAAGAAGATTCCCCTGAAAAGTCAACAAATAACATCTGCCAGTACAAAGTCTTCAGTCACGTCTTGTCAAATCTCGATCTCGGACAAACAAGTGAGAGATAACATTGCATCTGAATAAATGGAGTTATCCACATACTCCATCACCGAAGCCAGTGAGAATGAAGACTATGAAGCAGACATAGATGCCATATCCACGGCCCCCTCAGATTTTGATGATAATGCAAATATCTAAATTTCCTAAAAAAAAGTGGTATGGAAACGTGTTCCAATGGGTCCACTCAAATTACATGTTGAGGAAAACTGCAGGTGTAAAGACTGCTTGAAAATGACCGAAGTGGAATCAGCATCTGCCTCTATGGCACATCAAATTCCACAATCAATTAACCAACACACCTCAGGTGATACAAAGGTTATAAATGCTGAACCTAACAAGGGAAAGCTGAAAGAACTTGTCATCAATGAACCAGACTTCATGGTGTCACCAAGTGGTGAGGCAATTATAGTCCCTCAGGCCGCAGCAGCAGTTGGTCATATATCTCCTATCACTGTGCCTGTGGACTCCTACTATATATCACCATTAAAATTGTCAAAGCCACACCAAGTTAACCACCAAGAACTGACAAAATAACAACAGAATCGGCCTGAGCTTCACAAGGATGGCTTGTTGATTGAAAGACTCTGTCCAGAAGAAGACGGACTCATCTTAAATCGCGCAAATGTCATCAGGCTATTACACCATGTTCCCTCATTGAGATCACTAGTTTCAAGTGACATAGCAAGAGTGGAGTTTGTGGACAAAGCAAGAGTGGATAGAATATGAATTCATCCCACAGCCCCACTAATAACACAGCTATTGAAACAAGAAGTGTCACAATTGAGATAATTGGGTGTTGATGTCATAGACCAGCCAATTGTACTTGGACCAACAAAATTACTGAGCAAGACTGTGCCCAATAGCAAAATGCGAGGAGAAACATGGCGAAAGAACACCAATGTACTCAAATAATGATGAGAATCCGCCTCATAGAAGAGAAAGATGTGATCATTATCGACACGCCACTAGGAGTAGATCACCGGATAGAAGAGAATTTGATCATTATAGACGATCCTCCCAAAGAGATAGACCAAGGTCTCCCTATACAGAGCTTCAGATCGGCAAGAACGATCACCTAGAAGAAAGGATCAAAGAGATAGACCAAGGTCACCTGTATATAGAACTTCAGACCGACAAGGTAGATCACCCAGAAGAAATGATCAAAGAATATCAGCTAAAGGCTCTGAATACAATTGGAAATGGTTGATGGGCGTAGTGGCGGACAAAATTCAAATGCCATAGGACAGGTCACCAATAGTCAATAAACCCCTAACAATTTCATCATGGAACACTATGGGTTTTACTCATCTCTTTACTCAGCAAAATGATCAGATTGGAGAACACAATATATTTTGCTTACAAGAGACTTGGCTATGCGACCTCCCAATTGTGGAAGGTTATTCAATCCATCTAAATCCCGCCACCAAAGGTCTTAAGGGTCGGCCAATGTCAGGTCTCTTGATTCTCGTTAAAAACGAACTACAATTTAACATCATGGCTGAATTCAATCCGACCTCCTTAATTCAGATACTTGTGGGTAACTTTGAAAATACCAAAACCAAGGTAAAATACACAATCACTATATTCAACTTGTATTGTAATCCGAGTACAGCCGCCAGTTTGGGTTTTCCAGGTCAAATTGAAAGTTGGATTGACCATTGTAGAGGAAGTCGGCCAAATACAATGTTTATTGTCTGCGGGGATCTAAATTGTAAGTGTTTAAACAACAATGCCAAACTTATCATCCACAATACCATCATAGCGACTTCAGCCGAATGAAGAGGTCTCCAGTGGAACATGGCCATGGAAGAGAAAAATCTGTTGATCCTAAATGGGTCTACTATAGAAGACTCACCGGCCCAGATTACAAGAAAAAGCTCCATCAAAGAACAAATTCTGGAATATATAGTTATTTCAGAGTCACTGCTCTACAAAGTCAACAAGAGTGGTCCAGATGCACAATAGCAATCACAACATGCTCTCTGCAACTTTATTACCAGTTACCCATAGAAACAACTACATGGACTTAACTCCTCTAGAAGTAACAATGGGTAAAAATTGATTGAGAATACCTGCATCAAAAATATCAAAGATGACCGCTGATCTAAAAACTTTGATAAATTCATCGTGAGTAAAGGAGCCATCTGAGACACTTGAATATATGAATCTTTTTAGAAACTTTGAAATAAAGAAAATGTGCCCGGCAAGCTTGTGTCAGCCACAAAATCATAATTTCGATGCTCAGATTGTGGCCCAAAAGAAGCTCAGAAGACAGCAATTGAACATGCTAAGACACGACAACTCTTCAACAGCATTGTATGCAAGAGCACAAAATTCGACAATATCATTGCAACTGGTTGCGACGCTATAACAAGGTTCTAATTCGAAAAGACGCAGAAACCATGCTGTCCTCGTTAAAGAATAAAAACACAGCTGAGATGTGGAAAACAGTACATAATTCAGAAATAGATCAAGGTTCGGTAATCATGACTCCAATAGCTCCAGAGAAATGGATTGCTCACTTCAACTCCTTCTTAGACGCATGCGAATAAGAGGGCCTCATTATGAGGTGGGTGGTAAGGGTTAACGGGCACCGGTAAGGAGACCGGTGCCAGTAAACCCTTACTGCCCTATTCCGAGGTCCCTTAGCGGGTCCCACTATGGGCACCTGGTTTTAGCAGGCGCCCTTAGCGGGAGTCGCTAAGGGACCAGGGAGCTAATAACGGGCCCGCTATTGGCGGGCCTGTTATTAGCTCCATCCCCATTCCCATTGAGTCCTATGGGGGCTCGAATGGGAATGGGGAATGGTTCTCAGAATTGGGACTTACCGGTTCCTCCAAGGTTGGAATGAACCAGTAAGTCCCTATTTCGCCAACCCGGACACGGAATGCGGTAAGGGGGTAGCCATGGTGCTAAGAGCACCATGGCTACCGCCTACCTCGTAATGAGGCCCTCTGTGTTGAACCTTGCAATGGAATGGCATCAAATATACACCTCAAGTGAAACCATTGTAGAAATCATCAACAAACTATCAACTTCATGAGCTTGTGGCCCAGACGGCCTTAGCAATATAATGCTAAAAGCGGATGTTGATCAGTTGGCAAATTTCTTATCAACTTTATTCCCCTACATTGTTAAGGTCAACCAAATACCATCATTTTGGAAGAAATCCATCATAGTCCCAATTTATAAAAAGGGCAACCGGGCAGAGCTGGAAAACTATCGCCCTATAGCGTTGCTTGATGCCCCTGGTAAGATCTTTGGCACTCTTATTCTTAAAGCACTAAGACATTGGGCTAAAACTTCCAACCACATGGACTTGTGGCAAGCAGGATTAGTTTGTGGAATAGGGACTGCTCTCAATATAGTCATCTTAAATTTTCAGAACTGAATGAACCAAAGATTATAAGATGTATATTGCGTTCATTGATCTTACGCAAGAGTTCAACAGTGTATCTCGACCGCGACTGTGGGCAAAACTTTCACGATGGAAATGCCCTTCTTCCATACTAGCTCCCATCCCAGCCTTCCATCAAAACACTACTCTGCAAATATTGATCAATAAAACAGGCCTGCTAACAAAATCCATACCAACAAATGGAAGATTGAAACAGGGATGCCCTATGGCATCAGAAGTATTCAATCTTTTCACCCCAGATGCTGGCAATTACTTTCAGAACATCAGGCACTTTCCTCCATCAATAGCAAACATGCAAGTGAGCAGGCTCATGTACGCCGATGATGTGGTCCTTATAGACCAAACTCCAGTAGGCCTTCAGAGACAATTGAATGCTCTACATAACTATCTGAAGACAAATAGCCTTGTTATTAATCCAAAAAGTCGGCCATTTTGCCTCTAGGTCTGTTGAAACATCAAATAAAAGCTAAAGATCACTATTAGGGATAAACATCCCAGTGGTACAGTTGTATGTTTACTTAGAAATCTACCTGAACTCACGTAAGGTAGATGCTCCAAGACAACAGGCTCTGATCAAGAAAACAACAAATCACGTAAACCTAGCCAGAATCCTGACAAAAAATATTGTAATTTCAGTCTTATTCCACTAATTAAATTCCATAAATCCAAAGTGGTCCCCATTTTGACATATGGAGTGGAGACCTCATTCAGCTTTGATGTAAAGAACTGGTCATTGTTGGAAGGTCGCTTTTGGAAAACAACATTGAGGCTACCAAAGGAAACCCCTATCCAATCAATAAGGATGGAATTCGGTCTGACGTCATTGGCAGCAATTGCTGAATGGAAGATGCTTGCCTTTTAGTGGAAATGCAGAGATGATCAACCAAAAGGAGGCTTTGTATGTTTGAAAGAGGCTCTATTCAGACAGTCAGAGCCGACATTGACCAAATGGGAAGACAAGTGTCTGACCATTCTACATCACCTCCAGGAAACCAGCAACACTTTAATGAACAATCCTGATGAAATCAAAAGGAAACTTTATTTGCTGGACTAGTTCAACACTGGAGATGAAAGACACAAACACAAGGGATATGGCAAACCTTGGGAACTTAGTCAAAGACCAATTTCCCTCCCTAACTATTTGAAAATATTCCCACATTGGTTCTATCGGGACCGGTATTTACGATTTAGATTGAACCTGATTCAAACTAAAGAAACCACCTGGTGCAAAACTTTAAAAGCAGGCCCACAGACATGTTGTCTATGCAATGAAGAAAACTCCATTGAAGACACAAGATACTTAAAAATGGATTGTCTAGTCTTTGAGAGCCAGCAATTAGTCATAATGCATCATGTAATCAAGAAATATGGCCACAGATCAATGGACCTGTGGTGGAAAATGCTACTGTCTAATGAGAAGACTCTGGCCCTTGTTAAACTGCTAATTGTCATCAAGGGACAGCTTCTGTGACAAATTAATTGAAAATATTTTATTCATGATGTAGTCATTCTTAACCTTGTCTTATTTGTTTGAAGTGAAAACATGTGATTAAAGGTTGTCAAATGTATAACCATATGATCACGTTAAATAAATAAAATAAAAATAATATGCCAGCTCTGACTGCTAATGATCGCATTCACCGGCTGATAGCGATTTTGCAGGCAGTACAAATAAAACCATTTAAAAAAAAATATGACATCTGCTTTTTGTTGCAAAAAACAAAAAAAATAGCTATTTTTGCAAACATTGGAAATCTGCCGTTCTGGATAGGCTGGGAGAAAGAATGCAAATGCATGGGTAGTGAGTAAGAATGGAGTGCAGAAAATAGAAGGAACTGACCAGCTTAAGGTGTAAGTTAGGAGTGCAGCAGGGACTGGAGAGTGTGAGTTTTGACTTGGCAGTGTGACGGAGCAACTCAGTATGCACATGACTGGCACAGTGAGATCTTTGGGAGCATAAATTGAAATGGGGTGTTGGTGAGTGGGAGAGTACAGGTGCTTGGGGGGTAGGAGAACATGGACTATCTGCACCATCGCAACTGATAACTGACAATACACTTAATTTAAAATGGGCATGCACAGTAAACCAAAAATGTAAAGCAAAGCAAGCACTGTTCTGTCGAGCTGGAGACAGCTGAGAATCCTGCTATTAAATTGATAGCAGAGATTGCATACAAAAGGCGCATGTAATGACAACGTTGCTCTTTGTGGCCACACACACATACGCCACACGCTGCCACTTTCTAGGAAGCTGGTCCTCTTGCAGCCTAACTCTCTAGCACCCTCCAGTCAAGAAATAATGTGCTGTAAACATGCAGCAATAAATACAATTTGGTGCTGAAAAAAGGGTTTTGTTATGCAGCAAATTTTTCAATTCATGACTCAATATCCAGGAGGGTCTGAACAAAGAAGTTAACTATGATGGGGCCACGGTCGCACACCATAACACAACAATGCCTTTCCAAAATTGAGAGTCTGAAGTTTAAACTATTGATTAAACTGTGTTTTGTTCTCTATGACACCCCTGTAGACATTCTCACCCGTTCTCCCCTGATTGTGCTATGTTGTGCATGGATATGTATAACTTGAGAACATGAAACCTTGGTGCCTATTCTGGCTTCCCTCATCCTCAAAATCTTGTGATTCCGCATGAAACACTGTATCTCTTTGTACTGTGTCCACATATCTGGCTATTTTGGGAATACATATATATATATATATATATATATATATATATATATATATATATATATATATATATATATATATATATATATATATAACAAAATACAAACAAAAATCCCAGCATCATTCTGTTCTGCCTGCAAGTGCTTAGGGGTAATTTAGATTGATGTGTGCACGTACACTGCGTTTCTTTGATAGTGTCATGGAAACAGACACAACACTCAAATGTCCTGTGAGGCCGCTTTGCCAGATTCTGAATGGTAGCAAGGCAGGGTGAACACAGACAAGCGGAACGTACAATCCCCAATGCGATCCAGGCCTGTGTTACCCCACCCTTTATCAACTGGTCTTTGTACCTTTTCAGCACATTGACTTAAGCAGAACGAGTGGTAGCTATCTTCACTCGGGAATTAACACGATGGCTGACTCTGCAGAGCCAGTCAAACGTATAGACCCACGGTCATTTTTTTGTCTTTCGGAGATAACCAACACAGATGTGTGTGCCAAATACAGTTAAGCCTTGTACTCCTCTAATGACACTTATTTGAACTTTCACTTGTGACTATATATACTTTTCGTAGTGTTAGCATATTTCTGAATAATATTGTAAGAGAGCAGTATACAAAAGTGTATACATTGTTATATGCCGGGTTTCTCTTCTCAATTCCACACGCAGACGCACATTTCAAACTGAATTCCATTCCTTGGGTATATTATGCCCAATCATACATCTTTCTTGAATCAGCGTTCTCTTTACACTTACATGTAAATTCACATATAACAGTTTCCTCCATCAACATGTTTTAAAAATGCACCGGCATACTTTTTCATTTTCCTTTAATACTGGCTTTCAGGCTGAATTCCACAAAGCGACATTTCAAATGCAGTCCATGATATGCTGAATTGACCGGACATGGGACCCAAACTCTAACTGGGTGCAAGGTTGGTTTGGTTGATACCAGGAACCTTAACAGAATACAGCATAAGTCAGCTTTACAGTCTTTTACCGTGTGCTTCACTGGGTATTGATATTATGGGAACCCAAGTTAACACTGGAGTGAAGCAAGGGCATTCATTCGGATTTAGGGATTACTACCCGGTGAAGCAACAGGGGGAGGGCTGTAAAGTATCAGACGCCGAGGACAGGATGTGTGTGCCTCAGCAGGCCAGGCATACTATTGCAACCTGTGAGGGTACACTTAAGGGATAGACAGGGCTAGTGCGAGCATCACCAGCATGAGAAGACAAACTGGCGACGGGTGTTCTTGTGGCTGCAGACCCGGAAGCAGAGCAAGGAGTGAGAGAGGGGCCATGGCGACTGGTGAGGTGGCATAGAAGATGACATGGGTCTAGTATTACATATGAAGGCTGAGTCTATTTTGAGTCTGCATGCTCTTAACACTTGCATTTAGATTCACATACCTTCTTTAATCATGTATTTGCACGTGTTTGCATTTTTCCTTTAAAGACTCACTCCACCCCCACTTTAAACCCGTGGAAGACAAGTCTTAGGGCCTCATTACGACCCAGGCGCTGGACCATGGTGCTATTAGCACCATGGTCCATGCCGGTCTCCGGCATGGTGGATGGCAGAATTACCGCCCCCATCACAAGGTTGGTGGGGGCGGTAATTCCCCATTCACCATTTGCCCTTCCCCATTCCCATTTTGCCCCCTAGGGCATAATGGGGATGGGGAAGGCGCTAATTACGGCACCGTAAATTACGGTTGCCGTAATTAGCTCCAAGGTCCCTTAGCGGGTTGGATTTTAACACCTGCAAAAAGCAGGCGTTAAAGCCTCCAACCCGCTAAGGGACCTTGTAATCAGGCGCTAATGGTTTAACAGCGCCGACGCTCTTTATGGCGCCGTTAATCCATTAGCGCCAGGGTCGTAATGAGGCCCAAACTCTCTAAAATGCTTGGATTTTCAGTTCCAAATTATTTTCAAACATGTTTTTAGCTGTTTTCATTAACATTTGCTTCTTCAGAACCTTCAGAACATTAAAAGTCTTCTCTCCCGAACAATTGAAAACGCATTTGTTTTGTAAATAAAAGCATTACATTCCCAAAACGATAGCAAACATCACGATGATCCTATTAATTATACAATCTTCACATGGCTCAATAAAAGGGGTCAGCCAGAACAAAAGGGTCCTCTCTGTGTAAGTATTCTCTCTATGTCAAATATTTTGTATTTTGATGTATGTGTAACCCACCATGGACAGAGTAAACTGGATGCAGGTGTGATCATTGTGCATCCTCCATCACTAAGAAAAACAATCAAAAGAAGCCTAAACTAAATTAACTGAAAATCCAGGTTTTTATGGCTTTCTGGAATGTCAAAACATTATTCATGGAGTGGATTTGAAGGGGAAGAGCATTCCAGAGACCAGGAGCTGCAACAAAGAATCTCTGATTGCCTCTTTATTTAAAGTGAGATTAAGGAATAACAAGCAACAACTGATCATTTGATCGCAAAGGTCTAGTTAACATGTAATGATGAATTTTATTTTCCTGATAGGTGGGGCATACCTGTGTAGATATTTAAAGGGGAGGCATAGAACTATAAAAAAAGATCTACACTGTAATGGGAAGAAATTGCAGCGATTTGCAGAAAGGCGAGACGTCTCTTCGTGAATGCTAGTATATAAATTGAATGGCAGAATTGTGAATTTTTTTAATTTGTTCGATTTGTTAATCAGAGCTAGCCAGATATAGTGAATGACAGTGTTCGATCTTAGAATGAACTAATGATTTGACTGTCTCAGCCAGAAATTCTTGATCAATAAAGACAGATTGTTGTCTGCAGAGCGGAAAGTATAAAAAAAGAATCACTAGTTGGTTTATTTGAGGATCAATAATAGGGTCATGGTACCAGTAAAAGCCACATTATTTTCTTTATGAACCAGGGTCATTGGTAGATGAAATAGCATGGGGGGTTGGGGGATTTCTTTATCCATCTCTGTGAATTCATATTTACGTCCCAAGAGAATGTTCTTGTCGTATTAGGTTTAAGGTTAAGTGAATACTTCAACATCCAGATTTCAAACTCTTTAAATTAAATTATTAGAATCTCCATGCAAGAAATAGATCAACCTCTTTCATGTAGGCTTGAGTGTCATACGTGTAGGTAAGATAACATAAGTTGTGTTTGAGAAAAATGTCTCAAGGGGTTTAACATATAGGTTAAAAGGTAGTGTGAAAAGAGGGGAACTCTGGCATATGCCACATTTTACAGGTAGCACTGGTAACCGAAAAGGACCCAATTTCAACTGCTGACGCCTTCCCTCAGGAAAGATTAGACAATTTCAAGGTCTATGTAGAGATGAGAGTGCATTGTTCCAGTCAATGGATTTGGATGTCATGATTGACCATTTTGAAAGCAGTCGAAGAGGTTGAGCATGACCAGTAAGGTCATTCCACCCTAATATGGTTGCTAGACAATATCGGCCCAGACCTTAAGTAAAGCCATTTCATTTCCGTTACTGGGCTGGATATTAGTTTGGAAATTATCAAGTAGAGAATTACATTCTACAAATGATTTGTGATGAAGCAACTTTTTCCAAGATTTTAAAATGCCTGGAAGTCCTCCCACCAGCCAATATTTATTCAAGACAGAAAGATCCATAGTAGTTTTCTTCAAGAGGTGAGATATTGTAGCTGCTTTAAGTTGGATTGGCACTATGGCTTCAGAAAATGATTTGTTAACCAGACAGGTAATACATGCAATGCTATCAGCAAAGGTTTTAGAAGTAAATGGAGGTCATGAGTCTTCCCGATGGACAGTGGGATGAAGATTCATAAGAAGATGGGAGATTTGATAAAGCATGATGCTATGAAACACAAATGTTGCTGCGATTGGGGCATACGATATTTGGAGCCTGTGGAACTTTCCAGATGTTGCTTTTCCCCGAAAGAAGCAAGGCAATAGTACATTGAATATCTGAAATATTTTAATAGAAGTGATTATTGAGGGTGATACAATGCTCATTTGACATGCAAAAAGAAAATATGAACCTCCACTAGAGTCAAAAATGATTTGATGGTCTAGAATAGTTTCCTAGGATCATTTTGGCCCTTCATAATTTGTTTGCTAAAAAAAACACATTTTAGCAACAGAAATGTTTGTCTACATTTCTTACAAATATCTATGATTTGTTTTAGAAAGAATTGTCAGTTGTGTTTGTTCCAAAGGTGCTCTGCTTTAGGAAGAACTTCTTTAATCTCTGTCATGTGCAAGCCAGGGGACCAATTTCTTGTGCTCTGCTTGAGTCGATGTTTGATCTAGTCACAGATCCAATGCAAGTTAAACTAGCAGTAAGGGTATCTGCACAATCTGGCACACATCTACAACATTCTGATCTGACAAGGACACCAACTCCTCCCTTCTAGGCCTCTTTAAGGACATTTAATTTTGAGATTGTGATGTGCCATTCGCCACTTTCTCTAACATAAGGAACGACTTAAGAACCATGTCCCTAGTCAGTTGAATTCCTACTCCTGGAATTAACTATCCCAATCCATCAGCTAATGTTTTCCAGACAAATTCTCTTTCATCTCTTGGAGCAATTGCAGTTTAATAAAGTGGCTAATGAAAGACAACGTATATACCATATAACAGCTTCCATTCCAGTCCATGGGCAGCCAGTTACAGGCCGAGACGCTACATATAACGTGAATGCTGTAGATAGATCATAACTCGATTTATCAACTAAGAAGGAAACATTATTTATATTAATGTTTTTTTTCATAGATATAGACTATTTGCTATAGCGTATTGCCATGAACAAATAACTGTGATTAGTAGAACACAGTAAGCCTTTGGCAGAAGCAGATCATTGAATTACAGAAGTTGTATTATGAAACTGAAGAGGGGAGGGAGATTTGGCAAGCCTTTAAATTCCAATTGTAAATAACGACCAAAACAAGGTTTTGTACTATAAGATATAGAACTTAGTTTCAAGTCACTTTAAATGTCACCCAGTTAAAAGGGACTGGTGCCAAAGTGAAACCGGAGTAGATACAATGTGGATGATGTGCACAGATTCAGCAACCTGACATATTCTGGATTCAGGCATATTGCCAGGTTGCATGCTAAAAGGGTTCTTACTCTCAATCCAAGGATGAGAATCTGAAGTACAGGAAATATTAAAGGGATCGACAACCAGAAAATACAATAAAATCAGGAGGTATTGATGGCCCATTCTCAGGATGCTTGGTACAGTTCAAAATGCGATTCTGGCTTCACCGGTTTTTTAAAAGAAAAGAACGGAGATTGTCATGTGCTAGTGGCAATTTGGGAGCATGGCAATCAGCATTGTCTTGCTTTTTTACAAATAACCATACATGCACAGCAACATCAGGACGTCACCTGTGAATAAGTATAAACCAGTGATACAATTGTAGAAAGGAACATAGACTTTTCTAATGCAAAAGGGTTCCTTGCAGCCTTGCCTTCTATTTCCTCCACTCACCCTGGTTGAAAGGGATCCTAATACATATCTGTTTGGGTTATTCTATTGCATGATGAAGTCAGCAATTACCTATTTCAAATTAATCACACAGTCTCTACACCATCCTCTTTGGACGAAATTGATGCGTATACGTATTTTCAATCTTGGAGAGTAAAACAGGCTGTTGAACATCTTCTTCAGTATCAGCAGTCACTGATAATGTGACTGCACTGTGGACCGAAGCTGATGATGAAACCTGCATTGAAGTAGCATCACTGTTCTGAACAGGGGTCAAGGTCGTGGCAGCCACAGCAGAATGATCACATACTGGAGGAGATTTTCATGTGAAAGACCTTGCTGATGCAAACTCTCCAGAAGTAAGTGAAGACAGGTTTTGAGATTCCATTATCAATCTGATGTTTCAGATGGAGGTTGAGCCTTTCTGCATTTGGAAGCATATAACGAGGTCAGACAACCCTTGCATTTAATGGAGTTGTGAGCGGTGAGTGAAATCTGGAAGGTTCTCCCCCCACCCCCCACAGTAGCAATGCTGACTTTGTCTGGTGCACTCAAAGGGAAACCAAATATCTGGGTATGAGACAGTGGCAGAGTCCATTAATCAATGTCCTTTCAAGATAAGCTGCCTAGTTCTCACTCTTATTTTGCAGGCATATTTTTATTTTCATCAGGTTGTCTTTTTTGCATCAGATCTATGTAATAGAATGGCTTGCTGTGGTGTGTCAGTAAACACTTTTAAATGAATTACTTTTGGAGATGCCTGTAATGGCCAATTACTTACATTTAGCAATAGAGTAAAAATATCAGGAATGATAGTGGCATGGATTACAACAACGAATGATGACGTGTAACTATTCTTGAAACTTAACAGGATCCTTGCATATTTTAGGAACATGTTTCATAACATTAAACAAATCATTCGGGCGCTGTGACATATGCACCATCACTGCCATATTAGCCGTCCCAGGAGATTGTCTTGCATGGTACACTGCAGCATCCGATTGCCAAGGTGCATTTGGAAACCCTTTAAGGATTGAAGATGTATTTGATAATCAGAGGCACCAAAAAGATTGGAAATTGGCATTGATCATGCGTTGCATGAATAGCTGAAAGCCATCATGAAATAGAGGTTCCCAGTGACCATATTGGGGTAGATTGACTATATGCAAGCTGTTCGCTGGGGGATGATTTGGGGCTCTGGGGCTCTGAAATTAAACTTGCCCACCTGGTACAGTTTGCAGAGCAGATGCACCTGCTTCAAGTTGATCATGTGCCTGATCAGGTAAAGACTTCAATATAGCAGGATTATACAAATAGAAAATAACCTCTATGAATTATTTTGATGGGAGCACGTCTTGACGTGCTGGATATAATCTGCTATAGCCTTTTCTGTTTTTTTTACTGCCAAATTTTCCTACATTGATTTCATTTCCTTCAGCTGCTCATGGAGCGTCCCTTCAGTATCATTCAGAGCTGTGGTCTTAGATTTAGAGGGCTATTGTGTAGCCTCTGCATACCAGTCAAACAAAGCATCCTGCTTTCTTTGATGAACTTTCATTCAAAAGGATTATTGAGTGTTTCTTGGATACTATTTGAACTTGATAGAGGGTCCCAAACCGCAGGTGATCATACCTGGATACTTATATGTCAATTTATGTTAATAACTTTGAAGAGACACACTTTTATCCCATTGATGACCAATTCCAAAGTCATTTAAAACTATTGAAGCAGTTTATAGATGACGTGTTGCTTATATGAGAAGGCCCAAAAGAGAAACTTCCCATGTTTAGAAAATGCCTTGGATCTTAAACTATTTTTCACACACACCATAGGTTCCATGGTAGCGTTCTTGGACATTTCCGTTGTCTGTGTAGAAAATACTTTAAAGGTTAAACCTTTCAGCAAGCCCACTGACACCAACACCCTGCTCAATTTTGGTAGTTCCAATCCCAAATCTTTGTGGGAGAATCTCCCGTTCAGTCAATTAATTTGCCTTTGTCGTAATAGCTCTAGATGTACAGACTTTGGAGAGGCTGCTGGTGATTTAACAAAACACCTACGCACCAAAAAAATACCCCAAGAAGTGCATCGTTCAGGCTAGAAAAAGAGCCACTGATATCCCTAGAGAGGTTCTTTTAGAACCCAAGGACAGATGCAACAATGAGGGGAGGTTAGTATTTGTGACAATGTATTCCAACCTTTCATTTGAGATTAGGAATTGCATTGGTAAACACTGTTTCTGCTTCAGAGAGGTTCCCTGGCATTACCTCCACCAGTTTTTGTGTTCAAGAGAAGCCAAAACATACAATAGATGCTAGTGAGAACAGATATGAATAAAACATTTAGCAGTAGAACACCTATGCTACCAGAAATGTGGGGTCTGCCCAAACCCTCAGGATGCACACCTTGTGACAACTGTTGCTCTTGCACATTTATGAAGAGTTATGTTATGTTATGTTACCTTCACTTATAAAGCGCACGGTCGCCCGAAGGCATCATGGCGCTGATGAGCAAGCTACCAAGCAGGAAGAACAATAGTAGGCAGGGAGCTAAAAAAGAGTTGTTTTCAGGGCTTTCCTGAAAGCCAGGTGGTTAGAGGTAGACTTGAGTGGAGGTGGGAGGGTGTTCCACAACCTGGCCGCAGCGATGGAAAAAGCTCTACCACCGAGTCTTTCCCAGTTGTACCTAGGAACCACCAACAGGTTGGTGTTAGAGGAGCGAAGATTGCGTTCCGGGATATATCGGACACATTTGGTTTGAAGAAACTCTGCTCCTAGGCCCTGGATTGCCCAGTGGACAATACACAGTGATTTGAATTTAACTCGCTGAGCCACTGGGAGCCAGTGAAGTTGGCGAAGCACTGGCGAAATATGTGCTCCATAAAGAGAGCCTGTGGCCAGTCTAGCTGCCAGGTTTTGCATGCGTTGGAGACGCTGGAGAAGGCCCACTGGCTGAGCGAGATACAGAGAGTTACAATAGTCCAATCGTGACAGGACAAGTGCGGCTACCACAGGAGGGCGCTTAGCTTCTGGGATCATTGGGAGGACCTTCTTAAGCACCCTTATCTGGTGGTGGGCGGATTGGCAGACCGCTGAAACCTGGTTTGACATGGACAAAGAGTTCCAAAAGTGTGGACATTGGCTTGGCTTGGATGACCAATTGTAATTTTAAAATGATAATTTATTGTATAACATGTCTCTGTCATATAATCTATATAGGCATGACCTCAAGAAAAATTAAATCACAAATTACAGAGCACAGGAGTCCCCTGGTGTCCCATTATGTAGGGGCCCAGCACACAGAAAATTAGTTGCACTGTGCTGTGTTATTACATACTCAGTGACCAAAATCTAATGACAACTTGGCCCGATGGGAACAGAAGACAGGGTTTATTGAGGAGATCTATTGGTTGATATAGTTTGCCATACAGCTTACTGAACCAATAAGTCATCATCCAATATGTGACTGCTACTAGCAGCAAATTCATAAAAACAATGCATGCTGGCCTGTGTACAGTTTTATGGTATGTGAACCTGCAGACCGGGGCGGTGGGTGGATCTTCTAAATAAATGGCAGAATACCAAACTGAATGCATGCCCAAGGGTATTCTACCAATATGGCAGTGGTTTCTCTCACATTAGCCAACTACACCTTAGTAGATCATTCTTCTTGGATCTCAACCCAGGATTTTGGCTAAGATTAACGGCTAGGAAATGCATTTCATTATCAATTGCTTTGTTGAAACTATTGAATGAATTGAATTTGTATAACATTACCACCAGAACCCTTCAACAAACCACATCAGAAAGATTCCTGTTAAAATGCCAAGATGTACTATTGCATATACTAATTGATTGTCTTGATTGAAGTAGAATAATATTGTTATTTTAAATGATCATTTAACTTGATTCTGTTTTTTACCCTATAATAACGCTGTTCATGTTTTGAATCATTTAAATGTACGAACTGAAAGTGCATTTTTCTTTATTTTTTACTTTTCATTTCATTTTGTACAGTGTGTAAAAAGTCCTGTTGTGTGATTAAATGCACAATAAAAAAAGAAAAAAATACTTAGTAGATCTGCACGTATGTGTTACTCCACGTGGGAGGAATCGGGTGACAATAAACATCTTTATTAACGCAGCTGAAAGAATTACCATTAGGGTCGTATACTCATATTTGACACATCCTGGTCAGACTGCGTTCTACATTGGCAAGAATGTAATGTTGGGGTCCGCTGGTCTTTCCATTATATTTGAGATCCCATAGCAGTAAAGAGACAAATTGGCAAGTGGCACATGGGATCGTCAACCTTTCCTCTTTAGTAACTATAAGCAGAATCACGCCATCAGTGGTGACATTGAGGCTATGTCTAGATGGATTAGATTTAGTGTACCAGTACAGAGTTAGGTATTTATGACTTCTCTGTATCTTTACTATAAGCAAGAAGTTGGAACAGCGAGAAAGCAAGATGAGATAGTTGCATTGAGCTTTACCGTTAGGTGGTTTGGCGCAACAGTGATACAGACATGTGATTAAGATCTCTATTTTAACTTTTAGATGAATGTGTGTTGACTCCCCAATGCGGGTGACAATACTCTTGATAAATGGATCCCTCATCCACCTTATATGGGACTCTGATGTAACTCTATTGTGGTACACTACAGCCGAGAAATATCTTGAGTTACTCAGCGAGAAGAATAAGGTCAGTAATAGCTTGTAGTGTACATTTATATTTTTGATTCCCTCTTCACAATAACATATTTGAAACTATATATTTGTTTTGGTTCACTTACATTTTGAACAACTGAATTTGGCAAAATGGCTATACCAGGTTTTATACATGTTTGAGTTGAATATCCACATACAGGCAATTACATACACATCTATGGGAGGTTAGCAATGTAATAACAGATAGGAGAATAAGTTCATGGATGTATTTGGGGCAGTAATCATGAAATTGGTTACAGGTTTTAGAAAGAAGCTTGTCACATTCAGTTGTCAAGCATATTTCCATTAAGGAATGAGATAACCTAAGATCCTCCTGAAGAATGTTTTGATTTATGAGGAACAGAAACATGTTGTGGCAGAAGCACTGTGTGACCAAGAAAATACAAAATACATTTGAAAAAGAAGAGATTTGAGAACGATATATTGATATTTATATTGTTGTACCTAAACATTTTTAAAAAGTTGTTGATCAATGATTAAATGAAAATAAATATAGCTTTGAAATGATTTGGACAGGAGTAAATGAGATTTATTCTACACTACTGATGAAGCCAGGAAGTCCTTCATGAGTGAAGGGATTCTCTAGTATAAGTTGGCAATTCTTAGATAGACAGTCTTTTCAAGATCACATGTACCTTTCTCAGGAAATTGCTTTTTGAATCTCCTGAAAAATAGTACAATTTATCCAGTGATGTGTTAGCCTTTGGCAAATAATGTGTGTACATAAAATAATCTGGAATCCTTAGTGGGGGAGTTGGATGTGCTTCGATTGGCTTTTTCCCATTCTCACATGGTTAAGATAAGGATTGGCTTATCAGGATGTCTGTGCTGCTCTTTGCTGTAGCACTGAGACAGCAATAGAACTGACAATGGCTTTTGACTGCTGCTCAGTTACCATTCCTCATGCTATTTTGTAGGGACATGGTCTAAATGTCACATGCTAGAGCGTAAAGACATGCGGCCTCATTACGGCTTTGGCGGTAGCCATGCCCTTAATAATAATAAGGGCATGGCTGACCACCAAAACCGGGTCCGGGTTCCGTGAATGGGGAATTACCAGGCCATTCCGAGTTTGGAGGGCCTGGTAATTCCTCCTTCAGGGAACCCGGGCCCGGACCTTCCCCATTCCCATTTGAGCCCCCATAGGGATCAATGGGAATGGGTGCAGGGAGCTAACAACGGGCCGATTACGACCAGCCCGTTGTTAGCTCCCTGGTCCCCTCGCGGGACCCAATAAGGATGCCTGCTAAGGGCGGTTTTACCAGGCAACCTTATCGTGTCCTGCGAGGGAACCTCGTAATCTTGCGGAATGGGTTTAACGGGTCTGCCTCCATTAGGGGCACCCGTTAACCCATTCCGCAAAGGTTGTAATGAGGCCCATGGTTTATATTCAGGAAGTGGTCCAGAGACAGGGTAAGCAATGATACATGGGTTACACACACACACACACACACACACACACACACACACACACACGGCCAATAAATGGATGAGTCTAATCACATAATATGGCTGGGATTGGAAGAACAGAAATATAGAAATAGACAAAGGACAAGACAGCTATGTCACTAGCATCTACCATCTGAAAGCCGATGGAAATGGCATGACTCAAGGCAGTGTCCCAATCACTGGCACTTCCATTAGAGAACACCAAAACTGAAGTGAATTGAGATCAAGAAATGTGGTTTTCATGAAAGGCACATATCCCAAAGCATCGATCCCGAAGCATCAGATCTATGTATGCCCAAATGAATCAGGCTTGGAACAGGTGGACGGACAGACAACAAACTCTTTCACAAGGTCACTTTTTGGCATCCGTACAGCTTTCTCTGTCACTGGCCCTTTATGCCAACCTATTCATGGTTGTAATGTCTGAAGGGACTTGTGGGATTAGTATGACTGTTTACTGGTGATTCTGAAGTGTGCAGTGAGCAGACATATGTTTTTGCATTCAAACAAGAATCATTCACACAAGAACACTAACGTTCTATATTTACAATACACCCTTCTAAATATAGTGTATGGATGCAAGTGCTTAATACTACTGACAGTCCCAGTATAACAGTTCCCAAAGACAACACAACAAAAGACAAACAAACAGTCATGATCCTAAATATTTACCAAACCCCGCTCTGAATAAATCTGGCTCATTCTTCAGTTGACCAATGGCTCCCTGATCTATGGACATTCCCTTCAGAAAGATTTCCATAAGCCAATGTCTTACCTTTGCAGGTGGGCCTGAGTGTCACTGAGGGGATAGCCCACAACTTCCCTCAGGCCAAAGCCACCAAACATGTTCATGGAAAATAGACACCAGACTCAATTCTCCAGTGAGATGGATTTGCAAATATTTATTAAATAGCGGAACTGAAGGGTGAACACTGACAAGAGGATCATACAATCATAATGAAGTCTAGGACGTTAGCTGGCCCTTTTATCGACTTGTCTTTACACCTTTTCAGTATATTGATTTTAATAGAACAAGGGGATGGATATCATTCTTCCCCAATTAACATAACAGCTGACTATGCAAAGATGAACATGATCAGATACCTAAGGTCATTTTCCAGTCTTCTGCAGATAACGAATGCACACGTGTACCTCTGATACAATTATGCCTTTTACTCCTCTTGCAAGATCTGTTTGAAAAAAAAACGTTATTATTTGTGACTTAATATTATGGCAGTGTAAACATATATACCTAACTATATTGTTAGGACCACAGCATGCAACCATGTGAGTGAATACATTGTTAGTTCCCAAGTGTCCCTTCTCCATTCCACCAGACAAGTTACAAAATGTATTTCTCTGCGTAACTACATTAGAGCTAGTGTTAAACATGAACATGTTTCCTAGACACTGGCTTACAGGTCCACACAAATTTAACACTAGGGTTGCTGAATGTAAAAGGACAAGGTATCCAAACTCGAAACGGATGTAAGGATAAAAGGATGATACCAGAAAGCTTAACACAATATGAAATAAGTACACTAAATAGCCCTTTGCTGTGGGCTACACTGGGCGATAATGGCATTGAAGCCCATGCTAACACCTGGGTGAATCAAAGACATTAACGTGGGATCAGTGATTACTGGCCAGTGATGCCCAGGGGTTCTATCAAGCAATGTACACTGAGTACAGGCTGTGGGCGCAGCAGCTGCCCAGTGTTACTAATGCAGAGATGGTGATGGAGCATGCAAGGGAGAGGTGGGGCTAGAGAAAGCGCCACTGGCATTAGAGGACAAGTCAACGTTGCATAAGAGAATGCTGCTGTTGTGGTGGAAGACCCTGAAGCAGTGCATGAAGTAAGAGACTGGCCATGGAGACTGGTGAGGTGGTGCGGAACATGAAATTGGCAAGAGCAGTGAGCAGCAGAGAGATGGTCAGAGAAGTCCTCATGTATGATTGTGTCTTGGCTGAAAATTCAGGCTCTGTACGCAAATGGAGAACAGATTACAGCCAATGAGACACTGCCACATCACTCGCTGGGCTACTAATTACGATAATACCATCCTCCCTGCCTCTTTGGTCACGCCCCATCCATGAGGCTTTAAGGACCCAAACATTTTGACCCTACTTAAAGTAATGGGTGATACCATATATTCACTCTCCGTCTTTTCCATTTATGTGACATATTATTGTGCTCCTACAGTAAAACCGACTCATTTGAAGAGAAATGGCTACAACTCTCAGAATGCTATGTTATACGTTGTTTTATTATTGTCTGTTATGTTAAATTATTGGGATTTAAAAACACAACACTGCCATTTGAATGGCTGCCAGTTTCTCAATCTGACCTGAAATAAGAGGTAAGGGGTAGGGTAGTGGGGAGAGAGAAAATGCTTGAAAGAGGTGCTGCTGTGCTGAAGCGTGCGGTTGAGAAGTACTTCAGGTACTATGTGCGGATTGGTTTTTAAGTGGCTGATGTTAAGAAACATAGAAGCGTTTGTGCGCAGATGGGAGCATTGAATACCCATGGTACAGTGGGCAATGGTGTGTTAGTTGGTTGTAAAAGTGTTGTGTTCTGTTGTTTGATTTCTACAGAGAGGGATTTTTAATTGCTCTGTGGGAATGGAATAGATGGTCTCAATATTGATGGTTATTAGTACTCATCAGGAGCATGGTTTCAGCCTCCCAGCCAATGAGGTGTCTCAGAACAGGGGCTTTACCACATGATAAAGCCCTCGCTCTGAGCCTCCTCAAAGCTGGAGGATGGTATTTACCCCTGCCCACTTGCCTGGTGTGTAACGGTTTATTGAAAAGCCACCATCAACACAGGAATTTCCTACTCTCCCCACTCAAGTGGTTACACAGCAAACTGTTTAACAGGTTATTTTCTTTAGCCCTATCTCTAACACATATCATGCCCCTTGGATCCCTCTCCCCTGAGCTAACAATGAGCGAAGAACCAGGCCAGTGTACGGGAAATATATTGGTATTTATTTAAATAAAAGTAATAGAACTTAGCACGAAAATGTCAAACAGCTCTGTATCCATGGCATAACACAATCAAAAGAAAGTGCGATAAAAAAGAACACAATCACAATTCTTCACTTTCTGCAAATTTCACTTCACAAAATAATTACACTGATCAATAACAAAGGCACTTATGTAATGTTGTACGATTTTGATTTTCCTGAAGTCTTACAATGCTAGCAGTTGGATTTCAAGATTGGTCATTATGATTTCGCCCATATCTTTGGTTTAAAGTGGTTTAAAATAAACACAGGGTGATTTATCGGTTTGTTTTTCAGAACCTCCCTTTTCTTTGGTCTATTCTGGCAAGTCAGACAGAAAAACTGGAATGTTTTGGGGAATTTGTATTTCACACCCCCCTTACTGAAAGGCAGGTGTTGGGGGAGCTGGATAAAAAGGTCAAACTGATTTACGAAAAAAGACACCCCCTTACTTAAGGAAGTAGGGGTCAGCAGTACAAAAAGGATTACCCAATTAAATTATAGGCTAGGATTACCCAATTAAATTATAGGCTATAGTTTTCAGCGCACACTGGGAAGTGAGCTTTGTTAATTACAAATTTTAACACAATTCACCCTGTAGTGTTCGTCCAAATGGGGAATTAATTAAATTAATATTTTTGGTTAAATAGGCTAAGGATCTACACAGTTTTCCCGCCCCACCCACCCAGAATAAAGGGAAATGATTCAAGGCCAGCAGACCCACCCAACTTTTGGTTTCCCAGGGCTCAGTTCTAATCATATAGTAAGCCTCTGTTTAAGGTACAGGAAAACCAGCTGCATCTCAGGACACTCTGGAAAGATAGGGCAGGGGTCTGGTTACTCCACTCACAAAGATGGCCTCCCACCTGCACCATAGGACCTAGTCAGCTTTTAGACCTTCCTAGAAATAGACAGCTCCACCAAGTTGCACTCTCAGCAACCTCCATGGTGTTTCCTTCCAGCTGATAGATGGTAAGTTTCAGCAGCCTTCCTGATGGTCTGTCTATTGTCTGTCTGTCTTTCTGTCTCTCCCCTCTGTCCTATTGCAGTCCCCCTTATATAGCAGCGATGACATCCCCAATTTAACAATCTTGGTGAAGTACCCTGGAATAATTCCTGCCACTTGTATTGGACAGTTACCCTATTCTCTCCTCCAAGACCCAGCCTCCAAGTCAGGATTGGTTTAGGGATCTGGAGCAACATATGGCCATTGCCACTTGTAGTCGCCATTTGTTCTCCTCTTGACTTTTTGGCAAAAATGAGTTATCAATCACACCATCATAATTTTACTAGCAACTGACATAATAAACATATGTTCTGATTCAGCTAATCATGGCGAATTAGATACACCAACCTCCAAATCCGTACCATCTAGCACAGCCATGTGGCACCTTTATGCTGTTTCCATAAAAAGCACAACAGGTATGAATGTGTAAGTTATGAAGCATATCCCTAATTTCATATTCCACCCACTCTCACCTTTGGAACATGTTTAGATCAGCCAGAAACACATCTTAAATAGCCATTACGGTTCCTTGATTCGCAGATGGATGAATTTTATATCCCCAAAATCACCTGGAAATTACATTAAAAAGTTACATAGATGAAATCCATCTGCATTATGATGGCTGAGAAAAAGGCCTAAATGATAATAGTCCTATTAAATTAATTTTGAATCTTCATGTGAGAAAAATGACTCTCCTCCTGCCTACCGGTCATTTGTTTTCACTGGGTCAGCCTGTGCCCAGAATATTTTTTTTTTTATTGGTCTCCTTTGTGTTGGCAGCTGGCTCTTTGAAGTGAGTGCCCCCATTTTCACACATATCAGTCATGCTCCAGCCAAGAGTAACTTTTTCCTGTAGTCAATGCTTTCAGAGCCAGCAAATTTGGAGAACAATGAATTTCAACACCTTTAGTATGACATTTTACTGTGGTTGGTCATTAGATGGGAGATATGACAACCAGTCTTAGAATGGGAGATTTCCTTGTGAAGTTTTGCCCACAGCCAGCAAAAGGGTTTGCCTGGGGCTCACATTTTTCATGTAGACAAAGTGGCTCTTCAAATGTCACTGGAGTTTTGTTGGTGAAACATAATGTACATTGCTTTTTGTTAACGCGCACATAATGTTTTCTTTTCCTGACATTTTTCTGAGAGCAGTGATACTTTTTTCCACTTTTCAAAACTGCTTTTATTTACAAACAGCTGTGCAGGCCGTTTTTATTTTCAGTGTTTAAAAATCCTGTTTTCCATATGACAGGGAGCTTTGATTCTTCTTTCTTTTGTAAATTAAAAAAGCTGCTTATCCATTGGTAATGACATGTAGGCCCCTTTCCACATGGCTCTTTAATTTAACCTGAAAAACAACAACAAAGGTCAGGCCATTTTTGTTTCAGTGTTTAAAATCCTCCCGTTCACATGAAAGGGACTTTTGTTTGAGGCCTTTAAATGCACCCACAAGTGCTGCCTTCTCCCTCTCCTGATCTGGGAACAGTAGCATTCTGGGTCCATCCCTGAAGCATGCCGAGTCACCATGGAAATGGAGAAGGGTCTATGTATAATTCCCTTCTCCCCGATATATGGGGGCCATCTTATTTATTTATTTATTTATTTATTTTAAGTTCAGAAACGACAAACACGTTGTTTCTCAACTTAAAAAAAAAAACATAATAGTTGTACCACAGTACAGAGTGCCAGAGTACTAATAGCAATATTACCCTTGCAGGGGGGACATTACCAGAGCAGGCAATTCCTTAGGCTATCGTTAAAGCCCACACTTCACCCAGTCTTCTAACTGACCTGGGGCATTACCTGGACTGGTAATGTACCCCCTGCTTGGGTAATATTGCTGAAGTGTTGGACAAACAATATGCCAAAGGGCAAAATAAAGGGGACAACAGTTAAAGTATGGCAAACAATTCATACATTGGGGTAACAGTTACTCTATGATGCTACACTGCAAAATGCAGTGTGGTAACAAACTAGAAAAAACAATGTATACAGCAACTAATCTAGGATTTTAAACTGAGAGTGTGCAAATGTGTGAGTATGCAAATGTACAAGTATCCCAATAGGGTTTATGATGATTTGATCTGTGGTGGGGGCTCCTGTAATTGCATCTGGTCATCTATGGTGCTTATGTTGTGGTCTATGTGGAATAAGCCGGGATGGGAGTGTTTACAGAGATGTCTCAGTTATGACTAACAAGTATTAGCAAAGCCAATAGTCTTGGATCTTGCATGGGCAAAGGACAAGCCTTTTCCAGGCACTGCATTTGTTTGTTAAATGTCAGTGCAGTATTAGTGTTCCAGTGGAATGGAGTCATCTGATCAGGGCACAAGTCGAGGGAACACGCTGGTGGACGACTTCCCCCCACTTTTTTCAGAGGGCGGACGACATCCCCCTTGTGTGTTTTCAACTAATTGAGATTTTTTTTTTTTTTTTAAGTTACGCCTCCACTGGAAAGAACAGAGCCGTGTCCAGGGTTTGGAACCGGGTCGTGCAGTTATGGGGCAAGAAAAAAAGTGGTGAGATGACAAGAATCTCTAAGAATATCTTTGTAAAGCCCTAACATTGACTTTCTGCTGTACAAGACACCATTTCTTACACATTATAGGGCATAAAAGGTGTGCACCTTTTCTGTTTTGTAAGAAATGTATTAAGAAAACACGTTCTCTTGGGAAATGCTTATTAGTCCTGTGAACATTCTTGAGTTGGGAAAGACATCCTAAAATGAAATATGCAGATTTCTTCCAATGTACGTTCACTGCCTGTAACGTCACACCCCACTGCATACGTCAGAGTCTTCCCACTTTTTTATTAGGACTTGTGCTCTGCGTCTGAAAGTGTAGCCACACTCAGATATCTATGGGGAACTGGTTTCTAGGTGGAAATTAGGGAATTGTTTGCTTGGACCAGGGTTTTGGAGTGACTGCGTGAATGGGAAGAGTCAGATTTGCCTGTGTATAGAAAGCAAGCACTGTGCCTCATGTAAAGTCGGTAGGGATATGCTGGCAATGAGCACGGTCGCAACATTACTGCCCTCTAGCAAGTAGTGGAAGTGGGGAAAAAGGAATTAGCTGTACTCGGGCTGCATTCAAAAAGGAGGGCGTGAGGGGTGGGGCTAGGTAGGACAGGGCCAGACGGGGGCCTTTACTTTGGTTTGAGATCTACAATGGCTCTTGTTGCTTTGTGGCTAGACTAGACATTGTAGGAATAATAAAAAACGAATCTGACAACATTCATACCAACAAATAGCAAAACAATATATTCATAAATTGAAATCTTTGATACAACAGTGCACTAATTAAACCAGATATTATTCGACACACATCACTTTAGAACATGTCTATACGTTTAATCTGTGGATCATCATTTACACTACAAGCACAATTACAAACATAACAAACATATTTTGATTGCCATAAAAGTTAAAGTCCATAGAGCAAGGGCTTAACTGGGAACAAAACGAGGCCCTGGAAATGTCTTCTAAAGTGGCCCATTGTATACCATACGAGGAAACTCAACCTCTCAGAGGAAGGTTTGGAGGTTTCTCCAAGAAAAACATGAAAACATGTGTCCAAATCGTAAATCGAGCTCTCCCTCTTTCTAACAGAACAGTGTTGTGCACTCTCCTTTTGAAAACACAGGAAGCGAAACTGAGCGAAAACAATGCCTGGAATCAAAGTGCGAATGAAGTGCACAGAAAGGTAGTCCCTCTTTCAAGTAGGGCCCAAGAACAATGGGGGCATTTAGAGGCAATCCAATGCACTGTTTCACTATTTCACGTTACTGTGTTTTAATCTGCCCTTGTTTTGTTTGTTGCACGTGTATGCAAACACCCAGTTAATAAACAAATGTTAATATATTCTATGACAAGACAGGAGGCTCGCATTATGCTATTTCTTTCTTTATTTACTGCCATGTCAGCACTTTAAAACTTTCAACTTTAATACTGAACATTTCTGTTTTCTTAGAAATAAAGTTTGGAAAACAAAATGCAGAAGTTTAAAGATCCTATAGTCCATAGTCTTATTCGATCAATCTGCATTGGGGAAGTACAAGCCCCATGAGTCTTAGGTCTGAGGTAGTCCTGACCTTTCCCCTCTGCCCCTATCCGAGGCAGCCCTCTCCATAAGAACCCCTCTGACCAGGTCCTTTCCTCTTTCTTTCTGCTGCCAACAGATAAGTGACATCATTTATTGTTTCTTCTGTAGAAGAGATACATGAACTTTATATCACCTGTATATGAGATTAATTGCTCGAATATTGTTGTAATACACTTAGTAATGCTTATTACTCATTTTCAACGCCTCGCGCAGGAACACAAAACGCATTTACAATGATTTTGTAGTCGCCTCAGAACGCGAGCGTGTTTCTTACCGTGGCGCGTATCATTAGGGCAGCGCGAGCGCAGCGAGTTTCCCGCACATCGCGGGTAAGAAGGGTGTTGTGAGCGAGCTGGGGCCGGAGTCGCGTGCATATTTAGCCCACGTTAGACTACCGCGCCCCGCTCTCTCTCTCTCCGTATTTCGGCGCCGGCGAACACGGCGGCCGTTAGGACCCAGGGGAGCTGAAACCTTCCACAGTTCCCAGCGTACCCTGGGAATCCGGATTCCGCGGGCATTGCGCACGAACAGAGAACGAAGGAAGTTGGTTTGATAGAGCTCCAGTCAGAATTTTGAAAAAAAAAAAAAAGGGAAGCTGCTTTCACACACACGCTTCTAGCAATATACAGCACGTGTTCAGAAGTGTGCAGAAGCATTTCCAACTGCTGACTTCCTCACAGTTGGCTCTGCCAACATCTAGGATATGGCTTCATTTGGCATCCCCACTAATACTCCTTCCTCTTCCCCAGAATGGAGCCAGGAAGAGTGGGTAGAAGACCCTTCCCAACAAGATTCTGACTTATCATTAAGTTTTAAGAAGGTACTGGGAGATTCCTTGATTCAAGCAGTTTCACAGGGGGTGCAACCTATTACGAAAAGGCTGGAGACTCTAGAAATGATTATGGCTAAACAGCAGAAACAGCTTACAGCCAGGAAAAGACGGGCTAGCAGCCATGTGGAAGGAACATCGGCAGGACACCCCAGAAAGGGGTTGAAAAGAAGGGGTGTAAAGTAGCCCGGAAGAGCAAGCACTCTTTGACCCGCCTGGGTATCGATGAAAGGGTTAACACTGTTCCCCAATTGGAAGGCGACCCTGTCGCCAGGTTTAAAGAAGCCTTCCTGGCAAAGAAGAAAGAAAGTCAGGACTGACCCCCTGCCCCACGGGTGTACAAACTAGGGGACGAAGACGAGGGCTATTCGCCCAATGATGAAGGGGATGAGGAGGAAGATTACATCGATAAAGATGTTGAAGGCCCCCACGGTATCGACGATACAACAGACATGTTCGATCCAGAGGCCATTTGGCATCCCAAGTCGTCGGATTGGGAGCCATCACCCTGAGTGGCAGCATACATGGCCCAGCACATTGGAAAACCCCTAGAAAGGGACGTAAGGTCACGCATGAGGTCGGAGTGCCCCAGACCAGAGCTGCTGAATAAACTTGCAGATACTCCAGAGCTAGACCCCAAGATGGTCACCTTTGTAACCAAAGCAGCTCGCAATATAAGGAAAGGAGTAGACCGTGCCTGGAGGGGGTGTCAAGACAAGCTCCTAGACAACTCAGGGCCCCTAGCCAAGATCATGGATCTAGCGGAGAAATCAAATGATACCGGTATTCCAGTAGACGTGACAGTTTTATGTAAATGGGCGCAGCAAGCGGTATGCCTACTAGGCAACGCCAACTGTGGCATCTCTTCAGAAAGACAAAGAGGAGTCCTGTTAAAAATAGATAACAAATTGAGTGATCTCGCCAGCTACGAGGCAGGTGAAGGCGCCAAAGGAATGTTGTTCGGCGAAACGTTCGCTAAAGAGATGTGTCAATTCGTGGGCACATATACTGCTCTAGAGAGAGCTCAGAGTTCCATCAGGAAGATCTTCCCCGGGCGAGTTTTTGCTGGGACCGGCCGACAAAGGGGTCGCTCGTCCGGTCGCTATACCTTCCAGCGAAGACCCCAAGGTCGACGATTGAATTACTGGGATTCTGGACATCAGGATACCTTCTTCCCTGCCAGAACAAGATTCCCAAAAGGTCGAAGAGGAAGATGATCGCACCGGCAACCGGGGCAGTCAGCGGGTGAGTACCGCAAGCTTGCGTGTGGGAGGGAGAACTCTCCACTACCTGAACGAATGGCAAGCCTTATCAAGCGATGCTTGGGTATTACAAGCAGTAGTGGGGCTGCGTATAGAGTTTATAGGAACACCCGTGCAGACAGCAGAACCTCGCCCCATTCACATGACACAAGTGTATGCAGCGCTCCTGAACTGCGAGCTCACAAAATTAGAAAGCAAAGGCGCGATAGAGCGCGAGTACCAACAGGTTCCCGGTTTCCTCAGCACCATGTTCCTAGTTCACAGAGGGGACAAAATAAGGCCCGTAATAAATTTGAAAGATCTAAACGAATGGTTGGTATACAACCATTTCAAGATGGAGGGAATTCATCTGCTTCGAGATCTGTTGCGTACCGGAGATTGGCTGGCCCGCCTAGATCTCAAAGACGCATACCTTATGATTCCGATAGCAGCAGAATTTCGGAAGTATCTACGCTTCCTATGGAACGGAGAAGTATGGCGTTTCTCCTGCCTCCCGTTCGGCCTCTCCTCCGCTCCGTGGGCTTTCACCAAGCTCATGAAACCAGTAGCAGCCGCCATCAGAGAGAGAGGAATTTGTATCATTATCTATCTAGACGACATCCTCGTCTTGGGCCCAGACAAATTATCATTGACAAAGAGCGTCCAGTGGGTGTTCTCACTTCTGACTTCGCTCTGGTTTTTAGTGAACCTGGAGAAATCTCAGCTGACTCCGGTCCAGAGAATAGAATTCCTAGGTTTCCCAATAGATTCTGTGAATGTATCTCTTGAGCTCCCAGGGTACAAAGTGAGAGCGATCAAGAAGGAGCTCAGAGCTGTGATAGCGAAAAGGGTTATCTCGCTTTGCAATCTAGCCAGAGTAGTTGGTCTGCTAGCAGCCTCTATTCAAGCCATTTTTCCGGGTCCACTTCATTATCGAGCTCTACAGCGGCTCAAAATAAAACATCTGCAAGGAGGCCTTCGCTACCATCAACTAGTAGCTCTAGACCACGAAGCCCTCACAGAGCTTCATTGGTGGTTAGAGAATGTGGAGGCTTGGAACGGTCGCGCTATTTTCGGTGACTCCCCAGATCTGGTAATAGAATCAGATGCGAGCAGATCAGGTTGGGGAGCCAGGTGCGAACACGTGCAGACAGGAGGCAAGTGGTCAGAAGAAGAGTTGCGGCTCCATATAAATTGCCTCGAGCTTCTGGCAGGCTCTTTCGCAGTTCGCGCCTTCACGAAAGAGAGAGTAAAGTGCTGCGTCCTGCTCAAAATGGACAATATCTCCGCAGTAAGGTATATAAACAAATTGGGCGGAACAAGATCCAAAATGCTGGCAGAATTAGCGAAGAGCTTCTGGCATTACTGTCTCCAGCACAGAATTTCCGTATCAGTGGAATATTTGCCAGGGACTCTGAACGAAGTGGCAGACTGGAATTCATGTTATCTTGCGGACTCCAGCGATTGGAAGCTTCACCCCCTAGTCTTCCAACAATTGCAGGAACTCTGGGGACCCCTCCACATAGATCTGTTTGCGTCCAGACTGAACACTCAGATGCCAGTATACTTCAGCTGGAGGATAGACCCGGATGCAGCGGGCACAGACGCCTTCTTGCAATCATGGACAGGAGCAGTGCATTATGCCTTCCCGCCATTCATTATGATAACGAGAACACTAGCGAAGATTTGCAGGGATCACGCGGAGCTCGTAATAGTCCTACCCTTGTGGAAGGCTCAGCCCTGGTTTCCAGTAGCGATGGAACTATCTACGGATTTTCTGAGGATAGTTCCCATTCTGCCGGACCTTCTACTCGACCCATCAGGGCAAGCTCACCCACTCATAGCAGCCGGCACGCTGCAATTGATAGCCTGCAGAGTTTCAGGAAAAGATGGGAATTGCCAGGAATTTCACAGCTCGCTGCAGAGTGTATCAGAGATTCCTGGGCGCCTTCCACCCTTCGGAGCTATGGTGCGGCTTGGAACAGGTGGGCTACCTGGTGTTCAGACCACGGTGTGGATCCTGTTTAGCCCCTGTAGTAGAGGTTCTCAACTTCTTAACATTCAGAACAGTGGGTGTCTATAGGTCCGCTATCTCAGCGGGTCACGAAAAAGTGGAAGGTAACACGGTGGGAGAGCACCCAACGGTCGTGAGATTGCTGAGAGGGATGAAGCTTAAGAAGCCACCGGAACCCAAATACAAAGTGTTATGGGATGTGAGAGACGTATTTCGTCTTTTCCTCAGATGGCCAGATAATGAAAATGTATCCCGATCTCAGCTATCAGGAAAGCTAGCTATGCTGCTCTGCCATACTTCCTGTAGGAGAGTTTCTGATGTCAAAGCGCTTGAAGTCGATAGGAAAATATTCTGTCCAGATGGGGTATCATTCACCATTTCCAAGAGAACTAAGACAGATTCGAGAGTAATAGACTACCCATACTTCACAAGTAATAAAAAGTTTTGCGTGGCACAGTGTATTAAAGATTATGAAAAAGCAACAGCGCATCTTAGACTGCGAAGGGTGTCCCAGCTGCTTATAGCGCGCAGGAAGCCTTATCATGCTGTAGCATCTGCGACCATTGCTAGATAGGTGAGAGAGATTATGCAATGGGCTGGAATTGATTTATCACTTTTTGGGGCGCACTCTGCTATGGGAGCGATGGCTTCCAAGGCTTTTGTGACAGGAGTGTCTCTTCAGGACATTATGAAATCAGCAGATTGGTCTTTCGAATCAACCTTTAAGACATTCTATTTTAAGCCTGTTTTTGAGATTACAAATATGGTGGTAGCAAGCGTTGAACAAGCATAATGCAAGCCTACTGTCTTGTCATAGAATAAAGATTGCCCACGCTAATAGCTCAGGAAGTCTTCCTTCTATTAAAGACAAGGAGGCGAGCATTATATCCCACCCAGAATGACAAGATTATTTTCTGCATTGCTATATTTGTTATGAGATAACTCCTTTGCTCATTCCCACCCTTATGATTTGCTCGCCATTATTTACAGGAGAAGAGCAAAAGACGGCAGGATGAAACACTACTCAGCAGTGGAAGGAAACCTGTTCAAGTTGGTCATGTTGGGCCGCAAGAGTTCCCAGTTTCAAGGAACAATTCTCTGTTCAATGATAATAGATGTTTTGGTTTGCAAAAATGAAGTGGTTCAGTGGACAGACATAAAGAAAGAGGAAAGGACCTGGTCAGAGGGGTTCTTATGGAGAGGGCTGCCCTCGGGTATGGGCAGAAGGGTGGTCAGGACTACCTCAGACCTAAGACTCATGGGGCTTGTAGTTCCCCGAGGGGCTTGTAGTTCCCCGATGCAGATTGATCGAATAAGACTATGGACTAGAGGATCTTTAAACTTCTGCATTTTGTTTTCCAAACTTAGTTTCTAAGAAAACAGAAATGTTCAGTATTAAAGTTGAAAGTTTTAAAGTGCTGACATGGCAGTAAATAAAGAAAGAAATAGCATAATGCTTGCCTCCTTGTCTTTAATAGAAGGAAGACTTCCTGAGCTATTAGCGTGGGCAATCTTTATTGTGTTGACAAAAATTAACGAGTTGGTAGGTTAGCACTGTTCACCATGACATACTATGCAAGGCGATGAGGACGCCCAGATCAAAATAAGGAAATGCTATTATAGTCAGGTAGAAAGCCACGAACAAACACTGCGAGAAAAAAAATACTGACAGAGACTCTCTTTCATCTGTTCATTATTGCAGGCAGCACTTGAGGGTATCATGTCATTTCACCGCGGGATGTTTTTTTGCTGGGTTTTTTACTGTGGATTTTTTTATGAAAAAAACTCAATTTTTTTTTATTTTTATTTTTCGGGGGTAACTCCCTAAACACCCATCCCCTTTAATTTGTTATATATTCACGAACACCCACACCCAATTTATATATTTTTCTAACCCCCCAAAAAAATGTGATGAGTTTTTACAGCAAATAAATTGCGATAAAAAACCCAGTGAAAAGACATCTTGCGATGAAAGGACGTCGTACCCGCTTGAGCAATGTGGTTTTGGGAACAACTAATCTAAGGCTACCCAAAATATTCACTTTACTGAGTAATACTGTATCAAATTTTCCAGTGCACTGCCATTGAAGAGTCTTTCATTTCTAAATCGCCATCCCTTTGTCCCAGAAAAGAAATAATTCTGTGCACCACAGTGTTGTCCTTGAAATTGAAATAATGAGAGTGGGACCGCTCTCCACAGCTCTTGCGCTGCCTGTCTCTTTCTTGCTCATGGGCATACCTGCCCAACCTCCTGGTTTAGCACGGGCACTCTGAGTTTTTACACTCGTTTCCGTGATAAGAACTAGCGGAGCAGTCAAACGGGTGGGTGGAATTGGAGGAGACAAACATTCAACAAGTGCCGAAAATGTCCCCTTAATCCTGTGCAGTGATCAGGGGTTGGTGTTGCACCAAAGGGGACAGCTAATTCCTTTTGAAGTGCGACCGCTGTTTGCTCTCTGCAAACAAGCAATTTATTGCAGAACAGGAGGAATGCAAACAGATCTTGGCGCCTTTCCCCAGGGACCGCTCCAATTCAAACGTAGGTTTCCTGGGGACTTCGGTTACCGTTCTCTGTTGTATGTGTGTCTTCTGGCACCCCTGAAGTCCCGAGTTCGACAGACATCTATGATGCAGTGGCAAACCCATGCCTACCACCAATGCCTTAACTGGCACTGCAAAATGAGCCCAGGCTCATCGAGGGGGCGTGGCCTAATGGCAAGGTCACTTGCTGATTCATTAGGCCACACCCTTTGATGGCCCGGCAGCCATTTGTAGAGATCAGCACCCTCTCTCTAGTGAGGGAGAGGGTGCTGATCTGTTAATTTATTTTCAATAGGCTTGCCTGGCAGGGTACAGTGCCTCACCTATTCAGCCGTAATGGTGGAGTTGCCACTCGCCAGCTGGGGAGGGGCAGCATCCCTATTGGGCTTAAAGTGTGAGGCCACTGGAAGCTGAGGCCTTTTCCCTAAAGACTGAAACCGGGAGTTTCAGGATTTAAAAAACAAGGCATCTGCTTCCAGCGGGCTCACATTTCTCTTCATAATGGTGGCGCCGGCCCACGGCCATCTCTTGCTTGAAGGGATGCCTCGCAGGGGCGCACCACCATTATGAATGAAAGGCATTTTTTTCTGAAGCACGAAGCTCTCGCACACGAGCGAGAGCTTCAGGTTTTAGAAAAAATCCTTGTCATGTAGTGGCCGTGTCTGCCAGGGGAGATTAGTGAGCCCCGTCAGGACCCCGCCTCAAAACGAGATTTCGGGGACTGCCGGCTGGCCCTGGCCCACTCAAAGCCCTTCCCACCACATATTTCAGTGACCCTGGCACATTTGGTCAGCAAGACATGCATCTGTAGCCTGTGACAGGCTGACCGCAATGAGTCCCCCATTCATTTAAATGTACTTTCCCAATGAAATCCAAACCTGCAGCGCAGATTCTATGACAAGACAGGAGGCTCATATTATGCATTCTAATCTTTACTCTGAAACCACAGCAGCAAAGAAAAAAACTTTACAAACAAAAAAGTTTAAAACAGAACTAAACAGAGTTCAATGTCAATGCAAGGGGGGACTCCCCAATCCATCATGGAGGACAGGTCATGCCCTGCAGGAGGCCAATGAGCAGGGACCCTTCCTTATATAAGTCCATTACTCTAAACCCAACCCCTCTTTCTTTGCTGCTGAAATCCACAGCTAAGTTACTCCTCCTAGTTCTTACCTTTGTGTGGAATTTATGGAGTTTAGAATGTTATTTTATGTTACTTTATGTATTGAAAGTGATTTATAGCGCTGATATTTACAGTCGCTTCGCCTGCTCATTAAACTCAGGCGGCGACACGTGGAATTTATTCCCCTCAGGGGAAGTTTGTTTATCTTGATGCGGCTGCCTCCAGTCCTCGGAGCCAGCGCGCCTTGCCCACGTGTCCCTAGAAAATGCTTAACTTTCTTTCCCCTCAAGGAATGTTTGTTTATTTTGGTGCGGCCTGGAGTCGCCGCGCATTGCCCACGTGTTCATGGAAATTCTTCCCTTCGGGGAAGGCTGGTTCTCCGTGTGCGGCTGCCTCCAGTCCCCGGAGGCAGCGCGCCTTGCCCACGTGTCCCTAGAAAATGCTTATCTTTCTTTCCCCTCAAGGAATGTTTGTTCATTTTGGTGCGGCCTGGAGTCGCCGCGCATTGCCCACGTGTTCATGGAAATTCTTCCCTTCGGGGAAGGCTGGTTCTCCGTGTGCGGCTGCCTCCAGTCCCCGGAGGCAGCGCGCGTTGCACACATGCTTAGTTGGTGACACGCGCGGTCTGTTTTAGAAGCTCAGCTTCTTACCGACGCGTGTCACGTCTCTAATGCGGCTCCATATTCTTTCTTTTTTCCCTTCACAGGGATGGTAAGGTGGCGCAGCGAGTAGAGCGCTCGCTTTGCCATGCCATGGGTGCAGAGCCTGCTGACACAGGTTCGAATCCCGGAAGGGCCAAACTCATTCTTTCCTCCTTCCAAGCTTGATGAATAAGCACCACACACCGTGGGTAATATAAGCAGCGCTCAGATACCTGAGGGTTCGTAGCGCTATATATACATGCCAAATTAAAATGCATCGCGTGTGTGTTTTTCGTTTAGACGCTGCTTGCGTTTGGATTCAGGTGCAGGCATGCTAGGACCCGGCTGGGAGGCAGTTCCCTACGCCCTCATTTCGTTGGTGGAGCTCTTTCATGAGCATTTCCACTACGTGCTGCTGTCCCCTCTCTTACATTGAAAGGCCATGTTTTCTTGGTTTTGAGCTATTATTCTTTAGTATATATATATATATATTATGTGTTTATGGTTCAGAAAGGCTTCTGTTGCAGCGCACAGGCGACATACCTCAAAGGGAAGGTTAATGGTTTTACATGCAGAGGACCTGGGTTCGCTGCCGCCATTGGCAGTGTACACATATGGATGTGCATTTATACCTTCATTATTTGTATTGACATGTGTGTATTTATATATTTAAAAATAGATATTTTATGTACTGTTTTAATCGATACTTTCAGCCTATATATTTGCGCCAGTTCGCCTATTGAAGAGCCTCATTCGCTGCCATTCTGCTGCTTTTTATTTATTTATTTCAGTGCTACTCAGGGCATGGGTGATTTGCCTTCACTGTAGGGGCGATACCCTATTTCGGTTTCAGATTCTGCCTGAGTTCTATTGCGAGGTTAACCCCTCGTCTACTGCTGGTTTTCCACACCCTGCTGGGGTGCGCGGTTTCAGGTATATTGGCTCAGTGTATTCCCCCCTTAAACTTGGCAGTTTTTTGTTTACGTGCGGCTGGGGGCAGATGTCAATATTCTCCCTGGAGGGGTACCGTCACCTGCTCGGTGGCAGGTTTTTCCTGTGTGTTTTTACTGTGAGGTGGCCCCTCGTATACTGCTGGTTCCACACCCTGCTGTGGTGGTCGGTTTGAGGTACACATGCTCAGTGTATTCCTCGTTTACAGTCGGCAACTTTGTTGCGTGCTGCATATGGCTGTTGCTGTGCCATAACCTGCTTGGTTTCAGGTTCTGCCTGAGTGCTAATGCGAGGTTACCCCTCGTGTACTGCTGGTTATCACGACCTGCTCGGGCGAGCAGTTGGAGGTGCACTTGCTCAGTGTTTTCCTCCCTTAAGGTTGGCAACTTTGTTTCAGTGCTGCATATGGCAGAGGTCATTGTCTTTCTGTAGGCACGCCATAACCTGCTTGGTTTTCAGGCTTTGCCTGGTTTCTACTGCGAGGAACTCCCTCGTGTACTGCTGGTTGCCACACCCTGCTAGGGTGAGCAGTTGAGACGCACTTACTCAGTGTACTTTGGATAACCACTAGGGTTAAGTGATGACTGGAACACATTTGCATGGTCCGAATGCTCAGTAGCCCGCATAGCTCGGTAAGTATCAGCTTCTATAAGGGCTGGGGGTCCAGACCCCTGTGAGGGCGCACCCCTCTTCTTGGACATGTTATATATTTATTTATGTATTAAGTACTTTAAAGAAAAGAGTGTGTGGAGGTTGTTGTATACAGACCCATGTGGGAGGTTGTAACTTCCTCTCTAGCCGCTGGTGTTCACCCTCGCCTTTTCAGTTAAAATTCTGTTGCCCTTTACCTTGGTTAGTTTCAGGACAACTCAGTCCTTTCCTTAGGTTTGTTTTCCCGATATCAATTGCTCCACCCAATACCTGTGCTTATTAAGCTGCAGTATTTTCTCCTAACATGTGGAAGAAAACAGATTGCGTTATGCCTCTATTGAGTTCTGCAGGGCTTGATGGGGGATGTGTTCCCTTACTATTTGTCCCTTTGGACATTCATTATTCTATTGGAACTATTGGTGGAGACGGGGTCAGCTCGAGAGGAACTGTTCAGTTGTGTGGCATGGCAAGTTCAGCAACCAGGTTCTACTTGGAGGAAGTGTTTGGAAACACTTGATGCTATCTAACAGTCGAGTTGCCAAATAATGATTTTATGGCGCCTGCCCAGGGATTTCCCCCCAAGGCTTGGCCTGTGGTTCAGCTAACCGTCTAACAGGTGTTGCTATTTCTCCTCTGCTCGAGGAGTTCAAGCAGGCTTCGGTACCCTCAAGAGCGTTGATTAACCTCTTTCATTGGGTATATATATATTTATATATATATAGACATATTTTATTTTCTACAGTGCAGAGGATAGAATGGGGTTTTCACATCCGTGCTGACCGTATGGATACAGGTCCCTAATTGGGAAGGGTCTAAATCAGTCTTTTATCCTGCTGAGATCGATAAGTGAACACCTCACACCACACTCTGTTCGTTGTCGTGATAAGCACCACTCGTATACCTGAGGGTCGTAGTACTATATAAGTGATGTTTTGCTATGAACTATGTGCTTGATTTTCCTTCCCCTGACTCCCTTAGTGGCCAGTCAGCCTCTCATGGATTCAGAGACTCGGACCTCAGGGTTTGAGGGGTCTGTGGTCCCAGGTTTATTGCACAACCTTTCATTTACGGGACATTGATATTTATCCCAGAGTTCTTTTCCCCCTCATTCCTTTTTTTGCCATCCCTGGGGGAGATTGCATCATGATACTCGCGCTGAGCATTCCCTCCTGTCAGTTACTTTCCTTTGCGCTAATTCCTGGTATTTCAATAAACTAAGGGGGACCCGTCCACGGTCAAGTTTCTGGTTAAAGTACAAGCGTGTATTTAGTTTTCCCTTAGCGGTGTACAGCAGGGCTTTCATATGGTCCTCAGGGTAGCCTTCTTCTGGGGTTGCAAGGTTTTTTCCCTTGGATGTGTGGGGAGGGTCCTCCTCCTTTGGGCAATCTCAATATCCCTCGGTGGGATAGTGGGGTCTGGGAGTGATACTAATCTCCCATCAGATTATTACGACCCTCTATCACGATGCGTTCCAGCGTCTCTACATTAACTATCAGAAGGTGTCTGTCAGTGCGATTCCCAGTGGGCTGGGAAATATATTTAGTTACTGACTTGTTTCTCCTGGTCACCTGCAGGGCAGGTGGACCTTTGGGTTTTCACAAGGGTTTGTTTTGCAATATGGTGCCAGCTCAGGGTGCTGTGAGCTTCAGGGATCTTCAAATTAGATGAAATAGAGGTTAGACCTCTTCTGGTGTGCAACTTCAGTTTAACTGCTTAGCGATCGGTTCTTTGCAGTTTCAGTCTTGCTAAGACTTTGGAATATAGGAGTTCTCCTTCGGTTAGTTTTTGATCCTCTAGGGGTTTTATCACCCGGAGAGGAGAGAACAAGGTTCAAGCACCGGGCATATATACAAAGGAGTTTACATATCAATATAATGGGAACGATTGGTTGTAAAATACATTTTTCTCCTTGCAATGTTTGGCCTCTTAGGGGTCAGGTGGGTAAATATCTGCCTTTTGTCATGGTAGCAGAGTCCTTTTCGCGAACGTGGGAGGTCTGTGGGTCTCCGTGCTGACGGTTTGACAGGTTCAGCTTCTCAGGTGTGGCCCCTCTCTCTTCAATTCTGCTTCTGTCTCCAGAAGTCATCCTTCCTCTTACAAATTATTAAAATTACTTTTTACTCCCACTTGGTTTTCCCAGTGTAGTTATGGGACATGCTCTGTTGCTATTACAATATCTTCCTTTAACGCATGGGAGGGAGCCCTACAAAACTTTCACCCCTATGGGGTACTTTCTTTATCTGCAGGAGAGCTGGGTGCTTCTTTTCTTTGGTTTGCTATCCAGGTTCCCAAAGAGGGGGTGAGCTTAACTGTTTTAAGGTTTGATTGGACAACAGATGCGTTTTATTTCAGAAGGGTTTTTTTTCCTAACCTGTTAAGTATAGGATAGCTTTGTTCAATGTTTTCCCTTCTTTTCACCAGTTGGTTTTGGTGGCTGGTAGGGTCGCTGGATTTAGCACATCTTCCTGTTTTTCTTACAGTGGATTTGGCTATGCCTTTGAGTCAGTTATTGGGGCAGCCTAGTCTTGGGCAATTCTCTTGCAGTCAGCTGATTGTTTTAATGAAAGCATTTAAAACATTTCTTTCCTATTATTTTATTACATTGTCTATTGTATTGATTATGTTGTACTAATGGGATGCAAGGGCTTTGAACTTGCATAATATGAGCCTCCTGTCTTGTCATAGAATAACTAATCCCCCACACTAACGTGAGATGGGGGTTTAGATTCTATTAAAGACAAGGAGGCGATTATTATCCCACCCACCCCGGGTATGATATGATGTTATGACACGCATGTACACAGATGTTTTCAGAAAGAACAGTCTTTGGTTTGTTGGTCTTCCCATCCACCCACCCTTCTTGCTTGTTTTACAGCTCCGAGTTGAGATTTTGAGCAGGAGGGTGGCTCACAGCTTCAAGTTATGGAGTGCGTGGTACGAGAGATTCGCTGGATTTGCCTTCATCGTTTCTCATCTGATCTGTGCAGTGGACGTCTGGTTCACGACAGCTACAGAAAGAGGGGTTGGGTTTAGAGTAATGGACTTATATAAGGAAGGGTCCCTGCTCATTGGCCTCCTGCAGGGCATGACCTGTCCTCCATGATGGATTGGGGAGTCCCCCCTTGCATTGACATTGAACTCTGTTTAGTTCTGTTTTAAACTTTTTTGTTTGTAAAGTTTTTTTCTTTGCTGCTGTGGTTTCAGAGTAAAGATTAGAATGCATAATAATCGCCTCCTTGTCTTTAATAGAATCTAAACCCCCATCTCACGTTAGTGTGGGGGATTAGTTATTATTATTTTCAGTTAAGTGATCCTGACTGACAAACTAAAATACCAAACATGAATTACAGATGAGCTTGTGGGTGATGTCATGTACGTGTAATGTGGCCAACTGCGTGACTGTAGCCTTGTGCACAGTGGCACTGATGGCAGCAGGCCCCAATGGGTGAAGGAGGCACTGCAGACAACAGCAGCCAGCACCTGCGTTTCCTCTGATGCATCAGGCCCTCCAACAATGCGCAGGCTCCAACACAAATCCACATGCAGAATGCTGTCACGTTCCCCCTGCCCTGGCCCCCAGACAGTGCACCACATCACACCACAGCCTGGCTGGCTACCCACCCCCAACAGCAAACCCTCCCAGAACAAGGCGCAGGTCCATACATTCACCATCTATGCATCCTTCCCCCAAGAAAAGAGGCCCTATGTGCTTGAGCTCTACCGGAAACTCCTGGTGTCCCCGGGCCAGTCCAGGCCTGCATAGAGCTATAAACACTGTCAGTCAGTAAAAATTTCATTTTCCAAAGTGAACAGTACAGGAAGTTAATCCAGATATGGCCATTGATATTGTAATGTTCATTTACAATTATTTCTGCACCATTTTCTCTTAACAAATGCTTTTATGTATAAATAATGGTTATTGAGTAAAACAGAAATTCAATAGTTCAGGCAAGCCCACACCCTTACATAAAGCTCAATACACTTTGTAGTTACCAGTAATCATCTAGCTGAAATCACTTCAGTTGAATATGAGTACTGGCAAAGATACTAGTTTTGGCTTTTGTGCAGGCATGGTATCAGCATTTACCAGGCACCACAATAACAGTACTATCTGGCCACATGATGGCAACAACTCAAAATTGCTGCAATTATCTAGGTGTCTGACATGCGTGCTTGGCAATTTCGTATCTGTCATATACACAAACAATGTTTACTTTATCAATGCTTGCTTGAACATGACCTTCGTCCAAGGGACCAATATAAATGAAGTGGTTGGAGGCACACTTGGGTAAAATATTTTATATTACATTAACAGCATATTTTACTGCTGCAGTTTAAGCCATTAACTCTCAGCAGACTATTAGAACTAACACCGGCAGGGCAATGTTTGCTCTGACTGCTTGAGAGAGCTACCTCAAAGAGATAGATGGGTTTTGGATAGGGAGGGCCGGATAGCAAGTGGGAATGGCCATAGAGATTAGCACCACCATGGGTAGTCAATGGGTCGGTACACAACTAAACAGCACCCTCAAGCTGTGTGTCCCTCCTCACTTGACACCTCCCACCTAGCTGTACTCCAGTGCAATAGTTTCACCTTATAGCCAAATCTAAAAATACACTTAAGTAAACCTAAAGTGAAATCAATGACCTCTCTTGAGTTGCCCCTCCTGTACATCACCCCTCCGCTCTTTTGCTCGCTCTTGAGTTGCTCCTCTGGTCCATCCATGCTTTGGTCTTTGGCCCTGTGGTGAGTTGCTGGCATAAACAAGTGGAAGTACATTGCTTCTATTTTCTGTGTGCTGTTGCTGCTCGGCGTGAACTTTGAAAGCCACAAATTCCCACTCTTGCATGGGGTGTCCACGCAATCAACAGATACAGTAACAATAACCACTTCAAAGATCTACCTCCCACCCTCACTGACAATACATTTTGGCACACAACCCATCCACCACAATAACATAGGTTACACAATGGAACATCCACCATCCAAAAGCAATTGTCTGCTCTAAATTTCTCTAATCCCCAAACTAATCCACTACAGATACACAAGCACAACTCCCCACACTCAATAAACATCTTCATGACGCACACAGAGACAATCACCGAAATACCCTAGCAACCTACAGACAGCTCACAAACTATCTAAAACTCACACTCCGCAGAGAGCCCTATCTTTTCAGATCTGTACAGATCAATGGAGTTACAAATAAACTGTGCCATGATCCCCCTGCCTCTGCATTAGTCCCCTGCCATATCTCTTGCAGAACCTGAAGCTCCTAGAAAGTTTAACCATGTCGGATGGTATACAATAAAAGATGCAATATGATAACCTAACAGAACATTCTTCTATGAGACAGTACTAGATCTGGATGGCCCAATCGACTATGGTGATTGGCAGCAACAGAGGAGAACATATAATCCTGGATCTGCCATAGGTAGTCCACTACACTAAAATGCCTGGTGCACTGACTAGATGGTGAGACTTATATGTCCACCTGTCAAATCAAGCGACATAGGGGTGAAGGAGGGTGAGTGCAACAGTAATGCAATACTAGGTGATGGCCTTATTTGCCAGTAACTGAGGGTTTGCCCTTTGGTCCCGAAACTCAATGGATTGGTCGCATTGTAATGGTGTGCATGCGATCATTTATACGCACTTGAATTTTTACAGTTAAGCTTGAAAGATATTACAATATTTGTCCAGGATCACACACGTTGGCTAACAGTAAAGCAGGGATTGTAACCCATTTTGCAATGTAGGCACTTGACCACATACCTGACAATCTTTTTTTAGCAAACATATTTAAGTACTGTTTTATAGGGTTTACTTGCAAAATATACATATTACATATTAAAGCAACATGCCAACATATAAATCCTTATAGCTACATGTTCAGCCAAATTAATATAATTTAGCTTTATTTTTCCACATCCCGAATGGAAATGTGTAAGCCCCAGTATAAAAAATACTGAAAGCCTGAAAAATCTAACCACTTTACTTAAAGCGCATTAAGACACATAATTAAGACAGTGTGATAAACTAAGATGTGGAAATTATGCGTCCAGCTCATTGTTATACCTTATGCTTGATATTAAGAACATTCCACTATGACCATAAGAGCAAACTTTGTTTGCATGTCAAGCTAGTAGACGACATTGATATAAACAAATCTTGTAAAGGGTGCTTTGCTGTATTTCTCACTTTAACTTTCATAGATGTGCCAGGTGAGAGGTGTTACGTGAGGCCTTCCATTGGAAAATTATCCCCCATGCATACGAAATACTCTGCTGCTTAGAACAAAATAAATGTGTTGGTGAGCTCCTTAAGGTGCTGCCTGAAGTGCCACAGTGCCTTTGTGCAGGCACGTCATTTCACCAAAATGCCAGGGATAGCGGCAGTGACATCACACAACTCTTGGCCCCCTCATGACATCACAGGAAGTGATGCAATTTGACCCAACCACAAAGTGACATCACAGGAAGTGAAGGACAATAGTCTTTCGCCTCTTGATAAAACAGGAAGGGGCATCAAATATCATTGTACCTTATGCCAGGGATAGCGGCAGTGACATCACACAACTCTTGGCCCCCTCATGACATCACAGGAAGTGATGTCATTTGACCCAACCACAAAGTGACATCACAGGAAGTGAAGGACAAAAGTCTTTCGCCTCTTGACAAAACAGGAAGGGGCATCAAATACCATTGTACCTAAGTACACAGCGACAAATATGGTTACGATATCATTAGAATGTGATATACACTTTATACAAAAATGGATCACCATATGTATCAATAATATAGGCTCATATTACCAAATGACTGTGAATGCAAGCAGACATCCAAGGCCAAATGATAATGATGTGTTAGTATAAAGCACTTACGCTTAAGCGCTTATTATAAAACGAATACACATAAAATATCAACCAACCTGTTTTGGTACTCATTTATCAACTGCAGAAGGATGAAAGGCTGAGATGAGGTGTTTAAGAACAGACTAAATCCTGGACTCACTCCATGAGGTGTGCCTGAAGTAAACCTTTAATGAGTCTAGCAATTATTGTATAGAATTCCAGAAAGACAAATTATTAGTTAGTCCTATTCTTTCTTATTTAGGGTCACTGCTCAAAGTGCTACACTAGTGCAACTTCCTGTTTGAGAGGCCTGAACAAGAAAGCCAGCCACATGGCACTGCCCACAGCCAGCCCAGGAGCTTACATTTAATAAAAAAGAACACACTTTTTTTTCTTTTTTTTTTAGGGTTAGCAAGGGAGACCACAGGGGTAGCAAGGGAGACCTCAGGTTTCGCAACAGGGGTCACATTTGCGACCCATGGTGACCCCCAAATGACGTCCCTGCCTCTGTGACCCAGAGGGGCTGCAGTTTAAGAAATGGATCGTACTTTATCCTCCGAAGCCGAGCCCAGCGGATTGCAGATTTCGCTTGGAGAAAAAAATGCGTCCAAAACGCTTTTAATGATCTTTCGAAATAAGGGTATGCACTTAAAAAAAAATGATCCAGTAGTACCCGTACCAATGATGCATATGACACGTCCCTCTCTGCCTCTAGCACGAGAGGTAATGAAGGCAGCCGGTTCCGCCTGTTCCTGCTCTCACGTGCGTTCCATCCGTATGCACCACACCCCTCTAATAACATTTAATGACTTCCCTCCCCCCTTCCTGGCAAGTTCTCCATCTGGAATCATTCCCTCGCGGAGCCCAGAAAGAAGGAATGCGGGAATCCACGGCTGAGGTGTCTTCCCTATAATTACCCGGCCCTGGCGGTCTCCTAAACAGCGGGCGCTCAGGTGCAATACCGGACAGCCTCCCGCACTTATTCACTGCTGCACACCCTTGGCAACGTGAGTGACAGAGCGGGAGATGGCTAAGGCATGACGCATGCGTGTGGGTGCGTGACATTCTAATCGTGCTACAACAAAGCTATGGACGCCGATGAGAGGATGTTTCCCGGATGTTTAGTGCTTTGACATTCTGTCAGAGCGTGTTTGCTTCCGGGAATGCCACTACCGTGGTCGGACTGTAACTCCACATATATATTAGATCACACTGGTAAGATATATGGCCAGCTTTATCTCAACGCGTTCGGACCTGATTGCTGGATTTATTCTAAAAGGGCCGTCTCTCCACTTCCGTGTCTTTCTCCCACCTTCATTGTACCCCCTTCAGCAACACAATAATGTGTCGTTGGTGATTCGCCAAAGCAGGCCCAGGGTTTGGGTTGTTCTCATTGAATGTTGAAGAAAGGGCCGCTTGTGTTATCTGGGTTATCTGGGTTCACCTTGTCAGAGGTGCCATTTTTAAATTGACAGTGGGAGGTGAGAATGATGGCACATTTTGGCCCATGTGATGTCACAGTAAGTGACATCACCACAGGGACTCTGATTGAGTGAGGTTTCTTGTGTTCCCATCAGGGCACACGTTCTAAACAAGCACTGTTAATTCCAACAGTTTGGGTTTTTTTAGGTATGGGAAAGACACTTGCCAGGTACTGCCGTAGTGGTATTAACAGGCCATTGATGTGAACGGCTGCAAAATGTTGTGAGTTCTAGGGTCTAGGATAGCAGTGCCTGGCAATGCCTAATACATACAAAAACCAAAACAGTGGCTTTAGCATCTCTTGTATTTAACAGGACTCCAGTGAAGGGTATACATAGTGCTTATAAAATCTGAAGGCAGACCTGGTAAAGACATTTCAATTACCCCAGTTGAAGGTTTACAAGAGCAATACAGTCATAACCTCTCAGAAGACTGCTTTGAAAAACAACTGGCAGGCACTTTGAGTACAAAGTTTGATGGTAAGGCTTGAAAAAAGCGAGCTCAAAAAGACCCCATGCAGAGGCGTTTTGGGTGCAGAGGGGCAGGAACTGGGTTGGAATGGCTGCAGAGATGACCATGGCCATCTCCAGTCAATAGGTGGGTGAATAGCAAACAACATCCTCAAGCTGTGTGTCCCTCCCCAAATGCCACTTCTCCCAGACTGTACTCTAATGCAATGTTATGTTATGTTAGGTTATGTACCTGTTCATAACGCACCCGTAGCCCGCAGGCATCAGGGCACAGGGAAAACCCAGAGTGATCTAAAACATATGTTATTTTATATTTGACGGGAACTCAGAGATAGTTCAGCTTTTAGGTGGTGTAATTACCCAAACTAAAAGGAAGTGAACAGATTTTAGACTGAAATGTGCTCATTTCATCCAATTGGTCCTTCCCAAACAAAAAAGTGCACAATACAAATAAGCATCTGCCTCCCAAAAAATGTATCGTGAACACCCTAAAAATAATACTAAGGAAGCGTTTCCTGTAATGTTACTGCCAAAATGTAAAAGCTAAGCCCCTTTTAGACCGAAATAGCTGGTAAAATACTAATGAGAGATTTCACAGGTTTCTTGAGCAGACCTTTAAGTGGTCTTGTGAATAAGTGTCTTGCACCTGATCCTGGCAACCAAGGTTTTAATCGTGCTGTTGCTCTCTGAAAAAAAGTGAGCGGACACCTTCTGCTCACGTGTTCCCTTGATGTGCGCACTGGTTCCAGTGCAGAGGGTACTTGGCCTAGAGGTTCAGACTGAACTGCTATATTTGGAGGCTGGAGCAGCAATGATTTGCATGTGGTGCAGATGGATCCAAAAGTCTCCCCAGAGAAACATTAGTCAATGCCTTCCATCCATCCTTTTTGTGTAACCTGACTGAACTGTTCCCTTAACTGTTCCCTTTGGAATGACATTTCACATGCAGTAAGGATGTTTCACCATCCTTGAGTAGGTACACCCATCTGCTGCAGAGATGTGTATGCAGGCTACAGGTCACATGCGTGCATCCTGGATGCACTGGTAAAGCATTGCATCCTTCTGTAGCTGATGAAATGTGATGTTATGTGACTGTTGTAGAGCGCAATGACTGCTGGGTGGCATTTCAGCACTGAGACGAGTTTGTTTATGCTCTTTTGTCTGTGGGGTGGGTATTAAGACCAATAGATCTGTTAGCTGACTTAGGCACTAGAGGAGATGTCCCCAGTACACCTAAAGCAGCACTCACATTTTCTGGATTGTACGGCAAGCGACAAGCCTCATGGCTAGCCCAGCATCCCCAATCCCCAAACCAACTTGCCCACACAACCCAGATCCCTCGCCAATAGCAGAAGAAGGGCCATAGTCACATTGCCTTGGTCTGGGGTAGAGGCAGGGCATTGTGCTGATCTGGTCGACTAATTTCTCAGTTAAGGGCCAGGGCACAGGCAAACCCCACTGGCCAAGTAACATGTCAGTATCATCCCCTTTTCCCTTTTCCCGTGTGTCTAATGACAGGACCAGGGCTCGGACTTGTCAGCACCAGGAGCACCCTACCTCTGACCTACAGTATATACACAGTCAATTGTTATATTACATGGCCACGTTAGTGGCCATGTAGTTATGGTTATGTTGCTGTTTCCATAGGAAGAGCACTTTTTGGATGGCTTATAACTTCGCTCTCCCTTGACGGATCCTCACCAAACTTTGCAAAACAAGTATTTGGGTAACTCTGAATTTTTTTGCAAAGTTTGGTGAGGATTCGTCCAGGGGGGGCACAGTTATAGGGGGGTCCCAAAACTTTTTTTTTTCCCATAGACTGAATGGGAAAAATGTTTTGCTCGCGTCTACAGCCCAAACCGCTGGACGGATTTCCACCAAATTTGGACCAGGAGCAGCGGCTTTGTCCCGAAAGCGTGCTTTTGCAAATTTGGTGAAAATCCATCCAGTAGTTTTTTTTTTAAAATGACCAAAAAGTAGGTAAAAAAAAATTAGTGATATCTGTGTTCGGTTCGCGGACACACTTCCCTGTTCGCTCCGCGGACAGTGTCCTGATTGGCCAATCGTCTTGCGTGATGTTCGCGGACATGCAACGTTTTCGCTGATTGGACGGCGTGGAGCGTGAAGCGCGTCAGATTTTTCGGTAGCGCCCGCCATCTTGGATTCGCGGACGTCCGCGGACAGCGCGGTGAAACTTTGTTCAAAATGTGTATTTAGTAGAGTGTGTTGGTGTGTAGGAGTGTTTGGGGAGGGTGGGAGTGTATGAGATAGGATTAAAGTTGTGTTTTTTATGTGTTAGACGTTCTTTTTGTGTTCGATTTGTTTGCGTACATCACGGGTGTTCTGAAATGTTCTAAATAAACTGACTGGGGGGTGTTCTAAGGACTTAATATGTGTCCGTTTTGTTCGCAAGCAAAGTGAAACTGTTCTAAGAACACTCGGGGTGTCCGGGGAGTGTTCGTAGGGGGTGTCCTGAGGACGCTGTCCATATTGTTCTCTGTTAAGTTGAATGTGTTCTAAGAACACCCACGGTGTCCTGAAATGTTTGCAAATAAACAAAATGGGGGTGTTCTGAAGATGTTTTTGAGAACACTCCCGGTGTCCTGAAATGTTCGTAGGGGGTGTCCTGAGGACGCCGTCCATATTGTTCTCTGTCAAGTTGAATGTGTTCTAAAAACACCCGCGATGTCCTGAAATGTTCGCAAATAAACAAAATGGGGGTGTTCTGAAGACGCTTCTAAGAACACTCACGGTGTCCGGGGAGTGTTTGTAGGGGGTGTCCTGAGGACGCTGTCCGTATTGTTCTCTGTCAAGTTGAATGTGTCCTAATAACACTCGCGGTGTCCTGAAATGTTCGCAAATAAACAAAATGGGGGTGTTCTGAAGACGCTTCTAAGAACACTTGCGGTGTCCGGGGAGTGTTCGTAGCGGGTGTCCTGAGGACGCTGTCCGTATTGTTCTCTGTCAAGTTGAATGTGTCCTAAGAACACTCGCGGTGTCCTGAAATGTTCGCAAATAAACAATATGGTGGTGTTCTGAAGACGCTTCTAAGAACACTCGCAGTGTCCGGGGAGTGTTCGTAGGAGGTGTCCTGAGGACGCTGTCCGTATTGTTCTCTGTCAAGTTGAATGTGTCCTAAGAACACTCGCGGTGTCCTGAAATGTTCGCAAATAAACAAGATGGTGGTGTTCTGAAGAAGCTTCTAAGAACACTCCCGGTGTCCTGGAATGTTCGTAGGGGGTGTCCTGAGGACACTGTCCGTATTGTTCTCTGTCAAGTTGAATGTGTCCTAAGAACACTCGCTGTGTCCTGAAATGTTCGCAAATAAACAAGATGGTGGTGTTCTCAAGACGCTTCTAAGAACACTCGCGGTGTCCGGGGAGTGTTCGTAGGGGGTGTCCTGAGGACGCTGTCCGTATTGTTCGTTGTTAAGTTGAAAGTGTTCTAAGAACTATTGCTTTGTTCTGAAATGTTCGTAGGGGGTGTCCTGAAAACGGTATCCGTATTGTTCGCTGGCAAGTTCAAAGTGTTCTAAGAACGCTCACATTATTCACGGACATTAAAAGTTTCCCATAGATCATAGTTGAAATGTTTGACTCTATGGATGTGATATGCTGCAATGGTTGTTGCCAGGGCATAGAGTCTTGGGTGCATGGCCAAATGGCCATGCACCCAAGACTCTATGCCCTGGCAACAACCACCGCAGCATATCACATTCATATTTGCTTATAACTTTGGGTGAAAAACAAATGTATAAGGAACAAAGGTATTAGATACTATGGATGTGATATGCTGCTATGGTTGTCCTTATTATTGTATACTTACTGTTTGGTCTAGTAATGGGAGTCCATGTTTTTCTTCTTCATTTCTGTGATAAAAGAAAATAGCATATTAGTATTAGTATTTTGTAATGATTTATTACATTGTATAAGCAATATACTTTTTTTTTCGACCCTCATATTTAGTAGAGTACAAATCAGAGTACTGTGCAATTTGCTCAGTTTCTGTATTTGTTGCTAAAATCATTGGGTCTGTGGGAGAAAAAAAAAATCCATGTTGGATTAAAAAAAAACTTTTTCTGTTATGCTACAGTTTATTTGTTTGTTTGTTTTCAGTGTTCACTTGTTAATTCTGGCTAATGCTTTATACTTTGCTTTGTTGTATTTTTTCTGGAGCAGTAACAGATTCCTCATTTGTTTTGATAGTATACAATTTTGGAGCAGTTAGATACCAATTGGCGTATTCTAACTGTCTATTTTTTTAATATATTTTAGTGGTTTTGATTTATCTATTTGGATATTGTTAAATTTTGGGACAGTTAGATACCAATTGGTGTATTCTAACTGTGTATTTCTTGGCCTAATTTAGTGGTATTCATTTATCTGATTAGTTGTTGTAGAATCTTTGAGCTGTTAGATAGCTTTTGGAGTATTCTAACAGTTTATATTATTTTAACACAAATTTATAATTTTGGGACTGTTGGGTGTCCTGTCCCACGTTTGAGCTATCATGATGCAACATTTGGTGCTGCGGGTTTAGAAGAATAGGAAAACTGTGCAGTACTGGCATGGAAAACATCATGATGGCCAGAACTTCCCAGAAAATGCACAGGGAAATGCATGAAGAATAGGCTGCCACCCATTTTTGCCTATGTTGTGAGCACAGGAGGACTTCCTCTTGGCAGAAACGGGGAGGGGCAGCCCCCTCTGAGGACAGGCTGAGCTTAAAGAAAGTGGATAGACTGGTTTCTCCACCATGTGACCTGGGAAGACACACCCCTGTTGGCCACAATATGATTTTAAGAAAGATGTATAACTCATGGTGCGGACTTGTCAAAATTATCTAAATGATACCATAATTCTTGTGATTTTTCTGTGAACATTTTGAGATGCGTTAGGACCCTGTGGTGTATTCTGGGGGGTTGCTAGCGGAAAATAGGGTCTCACTCCAAATGTCTGCATGTTAAAAATCTGACACTTCATCAATTAATGTCCATACTCCTTGCGCACATGTGTGTAAATTTGGGTAAATGTACGATATTGCAAAACCAGTTAAAAAGCGCAAAATGTTGCCATTTCTGAATGCAAGCCCCCAGGAAGAGCAGAGTTTGAACAGAGTATACCTCATGTGATATGTGATGGGTGCATGTAATTTTAAACAACTGTGTATCTGTGCAATATGTATTTGAATCAAATATAGATGTGTGGGCAAACTGACCAGGGGAGGATTCTCTGACCCATAAAACCTACAGCATCACTCTGACTCACATTTCCTTCCCCCAATCATGGGAGAGGGGATTATTGGGCCAATGACAAGTAGAGAGGGGCAGGCTTAGCTAGGCCCAGGCACACACCCATTTTCAAAACACATAAAAAGAGACTGCTGGGACAGGTAGAGACATTCAAATCCAGTTGCTGCGGAGCATTTTGCCGGACCACACAACATCCAGAAGATACCAGTTCCAGACTGACTCCAGCTACGTACTCCAGAACCTAGGACGTATACTTTAGAACCTAAATCAGAGGCCTAAACGACAAGCTGAGTTCTCTGCAACAGGCCTCAAATCATTGCAAGCTACTCACAGCCGGGCGAGCTGCTTGAATCCCTTGCCAAGAACTTTTGCCAGGACCAGTGCAGAGATCCAGGAGCCGTGCAGAGACCGCTGTATCCGGACAGACCAGACCAGTGCCAGACCAGACCGTGCAGAACCGCAGACCCAGAGACCAGATCGCTGTGAAGTGCCGCTAGCCTGATTGATCAGATCCGTGACGAGGTCCAGTCCTTCCAAAATATATTGTGAGTACTTAGGTCAGATTGTGACAGAAATAAGCTCTTAGTTTAAAATAATTTAGTCCAAACTATTTTAATCTAACCAGAACTGCCTCCTAGAAGTTGTCACTTGTTATTTTGTAAAGCTGCACCACTGTCACTTGTCACTTGTCATTTGTCATTTTGAGTTTACTTTAAAACGGAAAAACTACCTTTATTTAATCGTCTGTATCTCTTGAACCGCGATTTGTGATTTGGTTAAAAATCCAGCCACGTGTAACCATCAGCAGTCATTTCTTTCCTTGCTAAAAATTTGTTTGCCTCTTAATCACCATCTCTGAATCATTGCTAAAGTGAGCCTGAACTTAACCCAAGTAGCTACCACTCCCCCTGAACCTCCTAAGCGGAATTAAAACCATTTTCAGCATATTTCTCACATCATTGCCATCACCTTTTAAAAGCATTTTGGGCCTGTGTTTCAAACTTCTATCTGTGGTCTAAGCTTGCTGGGGTGAACTGAATTATATTTGATTGCATTCCTAAGAACTGTGTGTGTTACTTCCATCTCCTTCCATTTCTTACATTGCATAGGGGAGGGGGGTGAATTGTCAGAGAAAAAGTGATTATTTTATCTTTTGCTAAAATCATATCAAGTATTTCTGTACTGCATTTTATTCTCATTGCTTTTCCCTTGAAATCATAAAAGTAGTTTTGCTACTTTATCCATCCTATAGTAACTCCTCATTGATTGTAAAGAAGTGTGCTAGTGCCAGATTACCCATTGTTGATCAACATCATATGTCTAAGTGTACTATCAGATATTAATTTATTATAAAGTGCGATATATATATATTGTTTAAATTCTCAAATAAACCTTTTAAACTTGCAAAACAGAACTACTTCTTGGCTCAGTGGGGTTAGGGGGATTCTAAGAGAGGGGTGTTATATAGGGGTAGTCATCCAGAACTCATGAACTGGACATAAAGATATATCAATAAGGGTTTCCATTCAGTATCCCAGACTAGGCATTGACTTAGCTGTAGTGTTGAATTGAATCTTCTTACAAAGTGGGGGCTCGAGCCGGGATATTCTGGGTTAGATTTATCACTTGTGCAGATTAATATAGTGTGCTAACTGACAGGAGACATACATCCGGTCGGATCACCACGCTGTGTTACGCTGTACAGCACCCTTCAAAGGAACGCTCTAAGGAAACGGTCTGTTTTGCAAAAAAAAAATATAAACTTCTGTAAGTCAGGACAGAGATCAATCTCTAGAATGACGACCTTGGTAGACATGAAAATAGCGAGGGAGCACCTCTTACATAAGCTATTTGTGAGAGGTGAGTGGACTCACCAGGACCAAACGGTCTGGTTGTAGGCCATCGCACAACAGGTCACTGAAACAGGGTCAGACATATGGAGAGATCAGGGTCCATTACATGTGGCCCTGAGTGAACTATATATTGCTCCTAAAGCCAAAGATGAACACAATAAGATTGCCAGGATAGCGGCATACCTGTACCTATATATGGGAGACATGCAGGATAAATGTACTGAAAGCCAAGATCTGGCAAATAGGTGACAGATGGCGTTAGAGAAGGTCCAATCTGACCTGGTCTCTTCTGAGCAGAGGCTGCAGAGGAGCCAGGAGTTAGAAAATGATAGTAGGCAGTATATCATTAAAATAAAAGAGAATATAGACATCCTGCAACAGGAAAAGGCTGACCAGGATACCAGATTTCTGGCCTTGCAAAAGGAGTACCAAGAAGGTTTGGACTCCCTACTACAGAGCCAGAAAAAGCTGGAGCAACAATTAGATTTCAATAGGGTATGTGCTTCTGAAAGACCTGGATACCCAGGCAGAGTTTGATCAGGAGCGCCAGAGAGCTGGTGCCTTCCAAAGGCAAAGGGACGACCTGGCGGCACAGATGCAGACTCTTAGTCAGGAAAATGACACCTTAGGCCAGGAAGTCTGCCATTTAAAAAGGAAAATGGAAGAAAATCACCTGGCCCTCCAGGGACTGGGTGACCTCCAAAAAGAACACCAGAACTTGTTAGAGCACACCAGGAGGGTGGAGGAGGCTCTGGCAAGAAAGGAGCAGGCCAGTAGGGAAGGTACTCAGGAGGTAACCCTCCTGCAGCAAAGACTGGCCCAGTACTCCAGGACCAATCAGGAGGCACAGAGAGAAAATGAGGCTCTCTGTCAGCACGATGATAGGCTCCAACAACAGGTAGCGATGCAGGAGAGACTGATAGAGTCTAGTAAGGCCTTAACTGAGGAACTGAAAGCACAGGCTCTTGCATTGCAAAAGAGCAGGGGCGGATAGAGACCAGGTTCGCTGGGAGAGGGAGACTCCTGAGCATAACATCAGGAGCCCTAGTACCAGAGGCCTTCATATCTCTCAGTCCCTGGACTCTGCCACCCCCATGTCCCCTCGCGCACATGAGCCCAGGGCCACGGGGTTGGCAGATTACTATCCAACCAGAAGTATGTGGCTCATAGGCCAGTACCTCCAAGGAATGGAGGGGCGGGCATCCGGGTATGGGCACCCAAGCACAGTGCAATTTAGTGGGGAACCCCAGGAGAGTAGGCCCATTAAGGGCATCCTGAAAACTTCTGCCCAGTTAGGTCAGTGGGGGGGTACCCATCAAATCCTGGCAGCAAGGAGGAATCTGAAGACTCCTCTGAACGGCGCAGGACACAGGAGACCAGGTCCCCACATTCTGCCAGCCATTCCCAGGCTCGCAGAATCCGGGAAAACCTGGAAGATCAGACAGGAACCTCTGGGAGCAGTGCCTCTGAGTCAGAGGATGAATGGACCAGGGTTACCCGAACCAAAAAGGCCAATAAGGCAAAAAGGGCCTTGCTTAAGGACCCATTGAAGCAAATAAAGGCAATAAGGAGTGTCATCACGCCTTATCATAAGAACGCCAAGTATTCCGTTTGGGAACACTTGGAGCTCTATGAGCAAATGATGGAGACTTTCCATTTGAAGGACAGCAGTAGCTGCATCCAGTACGTCAAATGGACATTCTCCCCAGAATACTCCAGTTTCTTTGCTGGGCTGGAGGACCAAAATCATTTAAGATGGTCCTCCTATAAGGCGGCCATCTTGAAACATTTTTCTGTTCACAGAAATCCTCAAGAGGCTCGCAAGGCAGCCTACAATTTGCAATGTGGGGAGGATCAGGCCCCACAAGAGTTTGTGCAAGAATTAAAGCGTGCTTTTGCGCAGACCACCAGAAGGGTGCGAACAGACAGCAAAGAGTTTGTCAATACATTTTTCCATGCTCTCACTAAATATATAATGACCCATCTCGTGAGAGATTTTCATGAGAAAAGATCTTTAGACTGGGTCATTGAACAGGCGACCTGGATCTATGAGGTGCAGAAGCCTATCGAAAATATAATTAACGTGCCGAAAAACCCCAAAACCAACAGCACCCCTGCTGCTGCCAAGGTGGCAGAGGTAAAGGTTGCCCCCGTTTTAGATTTGGAGATGGGGGGGCCTAAAAACCTGCCTGCACCAAATAATTCACAGTCCAGAAGGCCCTCGGGCCAGTCACAGACAGGGAGTCGAGGAGGTAGTCCCACAAATGGGGTGCCCCGCTCCCCTGACTATGTAAGTCCCCGCTATAAGGGAAACCGACCAATCCTGGGTTATGTGTGGACTCCTCCAGCCCAAGGGGGGGGATCCAGCCAAGCACCTAACCCAGGGAACTTCCCTCCCAACTTCCCACAGGAGAGCAGAAATTCGCCAAATCCTGGGCAGAACTTTTTCCCCAGGTATCCACCCAATTTCCCGCCCCAAAATCATCCATCCTTCTTTCCCCAATTCCCTGAGCCCAGACAACCTAATCCGGGAGAGGGGAGGCCAAGGGTGGAGGGGTACCAAAATCTTCCCAACCAGGGGTACTACCAGAGAAGGGATAGCTACCCTTCCCGGGATCAGCCCAGGGGAGAAAATAGAGCCCCGTATCAGCCTGAGCGGGTTTCCCAGTAAGAACGTCAGGTCCAAAATATGGCACGAGATCTGGGTCACATACTGAGGGCTCAACAGAACCCTCAGATGAGCATGCCACCGCAGAATGCCCCAAACTCTGGACCTGGTGCTCCAGAACAATGACGGGGCAGCACCCCGATAACCCACCGGTTCCCAGGGAGGAGGCACAAGGGGTAGGGGGGTGTAAAGCCTTGGAGGAAGCTTCCTTCCCAACTTGTAAACAGCCCCTGGAAAACCAGGAACCGGAATAAAAATCTCCTAACCCTGAAAGCCTGCCTCCCAAGGAGCAGAGGAGGGGTAGGAGAAACAAAGGACCCAAACAGACCCACTTTGTGGAGGAGGTACAGGTAACTGGATTCCAATTTGAGGGAGAGGGATCCTCAGAGGATCCTGGGGAAAGGATCTTCTCCTTTAGAGATGGGGGAACTCCTCCCAAGGAAAAATGGGTCACAAGGGATTCCAATCCAGACTGGGGAGATATGGAGACTGAGCTACCACCGCCCATCATCTCATCCCAGAACCCACAATACCGAAATCCCCTGGTTCAAACCCATCCTGATGACTGCCTCCAAAAAGGGTGGGGAGGCCCAGAACCGGAACCAGGGGAACCCACAATGGCTCTGATCTCCAGTTGCCAACTTTTTCTTTCGGATTCCCAAGGCTCTCCACAGAATTCTGCCCAAATTTCTTCTCTAGCAATGTCCAAAACCAGAAAGTTAGCCCACCAGTTGTCCAAAAATGTGCTTTATCTGTGCCCCCTTAAGGAGAAGGAGGGAAGATACTATGCCCCGGTACATGTAAAGGGGCAGGGTACAATTTTGGCACTGGTGGACACTGGATCCCAAGCTACCCTTCTGTCCAAAAGGGCCTTTGAGGAACTAAATGCAGGAAGGGGGGAGAATTACCAAATTCCTCTCACCTCTCTTCCTGGACAACTGCAGAACTTTGACGGGAAGGAAATTCCCGTTGAGGGGACTGCAGACTTGGACATTAAAATTGGGCGACACAAGGTGAAACACCCAGTCATAGTAGTGACTCCAGAGGGCACCCCTTGTTTACTAGGGAATGACCTCCTGAGAAGGTTGTCACCCCTAATAGATTCTGTAAACAAGGTCCTCTGGACCCAGACTAGCCGACCAATAAAATTAAAACAGAGTGTCAACCATGTTAGTTTAAACGGCACCTGCCACATGGTTGAACAAAAATCTGACCAAGTAGAATTTTACTTCCGGAACAACCAAACTCCAGACGTGACAGTAATAGCAGTAGGACAACAGACTGGTGATGGGGGGTCCTCTCTATTTCTGAAAATCAACCTTCCTTCCAGTTTAAGATGGTATTCCACACTGGAAGGAAACACCCTGAAATTCTTTACTAATCCACAATCAGAAACTCCCACTCCTATAGTCCAGAAAGATGTGAAATCAGCTCAGATCCTGGCTGATATTCAGCAAATTGGAGAGCAGTTGTTGATCCCTATTCAGTTAAATGATGGGAAGGACTCTGTTCTCGCTCAAGTGTGTGTGAACAACGGTAAGAGCTTCATCAGCGAAGCCATGTTCCGCCAACTCCCAAAAGATCCAGCCATTCCCACATTCAAACTGATAGACAAATGGGAAATGGACCTGGAAGCACCCAATTCCAAACATCTCCTGACAAGCAGGTGTATGCTCAAAATCTCCATTGGCAACAAGAGCCTACTCCATAATTGTTGGGTCGTGCGAGACGTCACTGCCGCCTTTTACTTAGGCAGTGACATTCTCAATCGCTTTGCCATTAGTTTGGACCTAATAAACTTCAAAGCTTGGTCCCGATTAGCGGATAATCCCATGGGCTTTGATGATCCAGAAAAAGCATTTAGGTCAGCTCAATTGCTACCTTATGCAGTTGAAATTCAGATTAAAGAGGAAGTCACCATCCCAGAAAGGACCCGACAATTCTCCCTGGAAGTGAAAGTTAAAAGAGGACAAGAGTTGAAAAACCCTGATGCTTACATACATCTAAACGCTTCTCTCCAACAGCAAGGGTTGGGGGTAAACCCATCTCCATTAGTAAACATAGAACATGACACCATTCTAATAGAGGTGGATAACAGCGACTTAAAGAGTATTACTCTAGCCGCAGGCACCATTATTGGAATGGCGGTTGATGACCAACATTTTTCCATTGATTTAGGAAATGAACTGTTAGGACCAATCCCCAAGGACTGTTTTGACAGTGATGACAATACAACACCAGACAGGATTTTTACCCGGCATGGGGGGAACTTCCTGGTGTACACTTCCTGACCTTATGGTATGGAAGATGTGACTTGTGACTTCAGGAGGGATGAGGTGATTTTCCAGGTCCATGAGGGTTGCCTTTTGTCAGGATTAGTCAGGCGAGTATAAAGGCAGCGAATATGGCAAGGGAAATGTGCACTAAATTACACAGTGAAAGGCTTCGAATTAAACTACATGCACACAGGAACAAAGACTCATGTATGCTAGAACCCAGGAGTGCAAATAGAGTGTGACAACAAAACCAATATATGAAAAGGGATGTGGGGTAAGCACCTGACCGCGAGGAAAGTCGGCAAGCGCCTTACCCCCAATTGCTGTTACAGGTACTGACAGCGCTAAACCCACGTGGAGGGCAAGCAATGACAGGATCTGTGAACTAACACTCTTGATGGTATTAAATAAGGGAACTAAAGAACAGTACTCACGAGGACGAGATAAACCTCTTGACTGTCAGCTAGCCCACGAATTCTGTTGATGAAACTGGGACCCAGAAAGGCTATAACAGCAATGGGAGGAAAACTAAATACCTAAGTTGGAATAGTGTTTACAAATTAGTGAGGAAAACATAAGCATTCACACAGGAGCTAGCTACAACCGCACAGCACACCTAAATATCAAATGGGAAATAAATGCAGTTGTGCAATGGAAAACATGGAATGGATCCCAATGGAAAATAAGGATAAGGAGCAGGGAAAAAACGAAATAACCAATGCAAACTTCCCCCTACCCCTCCGAGGGAAAGACAGGATGCTAATCTAAGAGGAAGGCTAAGGCATACGGGTTTACAGCAGCAAAGGACAGAGTCAAAGAAATATAGAACACAGACAAACTGGGCTGCATCTATAAGGGGAAAACACTGAGAAATGCTGCCTGCAAACAGAGGAAGACAAAAAGGGAATCAAGGGAGCAGAAATCAATTAGCGCATGAACCCGAAATTCAGGGCGGAGGAACAAGAAAACAGGAACTAGGAACTAGGTACAAAGGCAAGGAACAAGGAACAAGGGACTAGTCACAACAGGAACACTGCAAACGATGACCAGCGCTGGACTGAAGTAAGACTGAGGCTTTTAAAGCTGCTTAACAAGCACACGCCTCAGGTGTGCTGATTGCTGCACCTGCAGCCACAGCTGTTACCTATCCTCCACCCAACCTTGTCCTGCAAGGGCGGAGGTGGAGCAGTGGGCCAGGCATTCTGGGAAGCATAGTCATTTGGTTAAAGAAGCATGCTGGCTGCCAAAAATCTGGAATGGATCCGGAAGGGAAGTAGCTTGGAAAATAGGGATTTAGCGCTCCCAATTCATCACAGCACTGTAGCATAAGGTTCGGAGGAAAGGTCCAGTAGGGAATAAACCCCAAATCATGCCCCCAAGTGGTGGGAACGGGAGCGAAGGGAGCGAGTCGTGACAGTATACCCCCTCCTACGGCCGTCTTCGGGTGCCCGCCACCCGCACGAGACATCTTCTTTCCATGATGGGAGTGTTTTTTCTTTGGAGGTGGCACTGATGGAAATTGTGGCCTGTGGGCAAAGGCAGATGGACTTCCATGATAGGAGTGCTTTGTTTTTGGAGGTGGTACTGATGGAAATGGTGGCTTCTGGTGAGGAAGAGACTCATGGTTCGAAGAAAGGCATGAAGGACTTGCAGGAACTGAAGCAGAGTTGGAAGGTCCAGGAAGCTCAGTCACTGGGAGTGGACCCTTATAAGTCTTTGAGGAGGGAGGCAGGCTGGTGCAACATGCCTTAGACAATGGTAGAAGCCCTGTTAGCCTTTCTGCCGAGAGTGGACATGCGGGAGGTGAGGAAATTGCTGGCTTCAGGAAAGGTTTATGTTCAGCCATTAGAGAAGGTGGCGGCTGAGGTAGAGGTTCAGATTTTCTTCTGTCATCCATCTGGGAAAAGGCTTGTGGTTGAAAGTGACTAAGGTTTGACTGCACATGTTCTACGCCTTGGAGACCTGAAAGTCCAATGGGTTGTACAAGGCTGGTACTCCTGGTGACAGTCGTGTAACCACCTTGTTGCACGTGGGATACAACAGCAGAGACGTTTGGCATACTGATAGGAGTGATAGACGCAGTACTTGGTATTTCAGGCACACTCGCAGAAGGAGCAATAACAGACACATTTTGAACTGCAGCAGTCATTCCCTTCCTTTGGCTACTAGCACCCAACTGGTGCGTCTTGGCGGAATTCTGTTGCACAAGTCCTGTAGGTAATACGCCGGTCTGCACCACCCCCTGTGCACACCCAGGTGAGTGGTTCTGACTCACCACTTGGTCCAGCTTGATGACTCTGAAGCGGGAGCTGGCAAAAGTCTCAAACTCTGATGCTGCATTTTTAGGAGGCTCTGATGCTAAAGTGAAGCAGTTGGGAGAATCGTCTTGTGGAAATGGCAGACATTCTGGTGCTCCTCCTGAAGCATAAGAAAGGCAAGCTAGACGTTCATCGACAGTAAATGGTTGGGATTCAGGAGGAATCGCTGGAGCAGAAGAAAACACAGCAGGATCTGATGGTGTAGACAGGTATACCTCTGATATTGGCAGCGAGGCTAAGCAGGATACAGGCGTCTCATGAACTGAAGACAAATACTCAGTATACTCCGGGACTGAAGACATGCACTTTTGATGGACTACCGGAGGCTCTAAAGCTGAAGGATGATCTGCAGGATGAGTCACTGTAGCTGAAGACAGGCAGGCCAGGGGAAACCTTAAGGCTGAAGGCATGCAGGCTGAAGCAATCTCGGTTGCTGGATACAAACATGTCCAGGTCTTTGGGACTGGCTCTTGAGTAAATGGCAGACATTGCAGCGGTTCGTTGGTTGAAGACACGTGTGCCAAAGATGTCTGCAGGGCTGTGGATTGGATCATAGAAGAGTCAATAGTTGTAGGAGGACAGACAGAAGTCTCAGAAGTTGACAGACACATTGGTGGCTCAAGAATGGAGGGCACCTTTAGGGCAGTAGACTCCTTGGCATCAGTAACCAAAGACTGAGCTGTACCCTTGCAGTCCCTTTCTTTAGTGGGTGACACAGAGTCTCTTTCTTTGTAGAAGTCAAAATCAACCAGTGGAATCACCATAGTAAAGTCTCTGTTAATCAGGATTTCGTCAATTGTCCATTCCTCTGTTTTAGCTTCTGAAAGAGGCAGATTAACAATCAACAGTTCAGGAATCGCCTGCTGGTTTTTTGGTTCTGTATACTGTGGAATGAGTCCATCAGAACATGAAATCTGTACTGTCTCTGACTGTTTGTATTGATCAGAATTGGCAGAAGGGAAGGAAGAGTGAACCCAGAGGTAACATCGTTTTCCACATCAGCTTTAACATCTACTTCAGTCTCAGCAGCTGTATCAAGAGCAGGGCCTAAGCCTACTGTAGTGACTGAATCTGTGTATGCCACCATTGTGGATTGTGTTTGGAAATCAGAAGCTTGTATGTGTGCTAGCTCAGAATTATGACAAACTGCTACACAGGAAATTTTAGGTAAAGGAGTGGCTTGTAAATCTTCAGCTAACTGCAATCCCTGACAAACAGCAGAACAATTGTTAGAAACTGTGCCCAGATTAAGCGCTGTGCTAGAAGAAAGACTTTCACTCCCAATAGATCTAACATATTGACAAATATCATGGTTTACCAAAGTCTCTGCACTCAGGGGCTGAACAGTGTTCACTTCATCAACATCAACGGATAAAGTCTGAGGTGTATTCAGTAAAGAGTGCAAGGTTTTATTCTCCTCTTGTAAAGAAATGAATTCTTGTCTTAACTCCTCAAGCTTAGCTCTTAGCATGCCCTGCATTAACTGTACATCACTATCAGTAGGCACAGGGGGAGGCATAGTGGCATCAGGGCTGGATCCTGCACTAGCAATCTGGATGTGCACCGATTGTACATTGTCCTCTACTGCTTGCAGGTTCTGTGATTTATAGTTTCTCTTACCAACTTGGTCTGTGTTTCCCTTAAGCAAACTATTGACATTAGACCTCTTGGCATTAGGGACTACAGTATGTACTTGTGCAAAGGAGTATGCTTTAGACTGAGGGTAGAAAACAGAAGTTATGCAAGCAACCCCTCCATTCTTTATGTTTGTACCATGAAACTGTTCTATCTGAGGTGAAGCACAACTGGAATCATGGGGTTCAACAACAGAGGTACTCTTGTATAATAAGTCTAACAGTGTGTTGTTTTCTGCGGCTAAGGCTTGCGCTGACATAGAATCGGGATCAAAACAAAAGATAGAACTAGGATCAGGCAATGTAGGATGTGCCATCCTATGGGAAAAATACTTTGCACGTAAATGCCCATTCGTGACAAGGAGTTCATTTAAGTCAGGACTAGTGATTTGATTGTCACAGGTAAATGTAGGGGAAGCTTTCTGTACAAACATGTTAGAGGCCTTGCTGCCTTTCTTTCTTAAACTTGCCAAATTCAATGGGAATTTTAGGCTGGTCATTCTGTCAGGATTAGTCAGGGGAGTATAAAGGCAGCGAATATGGCAAGGGAAATGTGCACTAAATTACACAGTGAAAGGCTTTGAATTAAACTACGTGCACACAGGAACAAAGACTCATGTATGCTAGAACCCAGGAGTGCAAATAGAGTGTGACAACAAAACCGATATATGAAAAGGGATATGGGGTAAGCACCTGACCGCGAGGAAAGTCGGCAAGCGCCTTACCCCCAATTGCTGTTACAGGTACTGACAGCGCTAAACCCACGTGGAGGGCAAGCAATGACAGGATCTGTGAACTAACACTCTTGATGGTATTAAATAAGGGAACTAAAGAACAGTACTCACGAGGATGAGATAAACCTCTTGACTGTCAGCTAGCCCACGAATCCTGTTGATGAAACTGGGACCCAGAAAGGCTATAACAGCAACGGGAGGGAAACTAAATACCTAAGTTGGAATAGTGTTTACAAATTAGTGAGGAAAACATAAGCATTCACACAGGAGCTAGCTACAACCGCACACCACACCTAAATATCAAATGGGAAATAAATGCAGTTGTGCAATGGAAATCATGGAATGGATCCCAATGGAAAATAAGGATCAGGAGCAGGGAAAAAACGAAATAACCAATGCAAACTTCCCCCTACCCCTCCAAGGGAAAGACAGGATGCTAATCTAAGAGGAAGGCTAAGGCATACGGGTTTACAGCAGCAAAGGACAGAGTCAAAGAAATATAGAACACAGACAAACTGGGCTGCATCTAAAAGGGGAAAGCACTGAGAAATGCTGCCTGCAAACAGAGGAAGACAAAAAGGGAATCAAGGGAGCAGAAATCAATTAGCGCATGAATCCGAAATTCAGGGCGGAGGAACAAGAAAACAGGAACTAGGAACTAGGTACAAAGGCAAGGAACAAGGAACAAGGGACTAGTCACAACAGGAACACTTCAAACGATGACCAGCGCTGGACTGAAGTAAGACTGAGGCTTTTAAAGCTGCTTAACGAGCACACGCCTCAGGTGTGCTGATTGCTGCACCTGCAGCCACAGCTGTTACCTATCCTCCACCCAACCTTGTCCTGCAAGGGCGGAGGTGGAGCAGTGGGCCAGGCATTCTGGGAAGCATAGTCATTTGGTTAAAGAAGCATGCTGGCTGGCAAAAACCTGGAATGGATCCGGAAGGGAAGTAGCTTGGAAAATAGGGATTTAGCGCTCCCAATTCATCACAGCACTGTAGCATAAGGTTCGGAGGAAAGGTCCAGTAGGGAATAAACCCCAAATCATGCCCCCAAGTGGTGGGAACGGGAGCGAAGGGAGCGAGTCGTGACACCTTTCCCACCTGAGGCCTCCAGTCCAAATCAGCACTATGACCAGGGACCTCTCCACCCAGCTGGAGGAGGCCGCTGAAATAGCCAAACCAGAAGTCTTTCCAGGCTTCAGGCAGATGGTGCAAGAGAGAGTCAACCTAGCTGATGCCTGTGTGACTCTGGAACAGAAGCAAAAGTTGAAACAAGTTTTCTTGGATTTCCAAGATCTCTTTGCGGTAGACTCGTATGACTGTGGTCGCACCGACATCCACACCACAACAATTCCCACGGACCCTGGAATGACTCCAGTGTTTGTGAAGCAATATCGCTTGCCACTCGCATCCATGGAGTCCCTTACTGAAATAATTAAGAACATTGAGTCCCGGGGAATAATCCGTCCAGTCCACAGCACTTTCAATAATCCGGTGCTGGGAATATTGAAGCCAAACGGCTAGTGGAGACTCTGCGCCGACCTTAGGGAGCTCAACAAATGGGTCCATACTTCCCGATGGCCTCTGCCCTACATTGACCAAGGGCTGGCCCAGATTCAGGGGTCACAGGTATTCACAGCAATAGACCTGACCGATGGATACTGCCTGTCAGTAGGGAAGACCGATACAAACTGGCTTTTTCCTTTGGGGGCCAGCATTACACATGGACCCGGACTCCCTTCGGATACCTCAACTCCGGCAATTAATTCAACATTTTCCTACATAAGGCCATGCCCGACCTGGGTACGAAGTGTAACCTGGCTTATGTAGATGATGTCCTCATCAAAAGTTTATCTGTGGAGGAACACATAGCGGAGATCCGTTATGTTCTGACACAGTTGAGGGCCGCCGGAGCAAAACTTTCCTTTCAGAAAGCACAGTGGTGTAGAACCCGTGTTAATTTCTTGGGGCATGAGATTACTCCTCAGGGTCTCTGTCCCCAAGAAAAGAAAGTGGAAGCACTTCAGAAACTGAAAGACCCCACAACTCTGCGGGAACTAAGGAGTCTCCTTGGACTGACTAATTACATCAGAAAGTTCATTGAAGGCTACGCAGAGATCACTAGACCCCTGATTCATCTCCTAAAGGGGGGGGAGGGTCAAGTGGGAATGGGGTCCAGAACAAGCCGAGGCAGTAAGACAACTCAAAAGAAGCCTCTCACAAGCGCCTTGCCTAGCTTACCCTGTCATAAACAATGAGTTCTTCCTGGAGACAGGGTTCTCTAATACGTGCTTGACGGCAGTATTATACCAAAAGCATGACAAGGTCAATAAAGTAATCTCCTATGCGAGCAAAACTTTATCCTCTGTGGAGGAAAAATTCAACGATTGTGTGAAGGCACTCATGGCAAAGGTGTGGGCATTGAAGAATTACCGCCCGTTTATCCATGGGGAACACATCATAGTGGAGACTCCACACCAGCCTCTGCAATATCTCCAAAGTGACAGAATCCGGGCCGGAAATGTGGGTAATTCCCGAATTACTTCCTGGATTCTGTCAATGCAAGGCTTTCCTGTGGCGGTCAGATATGGCCAAAACAAGAAGAGTCCCCTTGCGCAAGTTCTGGCTGACTTGCATGATTGTGCCAGAGAAAACTGAATCGAGGACGAAAGTCTAAAAATCCAGGACAACATGGTGGCATACCTTAATTCCCCACACAAAGTCTTTGAAGAAGACAAGTGTGAGGGAATGCCCACTGTCTATGTGGATGATGCTCTTACCATGTTGACAACAACGGGGAGAAGGAACTGGTGGCCGGCGTAGGGAATGCCTGGGTGAAGGAGTTCCCAGAACCCTCCGCTGGATACAAAATTGGTCCCCGAAGTAGTCAGGTGGCAGAATTGATGGCTGTGCATCAGGCCATCCTCACTGCTGCCCAACATCAACTCCACGAACTGGTCATAATCACCGATTCGGATTATGTACGGAACGGGTTCGTGGAGCACCTGGTTAATTGGAAAACCAGAGGCATGTTATGTGCTTATAACAAACCCTTGAAACATGGGAAGTTAATTCAAAACATTGATGATCTGGTCACCTCGAATGGGATGACCATCCACTGGAAGAAGATCAAGGGTCATTCCAAAGTAGAGGGACCAGACAAAACTGGAAATGACTTAGCTGATCAGCTGGCCAAAACCGGGGCCATCCAAGGGGATCTAATCGAAATAGAGTCCCTGTTGGGGGAAATCAAGGTCACCGCTACCACTAGGTCCCAGACAAGTGCTCACAATGATCTTTCAACTGCACAATGGAGTAAGGAGACCCCTGATGCTGATTTAATTACAGCTCAGAAGGGGGATCCAATTATTGGTAAGTTTTACCAACACCTTGAGGACCCTGAGAACTTTCCCCTGACGGATACCGATTACATTGGGAAAGAGGACCTAAGAGTGTTGATGAAATGTCCAAAAATTTTCCGAATCCAAGACGGTTTGCTGGTAAGGAAATCCAAAGCTGGCCACGATCAGTGGGTGGTTCCTACCTCATTCTGAAGCCTGATGTTAAGTCATGCCCATGATGCGGCCACCGCCGGTCATAGGGGGTTTCACACAACACTGGAAAAATTAAGAGAGGTTGCATACTGGCCACACATGGGCAGGACCTCGACCAATACTTGAAGTGGTGTCTTGTGTGTGCACAATTTCAGCCATCATCCCTCACACACGGTGCGCCTCTCCAGAAGAGGGGGATGACACTGCCATGGTCAGATTTGCAAATCGACTTTGTAGGCCCTGTGATTCGCTCGTCTAGAGGAAACAAGTACATGTTGACCGTTACATGCTTGTTTACCAAGTGGGTGGAATGTCTCCCAGCCCCAAACTGCAAGGCAGAAACAGCAGCTGCCCTGATGATTAACCACATCTTTTCCCGTTTTGGTCTACCTCAAAGGATTGAGTCAGACAGGGGTAGCCACTTCACCAGTGAAGTAATGACAAAGATGTGGGAGATACTGGGGGTCAAAAGAAAGCTACATATTGCGTACAGGCCAGCTTCTTCTGGAGCAGTAGAGAGATATAACCGAACCATTGTGAGCATCTTAAAAAAGTTTGTGGCAGATTCTGGGCCAAGTTGGGATATCCGATTACCTCTGGTCCTAATGGCCATCAGATCTACCCCTTCATCCGCAACTAAAATGTCACCATTTGAGTTGATGACTGGACGCAACATGGTGCTTCCCCAGCATTTGCTCTACAGAACCCAAGAGCAAACGTTGATAAATGCCTCCACAACTCATGAGTATGTGGAGAATTTAAGGAAACACCTTAAACATGCTTTTGCCTATGCTCGGCGGAATCTAGAAAGATCAGCCGAGAGTATGAAGACCCACTATGACCAGAAAACTTCCAGGAAGGAATATCAGGTGGGGGACCGGGTCTATCTATACAACTTCCAAAGAAACCAGGCAAGACAGCGAACATTTTTGCCTACATGGAAGGGACCCTTTGAGATTATAGAGAAGATCTCCCCTGTGGCCTACAAGATCCGCATCCCCAAAAGCAGTTTGGCAGAGGGGGAAAACAAGTGGGTCCACATAAACCAGTTGAAGTGTTGCCATCCCAGGCACACTTTGCAGCAACTGGAGGAGTCCTCTGTAATCCCAGAGGGTACCGCTCCAGAGTAATTCAATTCCAACCCTAAAATATCCTACATATAGCCTATCAAATTCTGTGTTTCTCAAGTTTATGTGTTCCTGTCGCTTAATGTAAAAAAATGTGCATGTTCATATCTGTTGAGTTCTAAAATATATATGCCACCCCACTATATCAATGGTGGGGGAGAAATGTCCATGAATAGGTATTGCCGCTTTTCCTTTGTCGTCCTAGGAGAAAGAAAACCTGGAGACTGGCCAAGGAGGACGATCCGGAGACCGGGAGCAGAGACCCGAGGGGCCTGGGGTACCGCCCAATATTCCCATCAGGATCGGCGAGGAGAACCGATCGATCAGTACCGGATGGAGGAAAAGATGCTGAACTGTGCCATTTGCAGAATTGGAAGAAGATTATGCGGACATACCAGTGCGTGGGTCAAAACCTTCTGTGCACCCGACTTCCCATCGACTCAAATTCAAAGTGCAGTCGCGTGTGGGGGCTTTGTTGGGTGTCCTGACCCACATTTGAGCTATCATGCTGCAACATTTGGTGCTGTGGGCTTAGAAAATCCAAGATGGCCAAAAAGCCCACATGTATGCCAGAATAGGAAAACTGTGCAGTACTGGCATGGAAAACATCATGATGGCCATAACTTCCCAGAAAATGCACAGGGAAATGCATGAAGAATAGGCTGCCACCCATTTTTGCCTATGTTGTGAGCACACGAGGGCACTGCCTAAAACCACCATTGGGCTACCCACACAGTAGCCTGAAACCATTGGGAATGGCAATGCTGATTGCCAAAAGCAACCTAGAACTGTGGGGAATTCATTTTCTTAAATCCCAAAAATGGTTGCATTACCAGTACTCACCACTATCAGAAAGCCGGCGTTTTAAAACCACCAGACTTTTGTGTAAAACTGAACAAATGAAACAAAACCAGACCAAGGAAAGACTTGCTAAGAGGTGAAAACAATGTAAAACTATATTCTGAAATGACTTGAAGAAAGTAATTATTTAATGTGTATGTAAAAATCGTAAGTGATTTAAACGGAAAAAAATGACATGTAGCTAAAAACTGGCTTAAAGAGATTCCAATTCCGCCTGACATCTACCCCCACAGGAGTTAAAACCTGCTCAGCCACTCTTCCCCTTGCCAAAAGGAGTTGTCACCTCTCTGATTAGATTAGGGGTGGAGCAGCTACAGGGAGTTGAACAAAGGCCTGTCCTGGACTCAGGCAAATGTTATATTGGGGGCGTTGTAAAAGTGGCTTCCTCTTGGCAGAAACGGGGAGGGGCAGCCCCCTCTGATGACAGGCTGAGCTTAAAGAAAGTGGATAGACTGGTTTCTCCACCATGTGACCTGGGAAGACCCACCCCTGTTGGCCAGAATATGATTTTAAGAAAGATGTATAACTCATGGTGCGGACTTGTCAAAATTATCTAAATGATACCATAATTCTTGTGATTTTTCTGTGAACATTTTGAGATGCGTTAGGACCCTGTGGTGTATTCTGGGGGGTTGCTAGCAGAAAATAGGGTCTCACTCCAAATGTCTGCATGTTAAAAATCTGACACTTCATCAATTAATGTCCATACTCCTTGCGCACATGTGTGTAAATTTGGGTAAATGTCCGATATTGCAAAACCAGTTAAAAAGCGCAAAATGTTGCCATTTCTGAATGCAAGCCCCCAGGAAGAGCAGAGTTTGAACAGAGTATACCTCGTGTGATATGTGATGGGTGCATGTAATTTTAAACAACTGTGTATCTGTGCAATATGTATTTGAATCAAATATAGATTTGTGGGCAAATTGACCAGGGGAGGATCCTCTGACCCATAAAACCTACAGCATCACTCTGACTCACATTTCCTTCCCCCAATCATGGGAGAGGGGAGAATTGGGCCAATGACAAGTAGAGAGGGGCAGGCTTAGCTAGGCCCAGGCACACACCCATTTTCAAAACACATAAAAAGAGACTGCTGGGACAGGTAGAGACATTCAAATCCAGTTGCTGCGGAGCGTTTTGCCGGACCACACAACATCCAGAAGATACCAGTTCCAGACTGACTCCAGCTACATACTCCAGAACTTAGGACTTATACTTTAGAACCTAAATCAGAGGCCTAAAACCACAAGCTGAGTTCTCTCAGCAGGCCTCAAATCATTGCAAGCTACTCACAGCCGGGCGAGCTGCTTGAATCCCTTGCCAAGAACTTTTGCCAGGACCAGTGCAGAGATCCTGGAGCCGTGCAGAGACCGCTGTATCCGGACAGACCAGACCAGTGCCAGACCAGACCAGACCGTGCAGAACCGCAGACCCAGAGACCAGATCATTGTGAAGTGCCGCTAGCCTGATTGATCAGATCCGAACGAGGTCCAGTCCTTCCAAAATATATTGTGAGTACTTAGGTCAGATTTTGACAGAAATAAGCTCTTAGTTTAAAATAATCTAGTCCAAACTATTTTAATCTAACCAGAACTGCCTCCTAGAAGTTGTCACTTGTCATTTTGTAAAGCTGCACCACTGTCACTTGTCAATTCTGCAGCTGCATAGCTGTCACTTGTCATTTTGAGTTTACTTTAAATCCGAAAAACTACCTTTATTTAATCGTCCGTATCTCTGGAACCGTTTGGGCTACGAACTTGGTTTAACTTTCCTCTGAATGCTTAGAATCTAAGCTTTCCTAAAAGCCTAGAACCGACTTCCTTATACTTTTTCCAAAATCACGATTCACGCACTCGCGAATTTTTCCGCAATTTGCGATTTGGTTAAAAATCCAGCCACGTGTAACCATCAGCAGTCATTTCTTTCCTTGGAAAAAAAATTGTTTGCCTCTTAATCACCATCTCTGAATCATTGCTAAAGTGAGCCTGAACTTATCCCAAGTAGCTAACACTCCCCCTGAACCTCCTAAGGGGAATTAAAACCATTTTCAGCATATTTCTCACTTCATTGCCCTCACCTTTTAAAATCATTTTGGGCCTGTGTTTAAAACTTCTATCTGTGGTCTAAGCTTGCTGGGGTGAACTGAATTATATTTGATTGCATTCCTAAGAATGGTGTGTGTTACTTCCATCACCTTCCATTTCTTACATTGCATAGGGGAGGAGGGTGAATTGCCAGAGAAAAAGTGATTATTTTATCTTTTGCTAAAATCATATCAAGTATTGCTGTACTGCATTTTATTCCTCATTGCTTTTCCCTTGAAATCATAAAAGTAGTTTTGCTACTTTATCCCTCCTATACTAACTCCTCATTGATTGTAAAGAAGTGTGCTAGTGCCAGATTACCCATTGTTGATCAACATCATATGTCTAAGTGTACTATCAGATATTAATTTATTATAAAGTGTGATATATATATTTTGTTTAAATTCTCAAATAAACCTTTTAAACTTGCAAAACAGAACTACTTCTTGGCTCAGTGGGTTCAGGGGGATTCTAAGAGAGGGGTGTTATATAGGGGTAGTCATCCAGAACTCATGAACTGGACATAAAGATATATCAATAAGGGTTTCCACTCAGTATCCCAGACTAGGCATTGACTTAGCTGTAGTGTTGAATTGAATCTTCTTACAGGACAGTTAGATACCAATTGGCGTATTCTAACTGTGTATTTTTTGGTCTAATTTAGTGGTATTCATTTATCTGATTAGTTGTTGTAGAATCTTTGAGCAGTTAGATAGTTTTTGGAGTATTCTAACAGTTTACATTTTTTTTAACACAAATTTACTTAAAGGTTTAAATACAGTTATATATCAAATTTTGGTTTTAAGAACATCAAATAAGCGTTTGTAAGATTTGCTGGTAATCTCTGCTTTAGAGTAATGGTACTTTCATTACATTCAAACCATCCACATTTCTTGTTTATATATGCAGTGTAGTGCCCTGAATTGGTTGTGGCTCCTGCGTGGTAGATTATACCTATTGTTGTGAAGGTTTTCTTACCAAGTGATATTTGACTATGTGTGAATCCAGTCAGCTTGCAGTTGTTTTTGGTACCATCTGCATTGTAACGTAGAAGCATTAGTATTACGTATTTACTATGTGTTTGTATTACTAACGTGGAGCGATTATCTGAATTGCAGGTAGAGCATAATCTACCATGGTTTGCATTTTGTACAAGTTGCTGAAATGGAATGGATTCACAATTTGGTGTTGATATATATATGAAGCGTTCATTGGGAATTTCTTCTTTTGTCACATTGTTGCACAGAGTGCATGTATGTTTCCACATGTATGAAATCTGGAAGATTTCCTTTATAGGTATGTTTTTGTTTTCCAGTACTTGTAGTAAGTACATTAAAAATTCTTGTGGATCTTCCTGTGAGTTTATAGTGAATTTCACCATTCCAGCACAATAGTCCAATTCTTTTCTTATTCCATAAACACTATATGTGTTGTCAGGATTGTTTTTTGCATTTCTATGAAGTACTAACATTTGCATACACAATGGGTCTCTAAAGTGTAAGTAAATATTGTCAACAATTGGTGGTAATTGAAATAGAATATTCATTGCTACATTTGCATAGCAACTTACAGCAACTATATTTGAGAATTTAAATGGTCCAGGTAGTTCTGTATCTTACTGCTTTTTTTGGAGTTTGTCTTCCTTCTTTAAAGAAGTACCTGGTTTACTTTCTCTAATTGATTCTTTTTTGTTTGTGGTACTTGATGAAGTATTAGTTTCTTTTACTCTCTTTGGAGGATTTGCAGTGACGTCCTGTTGCATTTCTGTTTGATTTAGTTTTCTTTTACAACGTTTTAGTTTTTGTGGAACAGAATATGTGTTTAGATGGGGAGTGTATAGTGAGCGAAGTCTATTATATTCTAAAATGCAAGGAATATCAGCGTTTACTTTACTTGCATCAAAGTTGATTAGAAATAGACCGTCAAGTGTACGTAAGCGTGATAGTGCTACGTAGCTCATGCCTTCTTTAAAGACTGTGTTACCAATATCTATCATTGCTTTGTCTATGGTAGGACCTTGTGATTTATGAATCGTGACTGCGTATGCAAGAGTTAGAGAAAATTGTTCTCTGCGTATATACATATCTTTGAAGAGAAGGAATCTAGCTGTTGAACGTCCTATCCGTTTTACTTCTGAAAGTTTGTCAAAGAGTATATTGACAAACTGAATTTTGTTGTCACGTGGGTATGTTTGAAAGCCAACAACTGTACCCAGTGCTCCATTAACTAGTCCTTGGTCCACGTCAAGGTTACGTTTAAGCATTACTCTGCAATTTAAGGATCATTTTAACATCTTTTCTAAGCCTGCTGTGTTTGAGATTGATTTTTCTAAATTATTTAGTCTTGTTGTGGCTTGGTCACACATGGGTAGTGTCATACCATGTACATCTAGTTTGTCTGTGGCGCTAATTTCCATTATTGGTTGCATTTCTTTACTTAACATTATTAAATTGAATTTGAGACAGCTTGCAAGAGTTGGCATTAAGGCCATACAATTGACATTTTTGTGGGCTAATTGTTCCATAACATCTGTAGCACATGCATTATCGCCATAAAGTACATTAATGTGCCGGGTTTTCAATGTTGCTTCTGCTTCTTTAGAAAGTATACCAACTCTCAAACTTTTTAAAATGTTGGCATAAGTTAGATCTGCAGATTGGCACATGTTTGCTGTTAATTCTCTGTATTGGAAATGTTGCCAAAGGTTTACATTTCCAATGCTGCCAACAGTTTTACGGCAGAGTTTGTGCCCTAATGTTTTAAAAATAGGTTCACCTTTTACTGGTGTTAATTGAAGCAGATCTCCAAAAACAATAATGTGTTTTCCTGCAAAGAGCTCTTCATAGTCTGTTTTGAGTACTTCTTGTAATCTGAGGTGAATCAAAGCTAACATCAGGTTGGAGACCATGGACACTTCATCTATTAGTAGCATTTTCATTTGTTTCAATACTCTGCGTAATTCCATGGCAGCTTCGGCAGAAAGTTTGTAACAGTCTAATTTGTTCTGGTGTTCTACTGTTAATAGTAGTAATCGGTGCAATGTAACACCACCTATGTTGTAGGCAGCTAAACCTGTGGGGGCAGTGACAACAGCTGACCGTTTGTTGTTTGTCAATTGTTAAAGGAACCTACTAATGATTTTGATTAGGAATGTTTTGCCAGAACCAGCTTCACCACTGACTTACAGTAGTATAGGTTTATAATTATGGCAGGAACATTCATTATTTTCATGTTTTACACCATGTGCAATTTGTTTTGTTACTTCTTGAAAAATGCTACTTTGCTCATTGTTTAGCTTTGAGTGTAGTATTGTTAAGTCTTCCTTATCTTCATACTGACACATGGTGTTTTCTACTTCTATCAGAGCTAATTCTGCCTCATTTGTTATTAGTGGTTCTCCCAGTGGTTCTTGGCTTCCTGTTACAGAAGGTTGACTACTGTCAGGAGTATCCTTATCTAGTTGGACTTGGAGTTCTTCTTCATGTTGCTGTTCATTGTGCAACATTCTTTTGTACTGTGTAAAGTTTACATCAGTTATAGTGCTTTCATTTGCTTTGAAAGCATCCTCATATGAGTCATAGTTATCTAGTAATTGTTCTTCTTTTCTCCATGGTTTGAAGAGTTGTAGCAGGGACATGTAATATACTTCTTTATGTTGAGGAGTCTTCAATGACAATTTGATATTATTAATTGAATTTGGTTTAGTGAGTTTAACTAAGCTGCCTTCACAGTCTGTCACTCTATATGTACCTTTTTTTTCATCAGGTTTCATATTATTTCTGTATGTGTAGTTTTGGGCTATTTGATATAGACACATGTTTTCCAAAGTATTACTTCTGTTTGGGTAGTATGTGTCCAATAAATTGTTTTTTAAAATGTCTTGGCTGTTGGGATCATGTTTGGCTATTGTTTCTATATCTTCTTATGATTTTAGAACTCTTTTTCTAGATTTAGCTGGACCAAGACTTAGCCATACTATATTTTGAGATTTACCATAAAATGAAGTACCAGTTAAACGATCAGCTGCTTCATAAGATCCACATTCTCTTTGGGTGAGCATTTTTATGCCCAAGCTGTATAATTTCTGAGATACTGTTTTATCTGATGACAGGTCATTCCAGAGGTCTTGGAGCTTTGTCTTTTCTGCTTTAGTTAAGTATGCTGTGACATATCGTGCAACTGCAGTAGAATTGTCTGCAATGTACTGCACATCTATGTTTGCATTCCATAAGTGGGCAATGATTGCATTATAATCATTGATATATTGTTCTTCTTCTTTTCTTTTTATGTAATATGTATCTTTAGGTGACTTACCTTTAACACTATGTCTAACTGAAGACATGAGGTTGTTTACTTGACCTGTATTTGTAACTGGTCTAGGGAAACCAAATCAGCATTTGGTGTAGTATTTGCCTTTGTTTTTGTATTTGAGACAACAATATTTTCCACATTTGTGTCTTTGAAATTGTAAAATTTGTGCATGAAGATCACTATTTGTGGCTTCTGATGGAATTTCACAAGTGACATATTTTTCAATAAACTGTAAAACAGTGGCATCACTGTCTTGACCAAATGTAGGAGCATCTTTAATCCATAAAAGCATGTGGCTATGTGGTGCTCCTCTGGCTTGGTATTCTTTTCTCCAAAAGAAGTGTTGTACTTCTCCAAGAGGAGGAACAGTTTTATTACAAATAAAATGTAGCATAGCAATGAAGCGATGGTGAAAATATCTTGAAACATTAACAGGATCCAAAGAACAAAGTTCTCCAGGTGTTAGAATATCTTTGTTTGTTTTGTTATTATTTGATATGCGTAGGAAATCATGTAAATCTTCCCATGCATATTCTGCACAACTTAATGTAACAAACCAAGTGGGTGGGCCAAGGTTTCTGATCATACAACGTACATCTCCATAACATCGAAACCAGTACTCTTTAGTACCACGCATATTTGCTAATAGATTTGTAATATTTGATTGTAAAACCTCATCCTTTTGTTGCACTTTCTCTAATAATTGTATAGCTGTCATATTTTGAAAGTGTGATCCTGATTTTAATATGTGTGCAACTCCGTAACATAAAGTTGCTAGTTCACTTTCAAAGAGTAGGTGGAATATGTATTACACATTTTGTCTAAATCTGGGATCTTCAGAATACATCAGTAATGAGCGGTATTATGAAGCTGATATTTGAATAGGTCTATCATCATACCTTCCTCCTTTGCCAGTAGGAAATAGTAGAGGCAAAACATGTGCTTCTATACTTTTTTCCCATATACTGATTGGCGATCCTTTTGTTTGACGCATTTGGTAAATTTCCAATAAATCTTGTACGGTGTCATTACAGTGCAAAGGATGAATTGTATAATGGTCTAAAGTATTTGATATTGTAGCAGGATCTAGTAGCTCAAATTGATCAGCTTCTTGTGTTTCTTGAATTATTTCAGTTGTATCTTTCAAGTTTTCTTCAATATTAATTTCTTTGTAATATTCATTATTCTCTTTAAGATATTGGAAGGCTTGTCCAACTTTATATAAATCTACCAGCTGTTGCCATATTTTTTTTCTTTTGTAGGTACTCCATTTACTAATATAATTAAAGATTGCTGCATTGGACGTTGCACTCCTAGAGTATGCACATTTTCTTTTAGATTTAATGGTAAATAAACTACTTTTCCATGAATGCCTTTTACCAATTCAGAGGGAGGTAATTTTGCTGTTTTTTGTTGAAGGCGTATTATTGCTTGAAATGGGTGTACTGTTTGAATTATGATGCTCTCATATAAATTAAGTTGTTGTAGAGGTTTTGGTACTGGGTATAATTCCAAATTATTTGTGATAGAATGTGAAGGAGTTTGGTTGTTGTCAAGTTTTGTAGTGCAATAACTGCAAAGTATTAATGGCTCAGTTATTTCATATTTGTTTTCTGCTAGAAGGTAGAGAGCTAATTCAAAGCATTTAGAATTTTCATTGTCTTCTATTTTGTATGATAGGTCCACAGTTTTTGTGTTACTTTTATAAAAAATTCTACGGCAACATACACATACATGGTTTGGTACTTCAGCTGATGTACTTTTAAATTTTAGTATTTCTTTTTTGTATGTGTTTAGCAAAAGGTTGCCATGTGTAGAATTGTTGCTTAATTGGTTTAAAGCTATTTCATTCTGTAAATGACTTTCTCTTCCAAAATATTTTTTCTGGATATAGTGAATTTCTTCAAGTAGGTCTTTTGCTGTACCATGTAGAAGGATGTTATTTAACTTTCCTAGTGCTAAAGCAGGACTTTTAGCATTGTACAGTTTATAGACTAGATTTCTGATAGTTGAATGATGTGTTCATATCCTTTTGATATCATGGAAAGTGGTTTTACAAGTAGGTCCTGTAATGCAGGCCAATGAATGTCCTTGTAGTCGCGTGTACTTGCGCACTGGACAGGTATCTATATTTTGCAGTAATTTAATTTTGATTTTGTTTTTGCTTTTTACATATTTATTGAGGAATTGGCGTAAAGATTTGAAACATTGTTTGGGAATGTTACACATTGACGTGCATGGCCATTTGTACACTAGACGATCTGATTCAGTTGAATGGAGCGGTAATTTTAAGTTTTCAAGGCATATTTTTGTAAGAAGTACTTCTTGTTCCATTATGGTATTATTCACTTTTTCATAACCTCGACCACTGCTATGTATGGCAATTGTATTCGTTTGCTTTTGTTTGTACGCTTCTTTATTAAAATATGGTTCTGTGCTTGTAGTGTGATTCCATTCACTTTCGCTGATACTTAAGAAGTTCTTTCTGTTGATATTTCGCTTATTGAGAAGTCTTTTTTGTAATTTAGTTATTAGTTTTGTTAGTGGTTTCATTTTGTTTAACAGTAAAATGAATACATTTCTTTTGAGAAGAATTGCACTGTCCATCAATGCTTCTAAGATTAATTTCCTATGATAGGTTTTAAGCTTTGAACCTGATTTCTCTCCTGTTTTTATAAGATTTTGAAGGACTTTGTGACGGTATATTTTGGCTAAAATACTTTTCTTGGTATGCTTACTTTGCACTATATTAAAATTTGAAGAAGTAGTTTTATCTGTACTGATAGCTGATTTTCTGTTAATTGTTTGTTGGTTTGTTTTACATTTTGATAGAGGAAGCAAAGTTGTTGTACTTGAAACCTCTTGTGTTTCACTAAATGATTGTATTAGCTGTTTTGTTTCAACTTTTTTTTACAAATTCTGCTAGAGATGGATGCTTATGTTGGACACCTTTATTTTCATTTGCTCTACTTTTGCGTTGCTTTCTACGGACTTGACTTTTGGTAGGCATTCTTTAGGGTCTGTTGAAAAAAATATAGAAGATATGGGTTGGGGTGTTCTGGAATGTATGTGTGCTGTGTGCATGAGTGTTTGAGTAAGATGATAAAGATTTATGTAATGGTGTGTGATTGAGCATTTGGAACTAAAACTAGTAGGGATAGATATTCTTGAATTTATGTGTTACTAAACTGGGGTTCAGATGACAAAAAAAAGTAAGCTAGTGGTGTGGAAAAGTACAAATAGTAAATCTAATGTATACAATTAAAACAGCTGTTTGTTCTATAATATGAAAATTGTAGTGGTTCAGTTGGCTAATTTGTGTGTCCAAAAATAGAAATGTGTGGGCCATTCTGGCTGTAAATCGCTGTTTAAGACATGGACATTTTTGGACAAAATGGTATAAAATCTCTATTTTTAGAAACAAAATAGCTCGTATTAACGTTATAGTATATTTGATTAATAATACAAATATTATGGTGATATTTTACTTACTTTTTTTTTAAATTAACAGGTAACTTCTTAGTTTTTCTTTCTTCTTCGAATTCGGCTGCTTCTTTTCAGGAAACTGGTCTTCACTGCAATTGTAAAAGCTTCAAATTAGTAACTTTGTATATAGCACTGTTTTTAATTTAGATATTGATTTTTTTAATTGAAATCCTCAGTGCCTTCTTTAAAACCATTAAACTAATTTATTTACATAAGATACATTGCATCAGTTCAGTACATATGATATGTTCTTAAAGAACAAATTGTATTGAATGACTAACTGTAGCAAAAAAAAATATCTTTACTATGTCTTGTGAAATGTATAATATATTAGTGAGTACCACTATTTCTGTAAGTAAACTGTTCTAGGTAATAGCGCCTCAATGTCATGCCTAATTTAAAGTAATTAAGTAAATAAATAAATAAAAACAAAAAATATGAAATTGTATAAGTATTTTTATAAAGGTTTAAACATAGATTGTGTTTGCATGCAATTTTGTTTGAATATATGTAGTCTATATATTTCATTTAAAAAATGTTAGTTTAACATGATTTGAGTGTGTGTGTATAAAGAAAGTAAATAGTATAAAGGTTTATACGTGATAGTTGATTTTAGGAAATTGAAAAAAGTACAGTAAATTCATTTTACAGATTTTACAATGTAAAAGTCTGTTTGAAAATGTGTTCATCTACTATACAGAAAATATGCATACCTGAAGTTTGTGTTCATGCATATGGATATGCATGGAGCTGCAAGTAGAAATCTTGAAGACTTGTACGGTATTTCTGGTAGATGCTGCTTGCCAATGATATGACACTTGTACTCAGAGAGATTCACAGTACATTTGCAGTGCTGATCTATGATGATGCAGTTAGATGTAGAGGTCTTGAATGTGATTGGTGCATGGCCATGTGATTTTTGAGGTACATCCAATGAGGGAATGGCAGAGAGAGTCTAGTGGAAATGGTGGAAGGGCTGTTCATGTTACGATATGTCCGCGGACATGGCGGTAGTTCGCGGACATCGGGAGTTACATCCTGGGATTTTTGGCTTCAGAAGTCATGCAAATGAGAATAAGCACTGGAAGGGATTGGTCAGGAAAGTTTGGTGGGTGTGTTGTGCCAGGAGAGATTTTCTCAGATACTCTTTTTGCTGAGAGAACAAAAGATAGCTATGGCTGTGTGTTTCAGAAAACAGATTGTTTGGATTTTAGGAGATTCGTGGATACATTGGTTGAAGGTGCATGCAGAAAGCTGTGGAGTAGCTGTAGATCTTGGATTCCCACATGTGGAAGTACACTGGCATGGAGTACGTGGAATGAAGTGGTTGGACTTGCTACCTCTCTGTGCTACTTTGGAGACAGAGCAACATCCAGACATAATTGTAATTCATTGTGGAGGGAACAGTTTAGGACATGTGACTGGAATGTTTTTGCAATTTGCTATGAAAGAAGGACTTAGGAAGGTTATGGACATGTTTCCTAATTCTCAAGTGATATTTTCACGGATTGCGCAGAGACAAATGTGGCTTTGTTCTTCTTCATTTGGTCCACAAATGGAAAAAGCAAGGCGCAATGTTAATAAGGCTGTTTGTGCCTTTCTAAGAGATTTTGGCATGTCTTCTTTTCACAATAAAAATATTATGTTTTGTAGTACATACATTTTTCGCTGAGATGGAGTCCATCTTACTTATGCTGGCAATCAGATTTTTCTGAGAAATGTACAAAATGCATTGCGACCTTTTTTGGAATTACAATGATTTTGAAGTAGATGTTAAGCATTTACAATTTTTGACTTACAAATACCACCCAAAGGCTCTTTTCAGAGCCACCACTTCTTTCCAGAGAAAATTACAATGTTTGTGATGGAGTAGCAACCCAATTTTTTTAATGTTCGCGAACTGTCTGCGGACTTCTAAAAAATACAAAGAGCCCTGCTTCATTTATTTTCACTTCTATTTTTTAACTGGGAAAGGCGGCTCTGAAAAGAGCCTTATTTTTTTTTTATTTTTGTAATTTTGTATTTTTTTGGGTTTTTCAGACACGACACACTAGGAGAGGAGGGTAAAGGAGGGTAAAGGGGGGGGACACCAACCACAGGGATAAGAAAGGGCGAGCTGAAAGAGGAAGATGTAGAGTGGGTTTTATTTGGGTAGTGAGCAGGTCTTCTCGTGCTCTGAGACGATAGTCTCAAAAGCACTCCGAAGTCGCTCCCCCCTGCAGAGTACTGTGTCACAGTACATACATACAACTGTGACCCTCGAAAGGTAAGGCTCATCAGCATTCTGTATGGCCTGTGAGGCAGCTTGAGGAAGACGCTGTCCCACAGAGGTGGTCCTTGTGGTGACAGGATCAGAAACAGAGGATGAAGTAGAGGAAATCAACCACCTACGTTCTTCGCAAGGTACAACCTTGCGAATAGCCCCAGAGTGAAATGACCTCAGGTGTCGCTTCATAGTAGTCGTCCCAAAGCTGTACTTACCGTGCTTCCCACGACTGAGTATCATTTTGCACTCATTGCAGGTAACACGGTTCGCACGAGCCTTAGGAACATTACCATGAATGGTAAATAACCGCCACACCCAAGACTCACGCCTAGTGCGGGTAGTAGGGTTTTCCTCTACCTCATTCTCATCATCCTCTTCTTCCTCCTCCGCATCCTCACTCCTGTTCCCCTCTTCAGGCCCTTGGGGAGGTGGTGGTGGTGGAGGGGGTGGGGGTGGTGCTGAAGCAGGTGCAGCATCAAGTGGCAGTTCAGCAGCCAAGGATGCCATCTCGATGATGTTGTAGTCTGCAGGTGGCAGCAAAAATCACTGTGTTCTGAAGAATAGCCAGAAACACAATGAGAATAAGCTCTTGGGCGTGGCCTTTTATATGGGTGCTTGTGCGCGGTCGCGGACATGCGCACTGTCCACGGACAGTTCGAACACAAAAAAAGGATCGGAAAGTTTCAAAAGGTATATAGAAACTCAAGATTGCTATGTGGGACTTGTGCCATGGTGAGATTTTATTGAAAAATATTGTGGATTAACTGAAAATGTACTTTTAAATTGTTCAGGGACACGAACAGTGTCCGCATTTCAGGACACACGATGAGCGTGGGCGCGGTCATATGATCCGTTCGCGAACTAGTCCACGAAGGAAGCGCCTGTCCGCAGGACACCAAGTGCACGGAGATTGGTTAGCGCGTGCGCATTGATGTCCTCCGGACACTGTTCAGGTTCTGAAGTAATTAAAAGTGCGTCACACGTGAAACGAACATTTCAGGACACCGCGTGTGTTCTTAGAACAGTTTAAGCTTGGTAGCGAACAGTAAGGACAGATATAGTGTTCTTCAGGACACCTCCATTTTCGTTTACGTACAAACATTTCAGGACACCAATAGCGTTCTGAGAACAGTTTGTACTTGCTAGCGAACAGTACCAGACAGGCATAGTGTTCTTCTGGACACTTTAATTTGTGTTTGTTTACAAACAATTCAGGACACCGCGTGTGTTCTTAGTACAGTTTCATGTTGCTAGCGAACACTACGAACAGTTGTACTGTTGTTCAGGACACATCATTTTCGTTTATTTACGAACATTTCAGGACACCTATTGTGTTCTTAGGTCAGTTTTAAGTTGATAGCGAACATTACGGACAGATATAGTGTTCTTTAGAACACTTTAATATTTGTTTCTTTACGAACATTTCAGGACACCACGTGTGTTCTTAGAACAGTTTCAACTTGCTAGCGAACAGTACGAACAGGTGTGGTGTTCTTCAGGACACCTCCATTTTCGTTTATGTACGGACATTTCAGAACACTCGCACTGTCCGCGGACACTTTTATTGTTTTTTTTTTAAAAAAAAACGGAAACTATTCACAATACAATATAAAAATTAAACTTTATTTATCATATATTAATAATTTATGACAGAGAAGGTGAGGCAGAAACAGAAACAAAAACAGTAGAATTTGGGGTTTCAACATGATTGGTATTAGGTGAAGAAGGGATGGAAGTCTCATCAAAACGTTTTGGATTATGGAGAGGGTTTGGGGATAATTGACTGGGATATGGTAAGGAGGGACAAGTACATGTGGGGCAATGGTACAAGGTTTTTGGTTTGAAATGATTTTCTACAAAATATTTTAAATTATTAAAATTAGCCAACAATACATACATTTTTTCTTCTATATTGTGAAGACTGTTATCCATAAGAGGGTTTTCTGAAGTTTTTTCTATTTTGGTATGCTCTGTACAAAAAAATAATATATATGTTGAATGTATATAAAAAAATAATAAATAAATGGTTTATATTATAAAGTGTTTACCATTATTTTCACTATCTTGTGACATTTCTTCATGTGGGAAATTGTCCTCTAGCCATTCCAGAGTACTAGACATTTCTGTGAGAAAAAAAAAAAGATAATATATTTTTTAATCTAATACAGAAAGTGTATAAATATATGAGTAAAATGAAGTACACTTACTATTTCTGGTAAGATAAGTCCTATGTATTCAGTGGGTCTGGTCTTGTTCTCAGTTCTGTTGTGTCTGTGAGGTAATTATGTTGGAAGCCAATTTATCTTCTTGTGGTATATTCCATTTCAGAACATATTGTATTTAAATGAATGGTTAGTGTGTTACATATATGGGTTACATTTCTTATGTATTACTATATATAATGTGTTTGGGTGCTGCTTTTTGAATTTGTTAAATGTTCCTATATTATGATATAGCAATGAAACATACCCCACCCCCCCCCCACAGTTTTTAGGTAGTGGTACTGTTCTCCGAACATGTCCGCGAACATTAAATAAGTTTGCGGACATCAAGTTCATAAGAAGAGATCTAGTCAGTTCCATATGACATGTATATAACGTCAAAGTCATTATTGGTAAGTTGTGCTACTAAAAAACTATGAAATTCAGTGAAAAAACTGTGTTAAAGGGACATTATGGTTAAGTTGCACTACTAAAAACCTATGAAATTCAGTGAAAAAAACTTTGTTAAAGGGACGTTATGGTTAAGTTGCGCTACTAAAAACCTATGAAATTCAGTGAAAAAACTTTGTTAAAGGGACGTTATGGTTCCAAGTAAAACCGAAAAACCCTTTTAATTCGCCAGTTATGGTAAGCTAAGCAACCATAACTCGCGCCACCACCGTGCACTGCTAAGACTAACACCCAGGACATCAAAGATGACATCACAAATGTCATTGATGACATCACTGATGACATCACATTTGTATGTACTTCTCATGAAATATGTGTAGAAGGGATTCTTATTATGTTGCGAAAAAAGTGTCAAGAATCATTGCAAGAAATATACCCTAATAAGTACATTGAACGATGCATTGATATAAATAGCATTCTATTATGGGGTTCTATCTAGTATACTAAGCTACTAATGCAGAAACATAGCATTGTGTGCAGTGTACAAGATGAAGGTATAATATTCGTAATGTTACATAGTTGCATTACTATAGACAAAACACAAAGAGACAAGAACACATACCAATATGGGTATATACAGGGAAAGTGAAGTTAGCAAAAAAGCACAAGTAGTAGCACAAACAATTCATAACCTAACTGATTATTTTCATGCAAATAAATGATTGCTCTGTTTCAAAGCTGCTATTTACCCTATGTATATGTATCACTTGATGTGATTGGACCCTAAGGAAAGTAGTGTGAGTACAATGTATACAAATATGACCATATACAGGGAAAGTACAGCCATAAAAAAACAACAGAACTTTCAGAAAGTGCTGATAAGTCTATTGATTATCTTTATGCACAAAAAGGATTGCTGTCTTTAAAGCTTGTGTCTTCCCCCATGTATATGTTTCATATGATGTGACTGGACTCCAAGGGAATTACTATAGGAACCTACTTGTAGGATACGTCTACAAATAAAATACAATTTTTATTTTCTGACTGTTACTGAAGAAAACCATGTGGCCTAGATATGTCAGCAAAAGAAAAAAGAGTGAGCAGACATGTGATGTCATCAGTGATGTCATCAACGACATTTGTGATGTCATCTTTGATGTCGTGGGTGTTAGTCTTAGCAGTGCACGGTGGTGGCACGAGTTATGGTTGCGTAGCTTACCATAACTGGCGAATTTCAAGGGTTTTCCGGTTTTACTTGGAACCATAGCGTCCCTTTAACAAAGTTATTTCACTGAATTTCATAGGTTTTAAGTAGCGCAACTTAACCATAACGTCCCTTTAACAACGTTTTTTTTTATTGAATTTCATAGGTTTTTAGTAGCGCAACTTAACCATAACGTCCCTTTAACAACGTTTTTTTACTGAATTTCATAGGTTTTTAGTAGCGCAACTTAACCATAACGTCCCTTTAACAAAGTTTTTTTACTGAATTTCATAGGTTTTTAGTAGCGCAACTTAACCATATCATCCCTATAACAACGTTTTTTTACTGAATTTCATAGGTTTTTAGTAGCGCAACTTAACCATAACGACCCTTTAACAAAGTTTTTTTACTGAATTTCATAGGTTTTTAGTAGCGCAACTTAACCATAATGTCCCTTTAACAACGTTTTTTTACTGAATTTCATAGATTTTTAGTAGCGAAACTTAACCATAAGTTCCCTTTAACAAAGTTTTTTTACTGAATTTCATAGATTTTTAGTAGCGAAACTTAACCATAACGTCACTTTAACACATTTTATTTACTGAATTTCATAGTTTTTTATCAGTGCAACGTAACCATAACGTCCTTTTCAATGGAGGAAAACCACTAGCATTCTAAGTTCTCAAAGTGGGAACCCGGGGTGGTAAAAAAAAGATTTTTCTTCCCAAACTGGGACGCCGCAGGCAGGCGTCCCGGTGTAGGAAGGAAAATCTTTTACCAAGATGGACACCATCGAAAGGGAAGGCGGGGTGTATAAAGAGAACACAACAGGGCATCGGCGGGGGGTCGGGAAGACCAGGAGAGAGACACGGGGCATGAGTGGGGGGTAACAAGAGGCAGACACGGGGCATGAGCGTGGGTGGGGGTAACACGAGGGAGACACGCGGCATGAGCGGGGGGTGGGGGGAAAGAAGGAAGACACGGGGCATGAGTGGGGGGTGGGGGGAAAGAAGGAAGACACGGGGCATTAGCGGGGGGTGGGGGAACAAGGGAGACACGGGGCATGAGCAGGGGGTGGAAAGAAGGGAGACACGGAGCATGAGCGAGGGGTGGGAGGGAAGAAGGGAGATACGGGACGGGGCATCAGCGGGGGGTGGGGGGAAGAAGGGAGACACAGGGCATGAGCGGGTGGTGGGGGGAAGAAGGGAGACATGGGGCATGAGCGCGGGGGGTGGGGGGAAAGAAGGGAGACACGGGGCATGAGCGGAGGGTGGAAAGAAGGGAGACACGGGGCATGAGCAGGGGGTAGGGGGAAAGAAGGGAGACACGGGGCATGAGCAGGGGGTGGGGGGTGGAAAGAAGGGAGACACGGGTCATGAGCGGGAAAGAAGGGAGACACAGGGCATGAGCGGGGGTTGGGGGAAGAAAGGAGACACGGGGCATGAGCGGGGGGTGGGGGTGAACAGGGATGGCGGGGTAAAAGGAGGGAGACAGACACGGAGCATGAGCGGGGGTGAACAGGAGAGACACGGGGCATGAGCGAGGGGTGGAGGGGAAAAGAAGGGAGACACGGGGCATGAGCGGGGAGTGGGGGGGAAAGGAAGACACGGGGCAAGAGCGGGGGGTGGGGAGTACAGGACGGAGACACGGGGCATGAGTGGGGGTTGGAGGGGTACAGGAGGGAGACACGGGGCATGAGCGGGGGTGGGGGGAACAGGGCAGACACTGGGCATGAGCAGGGGGTGGGGAGGGAAGAAGGGAGACACGGGGCAGGAGCGGGGGGTGAAGGAAGACACGGGGCATGAGCGGGGGGTGGGGATTGGAAAGAAGGGAGGCACGGGGCATGAGCAGGGGTGGTGGGGAGAAGGGAGACACGTGGCATGAGCAGGGGGTGGGGGGGAGAAGGGAGACACGGGGCATGAGCTGGTGTGGGGGGGAGAAGGAAGACACAGGGCATGAGCGGGGGGTTGGAGGGTGGAAAGAAGGGAGACACGGGGCATGAGGGGGGGAGAAGGGCAACACGGGGCATGAGCGGGGGGAGAAGGAAGACACGGGGCATGAGTGGGGGGTGGAATGAAGGGAGACATGGGGCATGAGCGGGGGTGGTGGGGAGAAGGGAGACACGGGCCATGAGCGGGGGGTGTGGGGGAGAAGGGAGACACGGGGCATGAGCAGGGGGTGGGGGGAGGAAGGGAGACACGGGGCATGAGCGGCCGGTGGGGGAGAAGGAAGACACGGGGCATGAGCGGGGGGTGGGGGGTGGAAAGAAGGGAGACACGGGGCATGAGTGGGGGGTGGGGGGAGAAGGGCGACACGGGCATGAGCGGGGGGCTGGGGGGAAGAAGTGAGACACGGTGCATGAGCGGGGGGTGGTGGGGGAAAGAAGGAAGACACGGGGCCTGAGCGGGGGGGAAGTAGGGAGACATGGGCATGAGTGGGAGGTACAGGAGGGAGACACGGGGCAAGAGCGGGGGTGGGGGGGTACAGGAGGGAGACAAGGTGCATGAGCGGGGGGTGGGGGGCAAAGATGGGAGACACGGGGCATGAGCAGGGGGTTGGGGGGAGAAGGGAGACACGGGGCATGAACGGGGGGTGGGGGGAAGAAGGGAGACACGGGGAATGAGCAAGGGATGGGGAGAAGGGAGACACGGGGAATGAGCGGGGGTGGGGAGGAAGAAGGGAGACACAGGGCATGAGCGGGGGGTGGGGGGAAGAAGGGAGACACGGGCATGAGCAGGGGGTGGGGGGAAAGATGGGAGACACGGGGCATGAGCGGGGGTGGGGGGAAAGGAATGAGACACGGGGCATGAGCGGGGGTGGTGGGGAGAAGGGAGACACGTGGCATGAGCAGGGGGTGGGGGGGAGAAGGGAGACACGGGGCATGAGCTGGTGTGGGGGGAGAAGGAAGACACAGGGCATGAGCGGGGGGTGGGAGGGTGGAAAGAAGGGAGACACGGGGCATGAGGGGGGGAGAAGGGCAACACCGGGCATGAGCGGGGGGAGAAGGAAGACACGGGGCATGAGTGGGGGGTGGAATGAAGGGAGACATGGGGCATGAGCGGGGGGTGGTGGGGAGAAGGGAGACACGGGGCATGAGCGGAGGGTGTGGGGGAGAAGGGAGACACGGGGCATGCGCAGGGGGTGGGGGGAGGAAGGGAGACACGGGGCATGAGCGGGGGGTGGGGGAGAAGGAAGACATGGGGCATGAGCGGGGGGTGGGGGGTGGAAAGAAGGGAGACACGGGGCATGAGTGGGGGGTGGGGGGAGAAGGGCGACACAGGCATGAGCGGGGGGTGGGGGGAAGAAGTGAGACACGGTGCATGAGCGGGGGGTGGTGGGGGAAAGAAGGAAGACACGGGGCCTGAGCGGGGGGTGGGGGGGCAGAAGTGAGACACGGGGCATGAGCGGGGGGTGGGGGGAAGAAGGGAGACACGGGGAATGAGCGGGGGTGGGGGGGTAGAAGGAAGCCACGGGGAATGAGCAGGGGTGGGGAGGAAGAAGGGAGACACAGGGCATGAGCGGGGGGTGGGGGGAAGAAGGGAGACACGGGCATGAGCAGGGGGTGGGGGGAAAGATGGGAGACACGGGGCATGAGCGGGGGTGGGGGAAAGGAATGAGACACGGGGCTTGAGCGGGGGCTGGGGGGAACACAAGGGAGACATGGGGCATGAGCGGGGGGTGGGGGAGAAGGAAGACACGGGGCATGAGCGGGGGGTGGGGGGTGGAAAGAAGGGAGACACGGGGCATGAGTGGGGGGTGGGGGGAGAAGGGCGACACGGGCATGAGCGGGGGGTGGGGGGGAAGAAGTGAGACACGATGCATGAGCGGGGGGTGGTGGGGGAAAGAAGGAAGACATGGGCATGAGCGGGAGGTACAGGAGGGTGACACGGGGCAAGAGCGGGGATGGGGGGGTACAGGAGGGAGACAAGGTGCATGAGCGGGGGGTGTGGGGCAAAGATGGGAGACACGGGGCATGAGCAGGGGGTTGGGGGGAGAAGGGAGACACGGGGCATGAACGGGGGGTGGGGGGAAGAAGGGAGACACGGGGAATGAGCAAGGGATGGGGGAGAAGGGAGACACGGGGCATGAGCGGGGGGTGGGGGGAAAGAAGGGAGCCATGGGGCAAGAGCGGGGGGTGGGGGGAAGAAGGGAGACATGGGGCATGAACGGGGGTGGGGGGCAAGAAGGGAGACACGGGGCATGAGCGGGTGGTGGGGGGAAGAAGGAAGACACGGGGCATGAGCGGGGGTGGGGGGGAGAAGGGAGACACGGGGCATGAGCAGGGGGTGGGGGGGAAAGAAGGGAGACACAGGGCATGAACAGCGTGTGGGGGAAAGAAGGAAGACATGGGGCATGAGCGGGGGTTGGGGGGGAAGAAGGGAGACACGGGGAATGAGCGGGGGTGGGGGGGTAGAAGGAAGCCACGGGGCATGAGCGGGGGTGGGGGGGAAGAAGGGAGACACAGGGCATGAGCGGGGGGTGGGGGGAAGAAGGGAGACACGGGCATGAGCAGGGGGTGGGGGGAAAGATGGGAGACACGGGGCATGAGCGGGGGTGGGGGGAAAGGAATGAGACACGGGGCTTGAGCGGGGGCTGGGGGGAACACAAGGGAGACATGGGGCATGAGCGGGGGGTGGGGGGGAACAGGGCACACACAGGCATGAGCGGGGGGAGAGGGGAACGGGAGGAACACACGGACCATCAGCGGGGGGTGGGGGGGAAAGGAGGGAGACACAGGGCATGAGCGGGGGGTGGGGGGTGGAAAGAAGGGAGACACGGGGCATGAGTGGGGGGTGGGGGGAGAAGGGCGACACGGGCATGAGCGGGGGGTGGGGGGGAAGAAGTGAGACACGGTGCATGAGCGGGGGGTGGTGGGGGAAAGAAGGAAGACATGGGCATGAGCGGGAGGTACAGGAGGGTGACATGAGGCATGAGCGGGGGGTGGGGGAGAAGGAAGACACGGGGCATGAGCGGGGGGTGGGGGGTGGAAAGAAGGGAGACACGGGGCATGAGTGGGCGGTGGGGGGAGAAGGGCGACACGGGCATGAGCGGGGGGTGGGGGGGGAAGAAGTGAGACACGGTGCATGAGCGGGGGGTGGTGGGGGAAGAAGTGAGACACGGTGCATGAGCGGGGGGTGGTGGGGGAAAGAAGGAAGACATGGGCATGAGCGGGAGGTACAGGAGGGTGACACGGGGCAAGAGCGGGGATGGGGGGGTACAGGAGGGAGACAAGGTGCATGAGCGGGGGGTGTGGGGCAAAGATGGGAGACACGGGGCATGAGCAGGGGGTTGGGGGGAGAAGGGAGACACGGGGCATGAACGGGGGGTGGGGGGAAGAAGGGAGACACGGGGAATGAGCAAGGGATGGGGGAGAAGGGAGACACGGGGCATGAGCGGGGGGTGGGGGGAAAGAAGGGAGACATGGGGCAAGAGCGGGGGGTGGGGGGAAGAAGGGAGACATGGGGCATGAACGGGGGTGGGGGGCAAGAAGGGAGACACGGGGCATGAGCGGGTGGTGGGGGGAAGAAGGAAGACACGGGGCATGAGCGGGGGTGGGGGGGAGAAGGGAGACACGGGGCATGAGCAGGGGGTGGGGGGGAAAGAAGGGAGACACAGGGCATGAACAGCGTGTGGGGGAAAGAAGGAAGACATGGGGCATGAGCGGGGGTTGGGGGGGAAGAAGGGAGACACGGGGAATGAGCGGGGGTGGGGGGGTAGAAGGAAGCCACGGGGCATGAGCGGGGGTGGGGGGGAAGAAGGGAGACACAGGGCATGAGCGGGGGGTGGGGGGAAGAAGGGAGACACGGGCATGAGCAGGGGGTGGGGGGAAAGATGGGAGACACGGGGCATGAGCGGGGGTGGGGGGAAAGGAATGAGACACGGGGCTTGAGCGGGGGCTGGGGGGAACACAAGGGAGACATGGGGCATGAGCGGGGGGTGGGGGGGAACAGGGCACACACAGGCATGAGCGGGGGGAGAGGGGAACGGGAGGAACACACGGACCATCAGCGGGGGGTGGGGGGGAAAGGAGGGAGACACAGGGCATGAGCGGGGGGTGGGGGGTGGAAAGAAGGGAGACACGGGGCATGAGTGGGGGGTGGGGGGAGAAGGGCGACACGGGCATGAGCGGGGGGTGGGGGGGGAAGAAGTGAGACACGGTGCATGAGCGGGGGGTGGTGGGGGAAAGAAGGAAGACATGGGCATGAGCGGGAGGTACAGGAGGGTGACATGAGGCATGAGCGGGGGGTGGGGGAGAAGGAAGACACGGGGCATGAGCGGGGGGTGGGGGGTGGAAAGAAGGGAGACACGGGGCATGAGTGGGGGGTGGGGGGAGAAGGGCGACACGGGCATGAGCGGGGGGTGGGGGGGGAAGAAGTGAGACACGGTGCATGAGCGGGGGGTGGTGGGGGAAAGAAGGAAGACATGGGCATGAGCGGGAGGTACAGGAGGGTGACACGGGGCAAGAGCGGGGGTGGGGGGGTACAGGAGGGAGACAAGGTGCATGAGCGGGGGTGGGTGGCAAAGATGGGAGACACGGGGCATGAGCAGGGGGTTGGGGGGAGAAGGGAGACACGGGGCATGAACAGGGGGTGGGGGGAAGAAGGGAGACACGGGGAATGAGCAAGGGATGGGGGAGAAGGGAGACACGGGGCATGAGCGGGGGGTGGGGGGAAGAAGGGAGACACGGGGCATGAACGGGGGTGGGGGGCAAGAAGGGAGACACGGGGCATGAGCGGGGGGTGGGGGGAAGAAGGAAGACACAGGGCATGAGCGGGGGTGGGGGGGAGAAGGGAGACACGGGGCATGAGCAGGGGGTGGGGGGGAAAGAAGGGAGACACAGGGCATGAACAGCGTGTGGGGGGAAGAAGGAAGACATGGGGCATGAGCGGGGGGTGGGGGGGAAGAAGGGAGACACGGGGAATGAGCGGGGGTGGGGGGTAGAAGGAAGCCACGGGGCATGAGCGGGGGTGGGGGGAAGAAGGGAGACACAGGGCATGAGCGGGGGGTGGGGGGAAGAAGGGAGACACGGGCATGAGCAGGGGGTGGGGGGAAAGATGGGAGACACGGGGCATGAGCGGGGGTGGGGGAAAGGAATGAGACACGGGGCTTGAGCGGGGGCTGGGGGGAACACAAGGGAGACATGGGGCATGAGCGGGGGGTGGGGGGGAACAGGGCACACACAGGCATGAGCGGGGGGAGAGGGGAACGGGAGGAACACACGGACCATCAGCGGGGGGTGGGGGGGAACAGGGGAGACACAGGGCATGAGCGGAGGGGTGGGTGGGAAACAGGGCACACACGGGGCATGAGGGGAGGGTGGGGGGAACAGGGCACACACGGGGCATGAGCGGGGGGTGGTGATGGGAAAGGAGGGAGACACGGGACATGAGCGGAAGTGGGGGGGAAAGGAGGGAGACACAGGGCATGAGCGGGGGTGGGGGACAGAGGAGTCACAGGGCATGAGTGGGGGTGGGGGGGAAGGGGAGAGACACACGGGGCATGAACAGGGGGTGAGGGAGGGGGAGAGACACACAGGGCATGAGCGGGGGGTTGGGGGGAGGGGAGAGACACACGGGGTATGAGTAGGTGGGTGGAGGGGAGGGGAGAGACACACGGGGCATGAGCGGGGGGTGGGGGGAGGGGAGAGACACACAGGGCATGAGCGAGGGGTGGGGTGGAGAGGAGAGGCACACGGGGCATGAGCGGGGGTGGGGGGGAAGGGTGAGGGGGACGAAGTGAGAAATGGGGCATATGCGGGGGGTGAGGGGGACGAAGTGAGAAATGGGGCATGAGCGGGGGGATTGGGGAAGAAGGGAGACACAGAACATGAACGGGGGTGGAGGAGAAGAAGGGAGACACAGGGCATGAGCGGGCTGGGGGGAAGGAGGAAGACATGGGGCATGAGCGGGGGTGGGGGGAAGAAGGGAGACACGGGGCATGAGCGGGGGGTGGGGGGGAGAAGGGAGATACGGGGCATGAGCGGGGGGTGGGGGGAAGAAGGGAGACACAGGGCATGAGCGGGGGGTGGGGGGAAGAAGGGAGACACGGGCATGAGCAGGGGGTGGGGGGAAAGATGGGAGACACGGGGCATGAGCGGGGGTGGGGGGAAAGGAATGAGACACGGGGCTTGAGCGGGGGCTGGGGGGAACACAAGGGAGACATGGGGCATGAGCGGGGGGTGGGGGGGAACAGGGCACACACAGGCATGAGCGGGGGGAGAGGGGAACGGGAGGAACACACGGACCATCAGCGGGGGGTGGGGGGGAAAGGAGGGAGACACAGGGCATGAGCGGGGGGTGGGGGGTGGAAAGAAGGGAGACACGGGGCATGAGTGGGGGGTGGGGGAGAAGGGCGACACGGGCATGAGCGGGGGGTGGGGGGGAAGAAGTGAGACACGGTGCATGAGCGGGGGGTGGTGGGGGAAAGAAGGAAGACATGGGCATGAGCGGGAGGTACAGGAGGGTGACATGAGGCATGAGCGGGGGGTGGGGGAGAAGGAAGACACGGGGCATGAGCGGGGGGTGGGGGGTGGAAAGAAGGGAGACACGGGGCATGAGTGGGGGGTGGGGGGAGAAGGGCGACACGGGCATGAGCGGGGGGTGGGGGGGGAAGAAGTGAGACACGGTGCATGAGCGGGGGGTGGTGGGGGAAAGAAGGAAGACATGGGCATGAGCGGGAGGTACAGGAGGGTGACACGGGGCAAGAGCGGGGGTGGGGGGGTACAGGAGGGAGACAAGGTGCATGAGCGGGGGTGGGTGGCAAAGATGGGAGACACGGGGCATGAGCAGGGGGTTGGGGGGAGAAGGGAGACACGGGGCATGAACAGGGGGTGGGGGGAAGAAGGGAGACACGGGGAATGAGCAAGGGATGGGGGAGAAGGGAGACACGGGGCATGAGCGGGGGGTGGGGGGAAGAAGGGAGACACGGGGCATGAACGGGGGTGGGGGGCAAGAAGGGAGACACGGGGCATGAGCGGGGGGTGGGGGGAAGAAGGAAGACACAGGGCATGAGCGGGGGTGGGGGGGAGAAGGGAGACACGGGGCATGAGCAGGGGGTGGGGGGGAAAGAAGGGAGACACAGGGCATGAACAGCGTGTGGGGGGAAGAAGGAAGACATGGGGCATGAGCGGGGGGTGGGGGGGGAAGAAGGGAGACACGGGGAATGAGCGGGGGTGGGGGGGTAGAAGGAAGCCACGGGGCATGAGCGGGGGTGGGGGGAAGAAGGGAGACACAGGGCATGAGCGGGGGGTGGGGGGAAGAAGGGAGACACGGGCATGAGCAGGGGGTGGGGGGAAAGATGGGAGACACGGGGCATGAGCGGGGGTGGGGGGAAAGGAATGAGACACGGGGCTTGAGTGGGGGCTGGGGGGAACACAAGGGAGACATGGGGCATGAGCGGGGGGTGGGGGGGAACAGGGCACACACAGGCATGAGCGGGGGGAGAGGGGAACGGGAGGAACACACGGACCATCAGCGGGGGGTGGGGGGGAACAGGGGAGACACAGGGCATGAGCGGAGGGGTGGGTGGGAAACAGGGCACACACGGGGCATGAGGGGAGGGTGGGGGGAACAGGGCACACAAGGGGCATGAGCGGGGGGTGGTGATGGGAAAGGAGGGAGACACGGGACATGAGCGGAAGTGGGGGGGAAAGGAGGGAGACACAGGGCATGAGCGGGGGTGGGGGGAACAGAGGAGTCACAGGGCATGAGTGGGGGTGGGGGGGAAGGGGAGAGACACACGGGGCATGAACAGGGGGTGAGGGAGGGGGAGAGACACACAGGGCATGAGCGGGGGGTTGGGGGGAGGGGAGAGACACACGGGGTATGAGTAGGTGGGTGGAGGGGAGGGGAGAGACACACGGGGCATGAGCGGGGGGTGGGGGGAGGGGAGAGACACACAGGGCATGAGCGAGGGGTGGGGTGGAGAGGAGAGGCACACGGGGCATGAGCGGGGGTGGGGGGGAAGGGTGAGGGGGACGAAGTGAGAAATGGGGCATATGCGGGGGGTGAGGGGGACGAAGTGAGAAATGGGGCATGAGCGGGGGGATTGGGGAAGAAGGGAGACACAGAACATGAACGGGGGTGGAGGAGAAGAAGGGAGACACAGGGCATGAGCGGGCTGGGGGGAAGGAGGAAGACATGGGGCATGAGCGGGGGTGGGGGGAAGAAGGGAGACACGGGGCATGAGCGGGGGGTGGGGGGGAGAAGGGAGATACGGGGCATGAGCGGGGGGTGGGGGGAAGAAGGGAGAAACAGGGCATGAGCGGGGGAGGGGGGAAGAAGGAAGACACAGGGCATGAGCGGGGGGTGGGGGGAAGAAGGGAGACACAGGGCATGAGCGGGGGGTGCGGGCGAGAAGGGAGTCACAGGGCATGAGTGGGGGGTGGGGGGAACAGGGCACACATGGGGCATGAGCGGGGGGTGGGAGGAACTGGAGGGACACACGGAGCATCAGCGGGGGGTGGGGGTGATTCGGGGAGACACAGGGCATGAGCGGGGGGTGGAGGGGAAACGGCACACACGGGGCATGGGGGGGTGGAGGGGAACAGGGCACACACGGGGCATGAGCGGGGGGTGGGAAAGGAGGGAGACACGGGACATGAGCGGGGGGAAAGGAGGGAGACACACAGGGCATGAGCGGGGGTAGAGGGGAACTGAGGAGACACAGGGCATGAGTGGGGGTGGGGGGAAGGGGAGAGACACACGGGGCATGAGCGGGGTGTGGGGGGAGGGGGAAAGACACACGGGGCATGAGCGGGGGGTGAGGGGGAGGGGAGAGACACACGGGGCATGAGCAGGGGGTGGGGGAGGGGAGAGACACACGGGGCATGAGCGGGGGGTGGGGGGGAGGGGATAGACACACGGGGCATGAGCAGGCGGTGGGGGAGGGGAGAGACACACGGGGCATGAGCGGGGGGTGGGAGGGAGTGGCGAGACACACGGGGCATGAGCGGGGGTTAGGGGGGAAGGGGAGAGAGACACGGAGCATGAGCGGGGGGTGGGGGTGAGGGGAGCAACACACGGGGCATAAGCGTGGGGTGGGGGAAGGGGAGAGACACACGGGGCATGAGCGGGGGGTGGGGGGAAGGGGAGAGACACACAGGGCATGAGCGGGGGGTGGGGGGAAGGGGAGAGACACACGGGGCATGAGCGGGGGATCAGAGGGGAGAGGAGACAGACAAAAACACGGAGATGAGTTTGTGTGCAGGCGGCAGATCCCGCTCCTCGGCCCTCCACTGGCCACCGTGCGCCGATGGCGTGAGCGGGGGCTGGAGGGACAGGGGAGACACGGAGCATGAGCAGGGGTCGGGCAGAATAGGGCAGACACGGGGCATGAGCAGGGGGTGGGGGGAACAGGAGACAGACACGGGCATGTGCGGGGGTGGGGGACTTACTGTACAGGCGGCAGATCCCGCTCCTACTGGCCTGACAAAGCCTAAAGCCTCTCATGCGAGAAAGAAAGATGGCAGGCGTCTCTGAAGCCACGACGCACTGCACGCTTTCACCGCATCCAATGAGAGAGCACATCAGATGTCCGCAGACATCACTGAACCCGCTTGCCCAATGCCTGTCCTATCCGCGGAGCGAACAGGGAAGTGTGTCCGCGAAGCGAACACAGATATCACTAATTTTTTTTTACCTACTTTTTGGTCATTTTAAAAAAAACTACTGGACAGATTTTCATCAGATTTGCAAAAGCACGATTTCGGACCAAGCAGCTGCTCTTGGTCCAAATTTGGTGAAAATCCGTCCAGCGGTTTGGGCTGTAGGCTCGCCCAAAAATGTTTTCCCATTCAGTCTATGGGAAAAAAAAAGTTTTGGGACCCCCCCAATAACTTTTCCCCCCCTGGACGAACCCTCACCAAACTTTGCAAAAAAATTCAGGGCCATATACTTTATTTGCACAGTTTGGTGAGGATTCGTCCAGGGGGAGCAAAGTTATAAGCCGCCCAAAAAGTGCTCTTCCTATGGAAACAGCAACTTAACCATAACTACATGGCCACTACCGTGGGCATGTAATATATATATAAAATATATATATTACATGCCCACGGTAGTGGACAAACTTTGCAAATAAAGTATATGGCCCACTCTGAATTTTGGTGAGGTTTGGTCCAGGGGGGGCAAAGTTATAGGGGGGGTCCCAAAACTTCTTTTTTTGCCATAGACATTTGGGAAAAAACTTTTCTTACGCCTACAGCCCAAACCGCTGGACGGATTTACACCGAATGTGTGCCAGGAGCGGCGGCTTGTTCCCGAAAGTGTGCTTTTTTTTATTTGGTGTAAATCCGTCCAGTAGTTTTTTTAAAATGACAAAAATGTAAGTGAAAAAAATTAGTGATATCTATGTCCGCTTCCCAGACAAACTTCCCGGTTCGCTCCGCGGACAGGACAGGGATTGGGCAAGCGGCTTGCGTGATGTCCACGGACATGTGAAGTACTCTCCCATTGGCTGCGGTGAAGCGTGCAGTGCGTTGTAATTTCAGAGACGCCGCCATCTTTGTTTATCGTTCGCATCGAGAGGCTTTATCAACAGAGACCCTGCATACAACCAGTCCCGGGCTGCTGCAGACTGCCAGGAGACACGCCATTGCCACACGGTGGCCCGCGGAGGGCTGAGGAGCAGGATCTGCCACCTGCACAGTAAGTGTCTCCCTCCTGTTCCCCCCACCCCCGCTCATGTCCCATGTCTCCGCTCATGCCCCGTGTCTCTCTCCTGTTCCCCCCGCTCATGCCCCGTGTCTCCCTCCTGTTCCCCGCACCCCCGCTCATGTCCCGTGTCTCTCTCCTATTCCCCCCACCCCCCGCTCATGCCCCGTGTCTCCCTACTGTTCCCCCC